>NC_091001.1:100204964-100829964 GCF_041146395.1 Eulemur rufifrons
AGCCCGTGTGTAATCACGTCTCTCACACTCTCACCCTTGTGGGTTCTAACAAATAATATCAGAGCTCTATCTTAGACCATGAAAAACCAGCATGAAAGGCTCTTCTTATCATAGGAAGCCAGATGAACTTTATATTATCCAACAGAGGAAGGAGGCAGGAGAGTTTCCGAGCCCAGGGGAATCACAAGTGGGATCGGTAGCACGGGTTTGAGAAGCAGGGCTCCGTCAATTTACCCAGGAGCAAAGCTAGCTCATCCCTATAGGAAACTGATGCTCAGATAAAGTGTTCACTTTCCTACCAGCCAAAAGAATTGGCCTGCCACTGCCTACTGTTTTCAAGGCAACTTTTCACTTTCTGAAGAACAGGGGGAGCCAAAGAATGAGGTGACAGCAGAAGCAGGGATTTAAGGGCTGCTCTGGACATACAGATTCAATAGAGCCTCTAGGCAATCAGTGCATTCAGGGAGATACCCCCTAACTCTGGTCCTTTCTGTGAAAGAAGGGCATCTGTCTAGTCCAGGATGCCACAGACAAGCAGTGGACTGAACTCATGAGACTTTCTTGTGAATCTTTTTATTATGAATCTTTAGGGTCCCCTTTAAATACATTTCCTAAGGACTCCATAGGTCCTATTGCAGGTGAATTGACCAGCCTTCTCCAGCTACAAACTCTTTCTTACTACATCAACTTGACCATGTTATAAGGTGTCAAACTCCCTAGGGTTACACATCATGGCCCAGTCTTCTCTGTGATTCTCAGTGTCTGGCCCTAAGGGAAGTCTCACCAAGCATCTCAAAAGCTTGAACCAGAGATCCTATAAATCCACATGGAAAATGTATGCAGAAGAGAGTTGTGTCCTTAAAATTATTTTTATGGATTATTTTATGGTTTATGATTTATTTTTTCAAATGAGAATATCCCTTTTTATTATAAAAGCAATGCATGTTCTTTATTTTAACAAATCCAAAAGATACAGACATAAACAAAGAGGGAAATATAAGTGCCCTGCAATCCCATCCTTCAGAGATAATCAGCATACATTTCTGCTACTTCTATGTATCACTATATTTATACATCCTTTTGAATACCTGCACATGCATGCTCTTGAAATAGGGTTATTCTCTACATATTGCAAAGCTTTTAAAATATATAGTGGGCATGCTTCCACATAGGTATACAAACAATTACCTTACTTTTAGACAGTTTCCAAGAATTTCATCATATGGATGCAACACAACTTATTCAATCCCTATGGATAAATGTTTAGCTGATTTTCACTTTTTGTTTGTATAAATATTGATACAACTGAATGCCTTTTGCATAAATCCTTGCACATTTGTACACTGATTTCCTTAGGATTTGTTTCTAGAAATAAAATTGCTGGGTAAAATGTTATGCATGTTTTAAATGTTGTTACACATTATAAAACTGCCCTCCAAAAACTGTGCAATTTGTGTCTTCACAAAAGAAGTTGAAACACCTCTTTGCTTGCCCTGTATCAACAGTGGATATTATCAAGCCTTTAAATCTTTATCAATACAATAAGTGAAAAGTTATATATCGTTGTTGTTTTAAATTACACCTTTGATTACAGAGCATTTTTTATTTGTTTATTGGCTTTTTTGTACTTTGATAAATAACCTTTATGTGTATATTGCCCATTTTCTCTCAAGTTGTTCACCTTTTCACTATTGATTTGTGGCAATTCTTTATACATTTAAAATGTTAACTCATTGTATGCCATATCAACTACATATTGTTCCAGTTTACGCTTTGCATGTAGTAACTCCACAATAAATATTGCTTGGCTTAAAGAAAAAATGAATGTCATAGTCTGTCACACAGAAATTCTAATTTTTATAAAGTCAAATTTGTGTTCTTTTCCTTTGTGGTTTCTGGCCTTGGCACCAAGCAATGAAAAGTCTTTTCTACTGAAAGATTAGAAGGAAATGTTCTTCTTATAATAGGATTTTTTAGAAATTTAATCTTTAATCCGGCTGAGCTTTATTAATGTGTAAAATGGATTTCTTGCTAATTCAGGACAATTCTTCCAAGATCATTGACTAACTAATCAACATTTTCTCCATTGATTAGAAGTGCTAATGCCACCATATATTAATATAAAACTCTAACATAAACCAGACTCTGTTTATGAATTTATGAATTTTCTCTTCTCTTCCATTTATCTACACATACCTATGTTGTACCACGTTATTGTTATTACACTTACTTTATAGCATATTTTCATATCTGGTAGGGCATATCCCCTCCAATTTTTTTTCCAAAAATTTCCTGTCCACTATCATGCAAATTTGTCCTCAAGAAGAAATTAAGAATCAATTTGTCAATATTTTTAAAACTTGAAATTTGTATTGAATTAGCATTAAATTTATAGAATATTCTGGCCAGAATCAATATCTTCATAAAAGTCTTCTACCACAGCAGATACATAAATCAAAAATTAACTCCTAGCATTACTTTGCATGGCTCTGAATGTATTTTTCATTTTTAAGCTAATTACAATAAAGTCTAATTATTACCATTAAATTATTATATCCATTTGACACCAAAGATTGAACATTAATTATAAAACAAATTAATTCTGCATTGACATTTGTTTCAGGTTATTAAATGACAGCTTTGTTAAAATACGACACCCGGTTGAAGACAGGTCCCCTAATAATTAAAATATTTGTGACCCGCCCTCCCCTGCCAACTGATAAAATTCTTATCCGCTAGACCAACTGTTCACCATGGTGGGATCTATACTTTCAGGTAAGATGATCAGAATAACACTGATGATGGTTAAGATTATAGAGTTGTGCAGATTTATAGCAGGCAAAAATCTGAGTAAGATCTGATTAGCTTGTTCAGTCTTTGTAGAAAAATGAGGCTTATAAGAAACATTGCCAATATCTAGGGGGACAACACTGAGGATTTTGCAGTTCACTATGGCCGAAAGTTAGACCCACTTTGAAATCTTTTTATTCCTTCCCTATTATTTATTAAGATATTGAGAAAAAATAGGAAACAAAATCTCTAATACACAAATTGAATACAAGTGATTTCCACTCTAGGAAAACTACCATGTAAAAATCTGTGCCTTGCATAGTTAAAAGTTCTACTGGAGAGACTAGACTTGAATAGTGGAGTTGAAAGGTCTGTGGCATTCCTCACTTTAAGATCCTCCTAAAGTATCCAACAATCTCCCCATTGCCTATCTTTTATCTAAAATGAAAGGAAAAATCCAAGAGGCAAGACGGTCCCAGAAAGAATTTGCAAGTAGGGGCACCGACATGCAAAGTTTTAGCAGTAAAAATAAACAAGGTAAATATGGGATTAGTTGTTTCTGCTTGGGGAGTAATGGAAAACAAAATTTGTATATAGGATGGTGTCCAATCACAGATGGACTTGAATCTCAGTAAAATAATGAAAGAGGAAATGATCTCTCAAGCAAAGAAATGATGACTCCATACAGAGTTCCTTGCCATGAGAGAAGAAGGTGCAACTAGAATTAAAATATAAATGTTCAGAAACACCACCAAATATAGATTCAATTATTCACTGATTTATTCAAGAAAAATTTTTTATATCAGATTATTATGGGAGTACAAATGCTTTGGTCACATAAGTTGTCTTTGTACCGTCCAAGTAAAGCTACAAGCATGCCCATCCCCAGACAGCGTGTACTGCACCCATTAGATGTGAATTTACCCATCCCTTTCTTCCCCCTCCCACCTGTCTGATCTCCAATGAATGTTACTTCCATATGTGCACATCAGTATTGATTAATTAGTACCAATTTAATGGTGAGAACGTGTGGTGTTTGTTTTTCCATTCTTGTGATACTTCACTTAATAGAATGGGCTCCAGCTCCATCCGGGTTAATACAGGAGGTATTAGTTCACCATATTTTTAAGGCTGAGTAGAACTCCATGGCATACAGATGCCACATTTTATTAATCCACTCATGTATTGATGGGCACTTGGGTTGTTTCCACATCTTTGCAATTGTGAACTGTGTTGCTATAAACATTCAAGTGCAGGTATCTTTTTTATAGAATGTCTTTTTTTCCTTTGAGTAAAAGGAATTGCTGGATCAAATGGTAATGCTACTTTTAGTTCTTTGAGGTACCTCCATGCTACTTTCCATAGAGGTTGTACTAGTTTGCAATCCCACCAGCAGTGTATGGGTGTTCTTATCTTTCTGCATCCATGCCAACATTTGTTATTTTGGGACTTTTTGATAAAAGCCATTCTCACTGGAGTTAAGTAATATCTTGTTTTGGTTTTGATTTGCATTTCCCTGATGATTAGAGATGTTGAGCATTTTTTCATATGTTTGTTGGCCATTAGTCTATCTTCTTTCAAAAATTTGCTGTTCATGTCCTTTGCCCAGTTTTTAATTGGGTTATTTGATTTTTTTCTTGCTGATTTTGCTGAGTTCTTTATAGATTCTAGTTATCATCCTTTTATCAAATGTATAGCAAGCAAAAATTTTCTCCCATTCTGTAGGTTGTCTATTCACTCTAATGATTGTTTCCTTGGCTGTGAAAGGGAACAATTCAACAAGAAGACATACGAAGTCTAAATATTTAAACTAACGCAGGTGTGCCCACATTCATAAAGCAAATCCTACTCAATCTAAACAAAATGATAAACAGCAGCACCATAAAAGCTGGAGACTTCAACACCCCTCTGACAGAACAGGACAGATCCTCCAAACAGAAAATAAACAAAGAAACGATGGACTTAAACAGAATTCTAGAACAAATGGTCCTAACAGACATTTACAGAACATTCTACCCCAAAACCACTGAATATACATTCTTCTCATCAGCTCATGGGACATTCTCTAAGACTGATCACATCCCAGGCCACAAAACATGTCTCAACAAATTTTAAAAAAAAATAGAAATTATACCATGTATCTTCTCAGACCACAGTGGAATAAAATTAGAAATCAACCCCAACAGAAACACTCATCTCTACACAAAGTGATGGAAACTAAACAACCTACTGCTGAATGGTAGTCAGGTCAAGGAGCACGCTCGGGGTCTGACGTGGCTGAAGGAGACAGGAACTGCTGAATAGAATGGAAGGAAATGAGACCAGAGAAGCAGTTACGCGTTGGAGGATGTAAGTCTATATAAGCCTTGGTCAGAATTTGCTCCAAACAAGATGAGAATCCCATGGAGACTTCTGAGCAAAAGAAAGACATGATATGACTATGTGTTTGTTTGTTTGTTTGTTTGTTTGTTTGTTTTTGTTTGTTTTGTTTTTTTGTAAATCTACTCTGGCCACCACGTGGAGAATAACAAGGAGGGAGGCAGGAGTGGAAGAAGGGAGGCCAGTTAGAAGTCCAGCCAAGGGGAAAAAGCAGCTTAGAGTAAGGTGGTAACAGTAGAAGTTGTAAGAACTGAGATTTAGGATCTGTCTTAAGATTTTAACCAACGATATTTGCTAACTGGCAGGATACTTCCAAGACTTAGGCTGAGCAACTGGGTAAATGGCCCAAATCTCCATGCCATCCCTTCTCTCTCTATGGCTCCTTCTAATCCCTAGTCTGATACTACCTTCCACCCTTTTTCAATTCCCTTATACAAAGCCCTCTGGAATTCACGGTCCATCATTGACAAAAATCCCTGATATCATTAACCATTTCAGTGAGTGTTCCCTATGCCTTCTCATTCTAACTGAAATCTGTCTTCCCCTGGAGGACGCTGCCCCCCACACACCCCCAGTCTGCTGATATGATAGCTATGTACTTTCCCACTTCACAATCTCAGCCTGGAAGTAATAGGTATTCTCCATGCTCCTCATTGCCACTTTTAACTAACATAAAAATGACAAATTCAGAAACAGAGCCACTAGAGGACCAATGAAAGTCCACTTCTTGTTTGCAAAATTCTTATTGAAGATATTTAACATTTTTATATCATGGATGATAACCAAGTTTGAAACTAAGTCAAAGATCTTAGGAACATGACATCAGGCTTGAGTTTGCATTTTCTCTTGTAAATGCGCCATTTTAAACTAAGCAAAAAGTAAATAATGATGCATGCACAAGTACAGCTCTCAGAGTATACATTGCACCCCCAAAACATGGGGATACAGCCTCCAAGGTCTTGTCCTTCCCTCATGGGGAATTACTGCCAGGGGATGATACGGATGGTAAGATCCTAATCATGAGACTTTTCTCATTAGAATTTCCTGGATGTGACAGATCAGGTCTGCTATGTAAAGTATTTACATATATGTGCAGGCAGGCATGGGCTGTTTTTGCAGGTCCTCATATAAATAAGGGGTATTTCCCCATGGGAAATAAATCGCTTGGGGCTTTTTCACTGTAACACTCATGACAGCGAAGAAGATCCTATACTGGGGAAGTGAGGAAGTAGAGGGTTTCTCTGACACAGGGCTCATCCTCCAGTGAGCCTTTGTGGCACATACTGGGCCCAGTCCTATCAGCCACAGGCAGGCGGAAGGCTGGTCTTGCAACCATCTTCTCAGCTACCTGATTTCTTGAAAATCTCCTACTTCTAATAACATTCTTCATGCCCTTGATCAATAAAAGGACAGTCCATGCCTCCTAAGTATCTCTATACTAAGCTTTACCTAGCCCCGTTACAGCACTGATGACATGCTATCTATTTGTACCACTGTCTCATTAAACCGTGAGTTCCTTGAGGGTGTCTGTGTTCTGAGCACTGGGGCTTCTCAGAGTTGGCATTGATGCATGAAGAGAAGACGTGGGGAGCTACGTGAAAATGCTTAGTAAAATGCACACTGCCAAGAAGCTGTATTTTCAATCATTCTTAAACATAGTTTTCTATACTGAGGAATTATCCTTTCTGAGGAATTTCCATGAAGTTTTCTTACTTTTATCCTTTATAAAAGTTTAACCTTCCCTTCAGATTTCTCTCAGACTTACGCCACACTTAATGTCACTGGAAAAACTTACTGTCAGATGGGAAGGATTTAAAAGAATCAGAGTTTTCTTACCCCTCTGTATCAGTTAGATTCTGAAGTCCAAAATTTATAGGGCAAACGGGTAGGCTAGAAACTCAGAGGATGGACACAGCTCAGGCAGGATTCCTGTATGAAGTCTTAAGGCAGAATTTCTTCTTCTCCGGGAAACTTCAGTTTTTGCTCTTAAGGCCTTCAACTAATTGAATGAAACCCATCCACATTATTGGGGTAATCTCCTTTACTTAAAGTCAATTGATTGTAGTTGTTAATCACATCTAGAAAACACATTCAGAGGAAAATCTAAACCAGTGTTTGACCAAAAAACTGGGCACTGCAGCCTAGCCAAGCTGACATACAAAATTTAAGCATCATCCCTTCACTCTGGGGATGACACAGGACTTGTATTCTCACTATAAACAAGTAGAACACTAGACAAAATGTATGAAACAGCTGGTTTCATATTTTGGGTGAGAGCAAAAATTAAGAAGGTGATCTTTAGATTTATATCAAAACACAAAGGACTTTGGATAGCCAGAACAAGTTTTAAAAAGAAGAAAAAAACTGGAAGACTAACACTACCTTACATCTAGTCTTAATACAAGGTTACAGGCATCAAGATAGTGTAGTAGTGGCATAAGGATGGACATACAGATTTATCAAACAGAATAAAGAGCCCAAAGATATATTTATACACACATACTCAATTGTTTTTTTTAACAAGAGTGCCAAGGTAATTCAATCTGAAAGGATAACGTTTTCAACAAATGGTGCTAGAACAACTGGATATTCATTTAAACCAAATGTGAACCTTAACTTTTACCTCACCTCATACACAATAAGTAACTGGAAATGGATTGTAGACCCAAATATAAAGGCTAAAATTTAAAACTTACTGAAGAACATATAGGAAAAAAGACATTCATAATGCTGGGGCAGGCAAAGATTCCTTAGATAGCATGTCAAAGTCTTGAGCAATAAAAGAAAAAAATGATATATTGGATTTCACCAACTGTTTAAGATCTGCTCTTTGAAAAACACCATCAAGAAAGCAAAATGGCAGAATATGGCAATAAATGTATCTGATAAAGACTGATATCAAGAATATATTTTTAATCCTGCAATTCAAGAATAAGAAGACAAGCCAAAGTTTTAAAATCGGCAAACACTGAAAGAGACACTTAACAAAACAATATATGTGGATGGTGAATAAGCACACGAAAAATGTTCAGTGTGACCAGCATAAGAAAAATGCAATTTAAATTATAATTAGATGCTACCACACACTTACTAGAATGGTAAAAATTTTAAAAGATTAACAACACAAATGTTGGTGAATATGTGGAGAAACTGAAATTCATGAATTGCTGGTTGGAGTTCAAATAGTAAAACCATCTTGGGAAACAATTTGGCCCCTTCTTAAAAGTTAAATAAACACCCATCCTATGACCCAGCAATTTCACTCCAGGTATTTACTTAAGAAAAAATGAAAACATATGTTCACATAAAGACTTGTATAGGAATAGTCTTAGTAACTTTATTTATAATAGTCGCAAATTAGAAATAACCCAAATGTCCAACAACAGAAGAATGATCAGCTGTGGCATATTTATGCCATACAGAACTATTCAGCAATTAAATGGAAAAATCTATTGTTATCTACAACACTGATGAATCTCACAAAGGCTGTAATGAGGAAAAGAAACTAGACTTTAAAATACATATCAAATTATTTATTTTATATGAAAATTAAGAAGGAAAAAAACTACTTTACAGTGATAAGGCTCAGAATAGTAGCAGCCTATGGCTTGGAAAGGATCATTTAGAAAGACGTATGAGGGAGCATTCTGGGAGGAAGGTGATACCCTGATTGAGGGCTGTGTTACAGGCATGGACATATCTGTCAAAAGCCAACAAACTGCACACTCAAAATGGGTGTGCAACTTTAGTGGCGTAAATCATACCTAATTAAAAAAAATAAATGTACTCCTTTATATCAGCAACAATTCAAATATAATTGCAAAAATGTCCCTTATAATATAAAAATTCTAAGTGATATAGTCATTCACAAATCTCCCCAAATGAATCTATAAATAATATCAACAAAGTATTCTGTAGAACTTGACAAGGTAATATTAAAATTCATATTGAAGGATAAAAGGCCAAAAGTTATCACGACAATTGTGAACATAAAGACCGAATACGGGAACGTGTTCTGGCAAATGTGAACACTGACTCTGAGGCCAAAGCAAATAAGGCACTGCGATATTGGCCCAGCAATAAGCAAGCAAACCAAGGAAAAGGATACAGAACTCAGCAATTGACCCACAAGTATATAGAAATGTATTTAGGACAGAGGTAGTATTAATACTAGAATCTATAGAGAGACTGGCCAATAATTTGTGTCACAAAAACTGTTTATCCATATGGGGGAAAAATAGAGCCCCACTTGACACCATACAGATATATGCATCTAAAACAAACTAAAAAGATAACAGCAGAATTTTAAAATTTTTAGATAAAAAGGTAGATCCATACCTTTATGGTCTTGATGTAGGAAAGAATTTCTTTAAGAACATACATGCATGCACACACACACAAACAGTAAAGAACAAGACTGATATATATGATTATATCCATTATTTATTACCGCTTAATAAACCACCCAAAACTTAATGGCTTATTGTACTCACAAGTCTGCAATTTGAGGAGGCCCTGGTGGGGATAGCTTATCTCTTGTCTACATCTGACTTCACTTTTCTAGGGGTAAAGACTCACTTTCATGCTGTCTCCTCACACAGCTGGAGAGTTAGTGTGGGCCATCGAATGGTAGCTCCTCTGGAGCTGTGGGCCAGGGGTGTTGGTCCCTTGCCTTGTGAGCCTCTCCCAAGCCTGCTTGGGCTTCTTCATGGCATGATGGCTGGATTCCAAGGGAAAGTATGCCAAGATAGCCTGGAAGAAACGAATAGCATTTTTTGTGACTTGGCTTTAGAAGTCACATAACAGCACTCTGCCAAACTCCATTGGTCAAGACTGTCACAAGGTCCCTCCCAATTTCAGGTGTAAGAGCCATAGATTCCATCTCTTGATGAGGGAGTAGCAAAGTTCTAGAAGAGCATGTTGAATAGCAGACACCGTTTTGGCTATCTTTGGAAAATACAATCTGCTGGAAAATACAATCTGCTACACTGATTAAATCAAAAACAAAAATGTCACAGAAATTTTAAAAAGCTGGAGACTAGCAGAAGCATGCAACACATGCTACTGTGAAATATATATCCACAATGTACAAAGAGCCCACACAAATCAATATTAAAAATGCAAACAATCCAGTAGAGGAAAAAGTAGAGGGTACCAATAGTAGAGGATACTGAAAGACCAATAAAAACATGACAATATGCTCAACCACTGTTTCAACCTCATTTCTCAGTAATCTGGGAAATGGAAATTACAAAAATTAGAAATAAGTTCAAGCACATCAGATTGGCAAAACTTCTAAAGTCAGTCAATGTCAAGTGTTGACAATAGAAATGCATTTGGGACAGAGGTAGTACTAGAATCTATGGATAGACTAATCAATAATTTGTGTTGCGAAAACTGTTTATCCATATGGGGAAAAAAATAGAGCCTCACTTGACACTATACAGGTATATCTATCTAAAACAGACTAAAAAGATAATAGCAGAACTTTAAAATTAGTTGAAGTAAATCAGCTAGAAATCTCATATACTACTGGTCAGACTTTAAGTGATTAACTACAATTGAGTATTATGCAACATCTGGTAAAGCTGATGATGTACACGACCCATGACTCAATTTCCACTTCTGGGCTTATATGCAGAGAAATACTCACATATATTCAGTACAAGACATAGTTGCAGAAGAATGTTTATTGTAGTATTGTTTGGAATGGTAAAAAATTAAAAACAATGCAAATATGCATCAGTATGAGAATAGCTACATAAATCATGGTCTATTTGTACAGTGAAGTATCATATAATAGTTAAAATAAATGAAGTATCTCTACAATAAATATCAAAATATAGGCAGTGATATAATGTGGAGCAAAAAAGCATGTTGCAGAACGGTATGTCAATATGATGTCATTTATATGAAGTTTTAAAACATGACAAATAGTCCTATGTATTTTTATGAATATATACATGTTTTTAAAAGTATGAAACCATATACAGTCAAACTAAACACAAAATTCAAAATAATAATTACCTTCAGAAAAAGAAGAAAGGAAGGGGTAAAATGGGTCAGGTTGTGGTACTTAGCATCCTTCAACTTTATGCAAAAGTTTTTATTACTTTAAAATTAGGAGCAAAGATGGCAAAATTTTAATAATGGTCAATGTGTATTAATCCTCAAGCATACAATTCTGTACATTTTGAAATACATCTTAATAAAGTTCTGTGCTTTATACAAGAGCAGACAGAATGGACTTTAAGTTAATTTAATCCAACAATCCTTTTCCACCATGGTCTAAAATTCATTTTAAAGATATGGAAACTTGTGTCCAGAAAGAAGACTAGACTTCCTTAAAGCCGCATAGTGAGCTACTAACATGAATGGAATAAGGACAGTCTCATCACTCCCAGCTAAGCTCCCTTCTCCTACACTGTGCTCTTTAGGAGGATTTTAAACTGTGATCTTGGCTGCAACTGCCTGACCCAGAAGGAATGACAGGTGTGACAAATTGTTCTAAAACAAATCAAACAGAAAAGAAAAGCCAACTAGATGGGCCTTCACACCTGGGTTGAATTATAAATTTAGATAGGGTATTGCTTGAAATCCCACCATTAAAGAATCATTCCTTTGACTTCAGCATTTCATTCTCCATTGAATTCTGTTAGAAGAGGAAAATAATTACAGGAGGTATGAGACCGTCAATCCTCAGAGTTAGACTGGTTGGTAACTGGTGACTTTTAGGAGAAAAGGAGTTTAGGGTGTGGCAGTGGAACCAGGCTGGATCCTCCATATGATCATCTGGGATTGCACTAGAACCCATTCATTTTATCTAAGCTCAAACCATTTCGAGACTTCCTTCAACATCCGATGTGAAGGTCCCAGAGAAGATGACCAACCAGCCTACAATCTGGGTATTTACCAGAATGTGGGCAGAAAATCAACTTGTATTTCCAGACAACATATTAAAATTTTTCAAGTCTTGTAAATAATTTAAGTAGCCTAATACTCATTAACTTTAATGTATTCTTCGCAACTGCTTCCATGAAATAATGAGATGGTAGCTATTTTGTTTCCTTTTCTTTTATTTTTTTAGCTTAATGAAGCTTTTATTCTTATTGTGAGCAGCATCATTTATGATGGAAAATAGCCTCCTTGGGTAGCACAACAAAATCTCTCCCAAAAATATTAGAAGATAAAGGCAAACAAATTGTTTAGATCTTCCTCCCAGTTTTCTACCTGAACAAAAGCTGTCAAAAACCTTGGCTGGGATCCTGGGTTTATGAAGGATGGTACCAATCCTTACAAATATCTAGTACATAACGATCACATGTTCCACAAGCATGTGGCTTCACAAAGCAGCAAAGGCAGGAGATTGTGGAGGCAATCCCTGTTCTGACACAAATCACTAAGTAACCTTGGGCAAGTCACATGAGCCTCCCCGACCCCTTCCTGTCATCTGTCCAATTGGCATCATGACAACTGACATATACTACACAGGCTTTCGAAGTTTAGATAAGTACATGAAGGGGATTGGAAATATTATTGCCTGTGGTTGCAAGTGTCTGGGAGAGGGCAGAGGTTCTGCGTTAGAGGGTGTACACCCCACAAATACCTGGCCAGTCAAAAAAGGAAAATGAGAAAGGGAAAGGGAAGAAAGAGGATCTTGGGGGCTATTTGGATCTTTCCTTCATGACCAAAATCCTTCTCATACTCTGCCTCATTTCCTCTCTATTCTCCATCCTTCAGCTTCCTCTACCCTGTCCTTTACCTCTGGCCCTAGACAGGCTCTTGGTTATCATACAGGTAACTGCCGGGGCCTTCCATTGTTGGTGGCCCATCTCCCCACCCCACCTTCCATTTCTCACATGACTTTGTCCTCCTAAGAGCTCTGGGATTCAACTGTGGCACAGCACTTCACATTTCTACCTCCTTCTCCTCTCTTTGTACTCAATCACTTTAACTCAAAGGGAAGTTCTTTACAATCCAGTGGAAACAACTCAAATACACTGATTTTTACTTTAAAAGCACTATAACAATGTTAAAGCAGATCTCATAGCCACTCCTCAATCCAGCTATGTGCAAAACTGGATTATATTTTCCTGGGTTTTCTTAATCTGCATTTCTCATTAACTAATGCTCTTTGGCTTTCTTCCCAACTGTTCTTTCATTTATGCCTGCAATAAACCTGAGATGCAGAAAGACAAACTAAGGCACCATTCCATTATGAGATTTCTTCCTGGGCACAAAGAACATCATTAACTTTTACACTACACCCTTCTGCTCTCCATAAAAGGATACTCACACCACTTGTGCATGGATGATGGCTCTCATCCGCTGTGCCACAGAGGCAGTGTGTGTTTTTCTGTTTGATTTTCATTTCTGGTCATATTTCTCATGAACACTCTGCAAACTCTCCCAATGATATTTGACCCTTATGTTGAGAAGTCATGCCCGGGGCATATTTTAATCAGTTAAGGTAAATGGACAAGTAATCTGATGCTTTACTTCTTGCTAAATTTATAATATCATTTCTTTGAAATCAGTCTCTTTTCAGTTTAAAGTCACTTCTTCTTGATCTTTTGATTTTTCTTTAATATAAAATGCAGACTAATCTGCAAGAAATTTCAAGATTGAAGTATAGCAAAGGTGAGATAGACGCTGCACTTTAGGTGGTATAATAATTATTTTTATTGCACCACCTATATTTCACTAAGGGAATTTAAGAAACAGGAAACAAACACTGTTAAATAGAGTTTTTCTTGTTTTCTACATGACTGAATCATCTGATATTTCCATTACAGGTTCCAAATAGAAGCAAATGACTATATGCCTGATTTTACAAGGGATTAGGTTCAGGACTATAAAAAGGAACTTCAATAAATGTTTATTGAATATGTACAATGTGCCAGTTGCTGTGCTCAGTTAGGGATAGGTATGAACAAGGTAGAGTCTCTGACCTTGGGCAGCTTACAGTCTGCTGGGGGAATGTAGTCATGTAAACAATTGTAATTCCATATGGTAAATGCTATTAAGAAAGAAAGCAGGACACACAGAAGGGACCCTAACCCAGACTGGTCAAGAAGTCAGAAAACATTAGAGGAAGAGGGAAGAGATGAAGATAACAAGGGGAGACAGGAAGCCAGATACTGAGGCCCTTACAGGTTATATTAAGAAGTTTAGACTTCACCTTGAAAGTGATGTGAAGTTATTACAAAATATTTAAATAGAAAATGGGCATAATTAGATTTTTGAAAGAATATTCTGTCTGTAGCGGGGAGATGAATTCAATTCATCTGGAGGCATGAAATATTAGTCAAGAGAGAGTAGCAGCCAGCACTGAGATTGGCAGCAGAGATAGAGAGAAGGAAAATGATTTTGCAAAATATTTAGAAGTAGGACACAGTGATTAGCTGGACATAGGAAGGCAGGAGGAGGATTTAAGAATGATGAGAGCATAGAGGTAGGGAAGGATATGTGATATTTGAAATGCCTGTGGAACATCCCAATGAGGATTCCTAATATATGGTTGAATATAAAGATTTGAAGCCCAGAAGAAATATAGGGTCTAGAAGTAGTGTTTTGAACACTGTCGCTTATAGGTGGTAATTAAAATCAGTAAGATCGCCAGGGGAGAGTGGGGACTATGTAAAGTGAGAAGAGAAGAAAGTCCACAACAAAGCCCTGAGAAGCATCAGCATTGAAGGGACCCTGAGAGGTAAAAGTGCTCAAAAATAAAGCGGAAAAGGGCTGTCTAGAGATGGAGGGGGAAATAAGGGGAGTGGAGTGAGCATGAGTTTACTGGTAACCCCCCATCCACAGCTATACCAAACACATATTCAAAGAGGAAGGAAAATTGCTCAGACATCAGTGGACAACCTGCCAGGTAGCTGCAAAGAAACCTGAGAAGACTGTTCTTCATCAGTGGTTGTGCATCGTAGGCAATCAGAATTCAGAAAAACAAATGTTAATATCAAATTTATTGCACATAATTATAGGTGCAATATCAAAATATCAAATATCAAAATCAATGTGCCTACAATTAAAAGTATTTTTGTACAACTAATGATTCACCCACCAGTTCTGTAAGGGGAGCTATACTTTCACTGTCAGTAACAAGGGATGTGACCTAAGGATAGTGGAACCCAGACTTTCCTAATCTGCAAAATGAAAATAATACCTCCACTGCAGGATTGTTGCAAAGATAACAGGCATAAAGAGCTTAACACTGTGTTGAGTACATTGTAATGCATATTAGCAAATGCCTGTTGAATCTGAGTGTGTTTTACAGGGGTTCCTACCCTTCAGGGCCTTACAATTCTCACACAGGAGAGGCCACTAAACTACTCTACCTAATTGCAGACTTGGCTCCTCTGCAGTCTACTCTCTCAGATTCCATTAAAATGCAGTCATCAGTCACAAAAATGAGAGGGATGGGAGGCTGAGAATAAGGAAACAAGTCCTTGCTCTAAGTACATAAGCACAAAGGCAATCAATAGCGACACCTACTGTGTGCAGGGCCCGCTGCCCAGCCCAGGTGAGGGCAGAAAGGCAAGGAAAGAAAGGAGAGAAAAAGTGAAAGAGGCTGGAATACTGTATCTTGTTGGGGAGAAGGTGATAACTCCCAAGAAATGTATCTTCTGATCTCATGTGTCACATACAAATTAATAAAAATAGAGTAGTCAAGTTTACTGGAAAGGAAGGAACAGAAGGATATATAAATGTATCTAATCCTACTTCACTCTTTCCTTTCTCACAAGACTTATTAGAATCAGGTAGGCCACAGTTCTGATCTGAGTTCAGCCACCCTCTAGCCATGATCTTGGGCATATTACTTATTATTTCCAAGCTTCAGTTTCCTCAACTATAAGAAGAATATAAAAATAGTTTATAAATCATACATAAAATATACTAAATGCTAAGCATAATTCCTGGACATAGTAAGTACCCAAATGATTTACTGTAGCTCGGTAATGTCAACAATGGTCACAGCAACTGTGCACCTTGACCAGGTTCCCCCTTCCCCTCTGCACCATCCACGATTCCTCCCCCTCACTCTCCATCTCCTGTACCATCCTCCTCTCAGCAAAGCCCACTCGGCTGCGATGAGGCCAACCAGCTGTGTATTGCACTGGAGCACAGTCCTTTTCTGCCCAAAAACAGAGTCGCCAAAGTCCAAAGGCCACTGTGGTCTATCAGAAGCAGCCCCAGCCTGGGGGATGATCCCAATTCTGTCACTTTAAAGTCCTGTAACCTTATGAAAGTCACTTAACTTCTGTAAGTTTGTTTCCATACTTGTGTGTTAGGAGAAATGAATGACAATATTTATGTAAAGGTGCTTTGGAAGTTGCAAAACATTATGTGAATAAGGAAATTATTAGTAGTGTCACCCAGGTGCAGAGTGGCTGCTCTTTTCTGTTTTTACCACACTACCTCCGAGCACACTATTGGAAAACTCAACAGTTCCCACTGGCACTTAATGCAAAAAGAGCTGTCTTCTTTGAGCACTTAGAGGAAACAAGGGTTACCAAATTTTCCTGTGCAGCAATTCTGGATTAGAATGCTTTTCACCTTTTAATTTATCTTATTACTTTTTAATGTTTGATTTTTGAAATACTACTTATAGACTCATAAGAAGTTATAGAAATTATATACTCAACACCCAGCTTCCCAACAGCAACATCTTTTATAACTGTATTGCATTATGAAAACCAGTAAGTAGAGATTTAAAGCCTTAAAAAAATGGTATTATAAAATAATTAGAACAAAATACTTCAGAGTGATAAACCAAAAACATGGAAATCATAATAGAAAAAAATCAAGGTTTATATATAAATATTTTAAAAGTCTAAATGGAAAAATATAAGCAAAATTAATAGACAAATAGCAAAATGAAAAAAATGCTATAGAAACAACAAAGTTCTAATTTCTATAAAATAGAAAATAAATAAGGGCAATTTGGAAATATGTATTTTAATGTAAAAACTTTCATGCTCTTTGATTCAGCATTTCTGCATATTTATTATATTAATATATTAGTAAATATGAGCTAAGGTATATGTACTAATTATAGATTGCTAAGAATATTATATAAAAATCTGTAAATAATATATTGATAATAGGCTGGTTTTTATAAATTGTGGTTATATCCATATAAAAGAATTTCATAGAACTATTAAAAGGAAAATATTGCACGATCTCACCTCTATGCTGAATCTATTAAAAAAAGGTTAAATATACAGAGATAGAGAATAAAATGGAGGTTACAGTGGTAAAGGTTTGGAGGAAATGGGGAGATATAGGTCAAAGAATACAAAGTAGCAGATACGTATGATGGACAAGTCTAGAGACCTAATATAAAACATGAGGACTACAGATAACAATACTGCATTGTATTCAGGATTTTTGCTAAATGAGTAGATTTTAGTTGCTTTGCCACAAAAAAAATAGGTAATTATATGAAATGATTAATATGTTAATTTGCTTCACTATAAGTTATGATTTTACTATCTATATGTATCCTACAACATTAAGTTGTATACCTTAAATATACACAATAAAATTTATTTAAAAATAAATAAAAGGAATGAGTGCATTTATATGAATAGAAAGTGATTTCAAATACATGTTGTTAAGTGCATAAAGTGCACAAGAGTGTATGGATGCTTGCATTTGTGTGAGCCTCTTTTAAGAGAGATTCACTCATAGTTCACATGTAAATGAAATATTAATAATTCCAGAAGAATATACAAGGAACAGTAATAGTAACTGTGACTTAAAAGACCAATTTCTCAAAAAGAAGATCTTCTCTTATTTCTCTGTCACAGTTTCCTCTCACTTTTTCATTTCTAGGTTCAAAGTTTTCCCTCTCACCCATGCATTCAAGTTTCCCACATTCTGACTTGAGATTAAATAAATAAATGGTAGGTAAGTAGTTAAAACTATCTACCCATGCTCCATCTCAAAATATGGTGGGACAAAGTGCTAAAAACTTTTCCATTAGTGACAATTAATAATTAACATCTATAAAGCAATTTGCCATTTATAAAACACTTTCTTATATTACTTTAAAATTAATCTTCATAACACTATGAAATGGATATTTTCGTCTCCGTTTTCCAGATTGATAAACTAAGAATCAGAAAGTAATTTGCTCAGATTTGTGCAGCTAGTAAACAGTGGACTTGGGCATCAATCAGATATATCTCACTTCAAATCCCATGTTCTTTGGTATATCTTCCTGTTCTGCCTTAATTATGATGCTTCTTCCTATGCACATGTATTAATTTTTCAATTTTGAAAAGAACTAATAAAGAAACAGTTTTAAAGATAACAAGTAGGTAGTGAGAACAAGGAGAAATCATCCAACCTGAGTGTTTGCAAATGCTAGGCCTAGAAAAGAGAATCTCTTTTTAATCAGGAATGAGGACACAAAGCGAAACACAACCAGAGTGTCTACAAAAAGATGCTGTAATTTACAAGAGTACTATACCATTCAAGAAGTAGAGAAATAGTGCACTTCATAAAAAGTATTACTGGAGTGGGGAAAATGAATGCATAAGTGTAACGAAGCCACAGATGGAGCCCTAAGTGGAATGGTTGTCCCAGATCGGGAGATCTTGGCAGATGTGGAGCAATCTGAACAGAGTGACAGAAGCTTGTCAGGGCTCAACCTCACCACGTGTCATGTCAAGTCATGAAGAAAGCAGCCCCGAGGGATTCTTGATTGCCACGTGGCAGGCCTCAAAACCCCTACAGATACCATGGGAATGAGATCCAGCCATTCACAGGTAGAAAAGGGCATGCCCGGCTCTCAGCTATGTGGTGGGAGCATCTTCAGACAGTATTACTCTACAACATCCCCCCGTAATTCACGAGTGCCTCTGAATTCTCTGGGTCCTATCAACTTCATGGAGTTTTGCTAATTCAATGAAAATATTTTATAACTAACAGATGAGAACCTTTCCCCATTGTGCTTTCCATTTGTAGTTCTTAAACCATATAGCTGGTGAATGTGGAGAAAGGATTTTATAAACTGGAATGATTTCTTCAAATATTTGGGATGTTTAGAGTTTTTTACCTCAAACTTATTATGGTAGCAATTTTTCCTACATTGTTTCTTATGTAAAATTGTTGATTTTCATTATGAGCAATGTATTTTTTTTTTTTACTTCATTACCTTAGTTCACATAAAATAGAACCCATTATCAGCCTTCAGTCTTATTTCAATTGTCCTGGAAATACTGAAAAAAATCAAAACAAAACAAAAAAGCCCACGTATTGGTGATCTACTCAATTTCATTCACACATCTGGTTTCCTCTGAAGTTATGAAAAATGATTACCTTTTAAAAGTAGTAACTTCTAATATGTGCGTAGGAAGAACATTTCCTGCTTTGGGGCAGACTCATTCTAAATTACAAAGCCTGAAATCATATCTTTCTTTTTCTATCTATAAATAAACAAAAAGAATACAAAGACTATTAAACATATGTTCTAATTTTCCTTCCAAATCACATACATTGTTAACATAATTTTGGTCCAATAGTAAGCATATCTGTTTTGTTAAATTAGTTAACTCACGTTTTGTGTTGAATAAAATGAAATAGCAATAGAGTTTCCTTTAGTAAAATACGACAACATAAATGTGTCTGTTGTTCTCACGGTATTCATTATCCTGGATATAGAACAGCAAAAAATATTCTTCAGCCAAGCCTGAACAATAATGAATCAGAGATGGTTCATATCCAATAACTTTTCAGGTATATGAATTATTTCAATGAATTTGTTAAATGAAACATAATTCACTATTATTTTATAATTAAAATTTACATCTAGTACACTCACTTCTAGAAATACATCCCCAATAAATTAATCTCAAATAGAAAAGAAGTCCATGTGTGCAAAGCTATTTAAAAGCACTTCTTTTGGCAACTGACAAAAATTAGAAACTGTACATAGGAAAATCATCTGCCTATTTGCAAAAATTAAGTGTTTTCTTTTTTTTTTTTTTGAGACAGAGTCTCACTCTGTTGCCCAGGCTAGAGTGAGGGCCGTGGCGTCAGCCTCGCTCACAGCAACCTCAAACTCCTGAGCTCAAGCGATCCTCCTGTCTCAGCCTCCCGAGTAGCTGGGACTACAGGCATGCACCACCATGCCCGGCTAATTTTTTTTTCTATATATATTTTTAGCTGTCCATATAATTTCTTTCTATTTTTAGTAGAGATGGGGTCTCGCTCTTGCTCAGGCTGGTCTCGAACTCCTGAGCTCAAACAATCCGCCCACCTCGGCCTCCCAGAGTGCTAGGATTACAGGCGTGAGCCACCGCGCCCGGCCTATGTTTTCTTATCATAAAAGAGGAAGTAGCTGCCCAGCCTGGAACTATCTGTGCTCTGCTCTCCTTTTCTGTCTGCTGACTAAATGCAGAAGACTCGTAGACCTCAGAGGATGGTAGAGCCTCAGATGGAAAGAGCCCTGGGTCCCTGAATCACCACATGGAAGAAAGCCATCTTGAAACCATGAACACTTGCACTGGACCTTTAAATGAGCAAGAAATAGACTTTTATTGCATTATTTAAGCTACTGAAATTTTGTGCTTAATGAAACAGCTAATGTTATGCTAAATAATACACCAACCAATGCTCAATAGTGCTGAATGATTAAGGAAGCTATAGCATATCAAGACAGCTAGATGGTGAGCTACTTGTTTGAGAAGTGGAAAATAAAACCATACGTGCAGAATCTTATAAAACAAAATGCCATGAAAGGGTCATCAGATATTAACTGTTGGTACTATAAGCCATGAAGGAATAGATATTTTGAATTGCTATTTTTACTATTTCTTTATATCTGGCTGTCACTGTAAGAGTATATGTATAATTGTTAGAGAAAATTCTCACTAAGAATCCCTCTACCCATACCATTCATAAGTTGGACAGAAGATTACCCATACTATGGACAAATATCTTGTAACCATTTAGGACTAGTCCTGCTCCTCAGCACTCACTATAAAATAACTCTAGAGAATATTATTAACATTTTTCTTAAAAGTTAAGTGGAAATATCTCAAACAGTGTGTAACTAGAAGTCATAGTTTTACGTGTGATGATCTCTTTGCACTTTATTCGTCACATAATCATATCAACATAGTTATACAGTTTCTAATTTACAAAAAGAGAAATCCAGTGTTTTCTTTCCAAGTAAAAGGTAACAATGTGGAAGCAGCCTCTCTGTCTCATACCCCAGTATTCTCCTCATTCTCTCAACTCCTGCTATCTTCAAAAGTCTGAATCTTACAACCTGTTTCTGATACCATTAACTAACGGTATCATGCATCATTGTAATCCTCTCTCCTAAGAGATATTCGCATCTTTGGGGCAGCCACAGTGCTGAATGCCCAGGTACCTAGCACAGTGTGGGACACACGGAAATTACTCACCATCTACTGAACAGATCCAAACAACCATTTATCCAAAGACAATCGCTCCATGTGGATTTAACTGCACTTCTTTTCCAGAGGTAGCCTATCCTCCCTCCCCACCTAACCTGCAATTTCTTAGACCGATCTCTTTAAGCTATTCAGCCTTCTGCTCTAAACCAATATACAGAGAAAACCACATAAAAAGCAGCAGAGAATTAACTTGAGATTATCAGGCTAATGATACAGCTATCACAGTGTGGAATGTTTTGTGAAAAGAATATTACTGCCGGAGAATAAACGTGAACACATTTTCTAAGATTTCTCCAGGCATCTACATCTGTATGCATGTGACAGCTTTTTGTTTAGTGTTTGCCTGAGCTGCTTAAAGCTTTTGTCCAGTGGAGGGACAATACTGCCTAATTGTTATACTCCACTTGTCCTCCACGGAAGAATCCATGGCTCCCTTCTTTATTAGCTTCTCCCAGAAAAACAGAATCATGACACAGAACTTGAACTCAATCCAATTAGAGAACTTTTAAGCTGAAATAAAAGGAAAAGGCTCCTTGCATACCTCGTAATACCTGCTTTCCAGAAATAGATCTGAAACATCCAGGTGGGTCGGAGCCAGCAAGTTCGCTTTCCTGTCACCAAGTCACCACTAATAAGAGAAAGGACGCCTCTGTATTACCTAGGAATATTTCCTTATCTGCCGAAAGAAACTCACATTCCCCTCGAGGAAGCCAACCCTTCCAATCTCATGGAGGTTTAATAGGTATTCACCACTAATCTCTCCCTGGCACAACACATACAAAGAAGCAAGTGAGCAACCCACTAACTTAGCCCTGTTTAATGGATTATTGGTCTTTGCGTTTCCTTCCTACCCCCTTTATATTCTACTCTCAATACAGCAAGTACAGTAAGGCTTTAAAAATAGGCCAGATCATATCAGTCCTCCCTCAAAGCCCTGCCTTGGCCTCCCATTTCACTTCAAGTAACAATGGCTTATAAGGCCTTTATGATCTGACCCCTGCGATCTCTGACATCTCCGCCTCTCCCTTCACTCACTCTGCTTCGGTAACACTCACCTCCTTGCTGTTATTAATACAGAGGAGGCCACTCAAAAGCCTTTACGCTTGCTGGTCCCTCTACACAGAAGACTCCTCCTCTTCCAGACACTCACTGTAAGTAACTCACAGACCTCCTTCAGGTATTTGCTCAAATACGACCTTCTCAGTGATCGCCTGCCCATGCACACATCATCCCCCTTTCCTGCTTTATTTTCCCCCACATCATGTATTACTTCCAACATATGAAATATTTTCTTAATTTGTTTATTGTCTGCTTTCCCCTAGCATAATCTAAGCTCCATTAGGGCAGGAATTTTTGTCTGCCTGTTTACTGTTAAATTCTCAGTCCCTAACTCATAATAGGTATCTGATAAGTATTCATTGAATGAACAAATCAAATGCCTATCATACACAAAAAAACTAGTATGCACAATAGTGTTACTACTGTATAGACTACATGATTTTAGTACCAAAGAAACAATGGACAGTCTTTGGGAGCAATAAGGTACCAAGGAATGAACATGGGATTAGGGTCTCTTCTGAAAATAGAGATCAATATTTCTTATCTACTGCCTTCACAAGATCTCAAACTACTATAATTTTCTCATTCATTCTCTTTGTACTCCCTACTGCAGGCTATAGCCACCATCACCTAGGGTTTTGTTTTGTTTTGTTTTTGTTTTTCTGTAGTTGTTGGGTTTTGTTGTTGCTCTACTAAAAAAAGACTATTTGAAACTTGTTCTTCTATATTTGGGTTTCAGATTATTTCCATGATCTTTAATTAATCCTTGAGCACAAATTACCTAACCTGGGTCCACTGACTTTTCAAATGTCAAAGAAAAGATGTAGCCATTGGACCCAAAAAGAAAATCAAATCCATTTCTAATTCTGAAACCATTTGAGAAAACTCTGAGTTCCCTAGTTTAAGATACATTTAACAGCAAAACAAGTTGTTCTCAGTTTTTGTATTAATGTTATGTTTGTACAAAGATATTGGTTAAACATTTTGTTTCTATGTTTACCTTTGGGTTTCTTCATCATTGAAATAAATAATAGGAATTTTAAAAACTAACCACAAAATAAGGCTGTCTTATCTTTCCCTGAAAAAAAATCCTGGAATACAGACAATACTGACTATTTCCTTCCAGTCTCACCCTAAAAAGTGAGAAAAATGCCATGTTAGACACATCAGAAAGTCATGCCCAAATATATCCCAGTGCTACCCCTAACAATACCATAGGCAGACACTATGCGTCTGTTACTATTTATTTATAATAATAATTTTACAAAGAAAGGATATTTTACAGAAGAAGAGCTGAGCTTTCAGAGAGGTTAATTAGCTCAAGGTTACAAAGTACCAAGTAACAGAGCAAGAACCCAAATCTAGACCAGCAGTCCTGCTTCTGCTCTTCCCACCTAGCTGTGCTGCCTCTGTACCCGTGCTGAGTCCAGTCCTGACCAAACATCCTTAATGGAAACTGATAGCCTGGTACTTCCTACGTTATTAAGGAAATGAATCATTAGTAGTTGACAACATTTGCCAATTCCTAGTGAACAGATTACACAACATTCAATCATTTACTAAGCAGCTAAATTACTATTTTAATCTAATGTGAAAACAGCTCTGATGTTGTTAGTGTTAATGAGAAATAACCATATACATATTAGTAACTCCCACTCTTAAATAATTGATACTCTATTCATATTGCAGCTTATAGGACGATGTTTACTGGAGCTTAGCTTAATATTATCACATAACATGAAAGGCATAGATATTTATGGGATTTAAATCAGGCATTTTAAATTAGAGGAAAGCAAATCATATTTATAGTATTAGGATCTAGTGGATATCAAATCTACTCCAACTTTTTCTAGTCCAGCCTTCTAAATTTAGCTCCACATGAGTAGGGTCATTAAGATTGCAAAATAACCACTGGATAGGTCTAGTTTTAAGTGAAACAACATCAGAAAACAAGAAAAATTATTTAAAAAAAAAATTTCTAAGACTGAAGAGTTAAAATGTAAGTTATACAGCAACAAAATTCAGCTATCCTTGATCTACTCACTAAAATGCATAAGAAATCTCAGAATGCGAAAGGAAGTTGCAAGTGGATTGGAAATTGGTAATATTGATAAATGATCTCCCAGTTAAAATAATTAGTTTTTAATTCAAGAAGTACAAGTGGGGTCCTAGGACATAACTAGATGGACAAACATAATGATGGTAGATTTCCACCCAAATCATTGTTTACCTCAACCTCAGAACCATTGGGGGGGCCAATGAGAACAGAAAAAAAAATATGTGAAGAAATAATGGACAGAAACTTTCCAGATTTAATGGAAACTGTAAACCCACAGATCCAACAACTACCACTAGCCACAAGCACAAAACAAAAAAATGAAGAAAACTTCACCATGGCACACCATTATCAAATTGCTCAAAAACAGTGATAAAAAGGAAATCTTAAAGACAGCTGGGCTGGAGGGGCAGGCGAGGGGGAAGACATGCTACGTAGAGAGAAACAAAGATCAGCCAGGCGCAGCGGCTCACGCCTGTAATCCTAGCACTCTGGGAAGCCGAGGCTGGTGTATTGCTCAAGGTCAGGAGTTTGAGACCAGCCTGAGCAAGAGCAAGACCCTGTCTCTACCAAAAATAGAAAGAAATTAGCTGGCCAACTAAAAATATATATAGAAAAAATTAGCCGGGCATGGTGGCACATACCTGTAGTCCCAGCTACTCGGGAGGCTGAGGCAGGAGGATCCCTTAAGCCCAGGTGTTTGAGGTTGCTGTGAGCTAGGCTGATGCCACGGCACTCTAGCCAGGGCAACAGAGCAAGACTCTGTTTCAAAAAAAAAAAATTAAAAAAAAAAATAAAGAAAAAAGAGAGAAACAAAGATCATGGTGATAACAGATTTCTCAACAGAAACATTTCAAATGAGTAGACAGTGGAGCAACACGTTCAGGTACTAAAAGAAAAAAAAAAAAAACTTGTCAACTCAATATTCTATAGCCAGGGAAAGCATATTTTAAATATGAAAGTGAAATGAAGAATTTTTCAAACATATAAAAGTGGAAAGAATTCTTTACCAGAAAACCCACACTACACAAAATATTCAAGGAAGAAGACAGAAAAAGCAAGCATTTTCTTCAAGCAGAAGAAAAATGATAAAATATGGAAATATGGGTTTAAACAAAAGAAAGAAAAACATTAAAAATGGTAACTACATGGATAAACATACAAGAATGAGTTTATAACATATGTATAAGTAAAATGTATGAAAACAATATATTTTATAAATAGAAATATACAACTGCAAAATACATATACTATAGTGAAGTGGTATAATATCACTTAAAAGTAAACTAAGTTAAATATGTAACTATAAACCTTAAAGCAACCACTAAATTAACAAAACTAAGAGTTATAGCTAATAAACCAACAGAGGAGATAAAATAAAATCAATTAATTTAAAAAGAAAGCAGAAAAAGAGAAAAGGGGGAACAAAAAATAGATGGAACAAACAGAAAATATGTAACAAGATGATAGATTTAAACCTATCTACATCAATCCATATTAAAAGTAAATGGAAATTTTCTGATTACCCAAATTAAATCCAGAGATTGTCATATTGGATACAAAAGTAATACCCAACTACATGCCACATACAAATATTTTCTTGGCATATGCTTTTCCACATCTCTATCCATTTCGGCAATTTGCAATACACTCACTCTTTCTCACTTTAAATCTGTAGGAAATTTTAAGTCAAACTGAGACACATGCCAAAGCTTTATAGCAGTGTTCAGACACACGTTACCACTGAACAAGAATCTCCAGGAAGACTCCTGAATGCCAGCCCCTCCAGTTCAGAGTTCGTAATACTATCTAGTCTACAGAGACAGTATATACACTGTGGTAGCAGCCTTAGTGAGTCCATGTCCTCTAGTACTGCTGCGGTCCCTACCAGCCCAGTACCAGAGTATCCGTCCACAGCCTGTTAGGAACCCGCACGCATCACCGCCTGAGCCCCACCACCTCCTGCGCATCCGTGCAAAAATTGTCTTCCATGAAACTGGGCCCTGATGCCAAAAAGGTGGGGGATCACTGCATATACTGGTGGTCCTGAAAGTCAACGAGAGAGCTGCCCCTAAGCTGGGAGACTAGGAGAGGGAGAGAGGGAGAAAGGGAAGGGAAGAAAGGTGGGGAGGGAGAGAGAGAGAGAGAGATACCATAGAGCCACTATAAAGGGTAACCCTGTAGTAAGATTCAAGGTGAGTTATTTTTGTTGGAGGAGGATTATAATTCAGAGTAGAATTTTTAATTGATGCATAGTAGTATGTATTTTTGGAGTACATGTGATATTTTGATACATGCATACAATGTTTAAAGATCAATTCAGAGTAGAAGGGTTACACGTCACCTCAAACATTTATCTTTTCTTTATGTTGGGAACATACAAATTCTTCTCTTCTAGCTATTTTGAAATATACAATAAATTATTGTTAACTATAGCCATGCTACTGTACTATCAAATGCTAGATCTTATTTCTTCTATCTACCCGTACTTTTGTACCCATTCATTAACCTCTTTTCATTCCCTTCTCCCTTCCCCTTCCCAGCCTCTTGTAACCACCAATCTACTCTCTATCTCCATGAGATCCACTTTTTTACCTCCTGCATATGAGTGGGAACATGCAATATTTTTCTTTCTGTTCCTGGCTAATTTTACTTAACATAATGACCTCCAGTTCTATCCGTGTTGCTGTAAATGACAGGATTTCATTCTTTTTATGGCTGAATAATATTTCATTGTGTGTATATACACACCATATTTTCTTTATACATTCATCCATTGATGGACACTTAGGTTGATTCCATAGCTTGGCTATTGTGGATAGTACTACAATAAACAGGGGATGCAGATACCTCTTTGATATATTGATTTTGCAGTGGGATTACTGGATCACATGGTAGCTCTGTTTTTAGTTTTTTGAGGAACTTCCATACTGTTTTCCATAGTGGCTGTACTAATTTACATTCCCACCAACAGTGTATGAGTGGTTCCCTTTCTCAGGGAGAGTTTTTGTGGAGACTCTATCACCTTCTTCAACTTTTTCTCTTCTCTCTCCTTCATTTACCATGCTCCAGCCAGATTGACTTTTTAACAATTCTTAGAATCGGATAATCTCCTCTGAATCAAGATCATTTCACCTGCAGTTCCCTTTGCCTGGAATGCTCTTCCCTTGGCCTTTACCTTGCATGTGTTAGATGTACTATCTCTTCAGAGAAAACTACCCTGGCCACCTCTCCAAAGTCAGTCCTCCTATCCAATTATTTTCTATAGTAGTATAGCACCTTTTTAATTTTCCTCATAAATTAACAGCATTCTTTTGTTTATTTATTTTTCTGTTACTTAACTGCTTTACCCATTGGAATGTGAACTCTTTGTGAGCAGAAATTGTCTATCAAGATGACCATTATATCCCCAGAACTTAGTCTAGTGCCTGGCATATAAAAGGACAGCATAAAATATTGTTCAATAAACAACTCAGGAATGCATATCTGCTCCTTCAAGACCCAAAATTCAGTCTGTAAATCAAGCTGCAAAATAAGCTGAGAAGCAGTTGCCTACATACATTAACACTCTCTGTAAGGGGACTCCTGTATGTGCCAGAATCTTCATTTTCACACAAAGGAAAGACATATCATCTTTCATACTCCCCCCACAGCTTTCATCCAAGCATCAAATGGGACAGACAAGTCAATATGAATGTACAAAATTTAGTTATTATTTATACCAACCACAAACAAGATGAGCAGGAGGTACAAAAGGTCTACAGTAACCACAGGATTTCTAAAAAAAAAAAAAAAAAAAATTCAATTTCGTCCTGTTGAAACATAGAAAAACCTTTGCCTTCATGATTTTTGTTGAGAAAGGCAATCTTCAGTGGGACGTGGGGTCCCTGCACATTCTTATTGGTGATGCCAAGAATGCAATATCCTGACAGCTCTCTATCTAGGCCATTTCTCAGGGTTGCATTTGCAGCAAGCAGTCTTTAAGGAAGAGGTAATTTTTCCTTCTAGGACAAACAGAAGCCCTGCTTACTGTTTGTTTTAAATGCAGTACATTCTATGAGCTCAGTGTTCCTCAACTGTCATCAGGGCTGGTCTCAAGGGCATACATTCTGTGAGCTCTCACCGGACCCCACATTTAGGAGGGTCCTGCACTGGGCTTAATACTCTTCTTTCACCATCTTAACATTCTTAATAATTTTATCTTTGAACTTGTATTTTGTGAGTGAAGTAGAAAGAGAGCAAACACACGAGCAGAGGAGATACATACAACATGCATGTTCACCATTCCTTGCTGCACCATTTACATACAGCATTTGCAATGCCCACCAGCCCAGAATTCTGGGAGTTCAGTGAGACTCAAAGCAAGTACAAGGTAAGCCTGTCACATCTATGACTGAATAATGAGGGCTCTGACAGCGCTGAGATGCCACCCTTTCCATTGCTCCAGAACTTGATTAGAATATAGAAAAAAGGCAATGGCATTCTAAGAAATACAAGCAACCAAGTAACCTGATCACATCCTTTCTTACTCATGTTACTTCTTTGTATTAGCTTGCCACTTAACATTCAAAATGATGGCAGAGAAGGAAAGGGAAAGATAGGGCCACCCACAGTTCCTTTTCATTTCAGTCCTTCCTTACTCATCAATAATACAAAGGTAGAAAATTTAATAGAATGCATATCAAGAAATAAAGCAGTTGAATTAGTTTTGTGTGGTATTTCTACTCTTCTGGTATGAATAAAATACATACACATATACAAGCTCTAAAATACCAATTATGTAATTTCAGTGATTCCCCATACCCACTAAATGCTCTTATACTTGCATTTAAAACTAGCATTGCACAATATAAAGATGAACAGCAAAATTCATGCTAAAAATTGAAAATTTTAATTTTTGTCTAATTATAATTACATCTGCAAATAAAAAACATAACCTAATAAGTTAAGAAAGAGAAAAAGAAGAAAGAAAAAATATTAAATGCCTTTAATGGCACTTTTTTTCTAGTTTTTGAATAAAGGATACTTCACTTTATTTTTAACTGTATCTCACAAATTGAGGCCATTGCTGGCTGAAATGGAAACCCACTGCATGTGTAGCATCCATCTTGGATCCTCCACGTTGCCTCTGAATGACGTGGAGACAAGGAGAAACATTACAAACATGCTATGCTCATGCCGATTGGTGTGTCATGAGAGATAAAGTTGTATGTCTCTGACCCAGGAATCTCATGTCTTCTACTAGCGTCCATGAAACAGTAACAGGCTTATTTATTAGCTTGCAAGTAGGGTAAAATCTCAGACTCTGACAGTTTTTACACCAACTACAAACGCAGATGCCAGGAAATATAAAAGATCTACTGTAGCCACAGAATTTCTTCTTCTTTTTTTTTTTCTTTGAGACAGAGTCTCACTCTGTTGCCTGGGTTAGAGTGCCATGGTGTCAGTCTAGCTCACGGCAACCTCAAACTCCTGGGCTCAAGCAATCCTTCTGCTTCAGCCTCCCAAATAACTGGGACTACAGGCATGCGCTACCATGCCCAGCTAATTTTTTCTATATATTTTTAGTAGTCCGGTTAATTTCTTTCTATTTTTAGTAGAGACGGGGTCTCGCTCTTGCTCAGGCTGGTCTTGAACTCCTGTGCTCAAACGATCCTCCCGCCTCGGCCTCCCAGAGAAGCCACAGAATTTCTAAGCAGGCAAGCCCAGTTTAACCCCTTTTCATTTAACGCAAATTCTTCCCTTCATAATCTCATCCTTTGTTGCACAGTTTAGTTTTGTTGACATCCTCTTCTATCCAATTTGTTCAAACCACACTAGTATCCTTGTTTTACTACATATTCTTAAGGTAATGAAAATGTTAACATTCTCCTTAATTCGTCTTTTTCCATGAGGTCTCATTAACTTGAATATTTTCTCAAATTTACTTAATTCATTTTATTTCTACCATCTAATCCTGACAACTTTTCCTATCCTCCATAATAAATATGGCTTTTTAATGGTACAGCCCCGTGTAATGTTTCCTTGTGGCGTGTCTTTATTACCTATTCAAACATCTTAAAGAGATGGTATTCACATGAACCAATCTTTCCTAATTACTACAGTCTAACTTCCCTTACACTACTGACCCTGGACCTAAAGCTTCTAGCAAAAGATGGAGGAAGAAAATTGCTTTAAAATCTTCTCAAACATATTACGATCTAAATTTTGTTTAAACTCTGTATGCATATATGTTATAAATCTGTATGCATATATGTTATAAATCTGTATATGCCTGTACAAGTATAGAAAAATTGGGGAAAGATACTCAAATTAACTGAACATAACCCCAGATATGTGGGTTGAGAAGCAGAAAAGAAGACTTACATGGTTCTACTGCTTGAATTTCACAATTAAAAGCTTTTATTTTTATAATAAAACAAACCAAACATTAAATTTTACAAAATTATTTTCAAAATACTCACCAATCAGAACAAATGACTATTTTCCACTTGATATTTTCTTACTAAAAAATTCTATAATTTCTCCCTGTTCTCTATCATATGGAGTACAAAATCCTGCCCTTGACACTCAGAGCCTCTCATAAGTCTTGAGTATCCCCTGCCCTGCCCTGCCATTCACAATAACCATTCTTATCCCCCACTCCTTCCCATCTGCCATCATTGGTGGAGATCATTCAGCAAACCCCTCCTACCAACAACACAGAGGTCATATTCACATTTGCTTCCAGAATTATTTGTACGCTAAGCGTTTCTTTTTCTCACCTCAACACCGTCTAAATCCAGCTCAAACCCATATTTGCCCTAAGCTTTCACTGAGCTTCTATTAACTTTAATGACACTTAAAAATAAGATTATACTGTTTGCCTCTTAATTTGATCTAATTCTTCTGTGAATGCTACCCTTGAAGCCATGCATAGAGATTTTTAAGTTTATTGAAGGTAGAAATCATGTTTTATCATATTACTGTTATCTATAAAGTACCTGAAAAGCAGTGGACACCACCAATCAAGAGGATCTGGTTTGCCCTCTTCAGACCACACGAGGAAAGGAAGCCAAGACCATGGTAAGTACCTCTCAAAGAACAATCTCCCAAAGGAGAAATGTGCATATTCTACTTCCCGTTACCCTAGCAATAGAGCTCTTTTCCTGGTAAGAAAAAAATGGCATTACAGAGTGACCACAGTTAACAATTTTGTATTGCATATTTCAGAATAACTAGAAGAGAGGATTTTTGAATGCTCTCACCCCACAGAAATGATAAATGTGTGAAGTGATAGATAAGCTAAATACCCTGATTTGATCATCACACAATGCATACATGTATCAAAACATCACACTGTGCCTGATAAAAATGTATCATTATGTGTCAATTAAAAATAAAATAAAACTTTTAAAATGGCATTATAATGAGAAAAACTATATGCATATAAAATAAACATTGATTAGGGGCAGGGTTACATTTGGTCTAGTTAACTCCAATTTAGTAGAATGTTTGGGTATGATTAGAAGGAGGTGTACAATAAAAAAACCCCACAAGACCACAAAGCAGAAAATTTTGAGTTGTACATAAAAGTGTTAATTTGGGATTGAGTCCTTGAGAGGATTTCCGGTACTAATGGCCCCCTAAATTCTCTTGTTGAATCTGGCCAGATTGGTGAAGCTAATAAGCAATACTGTTTTATATCCATGTTGTCTCGCTGGTTATAAAACTTACTGATATCACTGTAGGAAAGGAGCCATGAGCTAGGGAAAGGAGGAAGCTGGAAGCTCCTCTCGTGATGCCTGTAGGAGGAGACCAGCTCTTGAGCTGTAAAGATTGTTTGCCTTGCCCATCCCATAACACTCAGGAAGTTTGGGACTGCCTAGAAACAGAAGTAGAGTAGAAGTCAATACCTGCATTCATTAGGTCTGAGTTCAAACCTTGGGTTGAATCATTTATTATTTTCCTATTAGTCTCAAGTCTCCTGTGTTTGCTCATGCTTCCTCATTCCTTCTCTCCCTCCTTGGCTCTGTTCCCATTGCTCTATCCATCACTAGATTAAAAGACTAAAAGAAACAAAAACACTAGGAAATCTACCAAAAGGACCGATTCTATGGAAGGCAAAGGAAAAGAAACACCTTCCACATCTTTAGTAAGATTCTGGGCCAGAGCTATTTTTTATAGTTAATTTAATGGACAGTCACTATATATCATGCAGTCTTCTAGCACATGGTGAAATGAAGCTATTATTGATATCTTCAATGAGTAGAGATGCCTATATTTATTTTTCAATTGCTAAAAGTTCTGTTTTGTCATTTTCCTGCCAGAAAAGAAAAATACAGGCAAACGGTATTTCAAGAATGAATATGCTTTGTGTTTTTTCCTACCCCAGAAACTATGGCATACAATATATTCCTATCAGGGCAACTAAATCACCACAGTCATGCCCACAAAGCATGTACAAGTGGTTCCTGAAGATTTGTTTAGCAATTGAAAGGCATGCCACCAGCAATATGAAAGTGATTTCTACTGCACTGGAAAAATCTTGAGGGTAAGCTATAGGTTCAATGATTCAAATAAGATTTGTTTTTAACCTACCACATAGAAGAGGCTGTGTTAATTATTGCAAAGGACATTAAAATAAAAACAACAAAACTGAGAATGATATGTGTGACCAAATCATCGCAGTTTACCCAGGTCTTTCCCAGATTTAGCACTTAAAGTCTAATATCTTGAGAGCTCCTTTAGTCCTGCATAAACCAAAATGGTTGGTCACAAAGGCACTTTACTTGTTGCAGTAATGAGTAAGATAATCATAACTATGGACAAAACTGAAAAGTCATTTACACTCCAGACTTTAGTGTCAGGTCTAGAACCAGAATATATTTGCATGACCTGGCATAACACATTATTATAAACTGAGAGTAGTGTCAAACATTGAATTATACCTAAGCCCCAACATAAGGAGTTGACACTCTACATTGTCTCAGATAAATATCTCAGAATTCCAAGTTCTCCACATGCAACGCCAGGTAAGTTTAACACTTACTGTTTTGTTAAAGAAATAAAAACTTTAATGCAAGCTTGATTTTCCTTCATAGTTAATACTTTGATTTAAAACATAAAAACAGAAGACTTATGAATTATAATATTATGACTATAAATAAGTATTCATTGGATTCTTTCCTCATAGGCTCTCTTGGCACTATTTAAAGGAAAGTTATCTACTGCAAAAGGTTAATCAACTCAAACTCAACAAAAGGTCTGACTTTAATTGAAAGTCCAAATGTCAAAATCTGAGACAGGCTTTAAATAGAGCAAAACAAATTTAACATGTGGGATGCTAAAAATTATCTTGTTTAAATTTGCATTCCCAAATCCTTACTAGGATGACAGTAAATAGTTTTTGAGAATGACAGCAGACACTTGCTAAAATGACAGTACACATTTTGATGATAATATCAGAACATGTGCATAAGGGATATTAGTCTATAGCTTAATTGTCTGGTAATGCTTTAGTCTGGTTTTAGTATTTGAGTAATGCTGCCCTCTGAAAAATAATTTGGGAAGTGTTATCTCCTATTCTACTTTCTGTGGAGGAGTTTGTGTAGAACTGGTATTATTTCCATCTTAAGTAGTAGAATTTGCCAATGAAATTGTCTGGGAATAGAGTTTTCACACCATTAGAATGTTTTCAATCCTGAGCTCAAATTTAATAAATGGATAATCTATTCAGGTTCGATTTCTTCTTGAAGGTATTCTTGTATTTATAGTTTTTATTTTTCAAGGAAATTGTCACTTTGTCCAAGTTGACAAATTTATAAGCATAAAGTTTTTCACAATATTCCCTTATTGTCCTTTCAATATCTGAAAGATCTATACTGGTATTCATTATTTTATTTATTACATAAATAAAAGTATCTTCTCTGTTTCTTCCTTGATGTCTGCCTCAGTCACTTTTACTGCTCTTTTCAAAGATCAGCTTTTATTTTTATTGATTTTCTTTACTAATATCCTGATTTCATCTTCATTTATTTCTGCTCTTACATTATTTCCTTACTTCTACTTCCTTTGAGTTATATTTGCTCTTTTTGTTTTCCTATAGTAGAAACTTAAAGCATTGATTTGATGCCTAGATTCTTTGTAATAGCAGTAGTTAATGCTACAGATTTCCCTCTAACAACTGTTTTAGCTGCACCCCACAAACTTTGATATGTTATACTTTTGTTTTCATTTAAGCAAAAATATTTTTTAAAAAGAAAAATATTTCTTTTAATATTCCATGCAACTTCCTTTTTAAATCATGGATAGCTTGGTAGTGTATAAGTTATTTTTTTAAGTATTGGAGATTTTTCCAGATGACTTTCTATTACTGATTGCTAGTTTGAATTCAATTGTAGTAAGAAAACAACTTGGTATGATTTTAACTCTTGTAGAGATGAGAAGGTTTGTTCTATGGCCCAGAATATAGTCTGTTTTGCTGAATATCTCATGTGCACTTGAGGCAAATATACATTCTGCTGCTGCTGTATGGAGTTTTCTATAAATGTCAACCAGATCAAGTTGGTCAATTGTATTCTTCAATTGTATTCGTCAAGTCTTCTATACCCTTACTAATTTTCTGTCTATGTGTTGTATCAATTATTGATATCGAGGTCCTGAAATCACCTATTATAATTGTGGATTTATTTACTTCCCCTTTGTAAGTTATCAGGTTTTGTGTTTGTTTATTTGTTTGTTTCATTTATTATGAAGCTCTCTTCTTATTAAGGATATAAATGTCTGGGATTATAGATTGTAGACAGATTATCAGTAGGCTATAGAAGACTTGAACAACATACTCAACCAACCAACTTGATCTAGTTTATATTCATAGAATGAAGCTGCCCACTCTTTGTACTTCTATTCAACAAAGTAATAATAAGTACAAGGAGAAATATACAAAAACATTCACTGTAGTACTGATTGTATTAGCAAAAAAAGTGAGAACTAATCGTTCAGAAGTAGAGAAACAGATACATAAACTGTAGTTTATTCACATGATGAATACTATGAAATAGCTGAAATAAATAAAACTTCAAGTATCAATTTGGTTAAATCTCAAAAACAAAATGTTGAATGTAAGAAGCAAGTTAGCAAAGGATATGTACAGTATTATGGAGTTTAGCTTTACAAAATCTATCAAATTAATTTATTTTCTACAGAAAAAGGAAGCACACAATATAATCATATCACTATATACCAAAAAGATATTTGATAAAATCCAAGAAATTCTTCTAAATACATTTTTACATAAAAAAAACTAAGTAAAATAAGAATATGAAAAAACTATTTAATGCAATGTGAAAAATATATATTGCAAACTCTAAAGCAATCACTAAAAAAAGTAAATACAGAGATATAATAAATAACCCAATAGTGGAGGCAAATTAGATTTATAATGAATACTGAATTAATCCAAAATAAAATAGGAAAAGAGGAAAAAAGAAACAAAGAAGAGATGGCATAAATAAAAAAAAAACTAGCAAGATGGCAAATTTTAAGTCTTACCATATCAAAAAAATTAAGTATAGATAGTTTAAACAATCCAACTAAAAGACAGAGATTGTAAGATTAGACAAAAAAAAAAAAAAACAAGATTGTCTACCAGAAATCAACTTTAATTATGAAAACACAGAGCATTTAAAAGTAAAAGGATGGGGAAAAAACCCAGGAAATGTTAATCAAAAGAAGGCAGGCGTCACTTTTAGAAGACAAAGTAGAGCTCATACCAAGGAACATTACTAGGTTTAAGGGAGATATTACATTACATTAAAAGAGATGATTCATCAAGAGCATATAACAATCCTTAATGTCTTTGTACCCTAAGAATAGAGCTTTGTCAATGGAAAAGAACCCAAACTCTGTAAAATAATTTAAAGAGGTTTATTCTGAGCTGAATATGTGCAGCCAAGGCCTGGACAACAACACCCAAGAAGTCTTGAGCAAGTGGTCTCACTATGGTCGGGTTACAGTTTGGTTTTATACATTCCAGGGAGACAGGAATGACACATAAAGTCATAAATCAATACCTGGAAGGCCTACATTGGTTTGGCCCAAAAAGGCAGGACATCTCAAAGCGGGGTATTACAGGTTATAGGTGAGTTTAAAGATTCTTTGATTTGTAATTGGTTAAAGAAATGAAGCTCTGTCAAGAGGCTTGAAATGTTTTAAGTTAAGATAAGGAAGTCTGTTAATTAGAGACAAGACACTGGACATATAGGGAGACTCAAGTGATTCTGTTAAGTAAACTGATGACCTGCAGGTGTGGTTTAACCTTTGTCTTACATGGCCTTACTCTTGTTAATAATTTGGTGTCTTGTTGTTACAAAGAATAACTTCAAAAGGGACAGGGCATAACCAGGCATGTCTGACCTCTCTTCTCCTCATGCCAGCAACTCAGCTTTAAGGTCCTCTTTTTGTGGGGGATCCCATTGGCCAAGCTGGGATCCATTCAGTTGCCTGGGGGCTTAAGATCTTATTTTAGTTCACAGCTTCAAAATATATAAAGCAAAAAAATGGCAGAACTAAAAGGATAAATAGAGAAATCCACAACTATAGTCGGAAACTTCACTAGTTCTCTCTAATAATTAACAAAGATAGGAAATAAAACATCAGTAAGGATATAGGAGACCTGAAAAATGCTGTAACCAACTTAACCTAGCTGATATTTGTAGAATATTCCACCCAACAATAACAATACATATTCTCTTTAAGTACACATGGAACCCTGACCAAGACAGAACACATTCTGGGCTATGAAACAAATCTCAATAAAGTTAAAGGATTGAAATCATCAAAGTATGTTCTATGATTACAAAGGAATTAAACTATAAACTAATAATAGAAATATATCTGAAAAAATTCCAAATATGCAAAAATTAAAAATATATTTCTACATGACTCAGGAGTGAAATAGGAAATCACAAGGAAAAGTAGAAATATTTAAACATAATAAGAATACAATGTTACAAAATGCGTGGGATACAGAAAAGGCAGGGCTTAGAAGGAAATATATAGCATTGCATGGTCATATGAAAAAAGATGTTTCAAGTCAATTATCTGAACCTTTACATTAAAAAATAAGAAAAACAAAATTAAAAGAAAAGCAAAACAAGCAAAAGAAAGAAAATAAAGATAAGATCAGAAGTCAATATAATTGAAAACCAAAGAACAATGGAGAAAATGAGAGAAACTGAAAGCTGATTGTTTGTAAAGATCAATGAAATTGATAACCCTTTAGGCAGAATGATAAAGAAAAACAGAGAAGACACAAATGCTCAATATTAGGAAATGAATTAAGTACAGCTACAATCATTAAAATGGCTAAACTACTACAATACAGTATGCCATGAAAAATACACATCATTTATATAAAAACTGAAAAATGCAAAATTAAATACCATATTTTTAGCATCAGACACAAATGTGTTAAAACTATACAGAAAAGCATTAGAATGATAATCAGTAAAATCAGGAACTTCGTTACCTTAGTAGGGAGAAGGAATGATGTATTTAGGGTGGAGCACACAAAGGCTCTCCAAGGCATCGATAATGCTTTGTTTCTCAGGTAGGATAACAGGAACATGAGTTTTTTTTACTGTTATTAATTAAGCCATAGGAAAAATAAATAAATCTTTTTTCCAATTATTTAAACAATAAACGTGAGAGTTTTTTCTTTAATTCTAAAATTCCTTAACATAAGCTAGCAACTTTCAGGAAAACTGCCAAAATACATGCACAATTAAGCAAGGATAAGGCTGGTAGAATTTTTTTCTTCTCTAGCCACACCATAAACCTTTGCTATGAAGAGTCTGACAAAACAGCACAGACCTTACAAAATGCTTTCTTCTCTTGCAGAAAGAACTACCACATATTAATTAAATGTACCACTAAAATAAGCTGTGAATGCTGAAACCTCAAAGCTGGATAGAGTTGGTGCTGGCAATATTCTTTATGCAGAATCTCTATTTATATGGGTACATTTTTCTTTTCCTCCAACCCAACCCACCCACTCAATAAGACAAAATAAACAGGAATAAGGAAAATCAAATGTTTGAATGGTAGAGACTGAACCTTAATTTTTATATTAGTCATAAAACTCCCTGAATCCAAAAAGAAATGTTGAAATGTTCAATATGGTTTGCTTTTTATAACTATTTGTTTGTCAAAAGAATCTGAGGAATGAACTCAGCATGTTCATTTCCCCACAACCATAAAAGAATATCCCACTAAACAGGCTGATCACTAAATTTAACAAAGCAAAAATTCTTGATAAATCTATCAAAAGACATTCCTTCAGCAAAAAATACAAAGAGATGTTGTGCCAAGCTGCCCTTAACCTTCTGAGACTAGAGACATGTTAGCAGATAGAAAAGAATTGAAGCAAAAGACAGAATTGATAAGGTCTGAAAATCTCTATTTCTTAACAAAAATACTGGTATTTGAAGGCATTGTCACGATAATATGGAAATAACAATAGTAAATGTAGACTAAATCAATGATAATTTGTTAGGGCCCAATTTTGTTTGTAAATGGAGACACGCACAGGTAATAACATACCAGTGGCACAGAATTCCCTAAAACCACATTGTTACTAATTCTGTCTCATCAAGGATATGAAATCTCCCAAATCACAAACACAGGCACGCACTGCAGCAATGGAGAGGATATTCCAGCCGCCACAAGCAGTTTAAAAACAATTTCCTGAATGCATTTCTTAGGGAATTTGATGGTCAGGGAAGAAATGGAAGGGGTTGTACCAATGATTCATGTGTAAGTCACCTAGAAACCTCTACCAAAATACTTCTACTCCTGTTGTAAATCTTCATTATCACATTTAACTGAGCAGGCCATAGTCTCATCAAAATTCAAATCCATCTACTTTATTTTGATGCTTAGAAATATCTGATTAATAGAGCCAGTAGGCTTCACATCTATTGTATCTTTTATTTTTCCATGATTTATGAAAAGGAAAATATCTACAGAGTCTGTGCCCCATTGTCTCCCTTCACCAACCTCATGATCATGTGTGAGAGTTTCTCCAACATTCATCGCAAGATCCAGGACTCATGGACTGGAAGGTGATCAGTGGGACAAAGGCCAACACCGGTGCCTCGCTCATTGGTGGGGCTGCCTCTGCTGAAAGTCCAGAAGGAAAAGAAGCAGATGCTGCAGTAATCACCAGTGTTGATAGTCACAAACTATTCATTTAAAGAAACAAGCTTAAAAACAAATTTTACAAAAAGTACTTCAAAGACTACATAACATCAATCAAAGGCAGGAATGAATAACAGAAACTAAAGAGAAAAAGAAAACCCTTTTATGATGCTACTACAAAACAAATCTAGCATATTTTTACTAATTCCAAGAGTTGTCAGTTCTTTCTTGGTGAAAACATAAATTCACGTGGCATAGCTGGTCTGCTTGACTACGATGAGATAGGATCCCGTATAAGAATTTATTTAAAGGTGATTTTAAAAGGAGACCATGGTAGTCAATTTAGCAACTTACTTTTAATTTATCACTTGTCATAACTGGCTGCTGCTTTTTTATAGCCACACAAAACCAGCACTTCAACACACTGGGCTGACGTTATCTTGAGCTCCCATTTATTTATACCTTGGTTTATTTGGTGTGGAGGCATTGTTTAAAAAAAATAGGTTGTGTTAAAAAATAAAACATATCTAAAATAAAAAAAAGCACACTCATATTTATAACTTAGCAAAAGTGCTGTGGTCCATCACTCTACGCAAGCACTGAATACTACTGGGAGTCTCCAGCAACAGGAAGAATTGCAAATGTGGATGAAGTCACCACACAATCTTCTGAAAGGTTATGTTTCTCTTTTAATGCACATTAAATTGACTAGTTACCTCTGTATCTCTGTATGAAACAAGTGAATTCATAGTGGCAAAGCTGGTGACATTTTGAAATCCTTTATGAGGAAAACCTAAATACCAGCTCTAGCACACACAATCTAAAATACTCCAGAAAAAAAAAAAAGACTATTCAAATCACGATTCCCCACCCCCACCCCCAGCCCCCGCCCCCGCCAACATAGCTCTAACTTCCTCGGCGATGTCCTGATCTCAAAGATGAAGTTTCATATTCCGCAATACAATCACAAAGGACTCCATAGCATATGATTCCTTGTTCAAGTCTGCAGATTAATCACTGTGAAAACAGCTACTCTTGCCCTCAACTGAAAAAGTAGGCCATGGGGAACATAACTCTTCACATACCCTCGTAGCTGCCAAATATTCACGGATGGGGTGTGACAGTATGCCCATTATGCTTTGAAGAATAATTTTAATTATGTGTGTGTATGTTATTCCTCATCATGCATACTCTTACAGTAAACACTAAAATGGAAAAATAAACTAAACTCAATCATGACTATTCTATGAAAAAAAATCAGCATTACAGTGTGCTCTGCAGATCCATGGCACACATTTCTGCAGACTCTGGATACACATGGTGCACAGCTGTTGCCTAAATCTGGCCCTTGGGGGCCAGGATGAAAGAAAACACAATTAGAGGTGAAATAAGCAGGTGTTTTCCTTTGTTTGTTTGCTTTCGTTATTTGAGTGGGAAGCGCGAGATAACTTCTTATATGGCAAAGTACACAGAAACACTCGAACTCTTCATCTAATTGTTTTGCCTCTTAATGGCAAAGTGACAGTATTCTTTCTGGAAATAAATTTACCTTCGTGACCATGGAGTACAAAAATTAAAAAAAAAAAATGTCTTTGTTGGTCTGAGCTAAAATTAAAATGCATTTATGACACTAAATTCTACTCTGCTCTATTCCTTACATATTAAATGGACACTAATGCAGAACTTACTTCAGCCCACCTTTTATTACAGCTAATTGTAATTTTCTCATCTCCCTTATCAGAAATAAACGCCTTGAGGTCAGGAATAGTATTATTCACTTGCGTTCTAAACACAAATCTTGTATAAATATTTATGGAATGATTTGCATCCAGCAGACATACCAAAATATCTGTAAAATGAATCAGTTCTGAGTCCCTGAGGGAAATGCTATGAGAACAAGATCTTTTTTGGAATTATGATATTTGAGACAAGTGTAGTCTATTCACATAGGTAACAAATTTCACTTGCTGATAGTAATTTAGTGCAAGAAAACAAGGCGGACACTTCAAGTAAAAATCTTCATGTTTCCAAAGTAGAGTGGTAACAAAATGAAGATTTTTTTCCTCTCCCTCCAACCTTGTTCCATATGTATGTTGCTATTGGATTGCTCTTATACTAGTTATATAATTTTAAAACACTATGGATCCTAATGAACACATAAAATGAAACTGAACTGAGATATATCTATACAGATATATATAGATATGTTATTTGACATTTATAAAACAAAATAACAAAATCTTCAGCCTGAACGCTATCAGTGTGATGTTGACTATAATGTCCCTGAGAAAGTTTTGGGCAGAAGGATTTATGTATAAAAAACATCCTATGCCTAAATTCTAAAGAGGCAGCCAGTGCTGGATTAAGCACATGTAAGCAAGGACATTAAAATATTTTTAAATTAATTTTATATTTTACATACATAAATATATATGTATATATTGTAACACAGTCATTATAATTCAAAGAATAAAAATAGTTAAATTTCTTCTCTCATTCTTTAATATTTTTAATAATGACATAAAACTCTCCATGTACAATCATCCCTGTAACAATATTTTAAGTGTTTAGGGCCTTTAAATTCTTGATGTGGCCCTGGGGACAGACCATTTAACCAGCATGGTGGCAGTACCAAAGTGAGAGAATCCCAAGGGGGAAACAAACTTTTAGAAACAAAATTAGGATCAAGAAATCCAATCCCCACCCTATCTCCATGCCGAAAATTTTTATTTCATTTTTTTTAAATTCTAGGGGTCTATTTTCCTAAGAATGGTATCATTGACCTAAGAAAGCTCTATTAGGTAAAAACTATGAAAAACACTTGGGTTTTACATATTTTTAAGAGAAGTTTATAAAATATTTCCCCAAATTAGAAAAAAAAAATTCTATAGGATTTAACATCTCTGTACATAGTAAAAGTGATAATTTTATAAGCATGTTCCAAAATAGAATATAGTTGTGTTCCCAAATTCAAAAAAGTCTTCAAACCTAAATAAGTTCTTAAAATAAAATTGCTATATATTTAAATTTTATCCAAAATTTTCTTTAAAAATATCCATTCCTCCCCATATCGCTCAAATTGACTGATATTTTAGACTTCTGATCCTGAATCCTGCCACAGTATCTTCTTAACTACAAAGCTCAAAATCAGAGGATACCTCCCATTTTTATTACCAGCACCCTAATTTCAGAGTGCAATTTTCAATAGCTTTACATTGTCCTGAGTGTAGAGAAAGTATTCTTAGTCATTCTGCCCACCAGGAAGTGGCTGAATTCATCTAAGAGCCAACAAACACACTTATATCTAACCCAAGAAAGCATCTCTCTTCTTAAACTTTAAGAAAAGGGAGGAGGAAAAAGACATATAAGTATTCACATTCGAATCACAGCCACAGTTATCCTAGAAATGCTAATTTACTAATTTTCAAATTAAAAGATGACTGCCATAAAGTTTTATCTTGGGTAAAGTTCAGAATTATTTTACTAAGTAGCTTCAATAGGTTGGTGGCTTCAATAAATTAGTTGATGCAGATCTCCCTTTTGTTACACTTAATCTACTACATCTTCCCCATTGGGTAATTGTAGGTTTGCTATTAGAGGTGCAAAGCTCTTAATCTTCCTCAGTGTGATAACTACAGCCACACTGTCCTGAGGACAATTGTGAAAATAGGCAGAAAGCAGTAGCACAGGATGTTCATTCATCAGGTGCTGATAGTGCTTGTGACATGCAGCATTGTTCTGATTTACTTTAACAAATCTTCAGAGCTTTAAGTGATTTCAACAGAGACTTTAATCTCTTGCTACAATTAGTGCTCTCTACAGACTTAACATATTATCTAATCATTACATCTCTGGCCTTAACAAATCTCACTGCCCTTTTACTAATTTGATAAAAGGCCTTCTTGTTTCCAGAGTTAGTGATTTTTACCCCTAAAATAGATTCTGGGAACATTAAAACACATATAAAATTCCCACTTGTAGTTTACATTATATACGATATAAATTCTTTATTCTCAAAATTCTACACTCAGTAGTTCTTGAATCTTCTTGATGTTAACAGAAATGTATACAAGAAAGGGTGACAAGTCAAAAAGCGATTTTCTTTCATTTTATATTTTAGTTTTCACACTAGCTCGGGATATCACAATTATTTTTTGAAAAACTATCCATTCATCTGCACACAAGACCTTGCAGATATTTTCTGTTTGGTTCCTATCATTCTATGGCTATTACCGTTTCCCCAAACATTTTCTTATAAAACTAATTAAACTCAGAATACAAAAGTAGAACAAAAGACACATATTGAACTCATTGCCTCATTTTATTTTTCACAGCTGCCATCAAAGAAAGGAGAGAAGAGAAAATATGTGGACATAAAATATAATTGACTAGACACTCTTAGAGGCCTATATGAGGATATGGTTAAAGCATTTGTTAGGATACAGTGGATTGTCGTAAGCACAAGATAAATGTCAGCACTGGATTCCACATTTTCTCTATACCATGCCTTTATTCATCCTGGTTTTTTTCTACCTTGAATGCTCTTTCTTCCTTACTCTGAAAATTCTACTAAGCCTTCAAGGCCATTTCAAATGCCATTCATCAGTGAAGCCATACCCCAAAATACCAAGGCCAAATTATTCCCTCCTTAATGTTCCAAAAACATATTTTATACCTTACATTATAATTCACAATCCAAACTCCCACTTATACAACTCCCCTCCACCACCACCAGGGTTAAGAAATACACCATGTTACATGGAGTAGATACACATTTATAGCAAACTGAATTGTTAATAAGCATCTATGATCTCTTACAGAGAAACAATCAGAAGTCAAATGGCAAGCAAAACTCAATATATAATATCCTTTTAAAGAAGCATTTTTCAGCTATTAAAAATGTGTTTACTAAAAGTTGGGGAAATTTTCTGATATAATCTTAGGTGAAAAAAAGCTGAAAATTAAAGTGAATAGAATTTTGATTTCAATTATGTATAAAATATATATTGAAAAAAGATTGGAAGAAAATACCAAAGTATTAACCATAGTCTTCAAGATCTTAAAATGATCAACTATATTTAACTCGTCTTTCAAATTGAAATGACTTAACATAAACTTTCTCCCTTTTTCAATCCTGAAGGAGGGAAGGGAATACTTCCACATGTCAGAAATTTCAAAGAATTTTTGTAAAATATACCACAAAGAGACCAGAATGAGGAAAAAACAAATTCTAAATACTTAACAGATGAAAGAAATTCCTAACTTTGAAGTAAGTGGATGGTACTGATAACACAAGCAGAATTCCCACTAATAATTCCCAAAACCTACGGTGACAGAGACTGCAGATGAGAGTGGACTATGAAATAACTGTCACTATGAATTTATCAGCAGCTCCAAGGAAAGGCACCTGTTCCCACACACAGAATGGTGGGCCTGGATTCTCACTGCTGGCCTAACCTTAGAAGAGCCCAATGTAAGGCAAGAGAAGCTCCTAGGTTACAAAATTTGAGAAGGCGCCCATTCTCAGGTTCCTGCAAGCCTGCCAGGCTACTCACTGGCCTCACACTAGTCTGGGAGCATCCACCTAGTTGGGTTACATCAAAAAATAAAATAAAAACAAACACTCTGAAAAGATGCCCATCATCATCTGGGTGAGATTATTGCCAAGAGCCTGCTGCCTGCTCTTGCTCATCTTTAAGAGCAGTTAGACCTCTGATCTAGCTAAATAAAATTAAATTAATTCTAATTTTCTTTCTCCCTTATGAGAAATTATACATAAATTCCAATATTGGACCAATATATACTTCTCCTACCCCAAACATAATCATTAATAACAAGATGACCAGCAGGCAATTGGGGGGGAAAGGCAGCCATATGAGAGGATTCTGTAGTTTGAAAGAAAATGACCAATCTAAAGGAATAAAAGCAAAAACACTTTCATAAAGCATATTTGTAGCAAAAAAAGACATTATTAAACTTAATTTAGTATTCTTATGCAAATTTGAGAACACTGCATCTGTAAAGAAGAAAATAATAGAAACAGACATTAAAACATACTATAGGCCGGGCGCGGTGGCTCACGCCTGTAATCCTAGCACTCTGGGAGGCCGAGGCGGGTGGATCGCTCAAGGTCAGGAGTTCGAGACCAGCCTGAGCAAGAGTGAGACCCCCGTCTCTACTAAAAATAGAAAAAAATTATATGGACAATTAAAAATATATATATAGAAAAATTAGCCGGGCATAGTGGCGAATGCCTGTAGTCCCAGCTACTCGGGAGGCTGAGGCAGGAGGATCGCTTGAGCCCAGGAGTTTGAGGTTGCTGTGAGCTAGGCTGACGCCACGGCACTCACTCTAGCCTGGGCAACAAAGTGAGACTCTGTCTCAAAAAAAAAAAAAAAAAAAAAAAAAACATACTATAAATTTATAATAATTAAAAAGTAGTACCAAAATAAACAGATATTATAAATGAACAAAATAAAAATCCCAGAAATAATGTCATGGATATTAAGAAATGATTGATTTGACTAAATTGATATTAAAAATTTCTGCACAACTTTAAAACCCCACTGTAAACAAAGTTAAAAGGTAATCAAATGTAAACAAAGCTAACCAGCAAAAGAAAAAAACTAAGAAAACTAATTTCAATATGGGAAAGAGAAAATAAATATTCTTACTACATAAAGAACTACTGAAAAATAGCAAAATCCCGATAGAAAAAAATATATAATTCAACTCAGAAAGATATATATTGAGCATTGTACTAGTTTTCCAGGCCTGCCATAACAAAGTACCACAGATTGGGTGACTTAAACATCAGAAATTTATTTTCTCACAATTACGAAAGCTAGAAGCCCAAGATCGAGGTATTGGCAGAGTTGATTTCTTTTGAGGCCTTGCTGTTTGGCTTAGAGATGGCTATATTCTCCCTGTATCTTCACACACCTTTTCCTTCCTCTTCTCATAAGGACACCAGTCCTATTGAATTGGGGAGTCAATCTAATGCCCTAATTTTAACCTAATTACCCCCTTTAAGACCCTCTCTTCAAGTACAGTCACATTCTGAGGTACTGGGGTTAGGGGATTATGACTTCAACATGTGAACTGGGGCAGGGAGGCAAGCACCTACCATTTGCCACTATTCAGAATGCATCAATATACAAAACAGGCAACAGTCCTTGCCTTCGTAGAGCTGACATTCTAGCAGAGATGTCCTGTCCATGAAAGATAAACAATAAACAGTAAACATAATAAGCCATATAATATATTAGAAGATAAGCACTAAAGAAAAAACTAAAAGCAGAGTAGTTTAAAGAGGATGAGAAATCCATAGTGAGGGTTGCAATTTTAAAATAGGATAGTCAGGATAGGCCCCATCAAGTAGATTACATTTGAACAAAGATAGGCAAAAGAAATGATTGGAAAATCACATATACTCAAAACAATTAGAAATGCTCAAGAAACATATGAAATCTGTTCAAATCCAACAAAGCATGATATATCATCTAATAAACTGACAAAAATATTTCTTAAATAATACCAAATGTTGGCCAGGGTAAAGGATAAACGCTTAATAGGAATATAAATTTATGCAAATACCAAAGAGTAATCAAAGGAGAAATTCTATGGAGGATAAAGGTCCCTCTATTATATTATGATCGAAGCTGAACTTGAGATGATCAGAAATCTAAATGTGAAGAGCAAAAATAAAAATGTAAAACATAAAGATTATAATGGAAGAAAATGGTAAGAATCATCTACATGGCCTAATGATAGAAAAGATTTCTTAAATAAAACTCAAAAAACACAAATCATACATTTAAAAAAAGATGGATTTAACTCAGTTCAACAAAAAACATCAAGGCAACATTAACTGACTAGGAGAAGATAATTGCAATATCTAAAGCCAATAATGGATTATATTCTAGGCTATATGGGGAATATTTACACATCAAGATGAAAAATAAAAGAAAACCTATAGATGGAAGGAAAACCTATAATGAACAATTCCCTGAAAAGAAAGCACGAATGGCTAACACATAAATGAAAAGATGCTCAAACTCACTAGTAACCAGAAAAATGCTAATTCCAACAAAGAGATATTAATTCACACAGCTGACTTACAAAAGTTTCATAGGCAGCAAATGCCAAGTGCTGGCAAAGCTATTAAAAGAGGTAGAGCCCTCGTGCACTGCAGAGAAATGTCACCCAGAAAGCACCTGGCAGTAATTTGCTATATTAACTATTTGTCCAGTGACCCAACAATTGCACGTTTGCCTATGTACTGCACATGAAATTTTGCTCACAGAATTCCACGAAGGGACAAATAACATGGTCGCTCACTGAAGTGTGCTTCATATAGCAGATAAATAGAGCCTGAGTGTCCACTGACAGGAAAATAGAGAAGTAAAATGTGGTGGATATGTAAAATAAAATACTATCCAGCTGTTAGAACTACATGGTCTACAGTTAACTACAACAAACTAGATGTACATACACCAACATGGATAGATGCCAGAGGCATTGTCATGAGTGAAGAAAACGAAAAATAAATATCTCTTGCATAGTATTATGTATATAAACTAAAAACAGACAACCCCATAATGTCACTAGAAATGTGCAAGGATACACATGTATCGGAGGATATATATCAATCATAGTGTCAGGATGGGTACCTATCAAAAGTAGGGAATGGGAATGACAATAAGAAATAAAGGAAGAAAAAAACATGAAATAGAACAAAGAGGGTAAAGCATGGATTGATGATAATAATATGCTATGGAATGGAAGTATTGTAAATTCAAGTCTTTCTACCCAAGGGCCACAAGAGAGGGAAGATGGAAACTATTCCATATAAATTTCTGAAATTAATGTAATCTCAATTAGGATTCTAATTTTTTGAAGCTGAATAAGATTTTAAATTTAATATAGAAGCATAAATAGGTAACAACGAACATAAAAATCTTCCACAAAAAGTGAGCTAAGATTTATACTAAGTCATTTAAAAAAAAAAAAATCTACAATAATTAACAGAAGATAGTATGGGTGGCAGAATATAAACAGAGTCAGGAAAAGTTCAGAAGTAGAACAAATATTATATTAGATTTCAGGGTGTAGGGGAGGTGGCCTTCCTTCTGTTTAAGACCAAGTCTTTTATCTATTCTCTTGGGGCAATACTCTCCCATCTCAAGATTTCCACGATATATTAAGGTGCAAATCAACTCAAATGAATAACTTGATTTATTTTTATGATTATTTTTAATAACAAAAAATAACCTAGAAGAAACTTCAGATTTTATCTAATCCAGTGATTTTTAAATCATTGTCATCAAAGCACTTCCATTTGGCTTGCTTAAATATTTATTCCTTTATAATTTCACAAAGTCTAAAGAAGGAGCGGTGGCCAGAGAGTGAGGCTGTCAGTTTGGCTGTCCAGCATGGAACCCTCCATACTCTCTCCACCCATTTTCCCAGTCCTCTGGATTCCCTCTATTTACAGACACTTTTCATCTATTTGTACTAGAAGAGTTCTCTCTACTGCCCTCGCCGCCCCCCGCACACACACACACCCAAGTCTCTGACTCATCTATAACATTTGCAGGCATCAGGGAAGATTTCCTGGAAGAAGTAACTCCAACGTGAGACTTGAAGAATGAATGGGACAAAGCCATATGAAGAAGGTGGCATGAGGAAAAGCAAATAGCTTCACATCTCTTGAGAGCAAGGTAAACAAGTAGACTCGAGAGGATTCGCTGACTATGAGAGGGATATGATGAGGGGAGAGGGAAGCACAATACTGTTTTCCAAACTAGGTCCCTGAGAGGATGGCAATTGGATTAATAAAATTAGAAAATATGAAAAATAATAATAGAACTTGCAGTTTGAAATGCATCAAGGAAAATAGTATAGCCATTGGAAGTATGGTACTTTGATGCTGGTAAGATTTGAGCTAGGTGTTCAGTTTAGGTCCCACAGAAGCCAAGGTTGGAGAAGTGAGAATGGATGATGTTACCAACAGCCTGATTATACAGAGAGAAGAGCAGAGCTGGAGAGACAGAACACTGAGAAAAATTTTAGCCAATTGGGAGATGAAGTGAAGAGAAAAAAGATAAAGAGAAAACAGATTTAAAAAAAAAAAAGTGTAACATAAAAGGAATATCTAGACATTGCAATATGAAGGAATCCAAATTGGAAATAAGAAAACAGAACAGCTGTAAAAACTAAAGCTGTAAATAAATATGTGGGAAAGAAATAATTTTAAACAATTTACGTTGTTTAATATATCAACAAGTTTAATTCATTACAACCACAAAACAATTTACATATATACCTGAATAACCTAAAAAATAAAAATACAAATATTTTCTTAACAAAAATATATGTTAATCTTGGATAAACTAATATTTTGAGAATATACTAATGGAGTTTATTAATAATTAGACTATAATCAACTTTATTTTATGCATACTTATTAGTACACATTGCCTTTTAAGATATTTTGGTATTAACAAAATGACATTTTAATATTTAGGAGACTTTTCCTTTGACTCAAAATAAAATATAGTTATATAGAACATCTACTAGGTACTCATTATGTATAAGCTAACAGTAAAATAAGTGAGAAATATATCATCCAATGTCTTCTGTGAATATTGTTGATGACCATGACTGCACATTATTTTCTGAGTACCCTTTCTGTATTTGGAAAACTCCCATCTCAAGAGTTCCACTTTCCCAACATAGAGGTTAGAATACAAAATGCATTCTCCTTAGCTTTCAGGTAGGTGACTTAGGCTCAAATGTACCTGTACAAAACCTGGAATCAGATATCAGCAACATGAGATATATGGTGTATGAAGTTCCTCCTTCTGCACCCCATGCATGCATGGTGGCAGAGGTATCTGCTTGCAATAGCAGTGGTGGGATAATTTCACCTTATTTGATCACTGAAGTTCCCAGTACAAATGACTTTGGTGATTTAGCAGTGGTGGTATTAATTTCCTCTGAGGCATCACAGTACACCAGTAGCAAATGATGGTTTCCTCACTGGGTTAGGTCTGATACATGCTTTACATATTTTTTTTTCATCCCAGTATTTCTGTGAACTTCCCCAATATCATTTTTCAGAACTCCATTAAGCAATCAGAATTTATTTCTGGTTGATGCTGATGGATCTCCAAAAAGATGGAATCTGGTACCTGAAGGCACACACTGATGAAACTGCTAATTAGATTACCTAATCTGAAGACAATAGATTACCTAGTCTGAAGACAATGTTTTGGGGGATTTAGTGACCATTGCCATAAAAGAACATGAAGAACACGAGGGATTCAAGTTCTGTAAGTAACTGCTTGTCACTTACTTTACTGGGCAGCTTAAATGAAGGCAAATTCAAAGTCCACCTAAATTTTTACCTCAAAGCAAAGACTTAAAAACCACAGAATTTCTATAACAGTGGGGAAAAAAGTTATTCACAAACACAACAGGGCCAAAGTAGCTAAAAATAAAAGCAAAATTTTATCTTGCAAATTTCTATCCTCCTAATCAGAAACTATTGACTGCAGGTTTCTTGTGTAAAAGGCAGGACAATAATTGAGAAAGATTATGCCCCCAAACATTAGAATGGAGATATATAGGATTGAAATAACCCGAATTACTTCAATATCTAAATCCACTGAGGACCCTTTATCAAAAGCAGGCCCATTCCCTCCTGATTTATGGGGCTATTTTTTAATTTGCTTTAAGGTCCTTTAAAACCTTTTCTAAAAAGGCTATTTTGTAAGGAAAAAAGAATCTCCTCCAATCCATTCAGATTGCCACCTGACCTATAACCAGAATCAAATTGTAGCATTCCATAGAGAGCCAGGTGCAAAATCCAGCCCAATGGGGAAAAACTTACTCATGAAAAGAATTGCAAGGCATCTTATTTTAATATTAAAAATCAGAGTATATGCCTGGAAATGGATTCTAAGTGTGCTAGGATAAGAAGAGAGTAACAATTATAAATTGAGAAGAATTTATCAATATGAGTTTATTTACCAAAATTCTGAATTTGGGGCATTAGTTTGATCAGCTGGAAATGGTTCTAAATTTTATTTACTTGGTTGACTGAAACTTGTTCTCAATGTGACTACATTAAATGAAGTTGAACTGTCAAAAAATCCTTGTTATAATATATAGAAAGGAATTCAAAAGGTTGGGGAGATAGTGACGCTGGAGTTCACTTATTATGAATGGCCCACTCACCCATCCTCCTATGTCTCCCAAGAAAACCTAGAAGACACTCACTAATCAAATAATTTGGAAATATATTGGTTGAGGGGAGTGCCAGCATCTTTGAAAAGAATTATAGTGTCTTTTCTCTGTAGAGCAAGGATGGTGGTGTTGCTGCCACAAGTGACATAGGGATGATGATTTCCAATTGGGATGATCAGATCTCGGGATGTTATAAGCCTGGGAGCTGAACTTAACTGCCAAAAGAAAAGAGGCCATAGTTATTGTCAGCGTGGTAGTCAGGATGTTCTGAGTAGTAATGACTTTTGGTATTAGATAATTGATGAGAGGTCTACGATGAATAGGCAGCCTTCTAAGGTTCTACATGATTTTTATAACTCAAAAACCTCTGGGTCTAGTGAACAGACCTGACATGAGCCACCAAAACAGCGACACAGCCCCTCACACAATACTTAGATTTGAGTTAGTTCACAGACCCAGAGCCTCCTAAATGAAGGGGAGGGTTAGCTACCTGAAGGATATTCCATAAGTCCTCCTCCTAATTTTCCCCAAGGGCACATGAGTACATTAGGGATAGGGAAATGCCTAGATGTTTGGGAGATTGTCGAACATTAGCTTTGAGTTAATGTTAAACCCTAGGAATCCAGAAAGCCGCTGATATCAACTAGTTAAAGATAAGTGGACGTAAGTCAGTCTTGCAGACAGCTCAGTATAACAATGGAACCATCCTATGGTCATTTCCCCAGGTATTTATTATATAACTGGAATATATATACTAAGAAATGAAAATCCAAATATAAAACCATCCTCATATAGCCATCTAATCTTTGACAAAGCAGACAAAAACATACTCTGGGGAAAAGATTCCTTATTTAATAAATGGTGCTGGGAAAACTGGATAGCCACATGTAGAAGACTAAAACAGGACACACAGCTTTCACCTCTCACAAAAATCAAATCACAGTGGATAACAGACTTAAACCTTAGGTCAGAAACTATTAGAATTCTAGTAGAAAATGTAGGAAAGACTCTTACAGACATTGGCCTAGACACAGAATTTATGAAGAAGACCCCTAAGGCAATCCAGCAACAACAAAATAAATAAATGGGACCTGATCAAATTAAAAAGCTTCTGCACAGCCAAAGAAACAGTCACGAGAGTAAACAGACAACCTACAGAATGGGAAAACATTTTCGAATACTACACATCAGATAAAGGACTGATAACAAGAATCTATTTAGAACTAAGGAAAATCAGTAAGAAAAAATTGAACAACCCTATCAAAAAGTGGGCAAAGGACATGAATAGAAATTTTTCAAAAGAAGATATAAAAATGGCTAACAAACATATGAAAAAATGTTCAACATCTCTAATCATCAGGGAAATGCAAATCAAAACCACAATGAGATATCACTTAACTCCAGTGAGAATGGCCTTTATCAAAAAGTCCCAAAGCTATACATGTTGGCGTGGATGTGGAGAGACAGGAACACTCATACACTGCTGGTGGGACTGTAAACTAGTGCAACCCCTGTGGAAAACAATATGAAGATACCTTAAACAGATTCAAGTAGACCTATCATTCGATCCAGCAATCCCGAAGAACAAAAGTCATTCTATAAAAAAGACACCTGCACCTGAATGTTTATAGCAGCACAATTCACAATTGCAAAGATGTGGAAACAACCCAAATGCCCATCAATTCATGAATGGATTAGCAAAATGTGGTATATGTATACCATGGAATATTACTCAGCTATTAGAAATAATGGCAATATGGCATCTCTTTGGTTCTCCTGGAGAGAGTTGGAACCCATTCTATTAAGTGAAGTATCCCAAGAATGGAAAAATAAGCACCACATGTACTCACCAGCAAACTGGTTCCCCTGATCATCACCTAAGTGCACATTTGGGAATAACACCAATTGGGTATCGGACAGAGGTGGGGGCTGGGGGGAAGGGATGGGTGTATACCTACTTGATGAGTGCGATGCACACTGCCTGGGGAATGGACACGCTTGAAGTTCTGACTGGGGGGGATGGGGGTGGGGGGAGGGGATGGGTGTATACCTACATGATGAGTGCGATGTGCACTGTCTAGGGAATGGACACGCTTGAAGCTCAGACTCAGGGGGATGGGGGGACATGGGCAATATATATAACTTGAACTTTTGTACCCCCATAATGAGCTGAAATAAAAAAAAAAAAAGAAAGAAAGAAATGAAAGAATGCTGACATTAACTCATACAAAGTAATGTCTTTTATGGTAGGAAGGACCAAGTAGAAGTTTCTGGAATGCCATCTTTCTAACTAAACAGTACATTTATATTTACTATTTGGAGGATTACAGAAATTAGTGCCACCGCCAAATTCTTGACAGTTGCTGAGGGAAAAATTCCTAATGCGTTCCCATTAAACTCCAAGATAGGTCTTAGAGAAAAACAACTTAAGTGATTATGTCAATTGAAGCTACTGGTCCAGTTGTGGCCTCTTCACTAAAGTAAATCAACCCAATTCCTAGCACTTGACATGCAGCTTGTGATCTTGAAATTCTCTTTCTCACATCCACTAGACAAACAATACTCAGCATAGCTTGTTCTCACTCAGCAGTGACAGCAGCAACTATCACTATTTTGACTCAAGGTAGGCCAGCTCTCAGGCTCTGTAAAACACTTGAGTCTACTTGAACTTTGATTGTTTCTCATTTCACAGAACATGATGCTGGTCTATTACACTAACAGAATCACATTGATGGAAGCTGGAGACTGGGAAGTACCAAGTAAACTAGACACCTTGTTAAGTCACATGTGTAGTCAAGAATTTGAGATAAATTACATGAAAAATACAGGGACCTGAAACTTTGGTGAAGATTCTGGGGCCCCAGTGATCAAAGACATGTTAGAATATTCCCTAGAAAGCAAAAGGAAAATTGCCCTGCCTTTTGTCTCCACTGCCAAGAAACAATTACAATGCATGGAGAACTTCTTTGGATTCCTCAGACAACATACATTGTGTGCTGCACTCACCTCCCCTCCACTCACACCCATGGCCCTGTGGAGAGCTCCTAGTGGCTGCTGACTGAGGAAGGACAGATTGCTGCAGCATTACCATTTCAGAGAACAATAGGTTGTAAAATCCCATCAGTGACAAGTTTAAAATGCCCACATGGATGAACAGAATCATCTTTCAAATAAGGTGACCAGAGGATTATACATGAAGAGTATGGAGAAGAGGCACATGGATATACCTCTCAGAATGGGCCAAGGAGGCGAAAATATTTGTTTCCCATATGATGATCACCAGCATGCCACCTCTGCACAAGAGGTTCCCAGCAATAATGGTAGAAAAGATAATGCAACCTGTGAATGTCAGTCAACTTCCTTTCCCAGATAACCCAGTACTTGCTTAATAAATTTATAAACAAAATGGCCATGGTGGCAAGGACAAAGGTTTGTAATGTTTCAACGATATGTATTTCGCCTCACCTAGGATAATCTCATTGCTGAGAAACAAGCTTACAAACAATAAAAACTAACACTGAACTTCCAAGAAGGCACCATATCCCAGGGGACCAATCAATTGCCTAGTGGCAGTTAATTTCATTGAAATTTCCCACCATGGGAGACCAGTCAATTGTCCTTACCAAAGAGACACTTTCTCTGGATTTGGATTTGCTTTCCCTGTTTGCCTTTTGTCTGCCACAAATTCTATCATGGGCATATCTACCAAATATGTCATTTATTGTCATATCACATATACCTTGTTTTTAACAACTAATTTTAAAGTAAAAATAAGTAAGAATAGTTATTATTCATGGGATTCATTGATCTTAACAGGTACCTCATCACTCAAATGCAACTGTTCATTAAAAATGGTGAATAGTTAACTGAAAATCCACTCTTCATTCTATCCAAAAGATAATAATGCCTTGTAAGATTATGATGCAGTCCTATTAGATGTAGAATATGCTCTAAACCAGCCATCCATGTATGGTCCCATATTTTCCATAGCCAGAATAGATAGTTCCAGGTAACAAATGATGGAAGAAGTCACATCTCACTTTTACAACTAATGACGTGCAAAATATTTGTGTTATCACTACTATTCTGGGCTCTTCTGGTTTAGATGTTCTCTATTACCCAAGAGAATGCTTTCATTAATGGACACAAGAATCAGTCCATTCAATTGGAAACTAAAAAAGCCTGCTACCTGGCCATTTATTATTCCTAATACTCCTAATATCACTAGAATAGGATTTACAAAAAAACAGGGAGTGGGGTTGCAAGTTTGTTACCTAGAATGATTGCTCCTAATTTTCAGTGAAAAATAGGGGTGCCTCTACATGACTGGGAAGGAAAGAGAATGAATGGAACCCAAGATCTCCGGAGTGCCTCTTGGCATTGTCCTACCCACAGCTAGAAAAGACTAGAACAATGTCACCCAGGAAAGACAACAAAGGTTTGCATCCCTTACCATGTAAAGAAACGAGACCATTGAGGTGCTGGCTGAAAGGAAAGAAAACATGAAGTACATGATAAGAAAAGAAATAAAAACATAGCAACATGGATTCATAATTAGTTAAAGAAACAAGAGCTGTAGCATCTACCTATATTTTATTCCTAAATTTATAATATATATTTATAAATTTTACCTAATTTCTTTGCCCCCTCTAGTTCCACTACTATATTGTCTGGAATGTTTTCATAATGGCTAATTTTACATTTTGGTCCACAAGTTATAGAATATCAAAACAGGGTTATAACACAACTAGGAAAAAGAGGGATGTCACTCAGAGAGGCAGGATTAGAGTCAAATGAATTCACTTAGGAGGCTTTGGGTTGTTCCTTTTGAGGGTATTATGAGCAGATGTTCACTTTTATTTTAAATGATAGCTGCTTTATGTTAAGAAAGAGCATTGTTTTGTCCTTTAAGAGCTTGAGTATGGAATACGAACGTTTATTGATATTAGGTAGCCAAAGACCACACGGGGCATACCGTGTATTTTTGGCCAATCAGAAAATAGCAATGTGAGGAAAGCAGCTCTGCCGGAAGCTTCCATTTTTTGGTTGGCACTGGTGGCAGGAGCGGCTATTTCTCATTGATTATAAAGTTCTGCTTCAGAATCAGAAATGGCATTGGTAAGGAACAATGACTGTAGCAACAATTTCATTTAGGGTTACATGGAGACATTAGCAACACTGGTAGTTTGCTCATAAGACAAGTCATGCAACATGATTTTGGATAATTCTATTAGATACCTAATACTCTTTATAATTAATTCCTTTATTGCTTAATTTCAGCCAAGGTCAGCTTTTGTGCCTTTCAAATAAAGATGCTGTGTGATTCAGTTGGGGTCCTAGAAGAAAACAAATAGCACAGTTCGGGGTACCTGAGGAGACCCTGCAAAGGCTCTATATAAAGTGGTAAAGGAAATCAACAAGGGATGGTGCAGTACCCTGGGACTAGCACAAGAAATCCCCTAAGCCTGAAAGAGCAAGGGAACAAAGCAGATACTGGAACCCAGAGAGAACAGCTGTAGGAGAGGATCACGCGGTTGGAGCTGTGCCCCTTAGTAGGGGGACACAGCCAACCCATGGCAAGCTGGCGGTGAGGGAGCAGGGTAAATAAACATGCCAATCGCACTCTCTTCCCACCCTCTAATCTCCTGCCAGCATATTCCATTGGCCAAAGCTAAACAGAAGCCAGAGGGTAAGACATCTCACTGATGGAATCCATAAGGTCAGCTTCTGGGAAACAGCACAGGTTGAAGAAGAGTGCAGATTAAATTTGGAGGGAAAAACAGAAAATATTTACTGCACTCTGACAAATACATCCTCTCACTAGACATTTTAGTTTGTTTCCAGGTTTATATGTCAATGGTTATTGGGGTTAAGATATTAAGATTCACTACATTATTTGATAATGCCACAAAGATACAACATGGCTTAGGTAAGAAGCAAAAAACAGTACTGAAGGGTAAGCAAGAATATTTAGGGCTGAGGAGTACTTTGGGTCTCCCACTCCTTTTTGCTCTATATCTCTATTAACTATTCTCTCAATCCAGTAAACAATCCCTCTATCTTTGCAGTTTTGAATATAAAAATGCAAGAATTTCAAAATAAAATTCATTTTATTCAAATCTGTACATACTAAAGCAAGATAAAAAACAAATTTTAAATCATCCTTTCTTTACCTCTTTATCTTTCTTTACCTCTCATATCCAGTCTACCACAAAGTCTTGGTGTCTCTAACCTCCAAAATACATCCCACATACATACACTTTTTTCCATATTTACCACTAGTTACCACTAGCCCTGTAATCCAAACTAACGTCATTGCTCACATAATCTTTTCTATGAGATAAAAAGGTAGTATCACTCTTTGACATCACAGCAATTCTATCAACTATTACTCTGATTGATTTTCCTAATGGCAATCAACATTACCCAAAATCACTTTGCTCATTTATTGTTGGCTTATTATCTGTCTCCCTCATAAGATGTTAAGTTCCATGAGGCCTGAGAGTTGACTGTTTTATTTACAGATGTAAATAGGGCAGTCTCTGACAAATTGTAGGTGCTCAAAAACTTGTTGCTAAACAAATAAATGAGTGAATCCTAAAGCATTATTCAATATTGGAATTACTAATACTCACTATACTATATTTCAAGGAATTTGTATACAGTTGTTTTGAGTGTGTTTGGTGTAGATATTTTTGAGAGGGAGGATGCAGATTGGAACCAATTCTCTATGTTCATTAATACTACAAAGTTATAGACTGACTTTGTTGGTGTTCAATTTGTATATAAATTTTAAAAGAGAAACTAATGCTGTCAAATTGTATTCATGACATAATATAAAGGCAACCAATTATTTACATTTTAAGAGGTTGAAATAACAATATCCTCTTTGTTTCTCTATTTTGCCCAACAGGCTACTTTGGTTTTGAACATTAAAATGCAAAAATTTTAAAAATCAAACTGTTATCTGAAGTTTGTAGTATGGAATGGCAAGAAATGAATGATACTACATACTACTATGAAAACAAAATTGAAAAAGTCATCAAAAAATTTACTAATTGCCCTCAAGGTAACAATAATTCTGGCACTGAAAACTCTGGGAAATAAGACAGGATCCCCAACCTCAATGAATGCAAAATCTATGCAAGATCAAAATCAATAATGTTAAATACAACTAAGGTGAAAAATGATATAATACAGTACTCCCCCCTTATCTGCAGGAGATACATTCCAAGACCCCCAGCGGATGCCTGAAACCGTGGATAGTACCAAACCAAATATATGCAGCTGTCCCTCACTGCCCATGGGGGACTGGTTCGAGGTTCCGCAAATACCAATATCTGCAGATGCTGAAGTCCCTAATATAAAATGGCACAGTATTTGCATATAACCTAATCACACTCCCATGTACTTTAATTATCTTTAGATTACTTCTAATTCTTCTTAATTACTTCTAAGGTATTCTAATACAACATAAATGCTATATAAATAGCTGTTATATTGTATTTTTATTTGTATTATATTTATTGTTGTCTTGTTATTTTTTATTGGTTTTTGCTGTCGAATATTTTCAATCTGCCATAGGTTGCACCCCGTGATGCAGCACCCATGCATGCGGAACACTTATTATGCTCTTCCTATACATGCACATCTATGATAAAGTTTGATTTATAAATTGAGCACAGTAAGAGATTAACAACAATAACTAATAAAAAACAGAATAATTATAACAACATACTGTAATAAAAGTTTGTGAATGTGGTGTCTCTCTCTCTCTGTCTCTCAAAATATCTTATTCTATGGTACTCACCTATTTTGGGACCGCAGTTGAGTGCAGGTATCTGAAACCACAGAAAGCAAAATAACAGGTAAGAGGGGACTACTGTCTACTGTAACAGCACAAACAAAAACATGAGAACACAAAAGAGGGCGCAAAATCACTTTTGCCAGAAGATTAAGGAAGACTGGGAGAGTTACACCTGAGCTAAGCATCAGGTCTGCGTGCGGTGGGGCCGGGTTAAAAGAGATTTTGCTGTGCTAACGAGTTTAGATTTTACCCTGCACCCAGTGCAATCTCTGACAGATTTTAGCTGGGAAACAAAAACATGACCAGGTCATTTTTGTTTTAGGTAAATTAGCTTGATGGGATTGCAGAAGGCCAACTGGACAGAAAAGGGAGCAGAAGCAGAGAGGTCAGTGGAAAGGTTACGGCCATTTGAGGAAAGAAAGAAAACCAGGGCAGAGATCATCAACCCCTCCAGGAGGTGACAGTGAAACAAAAGGCAAATTTTTCTTCTAATGTTTAGGTCAAATAGCATATAGGCTAAGGGCTATTTTTCTCCTTCTAGCATTGACATAAAGAGACATCTATTTAATTATTTATTTATTTGCCTACCTCTGGAAGGTAAACAAAACTCACTGAGTAAAAACAGAAAAATAATTTTAATTTTCCCTTCTGGGGTCTTTTTTCTTTCAGGCATGAGGATATCATATTTGCTAAGAACTTTCTAGAAATCTATTGTTGTATTTAAGGATCTCAAATGTGGCACATGTAGTCTCCAAATGACATGGCACTATGAGAAAATAATTCCAAAAATAAAAGGGATAAAGTGATAAAATCAGCCAACTTCTCCACTCATTTAGGAAAGTATAAGCAGAGCCCAGCTTGCCTGGCCAGACAGAAGATGTCTCAGAACATCGTGCTGCCAGTGACATTGTGGAATCCTCCTACTTTATGACCTTTATTGTCTCTCTACGCCTCAGCAAAGCGCGCTTTAGTTACTTATTATATCATGAGTTATTTTTCCTTCTAAATTCTTCCGTCTGACCCTTTTCCCCACTAATACATATGCCTTGACGCCTAGAACCCTATCACTCAGCATCATCCACACGGTTTTACTTTCTTCAACAGCCTGTGCTCACCGCACCTCCCTGCACCAGAGAATTAGCTAAGGACCCTGATCTTTGAATACATTTGGACTCGGTTGCTTTATAGTCTGTGATTCTTTTCTAGTACAATTTGCTAACCACTCCAAACCTTCCTGAATACAGGTAATAATATCTCTAATGAGGAAAATTGTTAGAAATATATACAATAGGAGGGGGAAAAAAACAAAGTATTTTGGTTTAAGCATTCATTCTTAGGATTACTTCTCAGAGAGCCCATCGTAAAACATCAGTACTAGGTCTCCATCTGGTGGCCAAAATTTCTACCTTTCAACTCGAAGAAACCTATTTTTCAGTCCGTCTTCCTGAGAGTGACTTACCAAAGATAAAATGCATGATGAATTATCCTGAAAGGAATGCACAAACTAATAATTCAGAGAAGTATAAGTTTAATAATGCACAAATTAAAGACAACTTACAAAATAAAGTCCAGCGTTCTTAAAAATAGAGCCCAATCTCATGCATAAAATAAACAAAAAGCAGATATATTCTAAATTGAGCACAGAGAGAAATTTGGTCAGAGTCAAAAATTGCATTTTATTGGGGACGTATTCTATTTCAGCGATTTCCCTAAGTGCAGGGGTTACAGTGAAGAAGACAAGCAAATTTCCTCCCTTCAATGGGTCTACATTCTCCTGGTGGAGGTAAAATATATCACACATGCACACACATACACTATAATGTCAGTTTATCATCAACGTTATGAAGTAAACTAACGTAGGGTAAGAGGATGGAAAGTAATGTAGGTGAGAATATGCTACTTTAAAGAGAATGGTCCTAGGCTTGGCATCTATAATAAGACAATATTTACACAAGAGACTTAAGTAAAATGAGAGACTTATGGCATTCCTGAGAAAAAGCATGTTGGGACAAGGAATGCCGTGTTCCAAGGGCCCGAGGTGGAAACATGTCTAAAGGGCAGTAAGTGGAACCGTGTGGCTGGAGGAAAGCGACTAACAGGAACGGTGGGAGATGAGGACAGAGAGGGGCCAGATCACGCCGGGCTTTGCAGCCATATAAGGACACTGCATTTTGTTCTACATGTGCAGGATAGCCATGGAGGTTTTGGCCACGATCACATTTGGGTTGTAACAGGCTCACTTTGACAGTTATGGGAAGAGGCTGGGTTGTGTAGAGCGTGGGCACAGGGAGTAGCAGGGAGACCAATTAGAAGTCTGTTGCTGTAATCCAGGGGAGAAAGGGTGGAGGCTTCGGCTCTGATGGCGCAGTGGACGGGGTAAAGGGTAAGAGAGCCATGTTCTAAAGGTCGTGCCAACAGGGATGTCTGTGAGGTAGGCATGAGAGAAAAGGAGCAAGCAAGGGCACCGCCAAAATGTTTGTCATGACAACCAGGTGAACAGGCAGCCAGTTACTGTACTAAGGTGGAGAACACTGGGAAAAGAGAAGGTTTCGGGGAGGAAAACAAGAGTTTAATCTGAGATATAAGTTTGCATTGACTTTTAGGCATCCAGGTGAAAATGTCAAAGCCATAATAGAATATATGGTCTGTGATTCAGGGGAAATGTAAAAATGGAGATGTAAACCCCAAACAATTGTTTTGTACCTCGTGTTGGTCAATGGGAACGTGTGGATACTTCTTCAATACAATCTACCAGAAAGAGTCAAACACATGTCAAATTGCTGGCAGAACAATTCAGAACGTGTGGGTAAATTTTACAATTTAGTAGTAAGGACTCCTCCTCTGTGCTGACCATACATTCCAGGCATTACGATATACAAAGAAAATAAGAAAATAAAAGGTTCACTTACCACACAGACGCTTTTTGTCCTGGTGGAGAGATAAGGTAAATGAATTTTTAAAAATTTAGCAGGTAACAAACATTCACTCAATATGTGAGACAGAGCCAGGCAGTAGGTGGAAACAGTCAGTGAAGACAGCTAGGAGGATTGTAAAGAAACGGAGGCCAGAAGGATTAGGGTGGTGACATGAGCAAAAAGTTAAACTATAGAACAAAGCTTAGTGTCATTTTTTTCAAAAATAGATTTAATAATTTCATTTCATATTTAGGAAAACTATTCTAAACATTAAATCACATGATTAAAATCTCAATTATGTAAAATAGTCAAGCAAAGAGATACTCCAGATAAGTGAATTTTTAAATGACTGGAGATTGATATTTCTAGACTTGACCATATTGTTGCTCTAGCTGGCTGTCATCACTCCCGTGGTGTAAACTTTTATGTACTGATAAAGTAATATTACCAGTTAATACATAATAAGGGCTATACTCTACACAGTAAGACTCTAACCATATTACTATGTAATAATCTAACCATATTACTGTGTAATAAGTTATTTTTAGACAGTAAGATCACGTCAAGTTGATCTAACCTCAGGTCAAGTTTGCTGACTGAAGGATGATATACTGTGGCTAATATAGTTCCTGCTGCATAGTATATGCCTAGGCCAACAAATACTTGCTGAACCTTTATTATATGCTGATCCCTATGTTAACTATTAATGATTGAGGTGAATAAAATCATCTCTATCTTCAAGAAACAAATAATCAGATCTTATCAACAAATACATTATATTGTATTCTAAGAACTATCTGGCCTGGGGTGGGGGTAGTACCTCAAATAATAAGAGTTTGCTGAATAAACTTAACCCACAGCTAGAGCGGCCAAGGAGTATTATTGCACCAAATGCAGGCAGCAGAGACCCAGGGAGGTTATGGAGGGTGCCCCAGGCCCATCCCTTGAAACCATTTCGCCCTTTTGGAGCTCTGGGCCTGTGATGGGAGCCTCGATTTCTGAAATGCCTTTGGGGTCTTTCTGCCATTGTCTTGATGATCCCTTTTATCAGTACTTTTTCTTTGGCAGATGGTAGCTGGGACAAACCCTTGGTTTCCTCTCTCAAACAACTTTTTCTCTCTTTACATTGCCAGGCTCTTTTCCAAATCTTTCCACTCTGCTTCTCTTTTAATTATACATTGAGTTTTTAAGTCACTGAGCTGTGGTTCAAGTAGCCTCAGGTACAGATAAACCTTGATGGCATCCATGTGATGCTAATTCTGCAGATGCACAGAATTCAAGAGCTGTGGGGACATAGCTTTCTCTGCCTAGATTTCAAAGGATGCTGTGGACAGCCTGGGTGCCCAGACAGAGACTTGTTGCAGGTGTGGAGCCACCACAGAGAGCCCCAAGAGCAAGGCCAATGTCAGGTGGAAATGTGAGATGGAAGCTGCTGCAGAGTCTCCACCAGGACTATGCCTAGTGGAGCCACAGGAGAAGGACCAACACGGAGACCCCAGAACCATAGAGCTACCAATGGGCAACACCAGCTGGGGTGATCTGCAGCCATGAGACTCCAACCCAAGAGAGCTGAAGCATGGGCTGATGCCACAAAGCCATGATGGTGGTGTTTCCTAAGGCCCAGGGGGGCCAACTCCAACACCAGTGTACCCAGAATGCAGGACATTGAGCCAAAGGAGACTATGCCTCCATACCGCCAGCTTGAGGAATTAATGTTGTTTTCTTTGTTCAGTTTGGGATTGGGAAAGGAAAGAAACTTTTTATTTGAGGCATGAGAGCCTCCCCTAAATTATCAAGCCCAGAGAGGCACTGGAATGAGACAGCAGTCATGTCCCACTTTGCCCCTCCCCTCCTTGAGCTAAGTAGTCCTCTTTTGAAGGTGCTTGCTGTGTGGACTATGATGCCACAAATAGCTACAAATTAACATAACAATGCCACACAGGCATATTGCAAACCATAACTCATACCCTGTAGTTCGGCAATGTATCACCAATCAGTAATCTATGTCATTTTTATAAACCAGTAAGAATTCGTGACAAATAACTTTGTATTAGCCCACTTCTTGTCCCCCTTTTTAGGTTTAAAAGCCTGCTTGCAACAAAGGCCTAATGAAGCACTTCTCAAGGTAACTTGGAAGTGTTTCCCAGGCAGCTGTCCTCACCTCGGCTCAAGTAAATTCTTTAAAATTGTATTTTGTGCCTCAGTTTCCTCCTCTAGGTCAAAAAGACTTACTTGGTATCTGTTTCCTCTTTCTTCTTCCTTGTTGCTCCCTTTTAGAATGGGAATGTCTATCCTATGCCTGTCCACCACTGTATTTTAGAAGTCCGTAACTTGTTTTGATTTCACAGGCTCACAGCTGGAAGCAAATTCAGCTGAGGATGAATTATACCTTGAGTCTCAGATGAGACTCTGGACATTGAACTTTTGAGTTGGTGGTATTACGAGTTAAGACTTGGGGGCTATTGGCATGGAATGAATGTACTTTTCATGTAAGAAGAACATGAATTTGGGGGTCCAGAGACAGAATGCTATGGTTTGAATGTGTCTCCCAAATTTCTTGTTGGAAACTTAGTCCCCAAATTCATATGTTGATTGAGGTGCATCTTTTGGAAGGTAATTAGGATTAGATAACATTATCAGACTGAGGCTTCCATGATGGGACTGGTGACTTTACCAGAAGATGGAGTGGGTTGGGTGCAGTGGCTCATGGCTGTATTCCCAACGCTTTGGGAAGCTGAGATAGGAGGATTGCTTGAGACCAGGAGTTTGACACCAGCGTGAGCAAGATAGTAAGACACTATATCCGCAAAATTGTTTTTAAAAAAATCAGCTGAGCATGTCAGTGCATGCCTGTAGTCCCAGGTACTTGGGAGGCTGAGGCAGGAGGATAGCTTGAGCCTAGGAGCTTGCGGCTGCAGTGAGCTAGGATCATATCACTACACTCCAGCCTGGGTGACAGAGACAGACTCTATCTATTAAAAAAAAAAAAAAACTATAATGAGATTCATTTCACACTCAAATTAGTAAACATTTAAATGTCAAACAATATTAAATGATGGTGAGAATGTGGAGGAATAGCAATTTTCATAAGCTGCTAGTTTGATTATAATTTTGAAAATCTGCAAAATAGGCTCAAAGTAACTAATAAAATTTTACATGGCCAAATCCTATGAATTAACAGCTCTAGTTCTAGGAATACAACCTACACACATTCCTGCACATGTACACTAAAGACATATACAAAAATGTTTTATGGTACCATTATTTGCAGAACACCAAAACTAGAAACAACACACACGCCCATCAAACAGAATGGATAAACTGTGCTATATTCATACGGTAAGGGATTGTACAGCGATAAAAGTTAATGAGCCAGCCATAACTACACGCAAAGTAGATGAACCTCAAAAAATTACAAATGAGCAAACAAGCCAGAAAAATACATAAAATATAATTCCATTTTATAAGGTTAACAAGATAAAACTTAAAGTTTTTAAAAATAAGAAAAGACAGTCATGGAAAGACTAATAGAAATACAGAAAAAAGGAATTTAAACATATAGGAATGTATGCCACTAGATGTCAGTAAAACCCCCCAAACAATTACAGAAATATTTTTTTCTTAACTGCTGGAAAAATTCACTCTCTTATCTACAATCTTTACTTCATAGTATAACATATTTAAGTTCTACAATATTCAAATTAGAAGTATAGATTACCAGAAGAGGAATGAAATATCTTAAAGACAAACTATAAGCCTTATTAATAAAGGAGTTGATATTAACTAATCCCCTAGTAAATAAGGTATATATAACCCCTATTTAGTAATATACCTATAGCATTTTCACACTATTTTTTAAAACTCATGAAATAGGCCCTTTGAAAAAAATGACAAAATTTTATAATCAATTAACTAATATGCATTTATCTCATATTTATTGTGTGTAAAATATAGAAGCAAATTGAAAGAATCATATTTATTGAGTTTTTAACCAAGTAGAACAAAAGGCAAATTAAATGGAAGGTTACAAACAATGAAAAGTAATCTACAATGGCACATCAACTGTCTAGAACTCAGATATAGCCACATGACTTAGCATCCCCAAACAAAATAAAGCAAGCAAGCCACTAGGCAGCTAAAATTCATGTCACAAACTTTTTCTCTGAAACCCATACTTTACTTACTACCAAGTCCCTTTACCCTTACTGTACCAACAGCTCTGTTGAGTCTTATAATGTGGTTTTTAAGTTACCCAGTTGTTCAAGTTACCACGTCAAAGCTCAGTGTATAAAATAACTATTATATTAAGTTCATGGATCCTGTAGCTTAGGAATTCAGACAGAGCATGATGGAGTTAGCTTGTCTCTCTACACAATGCCATGGACTCAGTACGGACAACTCAACTGGCCGGGGCCTGGAACTGTCGACAGGAGTCCTTATATATGGTCTCCTTATGTGGCTTCTCACAGTCTGGCTGTATCAGGTAGTTAGATTTCTCGAAAGATAGTCCAGAGTACCAGGTGCAAGTGTTTAAGAAAATAAGCTGACAACTGTATCACTGTCTATGGCCCAACCTTGTAAGGTCATATGGCATCACTTCCACCATATGCTATTGGTCAAAGCAGTCACGAGCCTTTCCAGATCCAAGGGAAGGGTAATTATACTCTTACCTCTTGATGGGGAGTAGAAAGGTCACATTGGATAAGAAATGTGAGATGGGAAATAATATTGTGACAATCTTTGGAAAACAATCTAACACAGTCTGCTCTCTTGCCACGACAATTCATACACTTCCCATAGGCAGAATATGCTACACCCATCCCCAAGACCTCCAAACTCGCATTCCAGTATGACGTCAGGACAAAGTCTTAGATCTCATCATCTATATCAGGTGCAGGTGCAAATTAGGCTCCCCAGAAGTAGTTCCTCAAGTATATTTCCTTTTGATTTGAAGACCTATGAAACAAAGTAGCATGTTAGCCCACACAAATCTAACATATGTAAGACAAGCATAGAATAACTTCTGCAGGCACGCTCACTCAAAAAATGAAAATAAAAAAGAGGACCAGGAGATATACAGCAGGCATTTGTCCACAGCAATTTCCAAAATTCTGTTGGGCATATGTTGCCAATTCCCTGATTAAGTCTTAGTTCTACTCCCAGAGATTGTTCTCCATGGCTATTGGCTCCACTCTCTAAGCTTTTGGCTTCATCCTTCAAGTCATCCTTCCTCCACCACATTTGCACCTGAATAATATTCTCAGCATGTTTCATGTCAATAGGACTTTGGGAATATAAAGGCCTCTCCTTTTTTATTATATTTTTCCAGTAAAAATTGATACAACTCCTTTAAAAACTTTGTGGGCTTCCTGTGGATCAATACATTTTGCTCAGATAAGCTTGCACACACATCTCTTTGAAATAAGTCCTTCATTACCAGAGGCTCCAAGTGATGCTGCTATGGAACAACACCCTTAAGAGCTGCAGGAACCACCTTCAGATCATTAGAAGCCGTTTGTCTATTTAAAAGGGTCTGTGAGAAATCACCTAGGATATTTCTAAGGTCTTAACAAAGGGTTTTACAGTCAGTCACACCTGGATTTCATTTTTACCTACAGGTATTTTCCTATCAGCACCATGGATTTGATCTTTGGCTTGGGGCCCTTTTAAAATGAGAACATTTTGCCATCTGGAGAGGCTAAAAAGTTAAAAAATATTATTTTAAAATCCAGCAGGTTCTGGCTCTTACATATTTCTCTAAAGTTTTCTTATAAACTAAAAAACAAATAAATTTTTAAGCTTCATTTCCTCTATCCAGATCGTATCATAAAAAAAAAAAAAAAAAAAACCAGTTGGTACTTTCAACATTTTGCATGGAAATCTCTTTAGCCTGACTCCTCAGTTCATTAACTACATTTTCAATTTTCCATATTATGGCAGGAGTTATTTTGCTAAATTACCTTTAAAGGTCTCCAATCTTCTTTTCCCCATCTTCCAACATTTTCCTCAACTTCCTTAAAGCCCTGACAGTCTCTTTGAGGCCTGTTGTTCCCTCTCCTCTAGGCTCTTCCAGCCTGCCCACCACTCAGTCCAACAGTTACGGCAGCATCTCACCTCTGGTACCCAAATCTGTTCCAGGTATTATGGCTATGTAACAACTTATTCCAAAACTCAGTAGTCAAAATAATGATATTATGCTCACAGATTCTATGAGGCAGAAATTTGGACAGGACATAGCAAGGCTGGCTCTACTTGGCTCCACAATATGTCTGAGCCTCATTTAGGGAGACTCAAGTGGTCACAGGCTGGAACTATCAAGAAAGTGCCTAAGAATGCCCTCCCTATGTGGCATGGGTTTGTCACGGCATGGCAACTTCAGAATGGTTAGACTTCTCACATCGCAGCTCAGCGTTAAGCAGGAGTATTCCAGTGAACAAGGCAAAGGTTCAGAGGCACGTCACACAGCATCACTTCTCCATATTCTCTGAAGAAGATGATGACCTCAGTGCTGTGGTCATTGTTGAAACATAAAAGCCTTTATATCAGTTAACCAAGAAATAAATGGTGAAGGAGGTGTAGTGCTGGTGTCAACATGCATAACGACAGAAGGAAGAACTAATGGCTACAACACTTAGATTTATTTATCTTTGTTGTCTCTCAAAACGCTATCAAAATAACACAAAAAAATTTAAACATAAAGTTGAAAAGGACAAAAAATAACAGCAACAGAAATGACAGCAAATTAGTTGATACCTATTCCCACGGTTTGACCTGGGGAGATTTTGCTATGAGATGACTGTGGCAGCAGGGATACACTCTTGCCCACTCCTCGTAAGAGGTGCCTGCCACCTGGCCCAACTTCCCCTTCTTCTCTTTGTTCCCTCTTTCTCTCCTGGGATGGTCAGAACTTTAGTTCAACTAAAGATGTGAAAACAGAATCATGGTGTAAGGTGAGAGCCAATTATCTGAAATCTGAAATAGCATTTCCAAGAGCATACCATATAGCATTTTGTCAATAAGAAAATACTAAGATTTACTAAGATTCTGTATTGAGAAAACTTAGACCAATGCGCCCAGCCAAACTCCAAATGCCCAGGTAATTACTCTCCACTACTTTATAGAAGACATGAGGTTTATTCTCTAGAGCAGCAGTTCTCAAACTGTGGTCTGGGTATTGGGTCCCTGAAACCCTTTCAGGGAGTCTGTGAGGTAAAAACTATTTTCTTATTAACATGTTATTTGCCTCTTCCACTCTCATTCTCTCATGAGTGTACTGGGTCTTCAGAAGCTACATGACATGTGATACAGGAACGGATTCAATGCAGAAGAAGATAGGAGAATCCAGCTACCTTCTACTAAGCCAGGCACTAAGGAGATTTACAAAAATGTAAAACAATGCCATCTTGTCACTCATTTTTTGTTTTATAAATATAATTATAATTATTTTAATTTTAAATAATTTGTTAATTATTTAAAATTTAACAGTTACTGTTACATTATAATGAATAAATAATTTTATCCAGTATGGCATCTCTGATGCCAAAAAAGTGAATATGTTAAAATCCTATTTTCTAACACAGTAACTTCTGATAGATATTATCCACAGAAATAAAAATTCTTTGTGTTCTCCAATAATTTTTAGGATTATAAAGGAAACTTGAGACCAAATATTTGAGATCCACTGCTCTAGAGAAATTATACCGGAAATATAGCAGGCTCCTAATTTGGTGATGCCACACACAGCAGAGGGCAGAGCAATGCACTGTACTGAAAACAAACTGAAATTCTATATATACTGAATAGTGAGAGTTTTAGCCTGTTTCCCGATTCAACCCCCAGGCTGGCAGTCTGGCTCATATCTACCAGGCAGGAGATGAGAGGGTTGTGCGCCAGAGTAAATGACCACTCAAGGAGAAACCAACATAACAAAATGCTTTGTCCCCACCCAGATTATCCTTCAGCCCCCTAACGAAGAAGTAACAATTACCTTTGTTAGTCCCTTCACTAATCAACATGAGTGGACAAAAAAGATGTTTGAGGAAAATCTCCAATATTAAAGACAGAGAACAAAACCAACAGCATAATAGGCATAATGAAACTTAATAAAAACGATTTTTACATCATTGAAACAAAACATAAACCTATTTAAAAAGAAAAAAACCATAGGGACTCTTCCTCGGCTGAGCACGTGACATCCCTGGCAAGCCCTGGCAGGATCTCACATGTATCTTGATGGCTCACAATTTACATCTGAATTATGTCATAAGTTACTGAGAAAAGCCTCTCATGTTTGCCTGTGTTTTCTCCTGCCATATTGTATCCTTTACTTGTATTAAAGTATTGCATACTTTATATACCTATAGAGTCTTCTGAGCACTTTCAAATATCTGATCCTGTGTAACTGCTACAATGTGTTAGTTAGATTAAGTAGCTGAGAGTGGCTGTAACCGCTTGCCCAGTTGGCTGAGTAAAATGTGTACATAATGGTGTCCTACATTAAAGTCATGACACTCAACAATTTTTTTAGTATGATATAGAACAATGGTACTTAAAGAGTGGTCCCCAGACCAGCTGCATCAGCACCACCTAGAGATCATTAAAAATTAAAATTTCCAGGGCTACTTAATCAGAAACTCTAGCAGTGGGACCCAGAAATCTATTTTAACAAGCTCTCCAAGAGATCTGATACATGCAAAAGTTTGAAAACCCCTTACAGAGAGGAAATCCAAAGCCTATGGGGAGATAGGAATGCAGGTATATTTATTACATGTGACCTGCTTACTCATTCCCTATGTCCCCCAGGAGGATCCAGAGAACACTCCCTTCACCATTGCTTTGAAAAATGTATCAGTGAAGTCTCTAGTAACTATTATCTGTATACCAGGAGTGATAGTAAAAAATGATGTGGTTAAAATGGGCTCCCTCTAATGGTTAACAATGATGGGATCCCAAAGTGGCAGAAACCAAGAGGAGGCACTTAACCACCAGTGACAAGGCATGTGCAACTACTATAATGGGAAGATGAGGGCAACAATTAAAATTCAGCGAGAAAAAAATCAACTCTATTAAAAAGTGGGCAAACAACATGAACAGAAACTTTTCAAAAGAACATAGACTAATGGCCAAAAAACATATGAAAAAATGCTCAACATTTCTAATCATCAGGGAATTACAAATCAAACCACAATGAGATTTCAACCAAGAATTCTATATCCAGCAAAACTGTCCTTCAAAAGTTAGGGAGAAATTAAGATATTTCCAGATAAACAAAAGCTAAGGGAGTTCTCATCACTATTAGACTTGCCCTGCAAGGAATGTTAAAGGGAGTCCATCAGGTTGAAATGAAAGGACACTAGACAGTAAACTCAAAACTGTATGAAGCAATAAAAATCTTGGTAACAACAAATACATGGGCAATTATAAAAACTAGTATTAATATTATTGTAACTTTGCCTTGTAAATCCACTTTTTGTTTTCTACATGACTTAAGAGACTAACGCATTAAAAATATAATTATTTATGTTTGGGATATACCATGTATAAAGATATAATTTTATGACATCAACAACTGAAAAAGGATGGCGATAAAGCTGTACAGGAACAGAGTTTTTTTCTGCCATTGAGGTTAAGGCAGTATAAATTCAAATTAGAGTTTTATAACTTTAGAATGTTAAATGTTATCCGCATGGTATCCACAAAGAAAATAGCTATAGAATATACACAAAAACAAATGAGAAGGGAATTAAAATGTTTCCCTACAAAATATCAACTAAACACAAAAGAAAAAAAAGATGCAGGAAATGAGAGAAAAAGCTATAAAGTACCTAGAAAGCAAATAGAAAATGAAAGACATCCTTCCTTATCAGTAATTACTTCAAATGTAAATGGATTAAATATTCCAATCAAAGACAGAGATTGGCATGTTAAAAAAAAAAAAAAAAAACATGATCCAACTATAGCTGTCTACAGGAAATTCAAATTAGTTCCAAAGATTATTCAGCCTTAAAAAAGAAGAAAATTCTGACACATGATACAACATGGATAAACCTTGCATAAATTACTCTAGATGAAATAAGCCAGTAACAAAGGGACAAATACTATATGATTACTCATATGAAGCACCTTGAGTAGTCAAATTCATAAAGACAGAAAGTTAAATAGTGATAACCAGGGAACTGGGGGAGAAAGGAATGACACATTAGTATATAATGAATATAGAGTTTCAGTTTAGGATGATGAAAAAGTTCAGGAGATGGATAGTTGTGGACAACAATGTGAGCGTACTTAACACCACTAAGTTGTATGCTTAAAAAAGGTTAAGATGGTCAATTTTATGTCATGTGTATTTTACCACAATTTTTAAAACTGAAGAAAAAAAGAAACAAAGCAATTTATCAAAATCATTAATGAGACAGGGAACATCACTACCTATACTACAGAAATTAAAAGGATTATAAGAAAATATTATGAAGTTTATGCCAACAGATTAAATAACTTGGGTGAAATGAACAACTTCCTAGAATGACACAAATAACCAACAATGACTCAAAATACATAGAAAATCTGAACATATCCACAACAAAGAAATTGAATGAGTAATTAACAATCTTCTCACAAAGGAAAGTCCATGTCCAAATTATTTTACTGGTATGTTTTATCGAATTTTAAAGGGAGAAAAAGTACCAATCCTACATAAACTTTCTCATTTTCCAACTCATTGGTACCTTAATACCAAATCCACACAGAGACATCATAAGAAATCTACATACCAGTATTCCTCATAAACATAGATGAAAAATTTCTTAACAAAATATTACCACCAAATCCAGCAAGATATTAAAAGGCTTATATATAATAGCACACCTAAATGAAATTTATCCCAGGAATCCAAAATTGGTTTGACACTCAAACACTCAAAAATAGCACACCTCTTTGTCTTTGTGGAAGGGTTTCCTATGACTGACAGAGAATTTAAAAAAGAAAGAAAGAAAGAAAGAAAGAAAGAAAGAAAGAAAGAAAGAAAAGAAGCCTAGACCATAAATTGCTCAGTTCAATATGTCATTTACAGCCAACATGAGCTACTGACAAACTACAGCTCCATCTAGAGGCATTCCTGAAAAACAATGATAAGAGAGTGATGTCTACCCCTAACAGAATCGATACCTACTTTGACTGTGGGTTAACTCCCTTGGCTATAGCTTATCTGTCATCCCAGGAGCTTACAGTTTACCAAGATCTCATGTAGCATCACATCAGATCAAGAGACCCATTTTATAGTAAAGGGGGTACAGCAGTAAGTGTACAGCCACGTGATCTACTTATATTACCACATATCACATTAACTGACAGTCTTTATTATTATTTCAGAATATTATGGGGATACAAACGTTTTGGTTACATGAATTGCTTTTGTACAGTTTGAGTCCAAGTTATAAGTGTGTCCCATCACCCATATAGTGTGCATTGTACCCATCAGGTGTGGATTTATCCATCCTCTCCTTCCCCCTCCCACCTGCTTGATTTCCGTTGAATTTTACTACCATATGTGCACATGAGTGTTGATCTGTAAGTTTCAATTTAGTAGTGAGTACATATGGTAACTGCTGGTCTTTCTAACACAATGGCAGAATGACCTGCTAAAGGCTCAGTGCATTTCCCAGGTAAGGGACAACACTCTGGAGTTGAGGCACTAACCTCCAGGATACACTATATGCAGTAAAACAGTGGTGAATATATGGTATGTTATGCCCAGTAGTTGAAATGTAGTACCTGAACCAAGTGGTATTAAGAGGAACTGGCCTCTCTCACCATCTCTCTAGCACCCACTCTCAAAATGTTCTTTCCATCCCTACAACCTCAGGGTCTGTAAGAATATAGGAACTGGTTTCTTGGGTGGGGATGATATGATGACTCCAAAGGACAGAGGAAGATTTCTCCAAGCCTGAAATTGTGATTACTGTCTAATCCTTTTGGCGCCTCATGCTGATAAATCAGAAGATAACAAAACTAGTCATAACAGTGACAGCCAAGTATCATAGGGAGCTAAAGTTGCTACTAAATAATAAGAACAGAGAGGACAATGCCTGGAAGTCAGGGGATTCACTGGGTGTCTTTTGGTATTAACATGACTAGTGACAATACTGAATAGGCAACTGTAGCAGCATAATGAACCAACTGTCTCAGGGATGAAGGTTTGGTCATTTCACAAGCAAACAATCTAGGCCACCTGAAATGCTGGCCAAGGATACAGGAAACCTAAAAGAAAATAGATGATGAATATAAACTATAACCTTGAAAACAATTACAATAATGGAGACTCTTATGTTCCACTAACCCTTCCAGAGATTGCAATGTCATCAACTTGAAGACTCAAAGACAGAAGCTGAACCAATTGAAATGTCAATGCTGTTAGGTATTGTTTGTGTTATTAATTGTCAGTCCTTTTCAGTTATGGCATGAACAAGATGAATTTTTTCATTGCAAACTCAGGTGGAGGTCTGCCGCTACAGGTTTCAATCATCTTGTTCCTTCTTAAAACTCGTTATCCATTTGTAAACTGCTGATTTCCATAGGTCACTGTTCCCATAAACATTTATAAAGCATCAATTATTTCACCATTCTTCCACCCAAGCTTCACCAAAAATTTGAGGTTTGTTCTTGCTTCAATTTTAGCAGAATTCATGTTGCTCTAATAGGGATTCTTTTCAAATTGATTGATGTCTTATCCTTCTTAGTGCTTCAAAATAGATCCTGTTCAGATGTTAAACCAGTTAGTACAAGTTTATTTTGGTGCAAAAATATTTCAAAATTCATGTATAGTTTTTTCATAATAAATATTTTCCATGAAGTTTTTAAAGACCTCTCATATCAATTTCTTTTTATTGCTGAATATCCTACTGCATGAACATATTGATTTTGTTTATGAATTCTCCAGTTGATGGATGTTTAGGTTAATTCTACTTTTTGGCTATTACGAATAATGCTACCATAAACATTTGTGCACAATTTCTTGTGTAGACATGCTTTTGCAAAATTAAGAAGTCCAATTTTGTCACCTGTGATTCTGGTCATATCTAAAAAACCAATGCCTAATCCATAGAGGTAAACAAGTGCTAGAATGCACCTACTGATACTGGAAGCACTAAAGTCTGTGTTTCTCAAGTACAAATGTTAAGTACATGCATGTTGCAAACTGCATGGCAATCAAAAAGTTTGATCCACACTCCTGTATAAAGCCTGCTTCCCTAAAAAAATAATACACCCAGTGACTGAATTAAAAAATTAAAGCAGGCCAGGCATGGTGGCTCATACCTGTAATCCTAGCACTTTGGAGGCTAAGGCAGGAGGATACCTTGTGGCCAGAAGTTCAAGACAAGAGCAAGACTCCTTCTCTACAAAAATACAAAAATTAGCTGGGCTGTAGTCCCAGCTACTTGGAAGCTGAGACAGGCGGATCACTTGAGCCCAGGAGTTTGAGGTTGCAGTGAGCTGTGATGACACCACTGCACTCTAGTCCAAGTAACACCACAAGACCCTATCTCAAGAAATAAAACTTAAAAAATAAATTAAAGCAATCTACAGTAGTACTGAATGGGTTTATTTACATGCCTTAGCATTTTGGCTTTAAGTAGAATTTAAAAGAAATATATAAATTCTTTCTGAAGTTTTCCTAACTATAAGCATTTCCAGCTGAAATATATACTACCTGAATACAAGAAAAACTTCCAAGCCACTGTTCAAAGTGCAGTTGGGTCTGAAAGTGCCCTTGGGCACTTGACAAAATACGCAAATTCTGACTGTGGGAAAAGTATTTAAACAAAGGTCTTAAAAACTCCTCAAATAAAGTACCAAGGAACATGAGTTTACAATAAAGTTAGATGATGCCTGGATAACCAAAGCACAATAAATAAATATATATATATAAAAATGTTGCAGAATCATTAAACTGCAAAATTTTATCTGCAAAAATGAGTATATTATCAAATGTATGACAAAAAATAAGTATGCTTAATATGTTTTTTAAAAAAGACTCTGATATTAGAACAGGAAAGAATACAAATGAGCAGGCAAATTTTTAAATAGAACTTCTACAATAGGAAAATCTAATTAAATTTAGTAACTCAAAATAAACTGCAAATTAAACACCACTGAAGAATTTATTTCGAAGACAGCGCTAAAGAGATTACCCAGACTGCAACTCAAAGATACTAATATATGGAAAACACATTGAGTCATTTATAGTAAAATGATGAGAAGAACTCACATGTCAAACCAATTGTAAAAAAAAATACAATAAACAGGACTCCAAAAAGGCATAATGGCTAAAAATTTTCCAGAATGGACAAAAAGACACGAACCTTTGGATTCAGGAATGTCAGAGTCCCAAGCAGGATAAATAAAAATAAATAAGACTTCTAATAAATGATGTGCTAGGTGTGGTATAGCAAATACAAAGTGAAGATGTACAGGCCTAAGAAAGAAAAGACCACATACATAAAAAGGAATGACTGTTAAGCAGACACAGACTTCTCATCAGAAGCGGAAGTCAAAAGACAGTGGGAAAAAAATGTTCAAATGCTGAAAGAAAATAACTCTCCACTTTAATTGTGTATCTATTGAAACTATTATTCACATAGAGAGAAGTAATGATATTTTCAAACAAAAGAAGTGTGCTTTTAATGTGTCAACTTTGCTTGGCTGTAATACATCTTCCATAATTTCCTTTCTTACATGTTTGCCTAAGTTCCCTGGAAAACTGTACCACACATATTTCCGGAGTCAGGCTCACAGGTCATATTTTTGTGAATCCTTTTTAACTGGTTCCTTACTCCCAGGAAATGCGGCACACTGTCCACTGTCCTAAACACCTATTATATACCTTTACTACATATCACATACCACTCTTTAATATGATCGTTTATTAGTTTGTCTCCACCACTGAGATGGGAGTATCTTAAGAACTGGAATTTGGCTTACATATTTTTGTATCTCCTATATCTAATACAGTCACTTCCAAAACATTTGATGGATAAAGGTACCACAGGGGAGAATGTGACAGATTATAAAATAGGGTAACAGAAAGGAGAAAATATTCAGAGATATATGTTCAAGTGCACAAAGGCAGTAATAAATATTGAGCTATGGAAAAGCAATATAAATAGTAGCTTTGGTCAACAACTGATCATTTTATGATTAATAAGAAATTATGAGAAAAATAAGAAAGCAAAATAAAGCCATTACATAGAGTTCATACAAGCTGTTAATGTATTATAACCAAAGGAGAATAACTATTAGAAACTTTAATATTCTTAGGTTATATTATAAAAGCCATACTAAGAAAGATTATTTCTAAAAGTCATATATAGAAAAAAATTAAATTGAAGCTGGAGATTTTTGGAAAAGGGTGAGATAATTTTAGTACCCAAACTGTACACCAAATAAATTAAAAAATTGAAGACATTTGTAATTTTTAAAAATCCAACATTCCTTTTAAAGTGAAAGGATAAAGAAAAACTAAAAAAGGACTCATATGTTTTGGAAATAAGATAGAAGACTTTTAAAACAGAAGAGAAAATGCATTTTGAGTATTTTTTCACTCAATTATGAAAGACAAAAACATAATGAGTATTTAAGGTGAACAAAAACTATCTTTGGTTAAAGGAAAATTTAAAGTGAGTTTAATATTTCATCACTATAAGCTCATATTATCTTTTTAATGTTATTATTACCCTTTTAAAATATACACATAATTTCGGACTTCAGAGATGCATACTTAAAACATTTTAATGTGAAAAAATTTTAACTCAAAATATTTAATACACAAAAAGAATTCCCCTTAGATATACACAAATAAAACCCAACAACAATATCACAAGTATTCTTAAAGCAATACTAGAGTGTGATATTCTTCTAAAAATGAGAGTTATATTGACATTCAGTTAAGAAACACAGAGGTGGGAAAAAAAGAAAAAAGAAAAATAAGACACTGAAATTTAACCAACTCAGCATCTCATATAAAATTTAGAATCAAAATGATTCTGCTAGGAAAATACAAATATCTACATAATCTGTCTTATTTAACAGATTTGGATCTGAGTATTTTATTTCATCAATACAGAGCCTTGAAAAATGATGTGTGAATATTCTTTAAAAAATATCAATAATCATAACTTTTTTTAATGAATTATACTTTTTTCTATATTCAAAGCTATTTTCACATGAGTTTGAAAACTCTACATAGAGCAAAATTAGAAAAAAAAAACTTAAAAGGTATAATTAACAATCCTAAATTCCAAAATATTTTATGTAATAATTTAATGTTCTACTGTTCTCCAAACTTTTAAGCAAAAATCTGTTGCCAACATAAACAAAATAACAGATTCTACTAACTTTATATTAAATTAACACAAGTGTTTTAGGGAAGACAAAAGCATTGTTTTAATATTGACTATTATTACCTATAAAATATATTAAAACTTAATCCAAAGAAGATATAAATCCTAAATATGCTACTTTTCATTTTTAAAGTACTCCAAATGAAAGCACACTATTACTATGCATTTCTATGCTGTAATTATACAGTGCAATAATATAGCTAATCTAGGAAGAAGAAATAATTTCAAAACAAAAAAAAACTAAAGAAAAGCTAGTTTTAAATTAAATACTATTTATTTTAAAAGAAGGCAACCTAATTTTAGTCATAGCTTCAGCTACTTTATTGGAGTTCTATCAAAATAGAAAAAAATTCAATTAGGAATTAACTAAAATACAGACTTATAAAGACATCATTTTCTATAGTATTTAATAATTTAAATGCTACATTTCCCTGATATTAAAGACTTTGAGCATTTTTTCATGTTTATTGGCCATTAGTATATCTTCTTTTGAAAAGGTTCTGATTCATGTCTTTTGCCCACTTTTTTATGGGGTTGATTTTTTTCTCGCTGATTTGTTTGAGTTCTTTGTTTATTCTGGTTATTAGCTCTTTATTAGACATATAGCATACAAATATTTTCTCCCGTTCTGTAAGATGTCTATTCACTCTATTAATTGTTTCCTTGGCTGTACAGATGCTCTTTAATCAAATCCCATTTGTTAATTTTTGTTTTTATTGTGATTGCCTTTGGAATCTTCTCCATAAATTATTTACCTAGGCTGATATCTACAAGCATTTTTCCAACCTCTTCTTCTACAATTCTTATAGATTCATGCCTTAGGTTTAGGTCTGTGACATATCGTGAATTAATTTTTGTGAGTGAGAGGTGCGGATCCTGTTTCAGTCTTCTACACATTGCTATCCAATTTTCCCAGCACCATTTATTGAATAAGGATTCTTTTCCCCAGTGTATGTTTTTGTCTGCTTTGTTAAAGATCAGATGGCAATATGACGATGGTTTTATGTCTGAGTTCTCTAATCTGATCCATAGGTCTATGCCTCTGTTTTGTGCCAGTATTATGTCATTTTGGTTACTATAACCTTGTAGCATAGCTTGAAGTCTGAAGTAGATTCATAAAAGGTGGTATATGTATACAATGGAGTACTATACAGCCATAAAAAATGGTGAACTAATACCTTTTTTAACAACCTGGATGGAACCAGAAACCATTCTTCTAAGCGAAGTATCACAAGAATAGAAAAACAAATACCACATGCATTCACTATTAAATTGAAATTAATTGATCAATACCCATGTGCACATATGGTAGTAAAACTCAACAGAAACCAAGTGGGTGGGAGTGGGGAGGAGTGAATGGGTAAATTTACACCTAACGGGTACAATACACACTACCTTGGTGATATAACTTTGACTTAAACTGCACAAAAGCAAAATATGTAATCAAATCATTTGCACCTTGTAATATTCTGAAATAAAAAGAATAATAATTTAAATTCTACAAATGAATTTTCTAGTTTGTATGTTTTTGATCAAAACATGAAGTTAGAAGAATTCTGCAAAACTAAAAGTGAATGTGGTCTTTCCTGACTAAATTGGTATCCCCCCAAAGTTATTATAGCATAATTTACTTTGGCATTCAAATTCATTTCTTTGTTTTAATAAACCAGTTATTAACTCTGCAATATTTTACAGTAACAAAACAACAAAAGCACTCCAGTGATACAATAGCCATAGAAGTTGTATAAAATGGATTATTTTTCCAAAGGAAATACTCTTCATAATTGTAGAAAATAATCTTCAAGATAATACAGGGCTTGAAGGGGAGGGAATAACACAAAAGTATTCAAAGAGTTTAGATTACAAAGAGTAAATGTTAAGTCCTGTTCTAAAATAACCACATACTAGAGATTAACTTGTTCGTAAAAAATATATATGAAGTTTCCAAGTGTACTGGAGTACACTTAAACTTTCAGGATACTAAATTTAAACTCATATATATGCATGAACAACAGTACTTCTGGAAATTATTTCCCAACATCAAAACAAAGACAATATAAACATATAGATATTGATAAACTGTCCCTAGCTTGCTTAAGAATTTTCTAAGTTTTCCCAACTATTCTTTAAATCATCATATATCCAGTTCTTCAGAATTATCTGTGTTATGCTAACTCTTAAGTGCATTTCTGTTAGTTTATGGTTCTATCTTTGCACCAAAACAATACTGTAAACTTGCTCAATTAATGTTTACTTGGAAAATAAATTTCAATTCAAAAGTAACTACAATGATAAAATATTGATTTCCTCTTCCCCTAGATAGTAGTGTTCCTGAATGTCACAAATATATCCTTAACTATAGCCAAAAACATAAAACCAAACTAAAAATAGGGATTAACTATAAAATAAAATGAAAGAAAAAAAAATCATGAGCTAAAAACAGGGAAAGATGGGATTAAGTCTGACCCCTCTTACATATCTTTTAATATATGTCACTCCAAAAGTACCTATTATTTTCTAGGGAAATGGTTATGGAGCATTAATTCCATATATACTAGCCATAGTTGCAATTATAACTTTACAAAGCAGCAAGTGAAACAAATGTTTTAGGAAAGACACCTGAAAAATAGCAAAAGGTAATGGTAAAATGATTATTGCCTTTGAAACCACATACAAAGGAGAAGAGTTCATTAAAACATTTTCAAGATACTTCAGGTTGGTAAACCACATTTACCAAATAATCTTTTTGAAACCAAAGGATCACGTTGTAGGTTACAGAAGATTTCTACAGCATTCTAACACTATCTCCTGGGGAAATAATCTGAACAATCCAGATTAGTTTAACATGCTTTAAAACCGGAAGTTGTTGTCCTGTGCTTACCACTTTTATTCTAGACATGCAGCATCTAAACCAAGACAGTAATTACTGGGTATCCTATGTATCATTTGTTGTCAAACTGATGTATAAAGTGATCTGAGATTTCATCTCCCTCTACGGAAGAACAAACAAAAAATAATGAGTATGTTCTAATATACTTTTTAAAGCATTTTGAATCTCACTAAGAGTTACTTGAGGCCGGGCGCGGTGGCTCACGCCTGTAATCCTAGCACTCTGGGAGGCCGAGGTGGGCGGATCGTTTGAGCTCAGGAGTTCGAGACCAGCCTAAGCAAGAGCGAGACCCCATCTCTACTAAAAATAGAAAGAAATTATATGGACAGCTAAAAATATATATAGAAAAAATTAGCCGGGCATGGTGGTGCATGCCTGTAGTCCCAGCTACTCGGGAGGCTGAGACAGGAGGATCGCTTGAGCCCAGGAGTTTGAGGTTGCTGTGAGCTAGGCTGACGCCACGGCACTCACTCTAGCCTCGGCAACAGAGTGAGACTCTGTCTCAAAAAAAAAAAAAAAGAGTTACTTGAGACTTATTTTTTAAATTTCTACTATTAGCAGGAGTTTTCACTTAATTTCTAAAGTCACAATATAAAAGGTAAAGAAGGAACAAAATTGGGCATAAACAAGTTATACATGTATCATAACATATACTATAATATATACTATATGTATAATTATATGTAACTAAAAACATCTTTTCTTAATCATTTAGCAATATATATCCACAATGGAAAAAATATATGTAACCTAATCTGTTCTTTATTTGGAACTATAATAGTCTCATAAATCCTACCTTCAGAATGGAAATTTAGCCATGAATGTAACCATTATACTAAATGTGTATCTCACCCTAAATATTTCGATTTCTTGCATAGCAGCATCAGAAATTGTTTTAACTATTTCACAAAACTACTTTCAAAGCAAATATAGCTTTATTAGGATAATTACTGATATTTCTAACAGCAAGCATTTATTAGGTACCAGACACTGCTCAAAATGCTTTACATGTCTAACTTATTTAATATTCACAACCAGCCAATGGGGCAGCTATTATGATTTCCATTTTAAACATGAAGAACTGAGGCACAGAGAAACTAAATAGCTTACCCAAGATTTTATAATCAATAAGGGATGAAGCAAGTATTTCAAACTCAGAGAGTCGGGCCTCAATGCCCATAGTTTTAATTACCATCCAATGCAAGTGATTCATAATCTGTATCACTCATTAGTGTTGTATTCTCAAGATTCAGTCTGACATTTCACATGTATGTCTAGATATTACATCATATTTAAAATGTCAAAGAAAACTTTTCTCTAAAATTTAGTTGCCATCCCAGATTTCTTCCAATGATGTCTTCTGGTTAAACAAACAACTACAGGAGGGTGGGCGCATATTACCATCAAGGTCTGCTTCATTACCAAAGAGTGATTAGACATTTTTGTACTTTTTTTTTTAAAAAAACGGCTGTTACATTCTCTAATTCTCATAATGATCTATACAAGGACTTCCAGGCAAGAGCAAGCATGCAAGCAAGCAAACAAACAATGAAAAAAACATAAAAAAACATCCTGGAAAAAGACTAGCAATTTTTGTTCTGCAGAAAATAGTCTGCAAATAAAAACAATTACTTTGAATATTTAAATACTGATATGTTAAAGTAGGCTGAAACTATGGGAAAATAAGCCAATTTTCTAAATACAAACGGCAGCAACTTCTATACTTAGAACAATACCTGGGGACAAGATAAAATAAATGCATTATATGTCTAGGCCATTTCTAATATGCTATTTTTACTATTATATTTACTTTAGGATGAGCTCAGAATTACTGTGACTCATTCTTAGTCTGGACTCCACATACAGAAAAGATAGAGACTAAGTTTTCAAACAAAGTCCAGAATTATTTTCTATCACAAAATAATCCAGGAAATTATCCACAATACTCTCTATAGTGGCTCACAACCTTAACTGTACATTAGTATCACCTGGAGAGCTTTAAAATCCCAATGGTGAGGCCACAGCCCCCAAGGAATTAAAAAAAAAATGTCTTTAAGAGGGAGTCAGGTATCAGCGTTTTTTAAAGCTTCCTTTGTTAATTCCAATGCAAAACCAAGGTTGAGAAAGAAGCACTGCATTATAGTCCCTTTTCTATACACTTTTTTTTTTTTTTTTTTTAACAGACAAGAGTTTCAAATAATGATGTCTTCAACCAAGAGGAACTTACTAGAATCACTCTGCCCTGGGCTAAGAATACCTGCAGGCAATAACATGAGAGAAACAGAGGTGGTATGAGCTTGGATAGTAAAGGCAACAAAACCAGTTTTTTGTATTGTTTCCTTGTTTTGTTTTCTTTTAAAGCTATGATTACAGCAAATATACAAATCTATTCTTAATCCATGAAATCATGTTTCTTATATTTGCCACAAAGTTATAATTTCTTCCTTAAATAGGACTTCAATTTTTGTTTGGCGGAGGGACTATAATTTAGTGTTTGGTTTTCTAACTACTTTTATAATAGCTACTTTCACTTTAACTCATTTAGTGATTCACTATGTGCTAGGAGATTAAAGTAAGGGCCCAAAGTGGGTTCTTAAAGAATCTGGGAAAAACATAAAGAAAGTAGATATATACCCAGGTAAAGGAATGACAAAAGATATTATACAAGGACCAAAATGTATGGTTTGATGGCCAAGAGTTTATAGAAACTCTTCCTGAAGTAAGCTAACTACTTTTTAAAAGGTAGTATAAATAACCAATAAAAGCAGTCAGAGACATCTGAGTTTCACATCTCAATTCCTTATTTACCAGCTTTAAATTCATGGTTAAGATATTTAACTTCCCCGAGACTCATCCATAAAATGGTGGATAATAACCCTGGGGGGAAATGCTTCTTCCCTATTCCTGATGTTTCCTTCCAGTAAAAGTATTCATGGGTGGGGCACTCTCCTTGCAAACTACTCCTACTCTCTCTGCTCCCTTTTTTCATGCGTCCAGGAGTAGGGGTAACTTGGAAGGAGAAAGGTCTATGTTAGATTAGCCTCTTCCTCCTTTCTTTTTGGAGAGAACTTCCTCAAGCCACATGTTTTACATGGGTAGACCCTCCTATGAAGAGTCTCTTTGTCTGTGCCCATGTGGGTAAGTCAAATAATTCCTTGATTCAGTATTGGTAAGCCAATTTTCCCGTGAATATAAGCTACATTCTTCAATATCACTTTTGGTTTTATTTTGTTTAAGTGTGACATTTTGCTTACCAACTCTCTTTCTCCTTCTAAATATAATAGTTTCCTCCAAAGTGGCGTAGAATTCAGACAAAGCAGCAGGGTACTAGTTATTAAGCTCCACTTAAATCTTACTATCAGTCTACTTCATAGATTTGTGGTAATAAACATAGAATAAGGCAATACACATAAAACTACTAACACAGTGCCTGGAACTTAGTAAGCATTCAAAATACGGCAGCTGCTTCTATCACAACTATAATCACTGCTACCATAATGAAAGATGCAAAAATTAGAAAAGGGGGCCAATTTTATAGCATTAATTCACTATAAAATATCTAAATATGAATTCAAATAAAACACTAGCTAACATCACATCAATAAAAACAACACACCTCATTCTTTGAAAGACTGTAACCTGTTACGATGTTAGTTATAATACAGAATATAGAATAATATAAATTTTAAAGTCAGAATATTCATTAGAGAACATTCTTTATAGCCCCCAAAAAATCCTTAATTATTAATCCACACAGAAAATAAATATGTGCATAAGAAAAATCAGACACTATAGTGTGTAAGATATTAAAATTTTAACATTTTAGAATCAGTTTGATGCCTAAAAGGTTTAGGAGAAAATATACTGGAGTCAGTTCATTTTATAAATTTAGCTGATTTAGAAATATCCTCGAAGCACACTTAAAAAAAACCTAAAGAGATATGATATGAAACTATAATAGAAAACTGATCCTTCAATGAGCTCAAGAAACTAATAATAGCAAGATTTATTAACCTGAGAACTACAGACCTTTACGAGTTTTATGAAATCCTTAAAATTATTTGTAAAATTTCATTCATGTGTGCATGCATGTGTGGTTAAAATCTACTTTCACTGCATTCTACCATTCAAAGGTAGAGAAAGTAAAGATAGGGAAGCATCATTTTACAATCCAAGGGATCACCCCCAGTTTATCCATTTATTCAGATTTTCTAGTAAGTTTTCTTACAATATAGTATTTTCAGTGTGGATAATTTTAGTACATGGAAAACATTTAAAGAATAAAAAATAGAATCTACAGAAAAGAATATTTTTAAAAAATAGCTACTTACCTTTAAAGTGTTCTTCTGATATAATTTTTTCATTAACATGCAACGCTTTTACTGTTATTCTCAAGTCCATTGTGTTATGTTCCTGTATTCCATCAGTTGGCAGTTTTTCAGAAATGTTTTCAACGCAATTGCTATTCTTCACATCACCATGAAGTTCCCAAAATGAAGCTGCTGCACATGTATCAAATGTAATGATACCTTGGAGATCATGTTTTCCACCTCCAACTGTGTTTCTCAGTGTTAAATTTCTAGAACGTAATCTTTTACTAATACGGCTTTTCCTTAAGAGGTTCTTATGGACATCTTTCCTCTTTATAGACTTCTGTATTTTTGGCTTTTGTTTCTCAGTACATGTACAATTTATATTTTCTTTCTTGTAACAATTTTGATCCGACAAAGGGCAAACAGGGTCACTCTGTAATTTATATTGGGTTTTAGTAGATCTAGTAGCAGTAATTGCATCAAGATGAGCTGAATCTTTAGAATACATTGCAAGACCAGATGCAACTAATATATCTGCCAAATTGTTTTTCCCATGAATGACATCTACTTTGAGTTTTGTTTCAAAATCATATTCCCTAAACAGAAAAACTAAACCTGGTTTACTTAGGAAATCTTGAAAAAAGCTTTTGGCTTCTTCACTCCAATGTTTCCCTTTAGCAGGTAAGATACCATGTAAGATACACGGATAACTCAGCCTTGGCAAATTCAAAAGTTCCTCGGGAACAACTTTAAGATGTATTATATTTGAATAAGGTATATAAAAAGAAAATCCATAGTCAATCAACACAAGAAGTAAAGACTGATCAGAGACTTCAGAAATTTCCACTCTATTCCACTGATCTTCCAATTCATATTTGAACAAACAACTGGACCCAGGAATTACAAGCTCTTGAGGCAGTGTTTCTAAGGTTTCTGGAAGATCAGAAAGCAACATAAAGAGATACTTCATTGTGTCAAAGAAATCTTCTAACTGAACACAAAAGTCTGATGGATCAGAAACAGCAGTGGCAATACCAGAATACTGCCTACCATTTTGGAGTTTTGCCCAAGTAAACGATCTTATTGCACAGGATGACACAGGAGTCTTAGATTCAATGTTGAAAGCAATTCCTGAAGATCCAAGTTTGTTTTCTTCAACCTGAACTGTATTCAGATTTAAATATTCTAAAAGTAATAGGTTATCTACTAAAATTTCTACTTCCCAAGCACAGTCTAAATACTTCAGGAAAAGGATGTTTATTTCCAAATGAGTGAATAAACACACAATGGTCTTAAATGTCATGTTCCTAGAATTTTCAAACCAAATCCATTTACAAGGCACAGCTTGTCTTGGAGTATTTCTGATTCCATTACTAAGCACCTTGATATTACATAAAGGCACTATTTCATATCTACCATGATCTACTAAAAAAACAAGCACTTTCTCATCAACGTATTTTTCTTCTACTTTTGATCGATACCATTTCAAAGTTTTTTTAGATTTTGCCAGGCATTCTAAACCTTTTTCAACATTTTCCACTGATAAAAGAGAACAGTTTTTTTCTTCTTTGGTAATTAATACCGTTAAATCTGATAATTTGCTTTTATTTTTGGATAACTTGATGTAAAATTTTCCACTTTGGGAAACATGAAGTATTTCAGCTTTTTCAAGTTGTCCAGGTTTTAACTCTTCAAATGGCATTTTAACCAGTTGTTGGTAGGACTGTTGAGGGACCATAGACCCTTCATATTCACTCGATCTTCCTCTCTTTATTTCATTTTGATCACCAGGGCTAACCTTTTGAGAGACAACATGAGGTATTTGCAATGCTATCTTCTCTGGTTTTGAACATGCTTTCCATTTCAGTAGTTCACTAACGACATATTTTTCATCACAAATTATATTTACTTCCCATTTCTGCTCATGTTTTTTCAAAAATTCACAAGAAACTGTTTTGTTGCTTACTCTAGAAGCAAAATAATCCACCATTTTGCTGTCCCATATTTCATCAGGCTCATTCAATTTTACCCCACTAAGAAAAGAATGGATTCCTAGCTGAGGAATAGTTAAAAATTCCCTGTTGAGTTCATAAATTTTAGATGTGTTTACTATTGCAGTGTTACCATAGTCAATAAATTCCACTTCAAAAGAATTTTCTGGCAAAATTTTCTTAATAACTGCTCTGTAAATGGCGCTGTCACCAGCATATTCTGCAACCACAAGATCTCCAACCAGAGGTTTAACTGATTTTCTCTCTTTCACTCTATTTCCTCTTCTTTCATTTAGAGCATCTGCAAGTCTGATGATTTCATTTTCATTCTCAGCAAGCTGAATATGGAAACTTGCTGGATTACTGATACTAGAAACATACCCTTTAATCTTGGCATTCAAGTAAATTTTGGGTTGAGGAAGGTCTCTGATCTGTGGTCTATTAAGGTTACATGGGTTTTGTGAGGCTGCTTGATTTAACTCTCTGATAAAAGATTGTGATACAATCTTTACTGATTTTGGGGCCACACCATTTTCATCAAGAATATGTGCATATTGAGGGACAATTTTTACACTTTTAAGTTCGTCATTCAAAGACTTCTTCACTTTGTTTTTTGACACAGGTTCAATTTTGTAACAAAATGATGGTTTCAAAAGCCTGGCATATATACTTTTGGGATTCAATAATTGATCTATTTTGCTTTCAGAATATGTTACCAGACTAGTTTTATTTATCATATTATGGTGATAGTCATTTTCTACTTTGCATTTCCAAGAAGCAGCAAGTCTCTTATTCTCATTTATTTTATGACTCTCTTCTACACAGTGTGCTTGGTCACAATGTTTTTTTCCATAAGCATGAAGCAACATTTTAATTTTCTGATTTATATGTTGATTTCCATCATACAATTCTACACCAAGCTGGCCATTTGACTCCCTGGACAATATTACTGCCTTTAATGGTTTTCCCAAGAAACTGTCTTCAAACCAGCTATTGATTTCTGCTGGAATATCTACATCTCTAAGATCTGACAAAAAACACTTAATAGCTTGCATAGGTGTAAACAGTAACTCTGGAAACTGATCTGAAATGGCCCTCAACATGTTTTCTTCCACTAATTGCTTATTTCCAAAGTCTACAAAATAGACCAGAAAGTCAGATGATGAATCTGCTGGCATTGCTAAGGCTCTATATGAGAGACCATCTTCCATGTACTTAGATATGCACAATCTCATTTTTTTAGAATATTTTGGACAAGTTTTGAGGTTAATAATCTCTGTGATTTTTTTCTCTATCATCTCTAGATCTTTATTATTTTTACCAAGCTGGCAATAAAACTTTTTGGGGCTATATATGTGAGATATATATACTACTTCTTCACTTCCAACTTTTATATTAAATGAAGAATAACAGTAACTATAAAGACTAACTGAAGATGGGAGTGGCTTTGATAATGTGCTATGCTGAGCAGAGCCACAAGTAATAAGAAATTTTTTTGCACTAGTAAATGAGGATTGTAAATCCACCAAATTACATAAACAGTTAGGATGTATAAGAACTAAGGCACGGATGATACAAGTCAGTAACCCTCTAGATGAAGAGATAAATTTCCCAAAGTCTCTGGATGCTTCTCCTGTCCAATTGAGGAACTTACAACTAGTGGGTTCAACTAAATAGTTAAGACAACATCTGAAGGCTTGGCCTTCCAAAGAAAGAAAACGTGGGTTAATACCACAAATATCCTTAATTAAAACTCGTTCTTGGTAACCATAGTCAACAAATATTGTGTCAACTTCTTTTTTTGATACTTGAGTCAAAACAGCAGCTCTATACCACTTCCCATCTTTGGAATACTTAGCAACACAAGCAATCTGCCCAATCTGATAAGGATCAGAATGAACACTATAATAACTCTGAATTTGTTCCATTAGTAATTTTAGGTCTTCTAACTTACATTGGAGCTGGCATGAAAAGTCACCTGGGCCATAATAATAAGAACATTTAACTTCAAGAACTGTTCCTGGTTTAAAAATATGTTCTTTATAATATAATGATGACTCAGTCCCCACAGAGGTGAAAGGATTTTTTAAATCTAAGAAATTAACAGCTGGGGACTTTGACAAAGCCAAGTTATTTTCCTCTACTTTATTTGAATGGTACTTTTTAGATTTAGGTCCTTCAAGAAGGGCAGGTATGACTTTTTTAATATTAACTTTGCTTTTAGATTTTAAATTTAACACTGAATATTCACTCACAGATTTTGGAAAGCATTCTGGTTCTACTTCCCAATATTCTGCATATCCAGCTTGTAACATAAGAGAGACAACATCAATATTTTCTGAGGCGTCAGTACTTTGAATATTTACAGTGTATTTGTCATCTTTTTTTGCTATAACATGAAGCAAAATTGCTTTGTTCAAAACTATTTTTTTAAAATAATCAATTGCAGCCTTCACCCATAAATCTTCAACAGGAAATATATGTGCAAGTGAACAGCACACAGCTAAGGCAGGCAACTCACAAAATTCTGGAAGCAAAATTTTTACATCAAAATATGGTATGGAATCAGTATTTCCATAATCCAAAAAGTAAACATTAATCTTATGACCATTAATTTCAGTGATGACAGCTCTGTAGAAATGTCTGTCCTTGCTATATCTAGCACAACAAAATAATCCAGGTTCAGGTTTTCTTAGAATCATTTCATCATTTTCACACAAATCATAGAATTTGTTTATATTTTTCATTATATCTTGAAATTCATTCTTATGGTCATTAGTGCGGACCCAGAAATTTGATGGGTTTAATACATACACTACAAAAGCTACGTAAGCAGCCTCTATCTCCATTTCTACAGTTTTAATAGGAAAACCTACTTTTAAAATGTTCTTCTTATTTACAGAGTCTACTGATTCTTCGATATTTCTAACAAAACTCTTAACTGCAAAGCTGTTCACATCAGAATCATCCATCTCACTCAAGATATTGGAGAGTTTTGAATCAGACACCGGACAAAGTACTTGTGTGCCTACAGTCTTCAGTAGACACTTGGAATTAATTGTAGGCTCTTGAGTTTGTAATGTTACATAATACAAATGTTCATCCTTATTGAAACAATCAATGTGTGCATATACTATCTGTCCTAACAAGGCTTTTTTAAATACACTCAGTTGATATTTTCTTGCATCTTTATCTGGACTGTGCAAATACGTAAGAGCACATGGAAATGAAAATAATGGTACTAAAATAAAGTCCTGTTTAAGTTTCTTTACATAAATTGAGGGTATAGCCTCACTACTGCCATAATCCATAAACCAAATTTTTACTTGATTATTGGGCAAGAGCTTCTGAAGAATTCCTCTATGCCACTGTCCATTTATCCTTTTGGCAACACAAAGTAGTCCAAAATTATCACATGTGGGACTAGTTTCTTGACTAATAGTATCATAATGCAAAGTCATACACATTGTCAAGTTTTCTAGCTCTGGAATCCATTTAATTACCTGACAATAAAATTTACTTGGGCTCAGTGCAGATGATATCTTTACACTTTCGGTACTTCCTACTGACAAAGATGGCTGCAAATTATCCAGAACATGTTGAATATCAAGTGAAGTATCATTACTACTTAATGACAATTCAGGTCTTTTATAATGTAATAAATCTGGCATTTGTTGAGGGAATTCTTTCAACATTTCCACAATAAGACGAAATGAATCTCCATCAATAAGTCTTCCTAATTGTAATTCAAGAGCCTGGGATATAATTTTTGGCACTTCAAGAAGAATCAGTTGTAGGGGCAAAACAGCTTGCACATAACCTTTCACATGTATTCCTACTAATGACTTAAAGTAATTCAAAGCCTTAGGAGACCATTTTTCCCCAATTGGTAGTATGTTGGCAAAAATACCAAATATTACCCGTGGTGGTAGTTCAAATAAATTGCTGCATGCTGAAGCAACCTGCGTACTATCAACCCTTAGTTCTTCTCCACGATCTATAAGAAGCACCGTATAAAGTTCATTTTTCTTTTCCACAACTCTTCCTCTCTGCCATTCTCCAGATAATTTTTCTTCAACCAAACAAAATTCATCAATGTCCACATTATTTTTTATTTTTGGAATATGTTGTATTTCCGTCTGTAATATGTGGTAGTCAAACTCACATTCATTATTATTTATGCCTTTAAATTTCACCAGGACATCCTTGGGAAGACATTCAATATGTGATACTGTCAAATCCACATCTAAAAATGTTGGTAAGAGAGATGCAGAATCCATTTTCTAAAAAGGAAATAAGTACTAATTAGCTTCCACACAGACAGCTGTCAAAATTAAATACAATTAGCCTTATATTAATTTGGTATATAAACATACACCTAAAAATAATTCTATGCCTCTATTTTTATCAAATTAAACATGTTTTTTAAAAATTATATACATTAAACATGTTTCTAGATAAATAAAATCTAACTGTTCACTGCTTTCTATACTTTAAAAAATTTCCATTGAAATAACTAAGAAACAGTGGGGTTCAAAATGGCTGACTAGATGCAGCTAAGGAACGCATATTTCTCTAAAAGGAACCAAAATATCGAGTAGATATCCACACTTCAATTAGGTTGTTTGGAAAATAACACTGAAATATAAATACAGAGAGGTGATGGGAGACACTGGGTGAAGGAAGGGGAAGTTCATAGTGTTAAATGCCTACATCAAAAAAGATAGAAAGATCGCAAATTAACCTAAGCTCACACATCAAGGAACTAGAAAAACAAGAATGGGAGGTGGGGCCTGGAAAGATGGATTAAAAAGAACGCAATGAAACATTTGTGGGTGATGAGTGTGTCCATTTCTTGATTGGAGTGATGATTTCACAGGTCTGTACATGTCAAAACTTATTGTACCCTTTTAATATGTGTATTTTATCATATGTCAATTATACTCCAATAAAACTGTGTTAAAAAAAAAAAAAGAATAAACTAAACCCCAAAATAGAAGAAAAAAACAAAGATCAGAGCAGAACTAAACAAAATAGAGACCAAAAAAAAAAAAAAGATTAATGAAAAGTTAAAAGAATAGTTAGCTAGATTAACCAAGAAGCAATAAAATTCAAATAAGCACAACCAGAAACAAAAGAGGAGGCATTACCACTGATACCACAGAAATACAAAAGATTATCTGAGACTACTGTGAACATCTCTATACTCACGAACTAGAAAACCTAGAGGAAACGGATAAATTCCTGGAAACATACAAACCCCCAAGTTTGAATCAGGAAGAAACAGAAATCCTGAACAAATGAATTATGAGTAGTAAGGCTGAATAAGTAATAAAAATACTCCTCCCCTCCCCGCCAAAAAAAAGCCAAGAACCAGATGAATTTACAGCCAAATTCTACCAGATGTACAAATTAGAACTGGCACCAATCCTACTGAAATTGTATCAAAGGATCAAGTAGGAGGGAATCCTCCCTAACTTATTCCACAAAGCCAATATCACCCTCATACCAAAGCCGGGAAAGGAGACAACAAAAAATGAAAATGACAGACCAATAACCCTGATGAACATAGATGCAAAATCCTCAAGAAAATATTAGCAAACCAAATCCAAAAGCACATCAAAAAGATAATACACTGCGATTAAATGAGTTATTCCAGGGATGCAAGGATGGTTCAACATACACAAATCAATAAATGTGATTCACCACATAAAGAGAATTAAAAACAAAAACCATCAAAAACCATATGATCATTTCATAGATGCAGAAAAAGTATCTGCAGAACGACATTCATCATCCCTTCATGATAAAAACCTTCAACAATCTAGGCATAGAAGGAATATACCTTAAAATAAAAAAAGCTGTAAATGACATACTCACAGCCAACTTTTCCCCATCACACTGAATGGGGAAAGTTGAAACCAAATGGGGAAAGTTGAAAGCATTCCCCCTAAAAACTGGAACAAGGATGCCCACTTTCCCTGCTCCTATTCAACATAGTACTGGAAGTCCTAGCCAGAATAATTAGGCAAGAGAAAGAAAGGGCGTCCAATTGGAAAAGAGGAAGTCAAATTATCTCTGTTTGCTGATGATATGATCTTATACCTAGAAAACCCTCAAGACTCTTCCAAAAGACTTTTAGATTTGATGAATGAGTCTCAGGATACAAAAAAATCAATGTACAAAAAATAAGTAGCATTTCTACACATCAATAATGACCAAGCTGAGAACCAAAAATCAAGAACTCAATCCCATTTACAACATTTGCAAACCAAAAAAAAAAACACCAAAGAAAAGAAAATATCTAGAAGTATACTTAAAAAAGGAGATGAAAGATCTCTACAACTACAAAACAATGATGAAAGAAATTGTAGATGACACAAACAAATGGAAAAATCACCCAGGCTCATGGATTGCAAGAATCAAAATATGTTAAAATGACCATACTGTCCAAATCAATCTACAGATTCAATGCAATTTCTATCAAAATAGCAATGTCATTTTTCACAGAATTAAGAAAAAATCCTAAAATTCATATGAAACCAAAAAAGAACCCAAACAGCCAAAGCCATCCTAAGAAAAATGAACAAATCTAGAAGTATCACATTACTGGACCTCAAATTATACTGCAAGGCTACAGTAACCAAAACAGCATGGTACTAGTATAAAAATAAACACAGAAATCAATGAAATAGAATAGAGAACCCAGAAACAACGCCATATACCTACAACTAACTGATCTTCAACAAAAAAGATAAAAACAAACACTGGGAAAAGACACCCTATTCAATAAATGGTGGTGGGAAAATTGGATAGCCACATGCAGAAGAATGAAACTGGATCCCTATCTCTCACTATACACAAAAATTCACTCAAGATGGATTAAAGACTTAAATGTAAGACCTGAAATTATAAAATCTCTAGAAGAAAACCTAAGGAATACTCATCTGGACATTGACCTAGGTAAAGAATTTATGAATAAGACTCCAAAAGCAAATACAACAAAAACAAAACTATACAAACAGGACTTTAAACTAAAAATCTTCTGTACAGCAAAAGAAATAATCAGAGTAAACAGACAACCTACAGAATGGAAGAAAATATTTGCAAACTATGCATCTGACAAAGGACTAATTTCCAGAATCTATAAGTAACTCAAACAAGTCAACAAGAAAAAATAAATTAAAAAACCCATTAAAAAGTGGACAAAGGACGTGAACAGACATTTCTCAAAAGAAGACATACAAATGGCCAAGAAACACATGAAAAATGCTCAGCATCACTCATCATCAAAGAAATGCAAATTGAAACAACAATGAGATACCATCTTACTCCAGTCACAATGGCCATTATTAAAGAGTCAAAAAACAAAAGATGTTGGCAAGAATGTGGAGAAAAGGGAATGCTTATACACTGTTGGTGGGAATTAGAACAACCTCTATGGAAAAGCATATGGAGCTTTCTCAAAGAACTAAAAATAGAACTACCGTTCGATCCAGCAATCTCACTATTGGGTATCTACCCAAAGGAAAAGAAATCATTGTTTCAAAAAGATACCTGCACTCATATGTTTATTGCAGAGCTATTTACAGTAGCAAAGACATGGAATCAACCTAAGTGTCCATTGACCAATGACTGGATAAAGAAAATGTGATGTATCACATTTATACACACACACACACACACACACACACACCCCCTATGCAACCGGAGGCCATTATCTTAAGTGAAATAATTCAGACACAAAAAGACAAATACCACATGTTTTCATAAGTGGAAGCTAAGCAATGAGTTCACATGGACATAGTGAGTGGAATAATAGACAGTGGAGACTCGGAAGGGTCAGAATGTGGGGGAGCATGGACGTGGAATGAGCAATTACTTAATGGGTACTACATACACTAACTGGGTGATGGTCACACAAAAAGTCCAGACTTCACCACATACAATATATCTATGTAACAAATATGCACATGTATCCCATAAATCCATAAAAATAATTTAAAAAGAAAGAAAAGAGGGAAAGCTGGGGGTGGGGGGCGAAGGTGAGGGGGAAAGGTAAGAAAGAATAAACCAAAAAAAATTTTTAAAAATTGGGAGAATATGTATCATCACTGGAAAACAAGAGATAAGCAACCTTCATTCTCCAGAAATTTAATAAATTACTACTAGATATGGGACAGATGTGGTATAATGGAAGGAGCCAAATTAGACCCACTGGAGATCTCCTTCTCCTCCTATGAGACAACCACTTTCCCTCACGCAGACTCTTTCCAACAACCCATCACTCAAAAGGGTGAGTCCTAGAAGCAAGCCAGATGGTGAACCAAAAGAAGACACAGTTTGCATTCCCTACTCTGTGTAAATTAGCAATATTTAGACCCTACCAGCATCATTATGCAACCCCAGAATTCTTCTCTGATCGAGGGCAATAGGCTGAGGCCTGGACACCACTAAGGGAAACTAAGCATGGAAAGACACTAAAGCAGATTAGATACATTCCAGGCCCTGTCACTAGCATGGCTGGCCACAAAAAGGGGAAAGGGGAAGAAATCTTTAGCACAAAGGCAAAGTTCTCTACCCATAGCTAATCTCTAGATTTTTAGGATTCTAAAAATGGTAAGGCAAATATTCAAGAAATAGAAAGTATTCCCCAAATTCAGGCAAGAATGAACACGTACTATGTGACAGAATACAGCTTGACTCTTCCTTGGCTGAGTTAACAGTTGGCAAACCTCAGTTTCTTTCTATAAGTATGAAAAAAACGCTAGAGCCAAAAGAAAAATGAAGGAAGCCACTTAAAAGAAATCAACAAAATGCTTCCCCCAGAAATAAATAAACTGTTTTCTAAATGTTCTCAAAAGGTCAAAAGAGAATAATGCATTTTCATATGACTACTCATGAAGATGTAACTAAGATTAGGATGAACTACACATGCGAGAAATTTAGAACTACAAGAGGCATGTTGAACCCAAAATTAAGATAAATAGAAGAAAATTTTGACAGAACACCCCTAAGTGCAGAGAAAAAGGACAAAAAAAATGAAAGAGGAGCACAAAAGACCAGAATATAAAATCTTATCAAGTGTAAATGTTAAAAGAGATAAAATAACAGAAATCCTTTCTAGGATTTAAGACCCAAGTCCACAAACTGAAACAGGACACTGGAAACCTAGCAAAAGGGATAAGATTTAGGGACATCTAGGTCCTTCCTATATTTTTGTGGGTTTTTTGGTGTAATTAATTTGGTGTGGTAATCAGTGTGGTCTGATCTATAGAGATTCTGGGCTATGCTTATTGGACCCTGGAGTCTATAAAAATTTAATATCAATAGGCAATGAAGCAACCACAGAATCAACCCAATCTGGTTGAACTTTGTGTAACAAAATGGTGGGTTGTTTTTCAGTTACCATAGACCCCCAGGTTGCAAGTTACATGACCTTAGCATGTCCAGATGAACTGAACACGTAACCATGGGCAGAACCTAAGTGCCTAGGATCAAGGAACAGGGACCAAATTAAGACAGGGACCCCGCATAACCTGATTCAAGATCCAATAAGATCAAGCACTGACATCACACCATGGCATGAACCAGTCAGATTACACCTCCCAACATTACCTCACTGCAAGATCCAATCAGATTACTCTTCTTTAATGCCTATAAAACCTACCCTAGCACCCAGCCTGGGGAGACAGATTTGAATGTTGCCTCTTGTCTCTTTGCCAGTCAACTTGAAATAAAAAGCTTTTCTTTTCTTAAAAGCCAGTGCCAATGTACATCAGGCAACAAGCCCACTGATGGCTCAGTAACAATACTAAAGACTTTCATTAGAATAAACCACAAGCCTTCAAGACCCAAAATGCCTTCATAAGTTTTTGTTATTTAAAGTCACGAGAGTTGACCCAATTTCCATACTTTATTCAGTTTATAGCCCCATAATTCCTTAAGAGAAGACCAGGTACTCTTAAGAATGGATCCTATATATTGGATTATAACAAGAACCTTTTTTCTGGCATTCCCCTAAAGGCTCAACATGTGACCATTCATGTGAGTAAATGGGAAAAGAAAAATACATACATCTTTGAGGAACCATGCCACCACCACCCCCGGCCTTTTTTTTTTTTTAGGTATAAAATGATGTAGCCAGCAGAACTCCTTCATTAACTGGAAGTGGTATACACAATATGTATAAGCCAAAACAAAGTGCAAAGGCACAAGAAAATGAACAGGTTACTCAAACTATCAGAAGTCTACTTCTCCCCACTACTATCCCTCTCTCAAACAATACAAATGGCACCATGGGTAGTTTCACATCAGAGGGGGTAAAAAAAAATCTAAGCTTGGTTTATACATAGTTCTCACTTATGCGCTAATATCCAGAAATTGCTGAGACTGCAGATTGCTGAGGCATTACACGCCAACACAGGGGAGCCCCGACTGAGAAATGAAAGGAAATCTTCATAGTAGACAGACCTACCATTACACCTACCTTGCCTGAAGAAGAAATTTCTTGAGTTAATAATACATACCTATTAACGTGTAATGGCTAATGGTTTCTGCAGGACTATCAGAAATTCTGAAAGAGCAAGCAAGATTGGAGGACTTATCACAAAGAAGTCTGAAGAAGAAGTATGTGGATGAGCCTCTAAGAATTGGCACATAAAAAGAAAATTTAGGTCCCATGTAATACACACCAAAAGGCCCCACCAATAGAAAAAATTCTTAATCAGGTGGACAGAATAACCTATTTCATGGATGTCAATCAGCCTCCCTCACCTGCCTCTCCAATGCTTAATGAGATCATGAAGAAAGCGCCCAGCATCATGGATTGTGCATCTAAAGACCAGACTGTGATAATTCATAGAAAATTCAGGAATATATACATGGAATTTAAAACCAATTATTTTATACAATGAACTATGTTACCTTAAAGACATAATTTAAATCAGAGTGTTCTAAATTCAACCCTGCTCAATATTGTATTCCTTAGAATATGACTACAGTAGAGAAAATACTTACTCTGAGTACAAAGGATTAAGATATCAGGACTAAAATTGATTGTGTAAAATTTAGGAAACTTCTTCCTTAGAATCAGATTCTAAATCTGTAAAATGAAAGGTTGAATTAAATTAGGGTCTTTCAAGCCTTTTCTTTGCAACAGAAATCCTTCTAAAGCTAATATAAGATGCAAAAAGTAAATAGAAAATATCTATAAAATGGATTCACTGGTGTTCTAATAATTTCCTAAGTTTATAAAATTTACTTATTATTAAGTCAGTAAATGAAAACATTCATTCCAATAAACACAAGCTTATAGGAGCTTCATCATATTTGCCTTATTATTTGTTTCATAGCACAGTACTGGGAAAATCAGGCTCATTTATATGTAACAATACACATGCTTCCACAATCATATGTGATCCAGCACAGATTCAAATAAAAATATAGGAGAGCCACAATTTAAATAACCAAAGAGTTAATCTTATGGCACTAATCAGTGTTCTTCTGTTTTTAAATTTAGTATACAATATTTGAATGTTCTTTTTAAAATATGGTTTTTTTAAACTATATTTGTTCAAATTAAATTCAAATCCAAAGTTAATAAACTACTAAATTAAGTTTAAATAAATTCACAGCATCACAGTCTCTCTAGGGAATCTGCAAACAGTATTAAAATTGATACAGAAAATCCTTCCTATACTAAAATTCTCCAATTCCATAGAATACATATAATGGATGATATCATGCATTAGAGTTTGTCTTCTGTGAATTAACATCTAATACATCTAGACCAGTGGAGTCCACTAGAAATATTAATATAATTTAACCATATATATATATAATTTAAAATTCTCTAGGAACAAAATTAAAAAGCAAAAAAAGGACATGAAATTAATTTTGATAATCTAATTCAACATATCCAATATTATATATCCAATAACTTATTTCAACATGTAAGCAATATAAAATTATTACTATGACATTTGACTTTTTTAATACTAAGTCTTCAAACTATGGTGTGTATTTTATACTTAGAGTACTTTGAACTAATCACATTTCAGATACACAATAGCTGTGTGTTGCTAGTGGCTAATGTTATTGAAGAGTACAGGTCTAAAACTATGATAAAATTTTAAGTTTTAAATATTATAGGATTTCATCAAAAATTTTAAAGCAGGTAAATTAGTAGTTCCTTATATTAATAATTCCTTACAATACTTTACATTTTTAAAAGGTTTTCAGTAATTAGTTTAACTAATCTTCACAATAAGGTTTTCATTTTTCAGCCGGGTGCTGTGGCTCACGCCTGTAATCCTAGCACTCTGGGATGCTGAGGTGGGAGGATCACTCAAGGTCAGGAGTTCAAGACCAGCCTGAGCAAGAGCGAGACCCTGTCTCTACTAAAAATAGAAAGAAATTATTTGGACAACTAAAAATACATATAGAAAAAATTAGCCGGGCATGGTGGTGCATGCCTGTAGTCCCAGCTACGTGGGAGGCTGAGGCAGGAGGATCGCTTGAGCCCAGGAGTTTGACGTTGCTGTGAGCTAGGCTGATGCCACGGCACTCTAGCCCGGGCAACAGAGCCAGACTCTGTCTCAAAAAAAAAAAAAAAAAAAAACGATCTTCATTTTTCAGACCACAAACTTGAAAGTCAAAGAGATTTGGGTTTCTGATTATGTTTTCTGATTATCTGTCTGGTTCTCTATGTACATGACCTCCACTGCTTCATACTGTTCTTTCAACTGAACCACATAGTTGTGGGCAAGAGCTAAGCATGAGTGGGGGAAAAAAATACAAAAACAGAAAAAAATTAAAAAAAAAAATAATCAAAGCACCATTCTGTGACAGAATCAGCTTATTAATTCTTCCTTTTCCAAAATCTAAAATCATTCTGCTGATATTCTGGCCAGTATTGTGCAAGGTCACCATATTCCAAAAGACTGATTGAAATTGAAGCATCTATGCTGTGGTTTTCCTCCTCCCATCTTCTCCATTTATTCAGAGTAGTTTCCAGATTCAGGTCCTTTAACAACACTGACATGACGGAAATAAAACACTGTACAGTATTTTTAAATGGGCATATTTCAAAATCAAACCTTCAGTTTTTTAACATTCTTTACTGAAGTAATTCACAGCCAGGAGCAACTCTGTCCCCAAGGGAACATTTGGCAATATCTGGAGGTATATTTGGTTGTCACAACTAAGGGTGGGAGGTGGATGCTACTGATATTTAGTGGGTAGAAGCCAGAGGTGCTGCTAAATATTCTATAATGTACAGAAAAGCCCCCCACAAAAAAATAATCATCTTCCCAAAAATGTCAATAGTGCTGAGGTTGAGAAACTCTGCTACAATGAAAGCATAAATAAATACCAGCTAGATAAAATAACTAATTTTTTTAACTACCTAAAAGAATTTTTTTTCTAACCTTATTAACGAACGCTTCAAGAGACAAAACTCAGAGGCTATAAAAAATTAAAGCACATTCAAAATTTTTTAATTACATGCAAAAAAATGAAGCTATAAACAAAGTTAAAAATCAATTTAATCTACCACATGAAAGACTTTCTCAGGCCAAATATCTTCAGTCATCCATAACTCCACTCTCTTGTATCCCACAATCAGGAAATCCTTCTGGGTTCATCTCCAGAGCACATAAAACCCTGACACTTCCTTCCATCTCTGCTGCTGCTAAAACCCTGGCTAATCCACCTTCCTCTGTCATCTGTAATATAAGGTTCCTAACTAGTCTTCTATCCTTAACTCCACCCTACCTCGACCCCAAGGCTATTCTCAGCATTGTAACCAGAGAGATCTTTTTAAAATGTAAGATAAAACATGCACTATCCTGCTTAAAATAAAAGATCCGGTGGTTCCTAATTTCACTGAGTGAAAACTAAAGCCATCAAAATGGCTATGACATCCTAAAGATCTAAACCATCACCATTAATGCCAGGACCCCCATGTTTTCTCTTACCTTATTTCCCATTATGCTCCCCTCACTCATTACACCACAGCTAACCGATGCCTTCCTTGCCACTCTATGAACCTTCTTGCCTCTGGGCTTTGGGCTCAATTGCTCTCAAAGCACAGCTTGCTCCCTCACCTCCTCCAAGTTATCCTCTGCATGATCCCTTCTAGGTAAAGTACTACCTGACCACTATAATTAAAACCATACCCCACCCCCACAACTTAGTAGTCTGTAGACCCGTTTCTAACCTCTCTTTCAAAATCATCAAAAAACTTCTGTCAAACTAGTTGTTCTCAAACCTTTGGTCTTAGGATGCATTTACATTCCTAAAAATGAGGACCCCAAAGAGCTTTCATTTATGTAGCTTTTATCTACCAACATTTACCATATTAGAAATAAAAATGGAAATTTGAAAAATATTTAATTCATTTCAAAATAATAAACCCACTAAATGTTAATATAGATGTGTTCATGAAAGATAATTATATTTTTCAAAACCAAAAGCCACAGTGAAAAGAGTGACATGGTGTCAAAATTTTTACAAATCTCTTTAATGTCTGCTTAATAGAAAATAGCTGGATTTTCACATCTGCTTCTGCATTCAATGTGTTGCAAAAGGTTGTTTTGGGTGAAGTATGTGAAGAAAATCTAGCCACACACAAATATGTAGTTGGAGATGGGAAGAGAATTTTAATATCTCTTTCATATAACTGAGGATATTCTTCTTTTATATGCACAAAAACTCAATAAGTGGTAGTTTCTTAGGAGTTAGTTACAACATAGAATATAAAATCACATGAGCTTTTTTTTTTTTTACTGTTACCTTAAAGTCCATTGGTCTATTTTGCACTTTGAATGGAATATTCAAATATGCATGATTTCCTAAGATGCTATGTGTATTAATTTGAAAATATTGGCTCACTGAATTATACACATCTTCCATATGTTGACATTTTACATTACCTAACATCCCCAAATCAAATTAACATCACCTGCTATCCCATCAGAAACGTCAAATATTGGGAAGCCATCAAGCTCTGAGAGACAAAAGTTTCCCAACTTTCTAATTATTGCTTTAAAACTTGAATTTTACCATTAATAGTCAATTGTTTACCTTATAGCAACAAACTTGCTTCACTCTGCAAAATACCCAAATCTGAATAACCACAGTTTTGTCTGTTATTAGTTCTTTGAAGTATGCTATTGCGTGAAAAAAGATGCTTCAGTTTGCAACTCAAATAATTACACCAAGTGCTTTTCCTCACGTCAATTTGCATAGTTCAGTATCAATAGAAGTGCTTTTATGAATACTTACCATTGCATCACAAGGAGTATTAAAAGGATCAAGCTTTAATAACATTCATTTTTACTGCTCAATCAAGGACACTGTTAGGTGAAACTGGCATATTTTTTCACTACAAGTGCTTGGGTGAAGAATACAATGATACAGTCTGGTGCCACCGATACTAAGGTGCCAGCAGTTTTACTCACCGTTGCTTTTTTGTACCCCTGTCAATTTTAACACACCAAGAAAGGTAAATATTGACAAGGTGCCAAGTTAATTTATGGGGAAAGAATAATATTTCCAACAAATGATCCTAAAACAATTGAATATCCACATGCAAAGGAATGAAGTTGAACCCCTATTTCTCACAATATACAGTCTCTGATTTAGGATGGTTTGACTTACGATTTTTTGACTTTACAATGGATCTGTTAGGATATAACCCCATTGTGAGTCAAAGAGCTTCTTGCAACTTACAATGGAGCTATGGTTTCTACAGCATGGTATCACTGTGAGAATTAAATTCCTTTCGTTTATACATTACTCAGTTTCAGGTATTTGATTATAAGCAACAGAAAACATACTAAGACAATGACCCAATTAGGCAATGGCTTCTTAGATATGGTTCCAAAAGCACAAGTGACAAAAGAAAAAAACAGATATAACAGGACCATCAAAATTAAAAACTTTCATGCTCCAAAGGACACCACCAAGAAAGTAAAAAGCCAATCCACAAAATGGCAGAAGATATTTGCAAATCATATATTTGATACAGGGCTTGATCCACCATACATATAAAGACTCTTAAAGTCAATAATAAAAAGACAAACACTGTAATCTAAAAATGAGCAATGGATTTCACTAGACATTTTTCAAAACAGATATACAAAAGGCCAATAAGCATATAAAAAAGATGTTCAACATCATTATCCACCAGGAAAATGCAAATTAAAACTACAATGAGATACCACTTCAGAGGCTGAGGCAGGAAGATTGCTTGAGGTTGAGAGTTGGAAAATTGGAAGCTGCAGTGGGCTGTCATCAGGCCACTGTACTACAGCCAGGGGGAGAGGAGGCGAGAGGAGGAGAAGAGAAAAGAAAAGAAAGAAAGCACAATTATAAGTGTTAACAAGGATGTAGAGAAATCAGAACCCTCAAATATTGCTGTAAGTATTGCAAAGCGGTACAGCCGCTTTGGCAAACAGTTTGGCAGTTCCTCAAAAAAGTTCAACAGCAATTCCACTACTACATATATACCAAAGTGGAAAAACATATGTCCAGTCCACACAGAAATGTGCACAAGAATGTTTACAGCAGTATTATTCACAATAGCTAAAAGTAAAAACTGCCCAAATGTCCATCAACTGAATGGATAAATATGTGGTACATCCATACAATGGAATATATTCAGCCTTTTAAAAAAATGATGTACCCATGCATGCTATATGGTAAACCTTAAAAACATAATGCTAAGTGAAAGAAAACAGATACAAAAGGCTACATGTTGTATGATTATGACTTAATTTATATGAAATATCCAGAATAAGTAAAATCTTAGAAATAGAAAGATTACTGTTGCCAGACGCTGGGGGGAATGGAAAGTGACTGCTAGTGGGTACTTGGTTTCTTTTTTAAATGATGAAAACATTCTGAATTAGATAGTGGTGATGGTTGTGCAACTTCATTAATATAACAAAAACCACTGAATTTTTCACTTTAAAAGGTGAATTTTATAGTATGTGAATTATGTATAGTTATTTTTTTAACAAAAAGGTAAATAATGTCTTAGTATCGTTATGAAAAGTTTGACCTCACAAATCCCTTAAAAAGGACCCAAGAACCCTTGGGGGTCTGCGGACCACACTTTGAGAGCCTCTGTAGTAGACAATGAAGTTTATTCATCCTATTTTGATCTATTTCTCTTCACACTCACTTGAATGAATGCTCCATGAGAGTAAGAATTTTTGTCTGTTTTGTTCACTGCCTGTATCCACCTCATAGAACAATTCCTAGAACAGTGGCACTTAATAAATATTTCTTCAATGGATGAAAAAAGGACTTATATCATTTACAAAAGGCAGTTATTAATGAAAAACTACAAACAACCCAATAGAAAAATAAATTTGAAAATGTAAGACAATCAACTTTACTATTTATCAGAGAAATACAAATTTTAAAATTTTAAAATTTTAAAATGAGATAACATTTTACCCATTAGATAGGCAAATATTAAGCCTGACCATACTGAGTGTTAACAAAGACAAGGAAAAATAGAAACTTCAGTACATTGCTGGCAGGAAAACATCTACCTGGAAGGCAATTTTGTAATACCTAGTAAAGTTAAGATAACCCTGCACCTGTATTTCTTTATGCCTCTCTGTGTTAGTATTCTAGGTCTACCATAACAAAGTACGAGAAACTGGGTGGCTTAAACAACAGAAATTTATTCTCATAGTTGTAGAGGCCAGAATTCTGAGCTCAAGGTGACAGAACGGTCAGTCCCTTCTGAAGGCTCTGAGGGAGAATCTGTTCCATGCTTCTCTCCTAGCTTCTGGTGATGGTCAGCAATCGTTGTCATTCCTTTGCTTGCAGCTGCACTCCAACCTCTGCCATCATATGACATTCTACCTCTGTGTCTGTGTTCTAATTTTCCTCTTCTTGTAAGAACACCAGTCAGATTGGATTAGAGCTCATCCTAACAACCTCATCTGAAATTGACTACATTCACAAAGATCCTATTTCCAAATGAGATCACATTCACAAGTACCAGAGTTAGTACTTCAATGTATCTTTTTAAGGGACACAATTCAATCCAAAACATTCTCCTAAAGAAACAAACATACAAAGATGTCCCTCACATCACTGTTTATAAAAGCAAGAACCTGGAAACTAACTGTCCCTAGGTAGAAGAGTAGGTAATTTCATATAGTGATACCATGAAGTAATGAAAATGAATAAACCAAAGCTATATATGTAACTTTGTATCTCAAAAATGTAACATGAATAAGAGTTGCAAAATCATACATAACCACACTAACATACCAATTACATATTTTAATATGTTTCATTATATAAAGGTTGAAGTAAAAATGTAAAAACAAGCATAAAAATGATACATATTCAGTTCAGAGAGCTAAACGAAATGTGACAAAATAACAGTATCTATTAATTCTGGGTGTTGCCTTCATGGGTTTATGTTATTTTGCATATTTTCTATGTATTTCTAATAGTCAACATTTTTTAAAAAAGTTAACATATAGTTTTCTCATGAGTTATTCTGAATGGAAGTGATTTTCTCTTCATTTTTCTACGTCCCATTTTTCTATAGATGACTAAAAATCTTTCCTGACAATAAGAAAATAAACTGAAACAAAAGTCTTTTCAAAAGTGCCATTAAGTTACAAGGAAATTTTAAAAAATACCTTAAACACTTCAGGATCAGGTAGACAAGCAAGACAAAAACCCAAAAGCCGTATAAGTTATGACAAATCCAGTTTGAGATATATATATATTAAGATTCCTGTACAGAAAAGACTATCACATGAATAAATAACAGATATTTTATAAAAATTGTAACATGTAATACAGATAAAAAGTCGGTATCCTTAACATAAAAATATGCTGCACATCACTAGTGTGGAGGAAAACAAAAATAATTCTTCTTCTTTCACCCACTGTATTAGTAAAAGCCATAAATGAATGATTACGTTCAGAACAAGTGAGGATCTGGAGAATGAATGTTCATAGGTTCCAGGTAGGAGAATTGTTACATTTTTGTCATGTAAATGTACAGTACCTATTAAATCTTAAAATCCTCACATATTTTGATATAGTAATCCCACTTTTGGTAATCTATCCTTATTAATATAAGGATGCAGGCTGGAAGATGTTTATTGCAGCACTGTTTATAAGAGAAAAACCAAAAAACATTGCTGAGAGAAATCAAAGATGAACTAAATGAACATTAAGGTATTAACTCTCCCCAAATTCCTCTATAGAATTGACACAATCCCAATCAAAATTCGGGAATGTTTTTTGGTAGAAATTGAAATGTTGATTCTAAATTTTTTATGGAAAGGCAAAGGAATAGAATATTTATCTAAATAAATAAAACTTCTGAAAAAGAACAAAGTTGGAGCTAACACTACCTGATTTTAAGACTAATTATGAAGCTACAGTACTCAAGACACGTGGTATTGGCATAGAAATATATAATTCACTGAAAAGCTGAGAGAATCCAGAATAAGATCCACAAATATAAGGTCAGTAAAAGATGAAATGGTTTTTAACCAAAGAGCCAAGCAATTCAACAAATGATGCCATACCAGTTGTATAGCCATGAGCTAAAAAAAATAAATAAATATAAATCTGACCTCATATCATAAAATTCTAAATGGACCATAACTCTACACATAAGAGCTAAATATATAAAATTTCTAGGGAAGAAAATAGGAGAAAATCTTAATTACCTGGATTTGACAAAGATTTCTTAAATAGTACATAAAATATTTGAAGTAACAAGAGGAAATCAATACATCAGACTTCATCAAAATCAAAAATTTTTGCTCTTCAAAGACACTTTTTAAAAAATTAAAATGCAAGCAAGTTAGTGAGAAAATATTTGCAAAACATAGGTAACCTAGCACCTGTCTCTAAAAACATACAAAGAACTTATACAATTCAATAAGAAAACCACCCAATTTAAAAATGGGCAAAAGACTTAGCAGTTATGTCATCAAAGAAGATATACAGATGGAAAATTAGCACTTGAAAAAGATGCTCAACATCACTGTCACTAGGGAAATGCAAATTAAATCACTAGGATAACACTTCACACCCACTAGAATGGCTGAAATTAACAGGGTAACTATGCCAAGCACTGGTGAGGGTATGGAGTACCTGGAAATGTCACAGACTGCAGATGCAACCATAAAATGGTACGACCGTTTTGGAAGATAGTTCAGTAGTTTCTTAAGAAGTTAAATATATACCTTCCACATGACCGAGCCAATCCACTTCTAGGTATTTACCTGAGTGAAATGAAAGTATAACATATGTCCACACAAAAACAAAGCTGAAGTGAGATTGTTCACAGCAACTTTATTTGTAAGAGCCAAAAACTGGAAACAACCCAAATGTTTTTCAAAACAATGAACAATGGAACCATACAATGGTTGTGTAAAAGAAAATGGATATTCTACTAAGTGAAGTATCCCAAGAATGGAAAAATAAGCACCACAGGTACTCACCATCATACTGGTTTCACTGATCATCACCTAAGAGCACATTTAGGAATAACATTAATTGGGTGTCAGGCAGATGTGGGTGGGGGAGGGGATGGGTGTATACATACATAGTGAGTGCGATGCACACTGCCTAGGGGATGGACACACTTGAAGCTCTGACTGGGAGGCGGGGGGAGGGTGGGGTGCGCCAAGGGCAATATATGTAACCTAAACTTTTGTACCCCCATAATATGCTGAAATTTAAAAAAAAAAGAAAAGAAAAGAAAAGAAAATGGATAGTTTGTCTCATTGGGACTTCTAAAAGTTATTAAGCCCCGAAGAAGACTGACTTTGAAGAAACTCAGTCAGGGAGCTTAACCACTTAATTACTGACCTTTTGTTATAGATTAACTTCCTTCCTTATTTCCTTGTTCCAGGTTCATACCAGATGACTCTGAGATAGAAGACCCCTTGACTACTACATCCTTAATGGGCAATGGTAAATATAACTTTTAAGAAAAAGAAGAAACACTGCCTATAACTAATCAAATTGCTGTAACTATTCACTAGCCCTGTATGGAAAAATGACGTAATCTTCCCCAGACCTTGCCTATGTAAGCGACCCTCAGCCCTCCCCACTTCAGAGCACCAACCCCAGCCTTTTAGAGTCTGTGTCCTCCTGCATGACTATCCTCAAACTATGCACTTGAATAAACTCAATATTTAATCATATTGCCTGAATCTTGTTATTAAGGTTGTCAGTTTTATAGCATAAAATGGAAACTATTAATGAAAAGGAATGAAGCGTTGATACATATCATGGATGACTCTCAAAATAATCATGTTGAGTGAAAGCAAAGTAAGAATACAAATTGTACGATCCCATTTATGTAAAATCCTAGAAAATGCAAACTAATCTTTAGTGACATAAAGATCAGTGACTGCCTAAGGGAAGGGGAGTGTGGGATGAGGTGGAACCAAAGCAAACTTCTGGGGGGCAATGCATATGTTTATCATCTTTATTATAGTGGTTTCACAGGTGTATACATGTGTCATGTCATCAAACTGTACACTACAAATGTGTAGTTTGTCATACCTTTACTATTTTCAGTAAAGCTGTAAAACACACACATACACAGATGCACACAACCTGAATGTTCTTTAATGGTGAAACAGAATAAATCATAGAGCATCTATTTTATTCTTTGTAATTACTAATAAAAAATAAGTTAAATCTACTTTTATTGACTCTGATGATTAGGTCTTAGGAATTCTGTTAAATAGGGGAGGAGGGCTGTCAGGGTAATGCACACAGAATAGGAAAATGATATCTTACTTACATATGTGAACATGTGTTTGTATGAGCATAGAAGACGTCAAGGGTGCACATCAAACATAAATTAGGAGATAGAACTGGAAAAACAGAGGGTGATTACTCTGTTTTTCCTAACATGCTGCAAAGAAATTGGATTTCTTTTTAAATTCCAGAGGTTAAAAAAAAAAAAAAAAATTTTTTTTTTTTTGGTTTTAAAGCGTTACAACAATTAAATGACTTATGAAAAATAAATTTCTCCAAAATAGCACCTCCATACTTTGACTCTCTGTAAGTCCTTTGATCTCCATCGGGGGGGAAAAAATAGGGTCAGTTATCATTTACCCGATATACTGGGGGACCCCTCGCTGATATCTGCATTTTTCCGGCAGGGGCAGCTGCTCCTGGGCAGGCAGGCTACGCCGCCCACGGTGAGCCTGAGCCCGCAGCCATGGTTAAAGGCAGGAGGGAGGTGGGAGCGGAGCAGATCCCACCCCAGACCACAGGGCGCAGGCCGCCCCGCAGAAGCCAAGGCCACTGAGAGTGAAAGGAGAAAAGACGGAAAGCAGGGTGGAGGCACCATAGAAACCAATAGGCCTAGAGCGTGGACTTACCAAGAGCCTCCAGCATCGGTCAGGCGGTTTCACCCCCAGGCACCGCCGAGGCCCAAGATGGCGACAAGCTCGAAGCCCGCTCGCGCCCCTTGTAGTCCTGCAGGGTGCCCGAGGCGCATGCGCGGAGCGTGGAGGCCGCGTGTGGAGCGTAAGGCCCGCAGCTGTGCCAGGAGTCGTTTCCAGGTCTGACCCCGCCTTTTCCACCTGTAGGGCCCTCAGGTGGGCAGCCTCGCAGCCTTGTCTCCAGGGGCAGGCCACAGGCTGGGTTAGAGCCATGGGAGTCAATGGGATAAGGCAGTGTAGAAGATGTAGCTTGTACAGGTGTGACACATTGGGGTGAGACCACCCCACTTCTCTGGTTTGCAAGGCTTGGAGAGCATGCAGGCACACCCACCTGTGGCAACCCAGGATAGAAACCCAGGAGCCCCCAATGAAGTTACAGGTTAAAATAGAAGGAATGGCTATTTTTTGAGCACCGGTGAATGAGATATTTACATATGTTATTGCATTTAATTCTATATCTCTACTATAGAGACTTGAATTGGTCCTGTGCTTAAGATGGTATTAATGTGTGATGTTAATTTCCTGATCTCAATGGGTATATTGGGTTTATATAGAAAAAAGTTCTTGCTTTTAGGAAATAAACAATAAAGTATTAGAGGTAATTAGGCATAATGTCAGAAGTTTACTTTCAAGTGGGGAGGGGACATGTTCTTTCTACCACTCTTATAACTTTTCTGTAAATTTGAAATTATTTTAAAAGAAAAAGAAAATTCATTTAAAAAATTATATACTGGCCTCATAAAATAAGCCCTGCAGCTCACTATTTTTCTATATTCCATAGCAATTTATATAGCACAGGAATGAACTATCCCTTGAAATATTAGTAATTCAACTATAAGGTCATCTAGGTAGGTATTATATTTGGGGGAAGGCAAAATCTGTGCCTTCCATATTAATTCTTACATGCTCACAGATGTGGTCAAGTTTTCTGGTTTTTTGCCCGTTCCCTCCTTTATTCTGTATTTTATGTACTTATATCTTTTTTCTTGACAAGTCTTGTTAATCATCTCTATTGGTTTTTCTTGTCGTCCTGCATTTCATAGTTTTTTTTTTTCCTTATCTTTCTTTCCTTCTTTTGTGTTTCTTTAAGTTTGTTCTATTATTTATTTTCAATTTCTTCAGTGTTTAATGTCTTTATTTTTAACCTTTCTTATTTTCTGAAAAATATACTTAAGCTATGAAATTCCCTTCAGGTACTACTTTAGTTGTATCCCTTAAGTTTTTATGGCATAATTTCTTTATCATTCATTTTAAAATTTGCCTAATTACTATTGAGATTTCTTTTGTCATCGATGGGTCAAAGATAATTTTTCTTAATTTCCAAAAAGGTGGGAATGGGTTATTAGCTTTTTGATACTCATTTCTAACTTACTTGCATTAATTATTTAGTGATCAGAGAATGTAGTCTGTAATGATACCAATTACTTAGTTTCTTGGTACTTGCTTCATGGCCTAGTAGCTGGTCATTTTAAAAATATATTCGTTAAAGTTTGTTAATTGTGTTCAAGTGTTCTATATCCTTACTGATGTGTTTGTCAGCTTTATCAGTTGCAGAAAGTAATTTTTGTCAACTTCTTGTAAGCCTGCCAATTTCTCTTTTCTATATTTTGAATTTATTTTATGAAGTACATAAAGGTTTGAAATTTCTTCCTGATGAAATGACCATTTCACCAGTTTGTAATAACCTTCTTTACGTCCAGAAAATTTTTACCGTAAAGTATTTTACGTGATATTGATTTAGCCATGCCAATTTTCATTTAGTTGGTATTTGCCTTGGTATATCTTTTTATATCCTTATCTACTAACTTTTCACGTATTTATGTTTTTGTGTGTCTCTTGTAAATAACATGTAGCTCAATGTTGTTTGTTTACTCAGTCTTAGAAGCTTGTATTTACCCTTGATCCACTGACATTGCTAATGATTTGATATTTTGTGATGCAGTCCTACCATTTTATATGTTAAGTTTTTGCTGAATTTTCTAGTGTCCCTATTAGTGGTTCTCTTAGATTGACTGAACTTTTTTTCTTTACCTACCCTCCGCTATCCCATTTGCTACCCCCAACTGCCATTTTCTTCTTTACCACTTGGGAGTTAGTCATTCTGGTACTATCTTTTCATGATCACTCTACAACTTTTAAACTTATTTAATTGAACAAATTCTAATCAATATCTCTACCCTCTTCTCAAACAATACATGGACCTTAGGACATTTTAATTTCAGTTACCACCACACACACACACACACACACACACACACGCACACATATAAAAACAGGTGCACCTCTGTCCTTTTTAAAAATTTTTTATTGATATATCATATTTGTACATATTTTGGAGGTACATGTGATATTTTGATACATGTATATAGCACATAATGATCCAGTCAGGGTAATTATGATATTCATCACCTCAAACATTAATCTTTCTTTGTGTTGGAAACATTACAATTCCTCCCTTCTGACTATTTTGGAATAAATTGTTAACTATAATTTCCCTACTATACTATCAAATACTAGATCCTATTCTTTCTATCTGACTGTATTTTTATACTGTTAACCAGCTTCTCTTCATTCCCCGCCTTTCCTTCCTAGCCATTTTACTCTCTACCTCTATGAGATTCACTTGTTCAGCTCTCACATATGAGTGAGAATATACAATATTTGTTTTTCTGTGCCTGGATTATTTCATTTAACATAATGACCTCCAGTTCCATCCCTGTTGCTGCAAGTGACAGAAATTCATTCCTTTATGAGTGAATATTCCATTGTGTACATATACCACATTTTCTTTATTCATTCATCCATTGATGGTCAATTAGGTTTATGCCATAATAGTGCTGCAATAAACGTGGGAGTGCAGATATCTCTTCAATTTACAGATTTCCCTTCTTTTGCATATATACTTAGCAAAGTGATGACGGATCATATGATACATCTATTTTTAGCTTTTAGAGAAACCTCCATACAATTTTCCACAGTGGCTGTACTAATTTACATTCCCACCACTAGTATACTAACATTTCCCTTTTCTCCACATTCTTGTAGGCATTTCTTATTTTTTGTCTTTTGGTAATAGCCATTCTAACTGGGGTGAGATGATATCTCTTTGTGATTTTCATTTTCATTTTCCTGATGATTAGTGATGTTGAACATTTTTTCATATATCTTTTGGCCATTTGCATGTCTTCTTTTGAGAAATGTCTATGCAGGTCTTTTGCCTATTTTTTAATGGAATTATTTGGGTTTAATTGAGTTGTTTGAGTTTCTTATATATTCTGGTTACTAATCCTTTGTAGGAGGGATAGTTTGCAAATATTTTCTCTCAGATAAACTCATGCACTTACAGCCAACTCAATTTTTACAAAGGTGCCAAGAACATACACTGGGGAAAGGACAGTCTCTTTAATAAATGGTGCTGGGTGAACTGGATATCTGTATGCATAGGAATAAAAGTAGATCCCCATCTTTCACTGTATACAAAAGTCAATGCAAAATGAATTAAAGACTTAAATATAAGACCTGAAACTATGAAATTACTAGAAGAAAACATTGGGGAAATGCTACAGGACATTGATCTGGGCAAAGACTTTTGGGTAAGACCTCAAAAGTGCAAGGAACAAAAGCAAAAATAGACAAATAGAGTTACATCAAGCAAAAAAGCTTCTGCACAGCAAACAATTAACAAAGTGAAGAGACAACCTACACACACCCCTTTCTAACGTACGTGCTTTTTTACTTGACATCTGCTGAAGTCTCTGTGAACATCTGATCAACCATATGTTTCCTATGCTTCACTTAACTTACTCATACTCATCCTTCCATCCTCAGCTTAAATGCTGTAATACTTCCTCTGAGAAGACCTCTGAGTCTGGGTAGGTAGTCATCAGACTAGAGTACTGTACACTTAGAAATGCCCAAAGACTTCCCAAGGAGGTATGCAGGCAAAATGGTCTTAAAGGAATCAATTTCCAGATCCTTTTATGTGTATTCTTTCCTAACATTGATCTGCCTAAGAACCGAGCCTCCTATAAGCCAAAAACAGCTGATTAGTTCTCCTTTTCTCCTTCCCTTTCACCATTGCCCAGTTCCCAATTTATAAAATAAAGATATGTCTCCATTACCTGTATTTATTGTTGTTCATTGCCCTGGAGTATAAATTCCCCTCAAACACCAAACAAATAAGCAGCAATTTAAAATACTAGCATTAGTGAAACCTTCCTTTGTATGCTCATTGTGTCTTTCCCTATTTTATTGATATCTCTGTGAGAGGCAAATGACACCATTAGAAACAGAGTATTTTGATGCATGTTGGGCTGTTAGTAATTAGAAATAATGTGGAATTGAACAAGAACAGAATTGCCAAATTTAGCAAGTAAAAACACAATAACCCAGTTAAATTTGAATTGCAGATAAACAAAAAACAATTTTAGTATAAGTATACCCAAATATACTAAAACACTGAAAAATTTTTAGTTTTTGAAATTCAATCAGTTATTACATATTTTACCTGGAAACCCTATGAAAAATAAGGACTTTTTTTCCTATCACTTTATCATTTTTAAACAATACAATGTACCTGAAAGAGAGTCCTGTTAGAGCAAACCCAAAAATGCAGGCAAGAAGTTTTAAAGCAGAGATACTTTATTTCATCTAGGTTACAAACTCCAACTCAAAGGTTTGTAGAAATGAACACATTATAAAATTAAGAAATTATAAACACATTATAAAATAAAGATCTCATTGCTACCGGTGTCTACATGTTAAAAGTTCATTGATCTGCACATTGAAGATGAATGCACTCGGTACATGTATGTTATACCTCAATGAAAAAAGAAAAGTTTTGAAAAGGTATGTTGAAATTAACAGTGTATTTCCTGAGTATATCTGTTAAATAAGGCACATCTAAGTGAAATGGGGGCATATACAATATTTTTATGAATCTTTTTTTGTTAAACTTTCCAAAAATTAAGAATGTATTAATAGATGATTCTAATGGCTGAGTAGAAAATCATTTTTCAAGTCAAGTAGTCTCTAATTTTAGCACTTTAAAAAAAAATTGAAGAATCTAGGCAAGACCTCAATTATCAATTATCAATCAATAATCAATCATTAGAGATGGGAGCACATTGGAGGTATGACAGCAAAAGTTTAAGAACCACTGTACTTTCTCATAGTAACCTGAACTTTTACTTATCAAGTCTGTTAATACATATTTATTGATATGATTATTTGCTGTCTGTTTCTCCAACCTCAATTCTCATAGAAACAATACTGAGCACATTGTTTATCCACAGTGAATCGAAGTAAAAGACTGAATGAGCGAATGGATTACTGCGCAGGTGGGATGTGTTTGCAGTCTTGGGAGTGAATGAGATTATCCAGGAACAGGTAGACAGAGCAGAGAATGGAGCTCTGGAAAACAGCAATAGATTAACAACTCCTTTTAGGACAACCAACGACTGTCATTTGTGCAGCTTTTTCCCCTTTCCTTTCCTCCTTCATCCCTAGGGAGCATAGTGTTTTGCACAGGGGAACAATTCCAAAGTAAAAATAAATTTTCTTTGCCAAACTTAGTCTAAGATACAAAGTGCATAATGCTGTTAACAAGTTTTCTTTTCAGTGATACAATTACCTTAGAAAACTGTACAGTGACACTGGACAAGTCACTTAATCTCTTTGTGCCTCATTGTCTTCTCTGTCTTGTAGGAGAAACAGAAACAAACTATACAAGGTATAGGGGGTCCCATAGGCCCTTCAGGGAAGCAGCATGTGACCTTTCTTCACAGCCTGCCATTGAAATATTAATTTTCTTTTGTTATCAGCTCTGAATGCATCATGCACAATCATGTCACATGTTCTAGTCATGAATAAGAATTTTCTTCCAGTTCCAATATCTTCTAAAATCCTAAGGTCAAACCCATTATTTCTACGTTTCTTCTACCCACTTTCTAGAACTTTCTCCCTAAATAAACTAACATGGATGACTTGCTTAAGTAGTCTATCTAGTTGGATTTGGTTTTCTGTGCTGTCAGTTCTATATGTGCCACCAGGAGGCAGCACGAACTTGGCTAGAGATAAAATCTTTCCTGATGCCTGTGCACCTGCAGAGTCATCCTGTCACTTCTTAAAGGAAGACGTCTATTGGATTTAAGATGTAATTAAACCTGACCATGATACCCTGTGTTAATAAGGATGTGAGGAAGCAGACATCTTCATATACTCATAGTAGAATGTGTTAATTGGGGCAATTTGAAAATTACATTATTCAAAGCCTTAAAATTATTTAAACACTTTGCTCTGGCATTCCCCTTTCCCAAACTCACCCTCCTACCCCCAGTAATTTCTCTTAATGAAACTATTGTGAGTGTGAGCAAAGATTTAGCTACAGGGATATTCAATACAGTATGTTTATACTAACGTAAACTAGAAACAACAAAGGTCCAACAAATAAGCATTCGGTTCCTATAATGGATGACTCTGTGTCATTAAAAATAATATTGTGGAAATGTTTTCTGAAAATATGGTGTACACATCACTAGATATGGTACACAGGACAATTTTAAGTGGTGCATGGAAGGGCTCATTTTGTTTCCGTTTCACTACATCTCTTCCTTGGTCCCAGAAACAATGTCCTGGCTCAGCACGGTCCCCTCCTAGACAGCCAGAAGGCTAAGGCTTCCCATACACACCCAGACTCTTCTCTTCCCATCCTCCTCTAGAAGCTTCCCATCCTGTTTCCTCTCCTTCTCCCTGAAGACCATGCTTCATCTTTCTCCCTGTCCTTCCCACACAGCTCTTTTGGGTTACCCTGCACAGCCCTCCAAGCGGGCTGGCCACCAGCTCTACCCTCATCGCCATCAAGCCCCTTTTCTTACTAATTCCTGCAACCCCAGCTTTGCCCCTTCTCCTAACCTCTGGTCTGTGTCCTATCATGTGCTTGCTCATAGGCCTTAGAGAAACTCTTTCCTAATGGTTTCTAACTCACGTGACCCTCACCCCTCACCTCCAGCCTCCTCTTTGTCCCTGGAAGTCCCTGATGCCTTTCCCCCTGCCCTTGCTCTGGTCCCTTCACCACAGCACTCACTTCCCCAGTCCTACAAACGTTCTCCCCTGGACTTTCCTTTCTTTATGCAGGTGTTTTTATGTTCTACTCCTATCTCTGTCTTCTCTTACCACCCTCCTCACTTCTGACTGAAGTTTCTGCATCATTCAGTATGCTTTGCAAGTGGAGTTTCCCCAGAGAGCTTGTTTGTTATTTAGGAAGCCATCATGAATGCCATCTAGATATATTCCTGCCTCAGCAATGAGGTTAAGGTGTTCATCTTTTCGTAACAGTAGTCACAAATATGCGGCAATTTCTTTCTGCAAATGTATAGGAGCTAGTTAAATTCATAGATCAGGACTTATAAAGTTGATGAATTTCTCAAGTGGATATTAAAAATCAGTTAATATTTCCTATGAGTTCTGTAGTTTAGAGAGTAGTGGGGAAACACAAGGGAAATAAAACAAAATACAAGTAAACATTTTTCTAAATTGATTTAAATTAGATCCTAAATCTCACTTGAAATTCATTATGGTCTTTGGGGGGAAGAATTCTTTTAGAAGTTGGAAATTAAATTGTGAAAAATAATATATGTTGTTTCATGTGCAGTAGAGAAATAATTTCTCTTATCAAGGATTTCCTTAAATATAAAACATCATTTTTTTATGCTGTCATGGGTCACATTATTGATGATGAAACAAAAGAACAGGTACCTTATATGCTATTCATAACATTTTCTAAAGATGTCAAGGTAAATTGAATAAAATGTAATATTTATTTGAAGTACAGCAATAAGTAACTGAAAAGGTACACATAAGTACCTGAAAAGTATATGAAAAATAAAGTTTTAGTAATATGGATACACATCAACTTTGGCAACATATGATTACCTTAAATCTCACAAGTAATTTTAAATGTTTTTATCCACCATTATCAAACATTGAGTAGTTATATATACCTTAACTTTCCAACTTTCTGAATCTTATTTCTTTAGGAACCTAATCTTTATTGTAAGCCTTTTAGCTAGAATTTCTGTAAAATGTATGTACTTTTTACCCTTCCTGTCTTCTTAAATGTTTTAAATTTTACTGGATAATTCAAGGTCTTCATTGTGAGTTTCCATCATGGTACAGTGAAGGCCAAGGAAGGAATTGTTAGCCCCCACACTAAATGGCCCACGGAAGTGAAATGTTTAGAGTTCTTCTGTCTGCTTTTTATTGTTTGGCTATCCTAACAGTTAAAAAATATCACGTCTGTATCTAGCTGCTCTCTATTGGGAAATACTACTCCACGGATCTCTCAGGCTCCTAAATGTCTTGCTGGTTATGCCAAGATGCAAGGCCCTGACACTCTTTATCTAGAACATTGCTCAAGGTTGTGTTTCCAATGAGCAACCTTGAGAGATGCAGTAACCTCTCCTCCCAGAGCAAGGCTGCTGTCAAGAGACACGCTTCCTAGACTCAGTGTCCTTCTCCTATGACACAACCCCTATGTGTGCAGGCATACATCTAGGTCCACCTGTGCTGCCCTGTGGGACTGGGGCTACAGGAGCCAGTGCAACCACGTTGACACTCTTTGCTCTGAATAATAGTTCTTAACTCTGACTTGGGAAAGCTGATATCTCCCGTCAGCATTCACGACATTGTGGCAAGCTGACTTGTTAGCTTGCAGCAGGGTAAAATCTCAGACCCGTCACAATTCTTGAAATCTACCTTCCAATTTGTTGTTTCATTTATATTTTTGACACTCATGTATTAATTATGTATGTACCTAGAAATATGTAAGGTCTGAGGGGAATATAAGGTGAACAATGGTTAGAACCTCCCTTAAGAAGGTTCTTCCTCCTAGCACTCTGGGAGGCCAAGGCAGGTAGATCATCGTTTGAGCTCAGGAGTTCGAGACCAGCCTGAGCAAGAGAGAGACCTCGTCTCTTCTAAAAATAGAAAGAAATTATATGTACAACTAAAAATATATAGAGAAAAAATTAGCCGGTAATGGTGGCACATGCCTGCAGTCCCAGCTACTCGGGAGGCTGAGACAGGAGGATTGCTTGAGCCCAGGAGTTTGAGGTTGCTGTGAGCTAGGCTGATACCACGGCACTCTAGCCGGCAACAGAGTCAGACTCTGTCTCAAAAAAAAAAAAAAAAAAAAAAAAAAAAGAAGGTTCTTCCTGGTGAAAGGAATGCAGATTTTGTAACAAAACATGATTAACATTAAAGGCACAGAGGTGGGAACTAGAAGGTCAGGGATGGCTTTCTAGAGGAGGTGATCTGAATTAGGCCTTTAAGGATGAGGAGTTCACCAGGCAGAGACAGAGGATGTAGATGCATGTCAGGATAATATAAACCAAGGCAGGGAAGAGAAAAATAGCATGGAATCCATAAAGAACTAATTTATCCAGTCCTACACAAGGATAAATTGAGACTTATTCAGAGATACAGCCAAGAAGTAGCAGGGAGCAGATTACAGAGGGCCAAAGATGATTTACACAGTTCAAACTTCATCCTGGAACAGATGACAGAGCCACTGAAGTTTAGGGAGTAATGAAGTCAAATCACAGAAGCTTTGTGGGAAAATGGAGTTGTGGGAAGAGAGTCTTTTGCCGTAATAGACATGAGACATGATAAAGGTTTGAGCCAGAGATTCAAGAATTATTCAGAATGTCAAATTGATGAGACCTTGTGACTATTGACTATAGACCTTCAGTAAGATAGGAGATGGCAGGTGTGACAGATGTCTTGTTCATGGCTGGTACCTCCTGCACCTAGCATAGGGCATCACACATAGGTACTCAATAAATATTTCTTATGGAAGGAGTCACATGTGAAGTAAGAGCTGAGTTTGGCATTATTGTATATGTAGCAGACTCACTGCTAATTTTAATATACACCATTGGTTTCATAGGATACTTTTCTGAGGGTGGGTAAGAAGGAGAAACACCTTATAAAATGTACATACTAATTTGGAGATGCCTCCTGATATCAGAAGGGTTAAAATGAGAAGGAAAAGAGACTCTCAGAACTAAGTAATTAGCATGACTTTAAATAATTACTGGTAACACATCTGTGAAATAATATATAATTAAATGCAGATTCCTAAAAAAAATTGTGGAATGCCATTTAAACAAATTTAATAATTATCTAGAACTAAAACTGTTGGTGATGTCAATGTAATTTAGAGGAACAGGGGCATACATAAGGATGAAGTTAAAGTTTATTAAAAGAATTATCTCATTTGGTGTGATGAGGCTATAGACGTGATTAGTTTTGGACACTATAAGAAAGTATAAGTATAAATAAGTTTATTTATAATGTAAAGGTCCAGACCTATAGGCAATATTTAAAAAATAAATAAAATTCAGTCATATGAGGCTTGCAAAATGCATAACTAAACAGCACCATATACAAGGATTGAAAATGAAGGGATAAAAAAATATATACCATATGTATCAGGTATCTATTACCACAATAATGCTGTACAACAAAGAGCCACAAAAAAAATAATCATTTATTTGATTCCCAAGTGTGCAGGACAGGTGGGGTCATCTGGAGATACTGATGGATATGCTTGTGTAACTTGGCGCTCTCTCTGAGAGATTCTCCCCTTGCTTTGAGAAGACGATGCCTTGAGACTAACCTTAGACTAAAGCTGCTCTGAACTCACCTGAGGCTTAAAAACAAGCCTTAAAAACTATCTAATTGATTTCAAGTAACTGAACTACATCTCAGAATAATGCCTAAAAATATGACAAAATCCAGCACCCATCAGTGGCCAGAATCCAGTGGAAAATCACCAGTTATGCAAGCAGGCAGGAAAACACAACCCATAACCAGAAAGGGAGGAAATCGATCAATACAAATATCCCAGAAATGACAGAAGTGATAAATTTAACAGATAAGGATGTTAGAACGGTATTAAAAATCAACTCCATATTTTAAGAAGTTAGAGAAAAACATGAACACGAAGAGGAGAGAAATGGAAGATATAAATAAGACTCAAATGGAATTTCTGGAGATGAAACTACAATATCTGAAATGAAAAATACACTAAACACAATTATCATATTACACACTGAAAAATCAAAGATTAGTGTACTTTGGGGGCATAGCAACAAAAATTATCCAAATGAAAAAGATAGAGTAAAAACAATGGGGGAAATGAAAAGGAAAGAGTATCAGTGAGCTATGGGACAATATCAAAGAAGGAGGAGACAAAAATATTTGAAGAAATAATGGCTAAAATTTTTTCAAATTTGGGGAAAACTATAAAACCTCAGACCCAGGAAGTTCATTGAAACCTAAACAGGAAAAAAATGAAGAAAATCATACTAAGATCATCTTAATCAAATTGATAAAAAATAATAATTAAGAAAAAAAAGTTCAAAGATGCAGGAAGGAGAAGGGGAGATACATTTACAGAGTAGGAAAGAAAATAATGAAAGCAACATCTTATCAGACACCAGACAGACTTCAAGACAATGCCATGACATCTTAAAGATACTGAAAGAAAAAAATCTGGCCACCAAAAATTCTATACAAAGCAAAAATATCTGTCTTTCAGAAATGATAGCTAAATAAAGACTTTTATAGACAAACAGATGCTGAGAGAATTCATAACCCACAGAGATTTTTAAATTTTCCCACCACAAGAAATACTAAAGGTAGCTCTTCTGGCAGAAATATAATGATGCAAAATGGAAATTTGGTTTTACACTAAGGAAAGAGAGTTTTTGGAAATGTTAATATGTAAATAACCATTAAATATTTTTTCTCACTTAAAAAGTTTCTTTAAGAGGTAATTGTTTAAAACAAAACAAAACTGAAAGCCAAAGTTTTTTTTTTTTGAGTGTATACCATATTAGAAGTAAATTTTATAACAACAATAGCATGAAGAATAGAAAAGGAAAATTAAAGTATACTGCTTTAAAATTCTTTCTTACACTACATGCAAAGTGGTATAGTTTATTAAAAGTCTGACTATGAATAGTTCATTCAGAATGTAACTGTAAACCCTAGAGGAAATTCCAATATATATCCAATAGTTGAGATAAAAATGGATTTATAAAATACAATTAGCTAATCCAAAAGAAGGCAAGAAAATGGGGGAGGTATAGAACATAGGAACAAACAGCAGATAGTAGATATAAACCTAACCATATTGATAATCACATTAAATATAAATGGTTTAAACATTCCAATTAAAGGCATAGGTTGTCAGATTGAATTAAAAAACAAGAATCAATTATATGTTGTCTAAAAGAAACCCACTTTAAATATAAACACACAAATAGGTTAAAAGTAAAAGGATGGAAAAATAAATACCATGTCCACACAATCAGCTTTCTTGCTGGAGTGGTCATAGTAATATCAAAATGAACTAAATTTCAGAGCAAGGAATATTACCAGGGAAAAACAGTGTAAATGCATAATGATATAAAAGTTCAATTCATTAAGAAAACACAACAGTCTTCAATGTATATGCAAATAATAACAGAGATTCAAAACACCCAAAGCAAAAAACTGTTAAAACTGATAGGAGAAATGGAAAAACTCATAATTATAGTTGAAGATTTTAACAGTGATAGATAAATGAAGGAAAAAGAAAATCAATAAAGGTATAGAAGACTTGACCAATATTTTCAATTAACTTGACCTAAATGATATTTAACAAAAACCCCACCTAACAACAGCAGAATACACAGTCTCCTCAAGTGCACACAAAACATGTACCAAAATAACCCATGTTCTGGACCATAAAACAAGTCTTTAAGTTTAAAAGAATTCAAGTCATACAAAGGATGTGCTATGACCACAGTAGTTAAATTAGAAATCAATAACAAACAGATATCTGGTGAAGCTCTAAGTATTTGGAAATTAAACATACACTTCTAATAACTAAAAGTAAAAGATAAAATCATAAGAGAAGTAGAAAATATGTTGAGCTAAAGGAAAATTAAAAGGCAGTGTATCAAAATTTATGTAATACATTTAAAGCAGTGCTTTGAGGAAAATTTATATTATTAAGAGCTCTCAAAATAGTGTTATAAATGTTTATACTAACTGACTTAAAAAGAGAGTAAATTAAACCTAAAGAAGAATAAAGAAGAAATGAGAAAAATCAGAGCAAAAATTAATAAAATAAAAAATAAACAATAGTAGAAAATAAAAGAAACCAAAACCTGGCTTATTGAAAAGACCAATGAAACAACGCTAGCCAGACTGATAGTCAAAACAAATAAGACACAAATTACCAGTGTCAGAAATAATACAGAGGACAACACTACAGATAGTACATATATTAAAATAATAGTAAGGGAATATTATAAGTAATTTATGCCAGGTATATGAAATTGACAAACTACCAAAAGTTAGTCCTAAAAAGACAAACTATGAAAGCTCACTCAAGAAGAAATTGGTAGCATGACCAGCCCTAAGCCACTTAAATAAGTTGAATCTGTAGATAAAAACTTTCCCACAAAGAAAGTCTATGTCCAAATGTCTTCACTGGTGCATGATACCAAACATTTCAGTAAGAAAGCCTACTAATCCTACACAAAATTTTCTAAAAAATAAAAGAAAAGGACAGGCTTTCCAAACCATTTGATGAGACAAGCATTACCCTGATACCAGAAAAAGGCATAAAACAAAAACAAACTCATAAATGAATATACTTCATAAATATAAATGCAAAAATCCTTAACAAAATATTAGCATATCAAATCCAGAGATATACAAAGGAAATGCCATGTGGGATTTATCTTGGAAATGCAAGTTTACCTTAACATTAAAAAAATCTGTCAATATATTTCACCAAATTAATAAAGAAGGGGAAGCCACATAATCGTCTTAATAAAGGCAGAAAATCCATTTGACAGTATTCATCTCCCATTCATGATGAAAACTCCGAACTACCACGGCATAGGAAGAAACTTCTTCAACTTGATTTTAAAAATTCCTACAGCTAATATCATACTTAATGATAAAAGACTGAATGTGTTCTTCATAAGATCAGAAAAAAAGACAGAGATGTTCATTCTCAGCACTCACTCATCATTGTACCACAGGTTCTAACCAGTTTAGTAGATCAAGAAAATGAAATACATGAATCTAGCTTGAAAGCAATACTGTCTTTATTCACAGTTGACATGATCCTATATGTAGAAAATCCTAAGGAATCCACAAAAGAACTATTAGAATTTTTAAGCAAGTTTAGCAGGTAACAGGAGATAAAATCAATAAAAAGAAATCAATTCTACATGTTAACATTGAACAATTGGCATTTGAACTTTTAAAAATTAACATCTATAATATAAACATAAACTACTTAGAGATAAATTTAATAAAATACACATAATACCTGTACACTGAAAATTAAAAAATATTTCTGAGAGAAATTAAAGAAGATCTAAATAAATGATGACATATTCCATAGTTATGGATCTGATAGCTTCGTGTGAATATGTCCGCTCTCCCCAAATTGATGTGCAGATTTGACACAGTCCCAGTCAAAATCACAATTAGCTGTCTTTTAAAGGAACAAAGTTGCAAGATTTACCCGACCATACTTCAAGACTTAAGCTAAAGCTACATAATCAAGACAGTGATTTGTGTAGAGACATAGATTCATAGAACAGAACAGAGTCAGTTTTGACAAGGGAATACTACTTAGCACTAAAAAGAAACGAACTACTGATATATGTAACAACATGGCTATAACTCAAAAGCATTATCCTAACTGAACATACTCGAGGGACTAAATACTGTTTATTTATATGTATATGAAGTTTCAGAAAAAGCAAAGCTGTCATAACAGAAAGCAGCTTAATATTTGTCTGAGCTCATGGAAAGGAGAGACAGAATTGACTGCAAAGGGCATGAGAGAACTTTCTAAGCTGATAGAAATGTCCTATATCTTGACTGCATTGCTAGTCATACCACTGAGGACATTTTTTAAAACTCATGGAATTATCCACTTAAAATTGGTGAATTTTACTGTATGTGAATTATACTTGGATAAAGGTGACAAAAAATAAAGACAAAACCAATAAACATTCAAAAATAATAAAGAACAGGAATTAATAAAATAGAAAAAAATAATAGATCCATATCTTTTAAAAAACTAACAACATGGACAGACCTCTAGCAACTCATCAAGTAAAGGAAAGGAAAGGCACATAAAAAATATTACAGGCAAAAGAGACCTGAGCTACAGAGAAGGCCAACTGAATGCTCTGAACACAAAAGAGGACAAGCCATGTCCCTCAGTAGGGTCAGGTGGCTCAGTCATACAATGTACTCCTGTCCTGAAGTTAAAACACATGAACTGAATCTACATATATCTAAAAACAGTGAAAACATAACTTTAAAGTAAAAGAACAAGTTGCAAAAGGACACACACAATGTAATGTTAAACAAACAATAGTATACATTGTTTACGCATGCATATATATATAGGAAAAAAATTTAAATGCATAGGAATTAGAATGCCAATTTACCAACTTTCCTCTGGAAGGAAGGAAAGGTAAAGGACTAGGAGGGTGGTACAAAAGGGGACATTGGCTATATCTCTAATGGTTTATTTCATTCATATCACAAAGAAACTGACAGACAGAGACAGCTGCAGGCAAAAAAAAGCAAAATATTATCTTTTAGGCAATATGGTGAGTAGGTGTCTGTTATATTATTTTCTATAGGTGTCTGTTATATTATCTTCTACACTTTTGGTAAGTTTTAAATGTTAGATAATTTAAAATAATTTGAGGTTTAATTAAAGCCAGCCATTACTATAAACTTCGTACACAAAGTGTATCATACAGTGATCATATTCCTGAATAATCTCACAATTGACATAGATACTAAGCTCACAGACAAGAGTCAATACTCTCAGAGGTATTAACAAATTGAGAATTATATCAGTAGATTCTTAGTTTTAATTCTTTGCTGATTCCTGGAGGAGGCCAGAGTTAACGCCAGTGCCCACTAGATAATTTCAGCATGTCACTGAATGGCAGCTGCTAAATTCCATATCATGATTAATTATTGCTAAGGGTGAGTGAGTGCCCTATGATCCCATCCTTGCAAATGAGGTCAGAGAAATGTCTGTGCTTAGAAAAGAGTCAATGCAATGAAAATCCAGCCAGGAATGAATTGTACTATGTCCTTCCTTTATCTTAACACTCACCATTTTGAATCATAATTGCCTGTCTGTCTGCATGCTTGGCACACAGTAGGCACACAATAAATAATTGCTAACTGATTGACTAGGCTCCAGGAAACTAAATTCCACGAGTAGAGGAATCGTGTCTACTTTTCCCCAACTCCTAATATGGCAGAACTTGCATGAAGTGGGCAACAGGAAGAATTTATTGAATGAGTGAAGAGGAAGCTAAAGAAGTTCTACTTCCTAAAATTTCCCCAGATTTTCAACTGAAAGGAACTCTTCTGAAATTTATATCTCCTCCTAGCATGTTTATTTTTTCTTATAGTTACTTGTGTTTATATGTCATTTCCATTAATATATTTTACTACCTTTTAAATTTCTTGAAAGGAGGGACTATTTCCTTTTTGTAACTTACTACAGAATTAGGGAAAGTGGAAAGAAAAAAAAAAAAAACCCTGAAACCTGAAATGAATTCATTTAAACACTCTTCTAAGTACAGCAGAATTATATGGACCTTGAAGTATGCAACTTCCAACCATTTAAAATGAATTTCACTTACATGTACTAAGTTATTTACTAGCAAAGGAAAAGACTATAATATACCATGCCATGACGCCTAAGGACCAGTGTTCCTGTTTGCTCAGCTATTTCCTTTTAAACACTATTGAACAAAAACTGCTGCCAAACATTTTCTAGGTCATTTGTTCTGTTTGTAAACTGGAAGTGTACGATATTTAACAAGTTGTCATGATTTGCAAACTAGATTTATGCAGAATGAAAAATTAAAAAAAGAGAGGAGGGGAATGAATGCAAGTCTGAAGTTACTTAATGACCCCATTAATTGAGAGAGAGAGCGCTGGAGAAATTAAACAGAAGAGGTAATGGCCTTAGAGTCATTATCCTATTGTGGGAGTACTGCTAATGTTTACCAGGTGATTTTCTTCTACATTGAGAGCTGAGAGTCAGTCTACTTTAACACAATAGTTCTTGAATCTGGCCAGTCACAAGAATCACTTGGAAAGTTTTTGAACACGAAGCCCTAGATCCTCTTCATACTTTCTTAATCAGAATCTTCAGGGTGCGACCCACGCGTATGGATTTTAAAACCAGGCCAGGTGATTCTTTTGATTTTTTTATAAAAAGCTGGCCAAGTTTAGACATCATTGCTTTAGAATAGGGTTTCTCAACCTTGGCACTGTTGACATTTTGAGATGGCTAATTGTTGTGAGGCTGTCCTGTGAATTGTAGGATGTTTTGCAGCATCCCTGGCCTCTACTCAGCAGCTCCCTTCCCCAAGCTGTAAAAATCAAAGTACCTTAAGACAGTACCAGATTCCTCTGAGGGCTACAATCACCAACAGCTCAGAACCACTGCTTTAGCGCTTTCAACAACGCTGCCTGATAGAACTTGCGGTAATGAGGGACATAGCCTCCATCTGCACTGATGGAAACTGATATTGAAGCCACAAACAACATGTGGCTATTGAGCACTTGAAATGTGGCTAGTGTGAGTTGGAACTGAATTTTAAATTTTAGTTACTTTTCGTTAATTTAATTTTAGAAGCCACATATGACTAGCAACCCTTATATTGTGCAGTGCAGCTTTACAAGATCCAGATCTGTAGGCAGTTGAATCCATACAATTCCCCCTAAATGCTTCTGAGACCTGCCATGTACAAATAATTTACAAGAATAAAAAAATCTACCTACTTTCCTGTCTGAATCAGAAAAAATCTTAGCAAGTTATAACGAAAGAGAAGTTTACTTGCAGTTTTGTTTTCTAACGGTGCTTAGGAAATATTTCTGTTGCCACCCTTGACATCCAGATTATCCACTCTGCCTAGAGATAGACCCTTTCAATACCAACTATGATCTCCTTTCACTATCCTTAACATTTTCCTGGGAAAAGTTCTCACTGTTGTCTGTTTTCTCTCAATTCTTAACAGGTTAAATATACAATCAACATATGACCCAGCAATTTCCCTTCAAGGTATATATATATATGCAAAAGAATTGAAAACATATATCCACACAAACAAATGTACACAAATGTTCAGGGCAGCATTATTTATAATATCCAAAAAGTGGAAATAACCCAAATGCCCATTAACTGATGAATGGATAAATAAAACGTGGTCTATCTATACAATGGAAAATTATTTGGCAAGAATAAAGAATGAACTACTGATACATGCCAGAGTGCAGATGAACCTTAAACACAGTATGCTAATTGAAAGAAGCCAATCACAAAATACCACATATTATATGATTCTAATTTATATACAATGTCCTGAATAGGGGAAAATCTATAGAGGTGGCAAGTAGGTTGGTGATTGCCCAGGGCTTGAGTGAATGAGGAGATTTGGTGGTAAAAGCTATTGGGTATGGGGTTTCTTTTGAGTGGGAGAAAAATGTTCTAAAATTAGATTGTGGCGATAGTTGCACAACTCTGTGATCATATTAAAAACCATTGCATTATGTGCTTTAATTGAAGGAATTGTATAGTAAATGAATTATATATCAATAAAACAATTAAAAAAATCTTTCAGTATAATCCATCACATTAGCAGATCTACATGACCATATCAATTGGTGCATAATATTTATTTTTGAACTGGAACTGGGTTTTGGAAATGTTATTCCAAAATAGTCTCTCCACTGGCTACCACTATCCTCATTTCCGGGATAACCAAATGACCCTAGATTGTGCCCAAACTGGGGCTCAAAATCTTTGATTGTGGCCCTTACTCAAGAACAAAATCCTCCCACTCTAAGAGACCCACTGTAGGATACGGTACATACATGTGGAAGATCCCCTTGGAATAACCTCCGCCTGCAACTGAAAATGTCCATCCTTGTTATTCCTGAGTTCTTTCAGCAGCTCCAGTCCAGAGGAATCATGGACACATGAACACTGCCAATAAGAAAAGATAAAAAGGTAAGAGGTGGCTAACATCCAGACTGACTTTAGCACGAGTCAGGCTGGTCAAACCCTGTTCTGGATGTAAAGTGCTAAACCATGGAAAATAAACAGCGTCATCAGAGCCCAAGAAAATGACATTCACTTTTAGGGCCCTGAGTTTTCCATGCAGCCCCAGATAGAGCCTATTCTCCAACTTTAAGCTCACTCAACTCAGATAACTTTACGGGAAATGAATACATTGCTAGGTTTTTAGTTATTACAAAGTGAACTCTCATACTGAAAATAACTGTCGGACTCATGCTGCTTGAACACTGACTGTTCAGAAGACCTTGAAATATGCAGAAGGCAGGGAAGGGAAAATGGCAAATAACAAGCGAAGTAAAATCTTGCATAATGTCAACCAAAAAAAATTATCTTAAAGCAATTACACTTTTATCCTCCAGAAGAAATAATGTCATGTGAAGCTAAACTGTTTAAGTGGTTAGATGGAGATCTGTTATGAAATTACATGAAGAGAAGTAGGAGCTCAGTTTGAAAAGACACAAAAAACTGGCTTGTTAAAGAAAAATTTGTAGGGAGGAATAAGAATTCAGCAGACAAGGCCCATAGGTTAAAAAACAATGAAACTGGCCTGTGTCTGAGCATTAACGCATTTCTGACCTTCCTTCCATTCATTGAGGGTGCTGATGGCTACATAGAGCTGATAAGAGCTAAGTGTGTTGGAATAGTTCTGGGAAGAGTTTGATTTATTTGTAAAAACAAGTGTCATCCCCAAGACAAGATGTATCAACTATCAACTGTACTTCTGCCTTTCTTAAATCTAAATATATGACAGCCTTCCCTGACCCTCACTGTCTGGATTGGGTACTCCCTCTTCTATGTTCTGACAGCACCCTGGACATGCCCTTAGAATAGTACTAAATATTTTTTTTTAATTTTTTTTAAGAGACAGAGTCTCACCATGTTACTCAGATTGGACTCAAAGTCCTAGGCTCAAGCAATCCTCCCATCTCAGCCTCCAACATAGCTAGGACTACAGGTATGTGTCACCACCATGCCCGGCAAAAGTACTGTGTTTTAATAGTTAGTTTTTATCTACTTCTCCTACTAGACAGTGAACTTCTTGAGAACTGAGATTTATTGCTGGCATTCGTATGGTTTTCAGTTATCAAGGGCCTCTTATCAGAGTTTGTAGGCAAGCATAGTTTCCCATCTCTGGTAGGCAGAGTTTCATTTTCAGGTGTTCCATAGGCCAGTTGGCTCCCCTTGAGATTAGGTAATTCAAAGGTTGACATCATACCTGGACTCTGCCAAAAGACCTTGTGATAAATCAGTTTGTACCATAATACTGGGTTCCACGAGTATTTTAGCTGAGCTCTAAAATGGGTGCTGTATACAGCACCTGCAACTGCTCACTAGAATGGGTTTAAGATCATTATACTGGCTTCAAGTCAAATGTTTTCAGGTGGTATTTTCACATGACCTTCAGACATTTGAAATGCACTTCCCCAGGTGTGCACCCTGGTGAGCTTTATCTGTTATTCTATCCATGTTTATGTGAGATGCTAAAGAAACAAATTGCTCAGTGACACCCACAGGACCTGAAAGAATTCCTGCCCCTTCCCTGTTGCCTGTCTTCCTGGGAGGTGTGCCTGGGGGACAGGGTAATTCAGACATTAAGGATTTTGATTTATGTCTCAAATAATGTACCCAAATCCCAAATATGGAATCAAAAATTTTATGATGTTCCTTGCATGTTCCATATCCCTAGATCTAATCCCAGATCTTGTTCTCTTTGTTGTTTGTTTGAGGTTTTTTTTTTTAACCCACTGTCTTCCTCTGAGTAGAACTTTTTAATTGCAACATTATAATGCATCATCTGGACAAACAGCATGTTTTCATCAAATCTTTGGGTATGACCTTTCCATTTACACCAACTAAGTAAATGTCACAAGAGACACAGTTTCTTTTTTCTGAACTGTCTGTGTCAATGCTGACTATCTCAGTTTGAACAAAGGGAGCAATAAATAAAGCCCATGGGTGTCCCCCTAGCCAAGGCAGAGCCAGCCTGTCTGAGCCAGTCATTATCACCAGAGCTGTAAGAAGTCCTTCTGGGACCTCACTCCTCCTGCCCCTGCTCCCTAGGCCTCTGGGATTAGAGAGTAGTGGGAAGACAGGCCCTGTTCTTTATTTCTGTGAACACACACAGATGGACTTTGGATTGGAGAAATCTGTATTTGTTGAAACCTTTGGCCAGAGTTATAAATCCATGTGCTTCGTGGCAGGGATGTCTCCAACTCTGGAACAAAGAACAAAGAGCATTTAACTTAGTCACACTGAGGAACACACCAAAGAAGCAGAAAGCACAAGAGTGTTGACACTGTCCCCCTGCCCCCATCCTGGAGGAGCACCCTCCCTTCCCTTTGGGCTCCTCAAGTGGAGGTTTCTTGGAGAGTAATGGCTCCAAATCTGGAGTTTTAAACAATAAAACTCATATCAAAATAATCCCCTAGGCCCTTCAAGTTCAATTTTAATGATGAAAAGTTTAGATTTTTCATGGAGTCATAAAACCTCAAAGTAACCCACAAATAACTTAGTGTTTTACCTCATTGTCTAGCTGAGTGAGTGAAGATATCGTGTCACAAAGCCCAACAATTCCCACCACACCTGGCAAGATTCTTCAAAACATTTTTTTCTGATTCACAAATATATTTTCATTGTAGAATATTTTTTAAATGTATAGAATCTGTAGTAGAAAAAAAATTTCATGTTCCACATTTTGTTCGCCATGCTCTTTTGTGATTAAAGATAAAATTAACATGTTAAATCTTACAGAATAAAAAAGAAAAAAATATGGATTTCTACTTTTGATTTTTAAATCCTGAAATTTACAACTGATTACATAAAACATCAAAGTATACCTGGACGGGGACCTTGTTCGAGATGGGTGGTATATTATGATAGGGTGTCAAAATTGTGAAATCAAACCAGCTCCATGGGAGTGTACATAGCATGACATCCTCTGTTAAGTTCTGGTAGTGCCAAGAAATTCCTTTACTCCTAATTGGCCAAATCCTGTTATCGTCACTTGCAGGGAATGCCCACAGTCAGTGGAGGGGTTCCAGAAGTTCCTGATATCACCACGGAGTTATTATCACAGACACTAAAATTCAGGCAATTAAAATTGAGAGAAAGCTATTGAGTAGTGAAAACAGAAGCATGATTGAGGTTTCTGGACTTTTGTTGATCCTGCACAGATTAGGATCAGACAGAAGTCTCCAGCAACCCTGCAGAAGGAAAAGTAGGTCTTTGAAGGGTGGTTTCTAACAACCTGTGAAGTTATCTGGGGGTCAGAAGGGAGTTCTGTTAAGAATGAGAATCAAATAAATGTTCAGCTAGGTTCTGTTGACCTTAACTCCATGTATTTATTGAGATGATACCTGGTCTGGAATGATGTTAAGGCATTGTGTAAGTTTTGTAGGACCCCCAAGGGCCATCTAAAGACAGGTCTACTTACAAATGCTGGCTCCCTGGGTCTAAGATCACTGTGTACACCCCTGCTATTTTTACCATTATTTCCATTGTATTCTTCAATTTATAACTCTGAAATTAAAAGAGAAATAGTTGGTACTTCTGCTGACTTCAGTTTCATCATCTGCACAATGACAGGCTGGATGGGTTCATCACTGAGGACTTTTCTCAGCTCTGCAGTCTATCTCTGTGGGTCTAAAGACTAACCATCCTGCATCAGGCAGGAACAATTCGATCACTAGTCCAGGTCAACAGTGATGGCTGTTGCAAAAGTTGGGATATTTACTAAAGCAATGCTTCAGTGATTGTCCCTCTAAGTCCAGTTCTTTGCCTGTCATTTACTGTGTAAGGGGCTAGGGTCCCTGACAAGGGGACTTCAGAGAATGGAGAAGGAAATGAAGAGGATGTGAGTGAGAGACAGTACTTTTTTTCCCCTAATAAATTGCTTCTTATTTTTATATTTTTGAATGGCAGATGTACATTGCTCATTAATCGATTACCACTTTTGTTTACATAGCACATTGCCTTACATTTCTCAGCAAGCATTTCCTGAAATGATTTCTAGTTTTCTCTTAATTTCAACATTCTCCTGGAAAGGTCTTCAGCGTGCTTAGAATGCACACTACTTTTCATAAGGGTTTATTATTTTTCTCTCTAACAACTGTGAAGTGAAAAGTTATGATTCCTCCTTTTGAATACTGAGGAAACTAAAACACAGGGATATTAAACACACCACGGCCACACAATTGTTCTTGTGCAGAGGGTCACGAAATGGTGTACAATCACAGTTCTGTAGGAGAGGGGAGGAAGTGCCCAGCATGAGTGGAATCACATAGACATCTAAATTCTCTACAGATTGCCCTATGGCAGATAGCTAATTGGTGGTAGCATCTAGATAAATACCAATATAATTTATTTCCCCACCAGGTATTTTTCTTCTAGGCTTGCTGTCTTAAATCAGCTATCTTGTCCCCACTTTATGCTCCAGCACTGATAACCCATAAAGGTTGGACATTGAAGCTGACCCCTTTAATCTCAGTTAAACAACTCCTTCAAATCTCCCAGAGGAGCAGAATGAAACCAGTTCAACAGTGGTATAGAAAGTTAACTGCCCAAGGTGTGGCTTACGACCCCAGGTGAATCAGGTCATCTCTGCCCTCTCCCCTGAGGCCTTGGTGAACTCTGAGGGTATAAATGGAACTGAGTTTGGGGGTCTGCATTCTCTAGACATTGAGAATGGTGGGGTTGAGAAAACAGGATCCATCCTCAAACCCCAAAGAACAACTTACCTCACCAGTCCAAAGCCATTTGTTTGAGTCCATGTTATAGAATCAGATAACTGGAAGAAACTATGTAAAGTCATCCAGTTTATCCCCTGCTTTCAAATAATTATCAAGGATTCATTAAATTACTTCCTATGTCTTCAGACATGTACTGGGATGAAACCTAACCTATAGCATTTTTCAGGACTTGAACTATTTCAAAGTGTCCTTTAGTAATCCTTTCCAAAGTCTCCCCAACACCAACCACCCAGTTAATATCTAACCTAAATCTTCCTGCTACTTATTTAAGCCACTTATTTTCTTTGATAATCTCAGGTGACAAGGGAGAACAGCAGGTCTCCTTTTCTGAAAGCTTTTCTCAGTGTGTGAGCTGCCCTTGCTATAACTCAGAGTGAACAAAATATGCAGGGGAGAATCTCAAAGAACACAGATTGCTTAATTCTCCAAGTAATATTTAATAAAAAGAATCAGGGGTGAAATTACGGTTTTGACTTTTCCATGTATTAACTCTGTGATCTTGGGCAAGTGATATAACATCTCTAAACTTCATTTTCTTCTTTTGTAATGTAGTTAAAATATTATACTTAAACCAAAGATCATATAAAGATTAAAAAGTGTAATGTATGCAAAAAAATTTTCAACTGTGAAGAACAATACAGAGACCAGATATAGTCAGAATTATTCATTTGTCATGAAGATTAAGTCAGAAGAATGATGGTAAAATAACAACTGTTGGGAGAGTGTGGAGAAATTAGAACTCTTGTGCAATGCTGGTGGGAATCTAAAATAGGACAGCAGCTGTGGAAAACAGCATTGCAGTTCCTCTACTGGTCACTACATGGTCTTTATTTGGCAGAGAATATGAGGAATATGTATACAAAAGAAAAGATATAGAAGGTACCTTTTTAAAATGGATATAACTGATAATATGGAAAAAATTTAAAAGAGAGGACAGAGTACAAATATTATAATCTGAATAAAAATATGGATTTATAAGAAAATTGAAATTACTAAAATTGATTAAGGAAGATGTGGAGAATATGAGTAGATCAATAACATTAGATGAAATTTGAACCATAGTAAAAAATATACCCCTCAAAAAGGCCCTGAGGACTCATAACATATAAATTGTTAAAGACCAAAGAAAAAGTTAAAAAAACTATATCTAGCATAAACCCAATGCCAAAATTGGGCAAAAGATAAAAAAGAAAACTATAAACCAATAAAACATATGAATTTATTTACAAAAATTATAAACAAAGTCCAGCCTTGCATTAAAAGAATGCCATAGCATGGTCTTATTTAAATATCATTCTATTTTAAGGGCTCTGTTAATGTAACAATTAGAATTTATTACATTGGGAGATCTAAGGGAACAATCTATATGAAATAGTTGATAGATGTTAAAAATTTTTAATAAAATTTAACACCCATTCCTGATTAAAATAACAACAACAGAGGTTCTGGGTAAGTTAGGAATGGAAGGAAACTTTCTTAACTTGATACAGCATATCACCTAGAAACCTAAAGCAAACTTGCACTTTGCTCCCGTCTTACTTTGGGCAGACACTAAAGAAGTTTATTCCTCACTTAAATGTTGGTCCAAAGCTATTGTTTGTGGTGAGCAGGCAGCTCTCCTCCATGCAGCCTTACAAGTCTTTCAGAATCCTTGTATCGCATGGCCCCATCTCTTAGAATCTCATCATCTATACCCAGCCTTCAGATAGAAGGATGGAGGATGTCCCTCCACTTTGGGGTGTGCTCTGCTCTGATGGAGCCACTGAGCACATAGCACCAGGGAGTACAGGTAAGCAGGGAGCTCACAGTCCAAGCACTCCTTAGTCTGCTGCAGGACTTTAAGAGGAAACATTTTGAGCCCCACTCTCTGTAGAAGCCTCAGTGTGGTGGTTCAATTGTCTCTCTGTGGGGGTTGGGGGAAGGGGAGGAAAAGGTCTGGATGGAGGAATGCTAGCACTCTGGTCTTCTAAGTCCACCTCTCTGCAAGGCAGCCCACCTGTAATGTTCAGGCTCCGGGGTCATGCAGATCCCCTGGGACCCACTGGACCCCTGAGGCTCCTGAGGTCTGAGCTGAAGCTGTGAAATGTTTGTATGGGAATGAGCAAGTGGAAAACTGAGAGACTAAAGCCCCCCGGTGAGAACAAAGGCACACAGTGGGTAGAGAAGCAATATGGCACCTGCTGACTCGGTCTGGGTCTATGGTGATTGGAAGTGCCCCAGAGGGGCTGGGAGCCTGGTACATGGCCAAAAAACATATTTAAAAATGTTCAACATCACTAATTATCAGGGAAATGAAAACTAAAGCCACAATTAGATATCACTTTACCCCAGTTAGAATGGCTTTTATTAAAAGTCCAAAAACAACAGGTGCTGGCATGGATGCAGAGAGAAAGGAATGCTATTGGTAGGACTGCAAATTAGTATGGAAAATAATATGGAGATTCCTCAAAGAACTAAAAGTAGACCTATAATTTGATCCAGCAATTCCACTTCTGGTATTTACCCAAAGAAAAAGAAGTCATTTTATCAAAAAGACATCTGTGCTTGAATGTTTATTTCAGCACAATTCACAATTGCAAAGATGTGGAATCAACCCAAATGCCCATCAATTCATGAGCGGATTAACAAAATGTGATGTATGTATACCATGGAATGCTACTCAACCATGAAGAAGGATGACTTAATGCCTTTTGCAACAATATGGATGGAACTGGAGACCATTATCCTAAGTGAAATATCTAAAGAATGCAAAAACAAATACCACATGTACTCACTATTAAATTGGAACTCACCAATGAGCACACATGGAGGGAAGTATAACTCAATGGAAATCCATCATGGGGAAGGGGAGAGGAGGGAATGGGCAAAAACCTACCTAACGGGTACAGTGAACAGTATCTGGGTGATGGACACACTTACAGCCCTGACTCAAGCATTACAAAACTGATCCTTGTAACCAAAAATATTTGTACCCTTGTAATACTTTGAAATAAAAAAATAAAAGGATGGAGGAGTACAAATGAGGGCTCCTTATGGCTGTGGCAAGAATGACTGTTTACGCTGCATTAGAGAGAACTTAGTCACATGGCTATACCTAACTGAGGGAGGCAGGGAGATGGACTCCGGCTGTGTGCCCAGAGAGAGAGCTAGAACGTTGTTCTGGTGGACAGTTAGTGCTCTCTGCCACAGCCAGCTTCTCTGGGTACCATGTATTTAATACCTACACATACCCCTCCTTACACTCATCTTCTCCCCAAGGGAGATGAGCCAAAATCCCATGCAGTTACACACTCATCTTGAAGTTCAAGAACTCTAAGTGCTGCACAGTCCAATACATCAAATACGGATATGGTTTATGGTTTGATAACCTATAAACTAAAGGATGTTAACTGCTCCTCCACACCCACCTACCCAAAACAAGTTAGTGCAGCAGGGAAGAACAACTGCTATAAAAACTTCCATTTGGAAAAGGAAGCATGGAAAACACAACAAATCTCACATCAAACAAAACAGTAAAATCCTGATGGCTCTATATCCAAACATAAAATATCTAAACATGAAAGACTGTACCATGAAATGCTAGAAGGAAATATAGAAACTGTTTTTTAATCATGGCATAGGAAGGCCTCATGAACATGAAACAACATCCAGAAATCTCAAAGTAAAAAACAGATAGATCTGTCCTCATAAAAATGTAAAATTTTTGTATCTCTGAATATACCTGATACAAAATTGAAAGACACATGTAACAAATATTTACAACATAGGTAATAATTGGTTAGTATCCCTAAAATCAATAAGAAAAAGGGAAACAACCCAAAATAAAAGTGGAGGCTTTCACTTTCAAGATGGGAAACTTTACAGTCTGTAGTGCTGCAAAAAAAAAGATGGGAAACTAATTGCACACAGTGATAATTCTCCCCTGAATATATATCACAGTGATCTGTTAAAGTCTCCCACTGCGACATACTATGAACAAAAATATGGATCATCTAAATCATAAAATTATCAAGCTTATGCTACTAGGTATACATAGAACTTACACTCAACAGAGAATACATAATTTATTCATTTACTCAGATAACAATTGGTCCTATAGAAAGCCACAAAGGAAATTATAAGAAATTTTTTAAAAAGATCATTTAACTAACCATAGTATATTAAAACTAGAAATTTTATAAAATGGAACCCAGATGTCTAGATATGTTAAGTCACTTCTAAATAACTCATTGGCTAAAGGGAATACTAAAATAGAAGTTTCAAACTATTTGGACATGAATACAAATGGAAGCACTCCTGTCGTATACAGCATCAGTGCAGTCAACTCTGTTCCATGTCTGCTCAAAAAATGGTACTACAACAAAGAGAAAGGGTGAAAAGCTTAGTGAGGACCTTGAATCATAAAAAAAGAAACCAATTGTGTGCATCATCCTCTCATGAGGATGTCCTCATTATAGAAAGATTACTTTTGGAATGACAAAGTGAATGAAAATGTTGGTGTTAAAAGTAATAGCTACACAGAAAGCAGCTATCTAGGATGATTCAGTTCATAAGAGTCCAGAAGAGTTTAGAATTTTGTAAGCTTTGCAATGATTGCTAGTATTCCAGTATTTCAAATCTTTTTTAAAAAAGAAATAGTCAAGTAATTAAGATTATAAAAAAAGTTAAATTTAATGATAAACTCACAACATAAAAGCAATGGCAGAAGGTGATTCTAATGAAATGTTATCTCTAGGGACATATATATAGTCAAACTCCTCCAGTATAAGTGCTTTTCTACTATATTCTTTTGTCCTGTTCATTTGTGTGTATTCAGACTATTTTATTATAAGATTATATCTATGGCTGAATAAACTTCTTGGTGTCTGTAGACTTTACATTGTAGTGGAATATTTGTGTAAAAAATGTTTTCATTAAATTACCAAATCAATAACAGTTTATGGAACATGAAGGGCAGAATTAATATATCCATTTAAGGACAGGAAAAATGCTTCATTGCTCTTGAGCTCCTAAATATTGAACTTTGTGCATTCTAAATTGATACAAAAATGTACTTTAATGGCAAAAATGCACAAATATATGAAAACAATAAAGATATGTTTATATCAAGGAGTAACAGAGATGAGGCTTAAAAGATAATTTGAAGCCTAGTGGTATAGAGCCTTGAATGCTTTAACTTGGGACCTCAGAGGACATCTGGTGTTCACTTAATCCCTTTATCTTACATTAAGAGAATGAGGCCCCAAGAATCCCTCCAATTTCTTATGAACCTTTCCTGGGGAACGGGCACAAATTAGTATTTCTAATGAGGAAACTGGCCAATAGACATGAGTAACCGTTGAAGATTTTGAACTGAAATTTTTAAATGGCACAATCATAATTGTTTGGGGGAGATCTCTTGTGGTGAATTTAGGATCAATTAGGCTGAGGAGATCCTTGAAGCCAGTTAGAAATCTCTTGTCATGTGTCAGATCTGAGGTAATAAAGGCTAAGACAAACATGTATCCAAGGAAATGGGAGGAAGAAGCAGGAGTGGAAATACTGCTCGGAGTGTCTTGAGTCATTGAGCAGTAGCTTTGCCTCTGCTATTGATTGTGTTGCTTAACTTCCCTCATGTTTCATCTGAAAAGTGGAGTTTAACTAGATGATCTCTAAGAGCTCTGGCATCTGTGACCACAATAAATGTGTACGTAGAAGTAGAAGGTCAAGGGTGAACACTATTGCAGATGATATACCTCTTGCCTTCCAGGGAGTTCAGCTGTGGATCCCTGACCCCAGCTAGTCTAATGTTGTCTCTCTCTTGAGAATCTGAGAAACACCAAGATTGGGAATTTAGCTGACTCTTATTAATGGCAGAACTCTTAAACAGAAAGTCTGTGAATTCTTGCTACTGAGGTCCTAAATCTTCTTTGAACTAATGCTTTAGATTTTCCCTGGAACCCGTATAATACCCTATATTCTTCCAGAAAAATTCTGTTTTTTAAGTTTAACTAACCTAACTTGGTTCCTCATGCTTTCAAACAAAAAGATTTTGACTAAAAAATGCTAATAGACTAGACAATAGAAATTTAATGGCTGTGTTTCAGGAATGTTTTCCATCAGAGGAATGTTGAATGTCATCTACCATCACTCCTTCATCCCCCACACACACAATTCAGAACATCCCTAAGTAGATTACCAAACTTTCAACTCACTTGTCAGCAAAGCACATTTATCCAGAATAGTGAAAACATCAAGCAACTAAATGTTTTTCTCTCTCAACATTCTATGCCTTTGAAAAAATAATTTTAGATTTTTATTGTAATTATTATATTAATAATCATTATTCAGAAAAACTTCTTTTAGATTCAAAAGTATTCTATATTGAATGGTAAGAGGAAAGTTGTCATAATTGAAGAATTCTCCCTAATGGAGAAAAATCATGTAGTAGGAAGAATAGTTTTTATAATCAAAGAGACCACATTAAAAAAAAAAAAGAGAGAGAGAGAGAGACCACATTGAAATACCAGCTCAGGCACTTGCCAGCTGTGTAACCTTGACATCTCACCTGTCTTGGTGGAGGTGACCTATCCAAGATAGCCTTCAACACTAGGATGTCACCCTGGGCCTCAGGCTAATGCTACCTACCGTCCTCCTTGGGAAAGGACTAGGGAAAGGGTGATTCTAGGGGGCCTAGCTTCATCATTAGTGTATATTCCTTCAGTTGTATTTTTATTTGTTTTGGGTTTTTGAGACCCCTATTTTGTGGGGCTCTAAGCACCCTATGTTTCTCACCCAGAAGGCAAACTTCAGCCAAATCTTACAGTGTATTAGGAATACATCACTCAGTTCAAATCAATTTCCTCTGAGCTTAGGCCCACCTAGAACAATGGAGACAATACAACAGGATAAAATTAGAATTTCCCTCCCTCAAGTTCTCTCCTAAAAGTTACCCTTGATGCCCTCCCTTTCCAAGTCACTATTACCTATCGGTACAAGTACCCAGCACGCTTCTGTTACCCAAGAATATTCATGGGTTTTTTGTTACTTTCTAAATAACACTTTAAGATATCCTTCAACATCTTTCTCTCTTCTGTCCAGGTCAAGGTTTTGGTTTAGGGAATTTTAGCCAATAGCCAATACTACTTTGATGTCTTATCTTTTTAGAGATGAGGAAGCTAAAGAATAAGAACATTTCAGTGGCTACCCCTAAGTCACACACTTGATAAATGGTGGCGTGAAGATTTGACTTCAGGCACTCTGATTCCATAGCCTTTGAATTTTAGCATTCTGTTATGGAAATATTAGTTTGAAATTAGTATGTGAATAGATAAATAAATCAATGAAATAGACTTAATTGTCCAGAAGGAGATATATATATGAGGATTTTTGTATACAATTACAGCAGCATTTCAAATCAATGTAGAAAAGCAGATTTTTAAAAATATGGCATTAGCAAAAAATATTAAAGTTGGACCTTTCCCTACTCTTTATGCCAAAATAAACTCCAGATGGATCCAAGAAATAAATGTAAAAAACTGAAATCATAAAGGCACTAGAAGAAAATATGAAAGAATTTTTTAGACTATAGAAGACTATATTTTTTAGACATGGAAGACTATATATGAAAGATACAAAATTAATATACCCTCTAACCATCAATTTTACTTCTGGGAACATACCTTACCAATTGATTCACACATGGCCACAAAGATAAGTAATCTGGCTGCTTATTGACAATGTCTTTTTTTTATTGTTCTTGCTGCTATTTTTTTAATAGAAAAGGACTTGATACAACCTAAATGTGCTTCGTGGGACATGCAGTTGGTTCAATAAATATAGTACATATAAGAGGTACATATATGCAATAATATTACATGTAGCCATTAAAAAAGTAATGCAGATGTGTCTCTCTCATACAGAAACATCAAAGTCAATATTTTGTACCAAATTTTAGAAGCTGTCACCATTTTTAACCATTACTTTGAAAAAGGAAGCAATGAGATCAAGACCTGACAGTGAGACAGACCTACCAAGGATTTTTAAAAGGATTGAGTGTTAGTTATCAAGGTTGATAAGTGTGTGGGGATTGTTGGTGACTAATTTGGCACAGCTTCTTTGGAGTGGAGGGCAGTTTGATAATATCTGCCATCACTCACTCGCTGTGTGATACTGAGCTTTCTTTTCTTCATATGCAAATTGGAAACACTAATACTTACTTCCTAGCTTTATTTCAAAGATGAAAAGAGGCACAGTGCTTAGCACATAATTGGTACTTAATGAATATTACTTCCTGTCTCAGTTAGCTCAGGATGCTATAACAAAATACCATAGACTGGATGGCTTAAAACAGAAGTGTGTTTCTCACAGTTATGGAGACTGGGAGTCCAAGATCAAGGTGCTGATATGGTAGGTTTCATTCTGAGGCCTCTTCACATGACTTGTAGGTGGCTACCATCTCACCATGTACTCACATGACTTCTTTGTATGCATGTGTACAGGGAGGGAGGGAGAGACAGAGACAGAGAACATGCAAGCTCATTGGCATCTCTCTTTATAAATGCCCCACCCTCGTGACCTCAGCTAACCATAATTACCTTCCAAAGGCCCCATTTCCAAATACCATCACACTGGGGGTTAGGGCTTCAATATATGATTGGAGTTGGAAAGAAGGACATAAACATTTAGTTTATAACATTCCATCCCTGAACCCTCAAAATTAATGTCTTTCTCACATGCAAAATACATATTAACTCCATCCCAACAGCCCTGGAAGTCTTAACTCATTTCAGCATCAATTTTAAAGTCCAAAGTCTCATCTAAATATTATCTAAATCAAGTATGAGTAAGACTCAAGGTAAAATTCATCCTGATCATGCTTCCAGAATACAATGGTGGGGCAGGCATAGGATAGACATTTCCATTTTAAGAGGGAGAACTAGGAAAGAAGAAAGGGGTGACAGTAAGTAAAAGACTTAACAAGACAAATTCCATTAGATCTTAAAGTTCAAAATGAATCCTTATTGGTTTGATGCTATGTCCTCCAAGCCCACTGGAGCCACACATCACCCCACAGCTCTGGGAGTAGCCCTGCCCCTTCAGTTCTGTGGTCCCATCCCCTGGGGGTGGGAGGAAGCCCTGCTCACGTGGTTCTCTGAGAGGTCCCCATCCATGAGGTCCTGCCCTATGAAACCAAGCTGGAGGCAGCTTTGCTCCCCTGGGCCTGTGCACTCCAGGCCTCTGGTGAGACTGGCAGCCCTGATAATCTCTGAATCATCTTTGGGGTCCTTCTCTGTTCTTGAAACATAGTACATGTTTGCAGCCAAATACTCGGTGGTCCCATCCTGTAAAATCCAAGAAGTCTGACATCTTTCCTTCATTTTTCCTGCCTTCTCTGTCCCCTTTAGTTCACACTGGCAGTGTCTCTGCTGGTGTCATCCCATCTCTATCTCGAGCTTCTGTGAGGAAGGCTGATTAAGTCCATGAGTTGCATCCATGATCTCTCTTTCAAATGGCTATTCAGCCACACCCTCAAGTATTCTCTTCAGAACAAGCTCTCTTATTTTTTTTGCAATAATAGGATGAAAAATCTTTCCAAATATTTTTTATTAAAAATTCCTTCTTCAATTCTTGCCTCTGCTTTCATAGGTTACTATGAGCAATCAGGAGGAATTAAGCCACTCCTTCAACACTTTGCTCAGAAATCTCCTCAGCTAAATATCCGATTTCATTGCTCACAAGTTCTACCTCACACAAAACACCAGAACATAATTCAGCCAAGTTCTTTGCCACTTTATAACCAGGACTTCCTTTCCTCCAGTTTCCAATAACATGTTCCTCAATTCTGTGCCAGAATTGCCCTGAGAGTTCATGTTTCTAGAACATAACTCAAAACTCTTCCAACCTCTACTCATTACCTATTACCCAGTTCCAAAGCCACTTACACATGTTTAGGTGTTGGTTATAGCAGCACCCCACTTCTCAGTACCAAAATCTGTCTTAATCTGCTTGGGCTGCCATAACAAAATAGCATGGGCTGAGTGGCTTAAATAATAGACATTTATTTTCTCACAGTCTGGAGGCTGGAAGTCTAAGATCAAGGTGCCATCATTGCCAAGTTCTGGTGAGGGCTCTCCCCTGGCTTGCAGAGGGCCACCTTCTCATGGTGTGTTCATATGGCCTCTCGTGCAAGCATGGAGAAAGACAGAGAACAAGCCTGCTGGAGTCTCTTCTTATAAGGGCCCTAATCCCATCATGAGGATCTTACCCTCATGACCTCATCTAACCCTAATTACTACCCAAAGGCTCCAACTCCAAATACCATCACATTGGGGGTTAGGGCTTCAACATACAAATTTGAGGGGGACACAAACACTCCATCTATAACACCTCTACATGCAAAAGCACAACTCTGGAGAAGAAAAAAATATTTGCCCAGACTTTGGTTTCTGTTGGAACAGATGTTAAGAAATTATTGCCAAGATTTTACGTTTAAGCTGGGATTTCATTTTTAAGTCAGAAGATACATTCCAGGGTTTTCTTTTTAAGTGCTGAGGGAGAGACAGGATCATCCTATCAAGCACATAGCAGGTTTACTATCCCCATCAGAGGTTTGGAAAGAAACCATTTTCTCATAGTTCCATTTCAAAAACAATAAAGAGTTCTGGAAAGGGGTGGCGTAGTGGGGGCGCAAAGCCAAGGGGGCCTTGTTGGACATAGGATGGCTCACATAATGCTTAACTGAAATTTCTCTTAGACTTTCTTGGCAAACCACCCAGAAGATGGAAACACACCAGGGACCTTTTACACATCTGCCTTCATTCTAGTCTGATTTCAGTTGCCTTAGTAATAATGAGAATTTTTTATTAAAAAGACCTTAGAGAATTTCCTATTCTTTTTAAATAGATTTCTTTCTATTAAAAAGACTTTGAAGAATGTTCTATTCTTTTTAAATAGATTTTTTTTCTATTAAAAAGACTTTAGAGAATTTTTTATTCAAAAAGACTTTCTACTAAAAAGACTTACTTTAATCCCTAAATTCCAAATTGTTTTCCAAATAATTATTCCAAACTTTATCACTCTCCTCAAAACCCCTCCCCTCAGCAGATCACCTGGACTCCTAGGTCATGGAGGAACTGAAGTCACCAGGGATACTCTTCACCAGCCTCTTGCCTCCTGTCGGCCATTTTAATGTCCACACGCCTATTCATATCTACACCTTGACTCTTTTCCCAAAATCTAAGACAAGGTAAACCTCAAAGCATCTCAAAACCAGTGTCTATACTTAGTCCCATTCCCTTCTGACTCTTTCGACACTGTCTTCATCAGCCACCTCCTTTTCTCTCATATCAAATTCTTCCTTTTCACTGGCTCCTTGTCTTTAGCCTATAAACACCCTCATGTCAGGTCAAAAAAAAAAAAAAAAAAAAATCCCCTCTCAGCCGCAACATTCATCCTAGCTACTGTTTATCACCACCACTTTACCAAGTGTGTACTTTCTTAGAGTAATAATGGATCTAATTGATAAATCTTGTGGGCAATTTGAAACTCACTTTCACTGAACCATAGAGAAGCTTTAATTGACCTAAATGAAGCATAAAAAAATCATTAAAAATCTGAAAAATATATAATTTTTGCAAAATTACAGGATATGAGACTAATACATAAAAAATCAATTTTATTTCTATACACCAGCAATGAACAATCCAAAAATGAAATTAAGAAAATAATTTTATTTATAATGGCATTAAAAGGATAAAATTTATAGGAATAAATTTAACAAAAGAAGTATAATAAACCATAAAGCACCACTGAAAGAAATTAAAGAAGACCTAAATAAATGGAATGAATCAGAAGACTTAATACTATTAAGATAGCCAAACTCCCCAAAGTGATCTACAGATTTAATGAAATCTATTTCAAAATTCCATCTGGCTTCTTGGCAGAAATTAAAAAACTGATGTTAAAGTTCTTATGGAAATGCAAGGGAACCAGAAGAGTGAATTTTGAAAAAGAACAATGGAGATGGAGGACTAACACTTTCCAATTTCAAAACTCACTATAAAGCTATCGTAACCGAAACAGTATAGTGCCAGCATAAGAATAGACATATATATCAATGGAATAAAATTGAATCTAGAAATAAACCCTGACATTTATCATTAAATGATTTTTGATAAGGGTGCCACAAGATTCAGTGGAGGAAAAAAATAGTCTTTTCAACAAACGGTACTGGTACAATTGCATATCCAAATGCAAAGAATGAAGATGGAACTTTAGATTTCAGCTCTCCATATAAAGAGCTTGGAAGTCATCACTCTCAATATTACAACAAGAAAAAAAAGAAGAAACTAAAAGTCAATGACTTTTCTTGGATCCATCAGGGAACTGAAGTTTCAAGGCAAACAGCCACCCCAAAATCTGGACCAACAGTCCAATCCAGAGAGTCACTGGGATCTGCTTACCTGGAGCAGAAGTCCCTAGAACTATAAATTGATAGGAACAATTGCATGGCAATTTTGACAAATTGCTGGAGCTGACTGTGGACTATTTTAAGAGTGAGAAACCCCTGTGAGCCTCAGTCATATAAGGGAGCCCTGCATGGTCACTGAATTTTCCTTTAGGAACCCTACTAGGTTGTCACGGTAAAGAGCCAAGAAAAATCTCATGGCTCTAGGAGGTGGTGAGGAAAATTTCCTGTTTTGAGGTAAGTCCAGAGCATACTCCATAACTAAGGCCTACTTTGCAAAGGAAAGACTTTACCAGAGCCTTATCCCACCTGGGGAAGTACATTGTCCTGCCTCCAGCCCCCTCTCAGCTTCCTGTACTACCTGAGTGGGAGGAAGTATGTTAATGTCTCATCCCAGGGACTGGGGCACACTAAAACACTGATATTCAACCATAAGATTACGGAATGTTTTCCCACCCTGACTTTAGCACTGTATCATAGGCCTCTATTATAAGAACATTCAGGAAGGAAAACTACAGACCAATATCTTATAAAGATAGATGTAAAAATCCTTTAAAAAATATCAGCAAATCAAATTCAACAATGTATAAAAATAATTACAAAACATGACCACCTAGGATTTATTCCAGATATTCAAGCATGGTTCAACTTTCAAATCAATATAACCCACCACTTTAGCTAAAGAAGAACAATCATGATGATATTAATTAATATAGAAAAACCATTTGACAAAAATCCAAGACCGATTCTTGATAAAAACTCTCAACAAACTAAGAATAGAGATGAACTTTCTCAACTTGATAGAAAAAAAAAAAAAAAACACTACAAAAAAAAAATACAGCTGGCATCATACTGAAAAACTGGGTGTTTCCCCCATAAAACTATGAACATGGCAAGAAATGTCTCACTGTTCCTATTCAACATGGTATTGTAGTTCTAGCTAGTTCTAGACAATAAATAAAAATAAAAAATGTACCAATTGGGAAGGAAAAAAAAACTGTCTTCATGCACAGATAACAGGATTATCTACATAGAAGATCCTAAATAATCAATGAAAAAATCTCCTGGAACTAAAAAGTGATTATACCAAGTTTGCAGGTTATATGACTAATATGCAAAAGTCAATGACTTTCCTATATGCCAACAATGAACAATTGGAATTTGAAATTTTTTTTAAAATGCTGTTTATAATAGCACCCAAAAATTAAATAAATTTAACAAAATATGTATAGAATCTTATGCATAAAACTACAAAATTCTAATAAAAGAAATTAAATATCTAAATAAATGGAGACATAGTCCATGATTATGGATTAGAAGAATCAATATTGTCAGTTATCCACAACTTGATCTATAGATTCAGCATAATCCTAATCAAAATCACAGGAAGCTATATTATTCTAAGTTTCTATGGAAAGGCAAAAGACCCAGAATACCCAACACAACACTGAAGAAGACTAAAGTCAGAGGACTGAGATTATCTGGTTTCAAGACATACTAGGATGTTTCAGTAATTAAGACAGTGTGGTATTGGAGAAAGAATAGACATATAAATCATTAGAATGGGATAGATAGACCATATATAAACCCACACAAATAGTCAATGATCTTTGGCAAAGGAGCAAAGTCAATTCAATGGATAAAGGATCATCTTTACAACAAATGGTGCTGAAACAATTAAAAGTCTATATGTAAAAATACAAAACTAGACACAGACCTTAAGCATTTTTTAAAAATTAACTCAATGTGGATCATAAACATCAATGTAAACACAAAACTATAAAACTTTTGGAAGCAAACATATGAGAAAATGATAGGTTGGACTTCATTAAAATTAAAATTTTCTTCTACAAAACACACTATTAAGAAAATAAAAAGACCACCCACAGACTGGGAAAAAATATTTGCAAAACACTTATCTGATTAAAGGCATGTATTCAGAATATACAAAGTACTCTTAAAACACAACAATTTAAAAAACAAACCAATTATAAAATTGGCAAAAGATCTAAACAGACACCTTACCAAAGTAGACATACATATGGGAAATTAACATATGAAAATAAGATCAACATCATATCTAATTAGAAAACTGCAAATTAAACCAATATTATTATGCTACTATACGTCCATTAGAATGGCTAGAATCCAAAAAAACTGACAATACCAATTATTATACTAGTAAGAATGTAAAGCAACAGAAACTCTTATTCATTGCTGGTAGGAATGCAAAATGGTACAGCCACTTAGGAAGACTTACAAAACTAAATATTTGATCCAGCAGTTGACGTCTTAGGTATTTATCCAGCCATTTTGGAAACTTGTGTCCACACAAAAGCCTGAACACAAATGTTTACAGCAGGTTTATTCATAATTGCCAATAACTTAAAGCAACTAAGATATTTGTCAATAGGTGAATGTATAAACAAACTGTGATAACATTCACAAAGTGAAATATTATTCAGTGATAAAAAATGAACTATCAAGCCACAAAGGGATCTTAAGTGCATATTCTAAATGAAAGAAGCCAATCCAATCTGAAAAGGTACCATATATATAGAATTACATAATATGAATCTAATTATATGACATTCTAGAAAAGCCACAACTATAGAGCAAGTTCAAAAGCAGTGGTTGCCAGAGTTTTGGGGAGAGAGGAGGAAGATTTGAATAGGTGACGTACAGGGGATTTTTTAGGAGAATAAAACTATTCTGTATGATACTGTAATTATGGCTCCAAGATACTACATGTTTGTCACAAACCTATTGAACTTTACAGCACAAAGGAAAATCTTCATATATGCAAATATTAAAAAATCATTTAGGACTTCTGGGGAATCCCACAATGGAATGAATAATATTACCAATCAATGTAATAATTAAAAATGTATGAAACCACCTCACTAAAGGGAGTGGAGGAAAATGGTGCTGACCTAAGTAACTTGGAAACATGTCAAGTCTGTAAAACTAAAACTAAAGGCTAAAGAAACCCATACATAGGCATTGTACTCTATTTGATAAAGTTTCTTCCCCTTGGGAGTATGAGTTAACAATTCTGATACTATTTTATACTGTGATTGAACAATGAAGTAAATGGATAGAGCCAGGATTCTCACTACTGGGGTGGAAGGTTACAATTCAGCAAGGGGAAGGTGGTGAAATGATCCATGTGGTAATGGATTAGAGTGAAAGACATAGTAAGAACTCACATTTCACTCAATAAAGATACAGATGTTGCAGATAGAAATATTCGTAGATATGTGTTGTGTGTATGCATTGGTTAATATTTCCTTGCTCTCCTAGAGGCAATGACACTCCAGTAGCAATTAGTACATCTTGTGTCCAGGTCTTGGTTTCTAATACCATTCTCCAGTAATAGGAATCAGGGCTCCTTGGAGAAATGGCTGATTTTAGGACCGAGGCAGAAAACACACACACACACACACACACACACCCATGGGAATGTGTCAAGGGCACACTGGATTCAAATGGAAAAAATTCCCAATGGCTAAAGCTGTAATAAATGGAGCAAGAAAAGTATAATCTAAAGTATAAGACAAATATCCATGAATCCATACTGATACAAATAAATGATTGCTTGAATGAATGAATAAATAAATAAATAAGAAATAAGAGAGCAGAGACAAATCTTCCATGAAGAAAAATTCCAAATAATTTGTATGGATACTCCACCCTGAATAAGGTGCACCAGAACTCCCCACTCCTTAAGGGTGGGAGGTACACAGTGCCTTCCTTCTAAAGAGTACAATATGTAAAGGTAGAAATCAAAGAATAACGTTACAAAGATGAAATCTGACTAACATTATCTCAGCCTGGGGATCCATGTCAACATCAACAGTAATAAGTCATATCAACAGCATGTACTCTTGATACCATGTAATGCAAATGTCTCTTCACATCTATGGTCTTCCTTTAAAAATCCATAACCTCACTCAACAGACATGTATCCTCAGTCATGAGGAAAATGTCATTTAAATCCCAATATGACATTTTATAATATAAATTTACAATCTACCTGACCAGTGCTCCTCAAAACTATCAAGGTCATCTAAAGGAAGAAAAGTCTAAGAAACTGTCACAGTGGAAGGAAGCTGAGGGAGACATATGACCAAATGCAATGTGGTATCTGTGATGAGATCCTGAAACAGGGAAAAAAAGGAAATTATGTAAAAATTAAGGAAATCTGAATAAATTATGCACTAATGTTCATAATTTATCAATTTTAGTTAATTAATTGTAACAAATGTACTATACTAATAAGGAAAACTGAGTGTAGGGTATATGGGAGCTCTTTGTACTATCTTTTTAATTTTTCTATAAATCTAAAACTGTTCTAAAAAGTAAAGTTTATTTTTTATTTTAAAAATGAAGTTAGACAACCTTCTCACACTATGCAAAAAAATTGACTCAAAATGCATCCTAGAACTACGTGTAAGAGCTAAAACTATAAAGCTCTTAGAATTAAATATAGGAGTAAATCCTTGTAACCATGGTTTCCTAGAAATGACATAAAAGCACATGTGACAAAGGAAAATAATGCATAAACTGGACTTCATCAAAATGAAAAAATATTTGTGCTTCAAAAGATACTATGAACAAAGTGAAAAAAACAAATGAAAGAATGGAAGAAAATATTTTGAAAATCATTTTATCTGGTAAAGAACTTATAGCCATAATATATGAACTCTTACAACTCAATATAATAAAAAGACAACCCAGTTTAAACACGTGTAAAGGATATGAACAGACATTTCTTTAGAGAAGATACATAAATGGCCTATAAGCACATGAAAAGATGCTCAACATCAACTAACCATGAGGGAAATACAAATCAAAACCACGATGAGATATCACTTATCTCTCACACCCGCTGGGATGGCACTAATTAAAAAGACAGGTAATGTGGATGTGGAGAAACTAGAACCCTCATTCATTGCTGGTGGGAATATAAGATGGTGTAACTGCTTTTGAAAACAGTCTGGCAGTTATAGAACCAATCTCCTCCTCTACATTTCGACTCCCACTTGCCTGTGTAGCCTGGAGTACTGCAATGGCCTCTGCTGTCTTCTTGCAGTACGATCCCACAACATGCTTAGAGCCTCCCCTGATGCACAAGACATAGTAGGAAGTGCACTTTATCAATTTGTATCTCTAAATTAGATCATGATCATTCTTCTGCCTTTGAGGATTGCCTTGTCTTGTATCCCAGAGATAGACTAGGAGTTTGTGTGTGATGATCATTCTTGAAGCAAACCCTCCTTCAATTGCCTTGCATAGAATAAGACTGGAAGTGCCTGAATCTCTTGCCTTTTGGATTCTTTTTTTTTTTTATTTGTCTTCTGCATTCTACAGAAAATTTATATACAACTATATTTTATTTCATTGTATATGTTTTCATATGCATATATTGACATTTAGAAAGCAATGCTTCATAGAGGAGAGAGGAAAAGGCTGCATTCTAATTCCGTTACCTATTCATGTTTCAAGGCTCATATCTAATACCACTAACTCCATGAAGACTTTCCCCATTCTTCTAGTGAGGACATTATTTTTTGCTTATTTGAATCTCCAGTGCTCCGTGCATCTTTTTTCTCACTTAGCTTCATTTGTTTCAGTCATTTATAAATTTACTAACCTTATCATAAACACTTTTACTGGTGTCAGATTAGATAGATAGCAGATATCTAACCTTCCTCATATTTTTTACCTCATATAAATGATTGTATTATTGTATAATTTTATCTCCATATCTTATTGCTCCACTTTCCATTGAAATTCTTCAAGAGCAAGGACTATGTTTTACTTTTCTGTGCTACCTGTGGATAGCCTAAATCAGTGCTGAGTGAGTGAATGAATGAATGAACCAGCTTCAAATTGTCTCCGTAGGGACAAGGGGGCCCTTGGAGGTGCTACTGCAGCTCCAGTTGTTACCATTGCTCTAACAGCACCTTCTGGGTCCTGGACATGGACCTGGAGTGTGGTGCAGCGGTGAGTGTCTAGAATCAGGAAGCCTTAGATCTAGCTCCAGGTAGCCGTGTGGCCTTGGAGAGCTCAGCTCTCTGGGCCTCATTTACATATTCTTTCAGTTCTAAAATTCAAGAGTTCCTGAAACCAGTGGCCCTTATCACAATGAAGAAACAAACTACCAAAATAAACACTGAATTTGGCAAATGGATATTTCTTTTCTTACATCCTAATAATAGCTAGCACTTTTATGGCATGCCTGCTATATATAGGCACTGTTTTAAGTGCATCACCTCTAATAACTTACATATTCCTATGAGATAAGATTATTTTCTTCCATTTTCACATATGAGGTATAAAACAGTCATGCAACTTACATACCTGTTGGCAGAGGCAGTTTCAGACCCAAGCAGTCTGGCTCCAAAGGCTGTACTCTTCATCTTACTGCTTCTCCAGGGTACACGAGTAGCACCTGCCTTCTCTTCTGCCCTCAGGCCCACTGTCCTCAATCCCATTGCCATGTACCTCATTGAAAGATGAAGCCCTTGCTTCATCATGAAGTGATAAATTCAGAAAGATGTTGTGAGAGAACACAATCCCCAGGAGAGCAGAGGTATTTGCTGATGGCTTCATTTGGGACAAGGGCCTTCGTTTTATTTGACATTAAGGGGATGGATTGGGAAATCAAAGTGTAGAGAGGCTTCTGACCTCACTTTTAGAAAGAATGTTGTTCTTTTCTCAAAACCTTATCAGACACAAGGTAGAAAGGTTAGCCCTGTCATTGCAACATCGCCTGTTTTCCTCCTGCCCAAAGGGTTCCGCTCAATGCCATATTAGAGCAGGTGTCCTCTATCTACCAGTTCTTTCTCAAGAACTGGATTTAGGAGCCACCAGGGCACTGCTTCCCCATTCCCTACCCCAGCTAACAGGTATATCAGCTGCAAGAAACATACTGGGATGCTTAGACAGGCCTTTAAAAACTGAGTCAGGAAGAATAAGTAAACAAGGGAACTTCAATCATATGAAACATGTACTTTGAGTCCAACAGAGTAACAGGTAAGATAAAAATGATTCCAGTGCTAACAAAGATCGTGATCGATATTCAGAGTTGCTGGGCTTCTTCCTGCTCTTCCAGCCAGATGTTTCCCTCTCATTCTTTTTTTTCTCCTCTTACCTTCCCTTTTCTCCCCTCTGCTCCTCTTTCCACCTGGCCTTTCTTTCCCAAGTACCATGGGACTGTTATTGTCATCTTCACTCCCCCTGGGTCATCGAGGCAAAAAGCCTCATATAGATGCATATTAAAAAATCCTGAATACCTACATATATATAGCCTGCATTCACACTTTGATTTTGTTATCCATATACTCATTCATTGATTCATCAGAAAATTATTTAGTGCATGTTCAGTACCAAGTCCTAGCTATGGGTACCCTACCTCCCCACGCACAAGGTACATACCTTAGGACAAATGTATTTTGCTGTTTCCCCACGGCTATTGGATTTGGCTGGAAAGGCCCAAGGGCTTATGTTTGATAGTTTATCATTGATTATGGATTCAGAGTCTGGTAGAAACCAGGTCTCTAAATTACAGCCTTAGGGAAACCAGCTGTTTGGGGAAACTAGCAGAAACAAAAACCTTCCTGTTCGGTGCTTTTATTGGCCTTTCTGAAACTCTCTCTTTGAGCTCTGGGAAAAGCTCAAACACAGGCAGGGACCAAATCGTGCTCACTAAAGAAATCCCTATAAGCTTAGGAAACTTTTCCAGTGCCAAACCATTAATGAATGGCTCATAGAGTAGGAAAAAAGCATAATCATAAAGCATTATATAATGTTTTTGTTGGGTTTTTTAATTTTCAAAATATTAAGGGGGTACAAATGTTTTTGTTACATGGATATCTTTTACAGTGCTTAAGTCGGGGCTTTCTGAATAGTGTACATTATACCCGATAGGTAGCTTTTTACCCCCCTTCCCCCGGCTTCTTGATTTCCAGTGACCTTTACATCACCCTGTGCCCGTGTATACCCACTGATTAGCTCCCAATTATTATGTCTTTGGCATAAAGATGTCATGTCAAAGCATCATGTCAAGACATGGCTTTTGGCCAAAAGTATTATTCCATTCTGTTTATCATAAATTCATTAAGCATCTCCTGAGTACCCAGCATGGTATTGGGTACATTCCTCACCCTTTGGGCACTTCCAACCAAGCTGGGAAGGCTAGAAAGGCAAAAGTCAGGTAATAGATGCAGCCTGGTAGATGCAGCATGGTAAAGTGGAAATAGCCCTCACTTTGGAATCTTAAAACCGGTTATGGCTCTGAGTTTCACCACGTCATCTGTGAAACCTGGTAAAACTCAGTTCAAAACTGTTGTAAGCATTCACTTTGGATATTATATAAATTAATAAATAGAAAAACTTTTTATGGTTTTTAGAGAAGAATGAATGCAAAGCAGGGTAGAATTCCTTGTAAGGTTTGATACAATCCCATGGGATAGGCCGGTGTTTTGCAAACAAGCTACCACCTATTAGTAGGGTCATGAAATCAGTTTAATTGGTCGTGACCAGAATTTGTTTTGTTTTGTTTTTTTAATGAAGTGGACCAGAATAGAAAATAGAGTGTATCACATGTAATACAGGTAAGTTTTGTTTCAAGCAAATTTTGTCTCTAATATGCATATTTGCATATACTCTATTGTGGTGGGAAAAAGATTTCTTAGTATGGGTCACTTTCAAAAAGTTGGAAAAATGCTGAGAAGTCTGCATGCCCTCTCTATTCCAATGTTCATAAAATTATTTGGATTCAGCCTTGCTACTGGTCTAATGATTCAATAGTTGGATTCTTAACTCACTCACTCTAGTATATCTTGATTGTTATATTTTCTTAGCTCTTTAGGGTGGTGCTTGTAGACATCTTGTTCCCAAGCACCTAGCTTCAGAAGGAGAATGACCAGAGACAACTAGAGAAAACAGAATAGTTAACTGCCACACCAGCTAATCATTAATTACTCTTTAGTAACAGGAGATCACAGAAGGGGAGGTGGGGCTGGGATCTTAGAGATTTCCAGGAGGTCCATTCAGAGCAATCTCTAAAAAAAGGGTAGGATTTGGCTCATGGAGAAACAAAAGAGAAGGAATCAGAGTAGAGGACAGACCAGAGCCAAGCTGGGGAGGGTGTGGTCTGTCTGAACAGTCTACCTGAACCAGTGAGGAGCTGCTTGACGGGGGCTCAGAGGCAAGCCCCATACCATTAGGGTAAACATCTTGCCAATGTCCAGTGTCCCTGAGCTCTGCTTGCCTGATTGACCCTAACTACAAGCTCTCACAAGCATAACCTGGATCTTCCCTCCCTTGGATCATCTTCCCTCAGCCCTGACCCTGGCCAGTCACTATGCACAGTAACTTCAGACCAGGAAGGGACGGGAGGCAGGAAGTAGAACAATGTAGAAAAATATGTCATCCCAGACTTGCCATTTTGTGTTCTTGATATACTGTGCTTGGAGTGAACTTTTGCCACCAGGACATTCTTACAGAAACGTCAATATCTGCACTGATGACCCATGGGTGACACATCTGACCGTGGGACTTGGTGTGGCTCCACTATCAAGGGACTAAGGCAACATAAGTCTCTGGGACAATACCAAAGGCCCTGAGTCAGGGCTAAAAGTCATGTCACAGCCACAGAGATGAATTAAGTATGAACAAGATCCCCTAGTTGTCACAGGGAACATCTTAACTGGAGTTCTTGAGGTCCATGGGTGGTTTTCAGGGGCTTTATAACCTCTTAAAGTTCTGTGCAGTATTTTCTGGGCATTTGTAGATTTTTATAATAAGAGGATGCTAGCTCTTACCAGATTATGAAAGCACTCAGTGGTCAAAAAAATTTAAGAATTATTAGCTTCTTCCACTGTAATTTTTATGTATCTTCATAGTAAGAAGACCAGTCCTATAACCCTGGATAAAAGGGAGGGCGGGGAGGGGTCTTTAAAGCAACAGAAGCTGGCTTCTCTCTGGTTTACTGTCCAATATATACTGAACAAGTGGTCAGAGCAGATTCTTGGAATCAGAATATTACCATTTCAATGGGAATATATACCCTGTGGAAGATCCATTAGAAGTGCTTTAGCCAAATCTAAGGGTGACCTAGAATTCCTAAAAAATGCAGTGCCATGTGTCACTCCTGATTATAACATTTATGTTAGCATTTCAATTTCCATCCTACTAGAGCAGCACGTCCAAAGACAAGTAAGTTGAAAACACCCATTGGTTGTGTAATGCAGCCAATCCCCCTCCTGTCATCAGTGTGAAGAGTATAGATTACCATGGTGGATTATGTCACTATGATTGTTGCTATTGAAATATAGAGAGAAAAGGATATACCATATCCAGCTGGGCCATGATGTTTCTTTTTGAATTGGCATACTGCAATTCAGAAGATCATCTTGGCTAATTGTATATTTGATCATATTGTGTATATATAATCTGATTTTTAAAAGTTTGAATCTAAGCAAATCTAAAATTTATTCTTTGAAATTATTAGACTGTTTCTCTTCTCTTTTGTTGTAGGGGAGACAGTTTTTTTCCTAAACCTCAGAATAACGCTATTGCTGAGGAACTGGGGGAAAAAGCTTACCTGCAGGAATTGTCCTCTAAATTACCAAATAACTTTTAAACAATTATGCAATCTAAATCCAGGTGTTTTTATCAGAAGATTAAATGTAGCCTAATTTCCCAGCTTGTAGCTTTCCCAAATCCAAGGAAAATTAATTCCATACCTAATTTGAAATTGCTTCATTTTCTTTGTATGATACCTCACCTAAAAAACAAAGCCACACCATGGGCTTCTTTTAATCCTAATTATTTAGAGTAATAAGTTTCTGGTGGATAATTAATATTAGCAAAATTAATTCATTTACTAAAAGCAGTGATCTGACAACAGATGAAAAAGTTGGGCTTTCGAGAAAGGACATTGGCCTCTATTCATTCTTCTTCACATTCTAAATCAACAACTATCTCTGCCATAACTGGGTCATTACTCACGGAGTAATAAGGGATGGGGAAAGTTAACAGTTAACCACAGCATGTACCTTTAGTTAAGTAATGTTGATTTTGGATAATTGTATAAGATTTGTACAAAGTAAACTCTGATTGACCACTAAGATAATAAAAAATAATATCAGTGAGCTTTATGACCAGTGAAAATCTAACACAATAATTTACAAATATTCATTTAGTTTATGATGCTGTACTTCAAATATACATTTGGAGGATAATGGGAAAGATGATTAAAGTTGGCCCAGTGGCATTTTTCAGATAGCTGAGAAAGGAGAAATAAATTCTACCCTTCACAGCTTTATGTTTCATTGTTATTAACCGATAGGTTCTTTTCCTAAAGAAGTGAGCTAGTGGTCCATGTACCAGAGAGTTTATATTTCCAATTCTAAACTACATTTTTCTGAATCCCAAAAAATTTTATCAACGTGAAAAATTGTATCTCATTACTGAATCATAAAAAAGAATTAAAAACTGAACTCTGTGCTTTTTCTCAGAGTATAACAATGTTTTTGAAAGCATAGAGCTACAAGGGACTTCACAAAACACAAAGAGCAAACATTCTCTATGTTAAGACTGGCCAGACAGATAGTAAAAATTGCTAAAAACCATCCACTACATTAAGACATGTGGAATTTTTTCCTTCAGTATTCACTAATTTTTTTTTTTTTTTTTTGTTTTTAGAGACAGGGTCTCACTCTGTTGCCTAGGTACAGTGGTGTAATCATAGCTCACTGTAACTTCAAACTCCTAAATTCAAACAATCCGCTGCCTCAGCCTCTATAGGCACATGCCACCATGCCCAGCTAATTGTTTTATTTTTTGTAGAGATGAGATCTTGCTATGTTGCCCGGGCTGGTCTCAAATTCCTGGCCTCAAGTTAAAGGAGGTGGTTAGGATGGGCCCTGATCCAATGCAACTGTTGTCCTTGTAAGAGGAGGTGATTAGGACACAGACATGCAAAGGAGAGACCATGTAAAGACTCAGGGAGAAGACAGCCATCTACAAGCCAAGGAGAGAGGCCTCAACAGAAACCAATTCTGCCAGTACCTTGATCTTGAACTTCCAGAATCCAGAGGTATGAAGAAATGGATTTCCATTGTTTAAGCTGCTCGGTCTGCAGTACTTTGTCATGGCAGCCCGAGCAGACTAACCCACAGGCTATGCTGGGAGTCAATGTGGCACATTCCACAAGTGCCAGCATCACAGCCCACATAGTAGCTCAGAAAACAAATTAATTCAGAGATACCAGGGCACCAAATGGTGGGGATGATAAAGAGATTGTGAAAGAGGGGGAAGAACTTCATAAAAAGAGTGGAGATTAGAGCTGAGGTTTGGTGACCAGGGCAGGAGAGTGTGTGCCCGGAGAGATAGAAGGAGGGAAGCAAGTCACATCCAGGCGCACTTTCCCTCCCTCCATGGAAGCACTGTAGGGAGGGGAGTCGGGGCAGAGAGAAGAGCAGCTGCCCAGCTACCCTGACAGATGACAGATGGGACAGTATCAGTGGGTGGGCTTAGAAGCTGCCAGAGCTATCTGACTCTCCCACCTCGCTGACCACTCCCTTCAGGAAGGCTCTGGCTTCTCTGCCCAGTCAGGGAGCAAATAGCTCATCTGCCCTCTAACAAGGAGACATGGCTATGTTATTAATGAAGCGAGAATGAAATTATTATCTGGATAATTCAGGCATCCATCACCACTTTCCATTAAAGTGCCCAGGCAGAAAAGGCACAAGAGTCAAAAGGAATAGATTGATTTTAATAAACTGCCTCAATTTACCATTTTTATTTTAGCAGTGTCCAAATTAAGTGACATAGCTGGCCTCTAGCCTTGCCAGGGTCAGCCAATGACGGAAACTGCTGTCAGCCAGGGTCTCCCAAGGGGTTCCAGTGCCAGGACCTGGTCCAGATTGAGAGGACAGCCATGTCATTTCACACTGATGCATTTTCAGAGGTATTTTCTGGGTGTGATATGGCATCTCACATTCCAGGCTGTTAATCCATTAGGATTAGCCATGTAAAAGCATTATTGGACATGTCCAGGATAAGCATGGAAAAAACTGAGATGGCTTAGCCCAGCTTCTTGTTTATCTACTTGGGAAAAATACATGCAGACATTTAGCAAGGAAAAATTGCAATAAACAGCATTTACAATAAGAATGCATCCACAGAACAGCAACTGCAGGTGTTTCAGCATGTTCATGCCTCTCCCCATGCCCATTGCATCAGAAATCTGGACATTATCAAAGGCAGACCCTAGGAAATGCCTCTAATTCCCACCTCTTTCTCTGGCAGCGGGTGGCTACGGTATTTTCATGTTGCCTCTCTGTCCTTCCTGGGAGCCAGCGGAGGCTCAGAACCCCCTGCCTTATTTCTCTAACAACTGCCATGAGGAGTCTCAGGTTTCCTAATCCTCTCATTGAGATTCAGAATGGTGGAGTATCAACTGCATGGGATATAAAGTCAGGACATCTGAGTTTGAGTTCCGGCTCAGTTATTTATATACCAGGTGATCCTGGGAAGGCTTTTAACTCCAGGGAGCTTCAGGTGCCTCACTTGTAATGTATAACATAAAACCCACAGAATTATTAGAATAAAAGAAATGATGGATACCAAAGCCCTTTACAAACCTTAAAGCATTGTATAATTTCAGGTCTTGCTAATAACACACTAGCTCATTTCTCCAGACGGGGCAACTCGTGTGTGTACATCAAAGTCACTGAGAAGCAATCTTATGTTGCCATTTGATCTTCGTACATGTTCGTGAGTGCCCCCTTCTAGGCACCTGTACTTGGATAAGGAGGACAATAGAATTTGGTTAGTTCTGTAGAACTTAGCCGTGGCTTCCTCATTTGTAAGATCTAATGTGGTTAAAATATCTCTTTTCCAGGTTTTTTGAATGTTAAATGAGGTAACTTATGAAAGTTAACTATCACAATGATTTGTCCATTTTTGCTGTTTGATTAGGATTTTAAAGAAAATATTTACAATGATATGACTATTTTTCTGTTGCCACTAGGGAGCAAAGAAATGAACACTCTCCTCAACATCTGGAACACTGTTACTGCCCGTGTGTGAAGGTTTGTTAATTCTCCATCCTTACTCCTCATTCCCCCTCTCAACTCTTCTTCTCCTGATTAACACCAAAAGTGACTATATTAAGGTGTCACTTTATTTTTTTAATTTTTTTTAATTTCAAAACATTAAGGAGGTACAAATGTTTTTGGTTACATGGCTCACTTTTGTAGTGCTTGAGTCACAGCTATAAATGTGACCATCACCAAAATCGTGTTCATTATGCCCGTTAGGTAGGTTTTTGCCCTTCCCCTTCTTCCTGCCTCCTGCTAGATTTCCACTGAGTTTTACTTCCCTCTGTGCACACATGTGCTCATCAGTTAGCTCCAATTTAATAGCAAGTACATGTGATGTTTGTTTTTTCATTCTTTAGATACTTCACTTAGGATAATGGTCTCCAGTTCCTTTTGAAAATTGTTGCCAAAGACATTAATTCATCCTTCTTTAAAATTTTTTTTGTTACTAGTTTTGTGCGTTTCCTTGTAAAACACATTGAGCTGTGTTGGGTGCACAGCAAGCTCTATGTCTCTAACCAGTGGATACTTTCTGAAGGAAAAGGGAAGAGTGCTTATCAGGGCATCATGGACTCCAAAAGGAGCTTGAGATTTAACCTTCAGAGACCAAGAACATCTCTGGTTTCCTTCTGAAAAGGTAAGGGTTGCAGGCTTGTCCCCTAAGTGACTTAGCTTTCATCCCAGGTGACTGGTCACAGCTTTGGAAAGCACTAGGGCAGAGCAGATCCTGATAAGGTCTGATCCTCCTCGTTGAGCAATAGGACTGATGTCACCCTCATTGGGAACAGTCACGCCCTATTGGCAGGGAGACAGAAGAGGTAACTCAGGGCCACTTACAGGCTCACAGAAACCTAGAAATTTCTAAAAGCAAGGATCAAAAGGAATCCTCTATACACAAAAATTAACTCAAAATGGATCACAGCCTTAAATGTAAAACCTAAAACTATAAACCTCCTAGAAGAAACACAGGAGTAAATTTTCTTGACCTTGTTTTAGGCAATGGTTTCTTAGATGTGACATCACAAGGACAAGCAAGAAAGGAAAAAAAATTAAAGTTTATGAAAATTAAAACTTTTGTACTTCAAAGAAAAGTGGAAAGACAACCCACATAATGAGGGAAAATATTTGTAAATCCTATATCTGATAAGGGACCTGTATCTAGGATATATAAAGAACACTTACAACTTCATAAAAAAAAAAGTCCAAACAATCCAATTGAAAAATTCAAAATCCAAAGGATTTGAACAGACATTTCTCCAAAGGAGATATACAAATTGCCAGTAAGAACACAAAAAGATGCTCTCCATCTGTGGTCCCCAACCACCGGGCCACAGACAGGTACAGGTCCATGGCCTGTTAGGAAACAGGCCACATGGCAGGAGGTGAGCAGCACTCGAGCAAATGAAGCTTCATCTGTATTTACAGCTGCTCCCCATTGCTTGCATCACGACATAAGCTTCTGCCAGATCAGTGGAGGCATTAGATTCTCACAGAAGCATGAAACCTACTGTAAACTGTGCATGCGAGGGATCTAGGTTGCCTGTTCCTTATGAGAATCTAATGCCTGATGATCTGAGGTGGAGCTGAGGCAGTTATGCTAGCACTAGGGAGTGGCTGCAAATACAGATTACCACTAGCAGAGAGGTTCGACTGCACAACAAATGTAATGTGCTTGAGTCATCCCAAAACCATCCCCCCCACCCTGGTCCATGGAAAAAGAGTCTTCCACGAAACCCGTTCCTGGTGCCAAAAGGGTTGGGGACCACTGCTCTACATCATTAGCCATCATGGAAATGTAAATTGAAACCACAATGAGATACCACTTCACACCCAGTAGAATGAGTATAATCAAAAAGAGAACATGATAACAAGTGTTAGCAAAGATGTGGAAAGACTGGAACCTTTATACACTGCTAGTGGGAATGGAAAATGGTTGAGCCACTTTGGAAAATAATCTGGCAGTTCTTCAAATGATTAAACAGAGAATTACCAAATGACCCAGCACTTTCACTCCTAGGTATATACCTAAGAGAAATGAAAGCATATGTCCATGCAAAAACTGGAACACAAATGTTCATAGAAGCATTCATAGTAGCCATTAAGTGGAAACAATACAAATGTACATCAATTGATAAATAAATAAAATGTGGTATATCTACACAATAGAATATTATTTGGTAATAAAAATAAATAAAATGCTGTTAGATGTGAGACTCTTGAAAATATTATCCAAGTGAAAAAAGCCAGTCATAAAACACCACACATTATATGATACCATGTACATGAAATGTCCAAAAAAGGCAAATCTGTAGAGACACAAAGTAACTTTGTGGTTGCCTACGGCTGGAGGACTAGAGAGGTTAAGGGGCGATGGCTAATTGGTACCAGATTTCTTTTGGGGGTGATAAAAAATGTTCTAAAATTGATTGTTGTGAATCAATTAGTATATTCACAATTCTTTAAGTATACTAAAAAACCATTGAATTGTACACTTTAAATGGGTATACTTCATGCCATGTGAATTGTACCTCAATAAAGCTATTAAAAAAAGAAGCCCCTTTTCAGAGTGAACCTTAGAACACCTAAAGGTGTCTATTACATATGTTTTAAAATAACCTTATTAAAAGCTAAGCACACCACTAAAAAAAGACAAGGAAGCCCTAATACGAATCAGAATGTTTCCACCCGCTTTCTGCTTTGGAGACCAGGTCACCAAAGCAGGCTGGGTTCTGGTGATGGCCTGAGCTCTCCTCCATGCTAATATAGTGGGAAGGACATACGGATAAAAACATCAGGCAATCTGGTAAATATTTGGTCTTTGACTTCAGAGTCTAGGTAAAGACAGTGTCAGAAAAACTTCACCTCAATACTGGTAACGTTCCCTGCTTTCCCTATAATGGATGGGCCTGTGACTCAGAGGGGGACAGAAATAGCAGAGATCTGAGATAGGCCCCCCAAGCATTGCTACACATACGTGGGCTCCATCTGGCCATCTGTAGATAGACAGGCTGTTTCCCTTTCAGAGATGCTTAATTGCTATACTGACAAGAGCATTGTCGAATTTCATAAAATTCCACCAGTTAGGCAGCCTACAAATGGCTGCCCAGGTATTCTCAGACTGATAGAGAAGGGTTGGATTCAATGACCTTATGGCCCTTTGAGACCTTGAACCTCTATCATTCTATATAATTAGTTATATATTAATATTTATTCTAACTACAAACCCATAAAAAATCACTGAAATTTTTCACTTTTAATGAGAAATAAGGGAATGCACTGATATCAAAGATTCATCTTTATAAAGCAATCTTCAAGCAATTTTCTGTAGTCAAGTGGATTCAGTGCAAATAGAGGAGAATGAATAACCTAGATTATAAATTAAAGACCCAAGTTCTTGTCCTTCTTCTGCCCTTGTCATGAGAACAACAACAACAAAAAAAAAAAAAAACCATAGAAAATAAAAACAAAACACCTTAGGCTGTTTAGGCCTCAGTTTCTCTGTCTATAAAATGAGAATATTAGTCTAGATCTCTAAGATCTTTTCTCTGTCTGAGACTCTATGAATTCCTGTTTCTACATCTCCCTTCACAGCTCTGGACAAGGAGAATTCTGCCCAATACTCATGGTCTTCTATACAATGTAGAGTTTGAACGCCATTTAGTTAGCCTGGAAGCTCTATCCCTGGCCCAGGGAACAGCAAACTGTGTCCCCTCCCCCACCCCTATCCCCACTCCCCGCCCCAGCCTCCGGCTGCATCTCCCTGTCTTCCGTCTCCCCAGCCCTGTCCCTGGACTCCAGGTGGCTGGCTCCCAGATTGCCAGACACAGCAGACGTTCTCAGCTTCCTGCCACTGCCCTCTCAGTGCTGCTGCCCTTTCCAGCGACCCAGATCCTGCCCATCATGCAAGCCAGCTCACGTCTCACCACTCCAGGACCCCCGAGAACCCCACTGGACCACCGCAGTCTGACCGTGTAGACCCACACTGGGCACTTTACATACACTCGTTACTAGCCGTGATGTATAATTATGCCCTCCTCCTCTGGAAGCTCGCAGAGGACAGTGCTCAGGGGCACCCTAAATTCTTGAAGAGAATCAGTGGGCGAGTGGGGAATGGTGAGGCTTGTTTATCCAGCCAGCTGTCATCATCAGCACTGGTCTCTACCTGCTGAGAGGAGTGCATTCTGGGCCTTAGTCTTATGAGAACATAAAGTAAAAAAAAAAAAAAAAAGAAAGAGCAGCTAACAAGAGCCAGCAAAAAGACTTTCAAAGGAAATGCTAAGTTGTTTATAAGGTAGGATGAAGCCTAAAGTTAGACATGAGGAAGGTCCTAGCAGCCGTGAGGCTTTAGCCCAGAATAATATATACATTTGTTTTTTAAGTCCCAAAGTTTCCACAGAATCAAAGCAGTCAGAGATCGAATGGGCCTAAGAGGTCATCTAGTCCCGTCTTCCCATCACACAGATGGGGGACTGACACCCAGAGTCTTAGAAACCGTCCCACGATCCCAGTTCACAGATCCTGCCCCCTCTCCTCCAGCTTCAAGTTCACCAGGCATTCTAAATTAATATATAAATACGTGCAGCAGCACCCAGGAGTAAAAATGAAGTGCATATACAAAACAAACTCGTCTCGCATAGACCATGCTACGTTATAATCACAGAATTTACTGCTTGACTGCGACCTGCCTTGCCTAAGGAAGGTGCTCACGAGGGACAGGGAAGGGAGAGAAAAACGTTGTGGACTACTCACAGTTCTCGCCCTCCAAGCTTCTCTCTCTCGTTGGCAAGAAAATATGTAACCACATGAAAAATTAAATAATGTTATAAGAGAAAAATATAAGGTGGGGGCAAGAACAGCAGGATTGTACGAAGGCGCTTTGTGATCGCTGTCCTGCTTGGAAACTGACTGATAGGGGATCAGAGTCAGAAGCCATCAAGTCTAACTGGGCTGGTGCCAGAGGAAGGCTCTTCACAGGAGGTGGGGCTGGAGCCAACCCTGGGAGGGCAGAAGGAGGAAAGCTGCATGGGCAAGATCTGCATGGGCGAGAGAGTGATAACTCACACACAGCCTCACTGCACGGTGAACCCTGCTCACTTCTGACTTCTCTCTCCCTGCTGGAACTGCTGCTCAACACTCTGACCTTATCTCTTGGATTGCAGAATGACAGAGGAGGAGAGTTTCTTTTTGCTTCCTCACAGGTGGTTAATAATCCATCTATAATGTCTGCACCTGGTCGACACTAGCCCACTCTACCATTTTCCACCTAAATGTACCATTTTTTTCTTGACATTTCTCGTGTGTGTGTGTGTGTGTGTGTGTGTGTCTGCTTTATCGTTGGCATGTACAGACCACACTGGGCATGCTTCCATCTACAATGCTTGAAGTTTACTTTCTAGCTTCTGGGCATCATTTGCAATTATAATGCTGTCATAGGCAGAAAAGAGATAGACTAATTAATCATTGTCAATACTGGTCCCTATTTGCCAAATGAGTTTTTGGAACAGCATGGCTGGGAATAATTTGTATAGATTATATTTCCTTGTTTTATGTCACTGAAAACATTTATTTAGCATCATGGTCACGGTACATAAACAGCCTGGAAGCAATGGGGTACAGCCGAATGGCATGGATTCATTCATTCATTCATAGTCAGCAAATGGTTTTCTGAGCACCTACTTCAGTCTGTGAGCTGCACTGAATATCGGGCAGCTGGGGGGCCTTTAGTAACTTCCATGGTACCCTGAACTTGGCCAAATCCTTCTGGTCACCTGCAGTTGGGCAAAATGGATAGTTTTGCTCCTGGAGACTTTAACTGGGACATTTGGCATTATCTAATTCCTTGAAATTCCACCAGTCAGGCGGCTTTCTAATGCGTACCCAGAGCCCTGTGATTACTCAGATTGATGGCTCACCCAACAGGACTTTGCATTCATGAGCTGATAAGTTATAGTGACTAGCCGAGATTAATCTGTGTGACACCAGAACGTGTCTCTACTTAAAGGAAAAGGAACGAGGGTGATGTCTGTGGTCACAAATAACATATTTTCAAATAGCTTTTGTCAAAGGATCTAAGTGGATTTTGTCATTTAAGACAAACCTCTGCATTAATCCTTACAGTATTTCCATGCGCGTACTCAAGTCAGCTCAACAGTTCCACATCTGCTCTGCGGAGCTCGTACGCTAGACCCAGTCAGAGGACAAGCATTGCTGGCTGAGGCCAGTCCAGGGACACTTCCCAGAGGCCGTGGACAAAGAAAGGGAAGCTGAGCCCAGCAGTTCAGTCTTAGGTTTTCTCCTGTAGAGACGGTGATGGTGAGCTCAGGCTCATCCAAACATCCCACAGTTTTTCCCTGCATCCAAGTTATCAGATTCATTTTTGGTTCCCAATTTGTAGACATTATGTTCTCTATTGATGCTGACCGTAGGCCACTGGCTTCATCTGTCATCCAACAGAGAAAGGCTGCACTTGTGCTTGTACATTACGGCTAGCCATGTCTGCCTGGCTCCTCTCTGCCTGAATATTCTTCCCCATTCTCCTTAAAGTGAGTATGCATGGGAGCAGGACCCTTTCCTCAAATACTAATGGCAGCGAGTCCTATGGAACGTCCATCCACGTAAAGTAAGCCAAATAAAATGCTCAGAGAAATGGAGTTTCAGGGCAATTACTTCTTTCAGACCTTTCACAATTCAGTGGTGCAGGGATGACCAGCCTTGAGTTGAGAATTCTGTAATATCCACCTTTCACAACATGAATATACCATGGACACAACACAGCTGGAGGGAGTTTAGCCGCCCACAGGAGTTCGTGGCTAAAGACAACAGTATCTGAACGAGGACAGGGTGGAGGCCCAAGTGTGGGGAACAAGGCAAAAGTCATCGCTCGAATATCATCTGAGGGAACAGGGGTCTTTACACACAGCGATGACCCTCCTGGAACCAGCAGTCATGCCATCAGAAGATTTAAGCAACTTCACAGGTAGCTTGTTACATCTGGATATATCTTATAAATCAAACAAAACTGACAAACTGTAACCATAAACACACACTGACTTCTGTGCTGTCCACATCCCATCCCTGTTAGCCCTATGTCCTCACTCCTGGCTGCCTCCTGCTTTCACTCCTTCCTGTGTGTCCCTGCCCCAGGTATACCCCACACAGTCAGCGCCCTTCATAGCCCACCTACATCGCTCAGGGCAGTTTCCTGTCTACACATGTTGTCTGTCCAACCGGGTTCGAGTCGGGGACATGGCCAGGCACAGACGCCCCTCCACCCCATCACAGCCTCCCCACCAGCAGCCCTTTCTGATTGATCTCGGGTCAGTGAAACGGGTGCTGCCAAAATGTCTGTCCTAGGCCTGATTTCCTACAGCTGGGCAGGAGCAGCCAACACCGGCTAGTTTCCTTGGGAAATGGAAAGCACCTAGAAGACAAGGAAACAATTTCTAGAGAACGTTCCAGGGTGTTTGGGAGGAACATACTCTGCTTCTCCTCATTGCCAACCCCCCATTGGGGGAAACCCAGGAGCCGGTGCAGGCGGTGCAGGTGGAGAAAAGCCTCGTCTCAATTTCCCAGAAGACCTTGCTCAGGAGGGTGGGCCCAGGGAGGCTGGTCTTCTCCAGAGCCCCCTCCTCGCTGGGGTTTCTGAAGACTTGGGCCCTTGGGCTCCCACTGGACCCATCCCGCAGGGCCAGTCCTGGTCGCTCACCATACCTCCCGGGCTCCCCTTTCTGTCTCCTCCCTCCCGCTAGGCTGAATCCCAGGTGCATGGCCCACAGACACGGATACCGATGGGGATTAGGGGTGTCCATGCAAATCCAAAGTCCACCAAAGCAGGAAAGCAATGGTGAGAAATGTCTCAACCAACACACTGTGCAGGACCCGCTCTCCAAAGGCTCCGAAGTCAGAGCGGGGAGAAGGTGTTGTCCCTGTGGTTGGTCATCTCCTGAAGGCACCCCCGGGTCAGGGCAGGCTTCAAGGCACTAAGCCCCCAGGCCCACGGTCTGAGACCCCAGTGGGAAGGCCCCAGCTGGGGCGGCGGGTCCGAGTGCGCCCCCTCCCCAGCGCCTTCTCGAGGCTCAGAGACAGGCCTGAGTGGAAAAGCAAACAGGCCGGGGACGCGCCCTTTGGACCTTTTGCAACCTCGGCGCTCTTTCAGCCCGGGCTCCTATAAAAGGCGCGCGGGCACGGACCGCGCATTCCCACCTGGACTGCAGGACGCGCGCCTGCCGGGTGCCGGTCCGGAGGAGCAGCCCGCGGGCGCGAGGCCGAGGCCAGGCCGCCGCCGGGAGCCGCCGCACCGCCGCTCGGCCATGGGCCCGCCGAGGCCCTCGCTGCTGCCGCCGCTGGCGCTGGGGCTGCTGCTGCTGCTGGGCGCGGGCGCCGGGGCGCGTGAGTGCGCGGGGCAGGCGGCTGCGGCGCGGGCGCGGACGGGGCGGAGGGCCGGGCTCCGAGGCAGGGCAGCCACAGGGCCCGCCGGGCCGGGGCCGGGGCAGGACCTGCTGGGGGAGGCAGGACGCAGGGGCTGCGCGTGGCCCTGCAGATCCTGCCTCCCTCCCAAGGGGCGAGACCTGTGCAGCGGTCCTCCCCGTCGGGTACCCTAAGCCCCGCTGGCAAGTCGGGGAGACTCACAGTTCGCTTTCTCTTTTTCTTACAGAAGACGAAGTGCTGGAAACTGTCAACCCTGTCTGTACAAGTAAGGCCTTTCCCCCACTCCCACCGGGCAGGGAGGGCGCATCCTTCTGTGCCCCTGTCCCTGCGGGCCCCTCGCCCCGGGGGCTGGGATGGCCCCTTGGGGAGCATTGCTCTGACTCCAGGAAGCAAGTCAGTCCTTTGAGCCTCTGCCCACCTCCAGGGGCTCTTAGCTCACCTCCAGCTGCCCTTCTGTTCTGTCCCAAAATTTCAGCCGAGGGGTAGGGTAGGGAAGGGACTGTCACTCTGTTGGCCTGTGGACGCTTTCAGGAGACATCACTGTCCTGTTTATCAGTGACTAATCATTGATTCAAAGCATATGAGGGTGAGGAAATGCTGACTTTAACCTTTGTGCAGAAATACGGACCTCCACCCCGTTCCTATTTACCTGACCCCTGGGGTCAAAGGAGCTGGCCTTGCAGGGAATGCGGTGGTACCCAGTGTTCCGGTCCGAGCCCCAGGGCCGGCTTCTGGTGAGGCAGCACCGCCATCTGGTGGGCATCTGGCGTCACTGCGTCGGGGTCACTGCAACATGACCCAGATGTTCTTTTTCTCAAATGGTACAGAAAATTCCTTTCAAGCACAGTGGAAACTCCAGAAATTCCTTCTTGGGGGTTTCTTAAAGCTATCCAGATACCCGCAATGCTTAATGCACTTTGCCTCATGTATTTGTAGTATCAAAAATGAGTCACAGAATTGGTGTTTTCAAGCTAAAAAAAAAAGGATTAGAGATGGCACTATCTCTTTGCTTAATGCTGTCAACTCTTCATTTACCAGAGGGTGTCTTCTATAGATTTTTCTGAACCCCACTACTTGACACTTGACACTCCCCTTCCTGTACCTCAGATGATATATTCAAGGAATATGGACATTAGCCTTGGCAAAAACATAATGAAGTTAAATCTATAAAGGAAAATCAAGTATAATGCAAAGTCAGTTAAAAATAATTTGAGTTTAATTATCATTTTTTAATTATCTATGCCACTGCCCCTCTCTGCCCTGAACTGGCTGTCCTTGGGAGAGTTATTTCTGCTATGTGGCTGACTTATGTCCTCTCATTTTAGAAGATGCAACTCGATTCAAGCACCTCCGGAAATACGTATACAACTATGAGGCTGAGAGTTCCAGTGGAGTCCCTGGGACTGCTGATTCTAGAAGTGCCACCAAGATCAACTGCAAGGTATGGAGGATGGGAGTTGGAGGAACCTAGAGCCCCCAGTTTTCCCCCAGCCCTGCTCTCCCGGGAGCCTAACACCCCACCTTCCGGGAGGTGGTGTGCTGAGCAAACCCAGCACATGCCAGGACTGTCGTGATCTCAAAGTGCTGGAACTGTCCCTCAGTCTCTAAGTCAGCGACATTGCTGAGAAGTTGTCTGCCACCAAAAATTTTGCCAGCCAAATTTATTTTTGTGTTAGCTTCCAAGATGATATCGGTGTCCATGATCTAGATTATCAGCAGTGTAGAACTGTAGATTTGAGCATGACAGAAGCCCAGTGGGTGAGCTAAGCGAGGGGCACATCTCAGGAGAGCACCACGGAATGCAATTTTTATAATCTAAGTGAAACAGAACCTGTTGCTCAAAGCAAGTGGAAAAAAGAAAAGAATGTAAACATGTATTTGTTCCAAAATTAAACTTTACTTATCATTGAGACTGCTGTACTCACGTCCACGTGTATCTGGAGCAGATCTAAGGGCTCTTATTGAGGTTTGTGTGAGGAAGAGACGTCAGGCGGAGAAGTTGGCCTCTTCTTTAGAGGGCTCTATAGCTCTTGTCTGTGCTATCAGATAAAGCAGGCATCAGCCACATGTGGCTGTTTAAATTGAAAAAAATTAAAAATTCAGATTCCTAGTTCAAGTGCCCAATAGCCACCGTGGCTAGTGGCTACCATATTGGACAATGCAAATGTAGAACATTTCCATCACAGCATAAATTTCTTTGAATAGTGCTGATTAACAACTAAGGATCTTTTAAACTCCAACTATGTGTGAAGCTCTAAATAGCCCCTAATGGATACAAGCTAGTTTGTTGGTGACATTAAGGAAACATTTGCTATTTAAACCAACACGGCCCCTCCTGCTTGCTATTTTTCTTCTTGGCTCTCTTACTCTGCGTCTCTTCCAGCCAATCACACCTCCCTATAACTAAAGCGAGTAACTTTAGAACCAACAGAAGTGTCTTCCTTCCCATGCATTGGGACAAAGTTAAGAAACTTGTTACCCCAGGAGGGAGAAAAGGACTAAGTCTAGGTTGATGCATGGAGAACCCACGAGGTGTGTTTAGAAGACAGGTGGTTTAGGGGAACAGACAGTCATGTTCCCCTTGGTGTCCTGATTAGAGATTAAGCCCTGGGCTGTGGGGGGTGCCTCATTCCTGATGGAGAATCTCCGTGTGCTGCTACTCTCAGGTTGAGCTGGAGGTTCCCCAACTCTGCAGCTTCATCCTGAAGACCAGCCAGTGTACCCTGAAGGAGGTGTATGGCTTCAACCCTGAGGGCAAGGCCTTGCTGAAGAAGACCAAGAACTCTGAGGAGTTTGCTGCTGCCATGTCCAAGTAAGGCATGGGCTTGTGTATTTCAGCTGCTGAGCTGTGTGCATCCTGGAAGTTTTGTACGTGAGTGCATGCACGTGTGTGTGTCCATCAAGGTATGAACTTGTGTGTTCATGTTAGGCACGTATGTGACTACAAGTATTTGTATTCTGTACTTACCTACTTACCGAGCATCAGGGAATTGCTGGCTTTTCACAACCATCAAAAAGAGGGAAGCATTATTTACCTTCCCCTATTTAGGTTCCCTTAATTATCATTTAAATGTGTTTCTAAAAGATCTCCTGCATTAAACTTCTTGAGACAATAAAACTGAGATGGTTTGTTTAAACAAAGAATTCTTGTGTAAAGAATTAAACAAGACTGCTGCCTGGTGGTCCTCCAGGTGGGTCCCAGCAGCCCTGGCTGGCGATGCAGGGTCTGTTCAGTACGGGGCAGAGGAGAACCAAGGCCATGGCGGCTTCCCCACCCAGGGCTGGCATTCAGCCGCAGCCGGGCGTGCTGATTAGACATTACTGGTGTTTATAGCCCCCATCTCCTCTAACTGATCAGTGCCCTGTTGCACCAGTTGTTAAATATTTTCAACATCACCCCTGCCTGGTCCCCAATCGCAGCTTGTGGGGTCCTGGGCATGTAAATACAGGCAATCATGGAGTTGTTAATTTGGTAGCATTGGGAAAATCCACCCCTGCCCATTTTTCAGTTTGCTAAACATCAGACTCAGATGCCAGTGCTTTATCTGCAAAACAGGCTTCCGTGCTTCTTTCTTTCATCGGTGCACCTTATTTTCTCTGAGATGTAGATGTGTATGAGGGGAGAAGGACGTGCGGCAGGAGGGAGGACTTTTTGGTCCTTGCTCTTCTCCAAACACAAAAGAGACTCCTGCTCTTGCCCAGGAGGGCTTTGCAGGCCTGCATCTCCATGTCTGGTACTTTCTCTTTTTTTACTTGACATATAGTAATTGTACATATTTATGGGATACACAACGATGTTTCTATACATGTGTAGGGATTAGATCAAGGTAATTAGCATATCCATCATCTCAAACATTTATCATTTCCTTGTGTTGGGAACTTTCAGAGAGGCTAGGGTGTGGGAGATGAGACTGGTGTCCTTTTCCTCCTTCTGATTTAACTAGAACTGCTGCAGCCAGGTCCTTGGAAACCCAAAGAGTCTCCAAAGGCAAGTCCCTAACACCAAAGTCCACACAGGCTTCAGCCATGGCCTGACACCATACAAAAGAGTGAATGTCCAACCAGTGTATGAAAAGAAGCTCAAATTCACTAGTAGTCAGGAAATGCAGATTAATGTAAGAACAAGACATTTATCACCTTATGCCCGTCAGACTGCAAAACTTCAGAATAGCTCCAGCCCCTGTTGCTGGCAGGCCAGTGAGGGAAAACAGCTTTCATGCTCTGCTGGTGGAAACAAGAACCGTTAGGCAATGTCTGTTTTAATTAAAAATATTTATACCCTTTGACACAGTACTTTCAGTGTCTGGAACTATAGCCCAAACAGTATTGTGTGAAGATGGATGCATACAGATGTTTATTTCAGTATTGTTTGTGAGGCAAAAAATTAAAAAAATAAATCCAGAAAGAAAGATGGTAAATACTATCCAATGGGGCAATGTCTGAATAAATTATATCTAGCCATACCATGGAATGTTATGCAGCTTTTTAAAAAGAATCTGTTAGAGCTATACCTAATGACTCAGAAAGATTTTTCTGAAGTATAATTGAGACAAGATAAAAGTGTGCATAATACAATGCCATTTGTATAAAACAAACAATAACAAAATCTTTATATGTCTGTGTTTGCATCCACCCACATTTACGTAGGATTCTGTGAGTCTGGAGAAACAAATGGAACACGCACTAAGGTGTCCATGTGGGGAGGACGGGGACAGAGACCAGCTTGGGTGGAGAACAGAGAGTGGCCAGACGAACCAAGCAAAAAAGGAAAAGAAATAAAAGAATGCCTAAAACATACATACATGTTCGAAAAACATACATAATTGTTCAAAAATGTATGTCTATGTATAAATATATCTATAAAGACATCATGTGAAATGAAAAAGAATTAGGAGGAGGCTACAAGCCCACCCAGCTTACTTTCTTCAGACTTGCCGTGGACAAAGGACATCTCTGTGACCACATTCTCTCTGGGACAGGTACGAGCTCAGGCTGGCCGTTCCGGAAGGGAAGCAAGTTTTCCTTTACCCGGAGCAAGGTGAACCTAAGCACATCCTGAACATCAAGAGAGGCATCATTTCTGCCCTCCTGGTTCCCCCGGAGACAGAAGAGGCCAAGCAAGTGATGTTTCTGGTGAGAATTCAGAAAGCGGAGATCAGTGGCCCTTTAAATGCATCTCCCTGTATTGGAGACCAGTCCCACTGTGTAGAAAGTGGATTGTTGACCTAGCTATGTGGCCGGTTACACAGGAAACCCTGTACCGGTGTGAAATACCGATGTCCGAGGCTCATCCCGTCCCCTGGGCTCAGTGACAGAGCATCCCGAGCAGGCTGAGCAGGTTGGGTCTAATTTTAAATCAGTTACTGGGGAGCCCTGCCCAGCCACCCCTGCTTTTCTTTGACTTTGTCCTCCAATTTCCACCCGATATAACACAGTAAAGCTCGTATGGATTTTAAACACAAAAGTAATGGAATATGTTGCCAGTCTCTTCTAAGAATTCCAGGTGTCAATCTGAGAGACAATTCAACTTACTTCAGTCCCAGGATCATGTGTGTGCTCTTACCCCATTCTAATGTCTATACTGCACTCCACTGGGAGCAGACGGAGATGTGTCCCGAGAGGCCTTTCCGCAGACCCACCCCAACGGGAGTCCTCTCCCAGCCCAGGCTGGCCAGCGCCGGCAGTGCCACGCTCTGCCTGGGAGGAAAGGACGCTCCTCCCAAAGCCACATCCTCTGCCTTTTCTCCCCGGCTCTTCCCCACCCCTCCCAAGGACCCAAGGATGTTTCCCCACGCTGAACACACCCGTTTGTCTCTTCCGCTCCCACAGGACACCGTGTATGGAAACTGCTCCACGCAGTTTACCGTTAAGACAAGGAAGGGAAACGTGGCGACAGAAATATCCACGGAAAGGAACCTGCAGCAGTGCGATCACTTCAAGCCCATCAGCACAGGCGTCAGCCCGCTCGCGCTCATCAAAGGCATGGTGAGTCCCGCATCAGCCTTGTGATGCCACCAGGTAGCATCCTCTTCATCACTACAATTCTGGGATGTTCCAACTAGTAGGCACTTCTGAGAAGAGCCTGCCCAGCCTGTTCTTACATAGATGACAGGTGGGACACCGAGCAGAGGTGGGGAGGACTGCCCAGGTTACGTGGCCTGTGGTTAACTGAGCCAGGATTAGAGTCAGACTCCTGACTCTCAGCCCAGAGCTCTGTCCCTCCTGCTGTCCCTCTGTCACTGGCACCAAACCGTCTGCCATCACTGGAGAGTAATGACTGCCCATCCCTGAGAAGGCTCTGAGGCTGGACATGGGGCAGTGAGGCCACCTACTCTTCCTTCCTGTCCCAGCTCCAAGCCTCTGGCCCCCAAAGAAGTCCCCAGACCTGTGTTCTCCTTTTGTTTCCCTCATCCCATGAAGTGACATGACTGAGACTGTTCCAGCTTCCTGTCCTTCCACTCCTAGAACCAGCCTGACCAAAGCCTGGCCTCTCAGCCTCCTTCCCAGGGCGCCCCTGGGTACGAGACTTCTCTGCTGTTCACTGGGGTCACAGAGCACCATATTACCTGAACTTGCTTAACCCCTGGTGACAGCTTCCTGGGCGAGAGTCTCAGGTTGTCTCAGTAAACATGAAGATCTTGAGCAATCAATGCCATGCCTGGCGATGTTCCTGGTCGTCATCTTTGGGACTAAAAACAGGGAGTCTGATGACTGCACGGGCCGCAGTCAGATGAGGACAATGCACTGGCTCAGGTGTCTTTTCTGAGCACCTGCTGTATCCTCAGCCCCACTCTGGGCAGGAGGGACAGTGGCAGATGAACCACGGACCTTCCCCTCAGGCGCTTCTAGTCTAACGCAGGAACAAGGTTCATGCACATGCTGCTGAGGGACGATACATGGCGTACCCCATAAAGGGATGAACTGAGCGGTGCAGACAAGCAGTCCTCAGCCTGACCAGGAAGGAGAAAGTATCATTCACATAGCTCATTGGGCGAAGCCTCATGGAGGATGTAGAGCATGAACCTGAAAGATACAAAGGATGTGTCGATGGAAGGGAGACATAAGGATGGGCTTCCAGGCAATCGTGCGAGGGGGCTCTATGGTGGGAAGGGTGTGTGCAGGATGCAAATATAGATTTTGTGCACCGGGTGGAATACCAAAGTCTGTAGCTTGACTTGGCTTTGGCTATGCCAGCTTTTTGCATCCCCTTGTCTAAATGCCAAGCACCTAGTTAAATTCTTTTTCTAAGCTTATCGAGTGGTACAGGACGCCCACTCCCATCTACCTTGAAGGTAAATGCCTATGACTGAAGATGCAGCGACTGATCAAAATGCTTTTCCCCCCTCTCATTCGCAGTCCCGCCCTTTGTCAACTCTGATCAGCAGCAGCCAGTCCTGCCAGTATACGCTGGACTCCAGGCGGAAGCATGTGTCGGAAGCCATCTGCAAGGAGCAGCACCTGTTCCTGCCGTTCTCCTACAAGTAGGTCACACACTGCACTCCTGATTTATCATTTAAGGGTCAGTGTGAGCTGAGTGCCTCTCATGCACCCAGTGGCAAGCAAGGCTGTGCCTTGCAGAGGGAGCTATGCAGGGGCACAGAGTAGAGCCCATCCCTGTCCCCCTTTTCAAGCTAACGGGAAATTTGAGAGGAAAGTCCTAGGCATGCTAAACCATTCGAGACCAGTAAAAGATATCTTAGATCCCAACTTTGAGGGCTGTAGATCTGGAAAAGCCAGGGATCATTGCAGGGTGACCTGGTTAGAAAGGCTTCATGGAGGATTGGAGAGTTTGCCTGGAGACTAGTAGATCCAAATCCATTTTGAAAACTGACAATCAACTAAAATTTATTGAGTAACTGCTATATTCTTGGCACCATGCTGTGGAAGATACAAAAGAATTCCAAGGCACAGTGTTAGTCCCCACCCTCTGGGCTCTCCAGATAGTGGAGAGTGCCAGGTGCACATGTCCTGCTGGTGGAGGGATAAGTAGCAACCAAGAGGGGACGTGTGCTCTTCATCATTAGGAGGCTGGGGATGGCTGGATAACCATGCTTGGAAAGGTGGGCAGGATTTGGGTAGAAGCAGAGATCAAATATGAAACGAATGTGCTTCCTTTGTTCCTAGGAATAAGTATGGGATGATGGCACATGTTACCCAGACTCTGAAACTGGAAGAAACACCTAATATCAATAGCCGCTTCTTCAGTGAAGGTGAGACTTTGCATCCTCGTAGTTGCCAAAAAATCTGCTCAAGATGTGCCAATCATGGCTTCGCTCTTTGATGGGTCCTAGTAAATGTCTGCTGACTAATGAGTGAAGCGGACTCTGGTGTTCTGGCCATGTCTAGTGAGAAAGCATGTTTGTCTCAGAATGTCAAGTTGCAATGGAATAAAGGAAAGGAAGAAGTCTCCACAGCTTTTGTAAATAGAAAACTAGAATCCTGAGTTTCCCTTTGATAGAACTGACATGACACATCCTATGATAAGGCCTGGGGCTGCCAGGATGAGGTGGGGCGGGTGGGAGAGAGGCTTCCGGGCCAGGCCAGATTGTAATCTCAGGAATCAGTCTTTAGAGGTAGAAGGGACTTTAGAGATCTCTAGTCCAAGCCTGACCCAGCATTGTTTTGTGTCTAAATCTGTCAGAACTCTTTCCTGTGCGTTACCTCATTGTTCTCTTGTTCACAGCAGCCCGTGGTATCAGGTGGTAGAGTCATGCACTTTTATACCCATTCTGCAGAGGGGAAAGTGGTGCACAGAGAGCCTTAGACCTTGATGTATCCAAGGTTGCAGAATATTAGAGGTGGGGCAAATGAGCACCAAGGTCTAACCTACACCAGGACTACACTTCCATGCTGACCTCCCCTCTCCCTGGCATAGGTCAGGGGATGCAAAAGGGCCTCCCCCCTCCACAAGCTGCCGTAGGCCAGTTAGAAGAAATGGTGGTGAGCGCCAACGTGTCACACCTCAGCTGTGACCCTGCCAACGGCAGCACCGCCTCACCAGTTCTTTCACGCACAGGGTAATCTCATACCAGATCCACGCAAGCCTGGGTTCCATTCCAGCTCCGCCTCTTAGACCCAGAGAGTTCTCGGGCAAAGCAAGTTGCTCATCTCTGGATCTCAGTTCCCTTATCCTTAAATTGGGGAATGTGCTCACCCACAGGGACGATGAGTCAGCAAGAACAATTAACTCAGCCGCCCATCACAGAGCCAGCTGCCTGATACGCGTGAGCACAGGACGGTTTTCTTCTCATTTCCCCTGTGCTGATGCCTCCCCAATTTCCAACTCCCAGTAGACAAAGATATGGTGGAGACGAAGACGTAGGCAAGAGTTCCTTTTACACCTTCCTTCTTCCAGGTGCCGAGAAGGTGGGTCTCGCCTTTGAGAGCACCAAATCCACGTCGCTGCCGAAGCAGGCTGACGCCGTCTTGAAGACCCTGCAGGAACTGAAAAAGCTATCTGTCTCGGAGCAGAACGCCCAGAGAGCTAATCTCTTCAACAGGCTGGTTACGGAGCTGAGAGGCCTCAGCAACGAGGCAGTCACGTCCCTCCTGCCACGGCTGATCCAGGTGTCCAGGTATTTAATGCTTGCAATTCAGTTTTTCACGTAACTTATGGTAAATGGCTGAACTTTCAAACCTTGGCCAAGCAGAGAATCTCAGGGACCATTTAAATTTGAATCCAATTAATCAATTAATCAGTTAACATTTGCTGGATAGAGAAATACCAGCTAAGGTGCTTAGAATTCCATGAGCAACTCATATGCAGACACACACACAGACACTGCCTTCAAGGCAGGTGTGTGTGTGTGTGTGTGTGTGTGTGTGTGTTAAAATAGGAGGGAAACAGAACTAACTGGCTACCCTGGAAAGTTTTGAGAGAAAAAGAAGTCTGTGCCCTCCAGAAGCTGATGGGCAAGGGGAATGAGAACTCAGGCAAAGAAAATAATAATTTGATTTCTCTACACTTCAACGCACTGGCTCTAGGTGCTGTGAAGGCCAGAGAAGGGACTGAGGCCAAGAATAAGACTGCAGCACTGTTGGCTAGGCATGTTCTGTGTCCTGACCGAAGGACGGTGACAACAGTCCTCTTTTAGCTACGGGGCGGGGGCATCTTTCTTCAGACTTTCTGCAATTGTGCTTCCTCAGGGTGTAATACTCCTAGGGAAGGCATCATGGTTCTCGGGCTCTGAGCTGGATTCTGGATTAGGATGGTGAGCGAGGGTAATAGGGGACGCTCCTGGCCAAGAGCACTCCATGGGCAAAGGATATTTGATCCATCATGGAAGTGGTCTGAAAAACTTCCTCCATGCTTTTCTTCTTAGCCCCATCACTTTACAAGCCTTGGTTCAGTGTGGACAGCCCCAGTGTTACACTCACATCCTGCAGTGGCTCAAACAGACGCATGCCAAACCCCTTCTGGTGGACGTTGTAACCTACCTGGTGGCCCTGGTCCCAGAGCCCTCAGCACAGAGGCTGCGGGAGATCTTCAACACGGCGAAGGAGCAGCGGAGCCGGGCCACCTTGTATGCACTGAGCCACGTGGTCAACAAGTGAGTCTTCACATGGTGCTTCCCCTGGGAGCAGGGGAAACCTCCTATCTCTGTACTGAAATTGTGCCGGTTTCTCTACTTTCAAACTCTTTTGTTCCTCACTGATCATTTTGGGAGTAATGACTGGAAATAAGAAATCAGCAAACACAAGTTTGGATTTTTAGACAAACCTCACTATGCTTCCTAAGTCCTAACTCTCTTCTCTTATTCTGTAGCTATCACAAGACACACCCTACAGAGACCCAGGACCTGCTGGACATTGCTGGTTATCTAGAGGAACAGATTCAGAATGACTGCACTGGGGACGAAGATTACACCGATTTGATTCTGAGGGTACTGCCAGTCTTTGTGTGATCTGCATCATTTCAGAAGCACTTTTCCTGGACACCCTTTACTTCTCTCTCCTGCACCCTGATGGGTTCTTGTTTCTTTCCTTCAATGCAGGTCATTGGAAATATGGGCCAGACCATAGAGCAGTTAACGCCAACACTCAAGTCTTCAGTCCTGAAATGTATCAAAAGCACAAAACCATCACTGCTGATCCAGAAAGCTGCCATCCAGGCCCTCCGGAAAATGGAACTTAAAGATGAGGTGAAGTCCACAGGGGAGGTCTGAAGCTGAAAGCTTGTTCAGATTAACAGGCATTTGGAAAGCACCGGGGAATGAGATCCTAAATGTCATCATTCTGCTGACTTTAGTCTACTCTCTCCTCATTGCAAATTTCAGCAAGCCTATTGGCTTGACTACCTAGCAGTATGTGAACATGAGAGAAATATTTGACTTTGTTGCTAAGCCAATATGCAGAATACAAAATTCTCCCTACATGCTATCCTCATACCAGACTGACCATTATTCTAATCTTGGGAAAACATGCTTCATTTTCCCCCCGTAATCCCAAACTAGGATAAGTCAACATGGCCCCACATAGGTGGCAATGACGCCAGTGCTTTGGAAACTATTGATTAACCCCAAACTTTCACTGTCTCTTCCCATCTCCACCCTCACACTGAAATAATTTATGTTAAACAAAACTTTATTTTCACTTAGTGGAAGATATTCCAAACATGTCATCACTTGGCCATAATTTCTGTATTTTCATGCAATTGAATTCAAGACACATTCGATAGGCATCTTCTGAGAACTCTACCTTGATGTTTGCTCTAGGGGACATTGGCAAAAAGATTCAATACCAGCATTTGAAGAGTTACTAGAGAGATATTAAAGTTGTACTTAAGAAGAGCTAGCAGACCAGCAGACCATGCCAGCCATTGCTAGGCATGTTCTGTGTTCTGACCAAAGGACAGAGATAACCGTTTCCTCTTTTGACTGCAGGAGCAGGGGGTCCTTCTTCAGGCTTTCCTCGATGGTACTTCTCCAGGAGATAAGCGACTGGCTGCCTATCTCATGCTGATGAGGACCCCTTCCCAGTCAGATGTTAATGAAATCATCCAACTTCTACCACGGGAACAGAATGAGCAAGTGAAGAACTTTGTGGCTTCCCACATTGCCAACATCTTGAACTCAGAAGAATTGTATGTCCAAGAGTAAGTAAGAGTAATTTTCCCCCGTCGGCCATTGTGGGCGCTGGGCTGGAATTCTAGGCACGGATTCTGGTAGAGCCACACTGCCTGCCCTTTGCAGAATGTGCTTTCTCCTGGAACAAGCACTTGTGCAAATATGCAGGAGACACTGAGCCAAGGTCTTGGGGCAAATGAAACCCAAATATTTGGTAGCAGTTGGAAATCCATATTTACTTGGGGTACAAGAGGTAAAGAATAAGTCACATAATGTGTCAGCTCAAAATATACTTCTTTTTATCTAGTCTGAAAACGTTAGTGAAAGAAGCTCTGAAAGAATCTCAACTTCCAACTCTCATGGACTTCAGAAAATTTTCCCGGAACTATCAGATTTCCAAATCAGTCTCTCTTCCGTCACTTGGTTCAGCCTCTGCCAAAATAGAAGGGAATCTTATATTTGATCCAAATAATTACCTTCCTAAAGAAAGCATGCTGAAAACTACCCTCACTGTCTTTGGATTTGCTGCAGCTGACCTCTTTGAGGTATGTGTGAGGAGTCCTAAGTTCTCCAGCCGGTTCTGTAAACCATAAATCGAAGAGTCCAGGGAGCCGGGAGGAACAGGATCCATCAGGCCGTTCCTACTGGAACGTTGAAGCCTTCTTATTTTCCTCCTTCCTCACCTTCCTCTCTCCCCACTAGGGGTCACCTGAAGCATGACTTCTTAGCGTTAATGGAAATACAGACGTCTCAGAGAAGCCCTGAAACCCCAAATCCAAGGAAATGTATAAGCTGCTTAGTCAGATCTGGTCCAAACCCCAAATCGACTTCCAACGGTGAATCTTTGGTTTAATTGTTTTGTCCTCTCTGAACCTTAGCTACCTCTTCTAGAAAAAAAGCAAATAATCAGTTCAAGATTCTAGTGAGATTTTAATAAGACAATTTCCGTGAAGTGCCAAGCTCAGCTCCTGCCCTGTAATACGCATCAAATATTTTTTAGTTAAATAGACATAAAGAAGGGAGCAGGAGGCTGACAGACAACAAAGAAACCTGATGGCATTGTCTTGCCTGATTTTCTTTCTCAGATTGGCTTGGAGGGAAAAGGCTTTGAGCCAACGCTGGAAGCCCTTTTTGGGAAGCAAGGATTTTTCCCAGACAGTGTCAACAAAGCTTTGTACTGGGTTAATGGCCAAGTTCCTGATCATGTCTCCAAGGTCTTGGAGGACCATTTTGGCTACACCAAAGATGATAAACGTGAGCAGGTATGTATTTAAGTATCCTCTCAAGGAAAGCTTTGGGTCTCAGTGCAAAAACATTCTATTCTAAGCCTGGAAGTCATCAAGGTACTGTCAAACTGAAGCGATAACTTTGGCTCTTATTAGCCAGACCTATGGGGTCTGTCAGTATCAGTCAGTATCCTCTGCAGTTAAGGGCCTCCTGGAAATTCAGTGTGCCTAGGTAGGGACACTCTAGCATAATGATTACAGGTGTGGTCTCTAGGGCATGGATTTGAATTCTAACTTCACTGTCTTGAAGCTGTTCATACCTGTACAATTTGCTTGATGTTATGTGTATCTGTTTCCACATCCCAGAGTATTAATAGTCCAAACATCAAAAGGTTACTTAAAGACTAAATGAAATAAGGTCTCTAAAATGCTAAGCACAGTGCCTGACACTGGTACTGATTGTTCAAATGAGCAGGCACGATGGTAAGTTTTAAATTAATATTTTCATTATTATTAACTGCTTTCTTTGGCTCTCACCCACATCAGTGCACTAGCTAATGGGGCCAAAAATCCATTTTGAAGCTAGCAATGAGCCCACATTTAAGGAGTAAAATAGGTTGTATAATCTGGAGCTTCTTATTGTTTAATTTTTTTGCGACCTGAAGTGTGGTCTGGGGATTAGCACTACATGAGAGCTTATTAGAAATGCAGGGTCTCAGGCCCCATCCAGGATCTACTGAATCAGAACCTGCGTTTTAACAAGCCCTCGGGCGACTTGTATGAACATTCAAGTTGGAGACGCCGGGCAGTAATTTACCCCTAGGTGCACACTGGTGGCCTGTCCTCCATCTCCTAGTTTCCTGGCCTCCACTTGAGGCTGAGGGTCTTTGATCTGCTTTGGGTCTTGTCAATCTCTATTTTCTTTCTCAGTGCCTGGGTATCAGTCTATGGAATTCTCCTTCTCTTAAGAAGAACTTGTCCAGGATGGAGTGTTTTTTAGGCTTTTGGCCAATTTATGTAGCAGCTACATTTTCTCAAGAAACCCCAAGTACTTTCCCCTAGTCATAGGAGAGGGGGCCACACAAGGAAGGGGTGGAGGGCTGCGGGTCCTCCAGTTTTGAGGAGTCCAAGCAATCCTGGCATCCTAAAGAACAGGGACCCCCCACCCGCTTACTATGCCTACATTTTCAAGTTAAGAACAGCTTTGGGAGCACCACTATCCCTGACAAGACCTCAGTGTTTTTCATCTCAGTGTAGCAGAATTAGTCCAGATTTCAGCACCTGCCCTGTGGCCTCACCGGGAGAGTTTGTGTTCAGGCCCAACGTGGCTGCAGCAGGAATGTGAAGGTGTTGAACGGTGATGACATCTCACTAGCCATTTTATCACTAAATCTCAGGACATGGTAAATGGAATTATGCTCAGTGTTGAGAAGCTGATTAAAGATTTGAAATCCAAAGACGTCCCGGAAGCCAGAGCCTACCTCCGCGTCTTGGGAGAGGAGCTTGGCTTTGCCAGGCTCCGCGACCTGAAGTTCCTGAGGGAGCTGCTGCTGCTCGGGGCGCGCACTCTGCAGGGGGTCCCCCAGATGGTGAGTGACCAGGCCCCGTCAGAGGGGCCCCGAAGTTGAACAGTGCTCTTTTTAGATGTCCCAAACTCCCTTCAAATCCCAGCCATACAAACTAGAGAAGGTGCTTGTACTTCCTTCAAAGAGACAGGTTTGCCTTGAATTTCAATGAAGAGATTCTTAGATTACAAAGAACTGGTATCTTTTGGAAATTAAGCTATTAATAATGTTAGCTGTATCTGTTAAGAGAATTAATTTGTTCATCCGGAAAGTAATGTCAAGTGTACCCTCCTCTACTTTTGCTAAAGGTCCTTCTACTATAGAAATGATACTATAGAAATGAGTATGAAAGAATTTGGCAAACTATAACCTACCATCCAAATATTTGTTGTAATTTTTATTAATGTATTAATAAATGAGAAAATATATAAACATGCTCCTTATGATTTGATAAATAACAATGTTGGCTTTAAGAAAACAGATTTCAAGTTATTTTATGGAAATATTATTTTTAAAATGTAAATTGATAGGTACGTCATCTTAATAGGTCCTTGGTTTCAAAAAATTGATTTTACTATAATAATATAATATACTTCAAGTATACCCTCATTTATATTCAGAATCCTCCAAAACACCAGAATTAAGCCATGCCATACACAATACTTAAAGTTCATGAAGGTCTGAAGCCCAGCAATATTCTTAAGTACCTTCTGGGTCACCGGTTGAAAATAACATGATATTCTATCCAGAGCAATTTCTTATGTCCCAATTAACTGGGAGCAGTAACCATTAGGTCTTTATTTTTCAAACTCTTCAGCTAATCAGAATATAGTAGTCTCTTCCTTTCTGGATAAAGAGGAATTATGGTCCAATGTATGGGAGGTTGCATTTAACAAAACCCATTTAGACTTACTAAAAGTTGCTTTCCTCTGTTGGATCTATAGATTGGAGAGGCCATAAGGCAGGGTGCCAAGAGTGACTTTTTCCTTCACTACATCTTCATGGACAATGCCTTCGAGCTCCCCACCGGAGCTGGACTACAGCTGCAGATGTCTTCCTCTGGAGTCATCACTCCCGGAACCAAGGCTGGAGTGAAATTGGAAGTAGCCAATGTAAGGCTCCGATTGCCTTTTGATTTCTCAGGTTATTCTTTTCCTCAGGTGTGGGTTTCTGGTGCATATTTTTAAAATCTGTTTCTAATTCAAGACAAAGTGCATCAACATTGTAATCACCTCATTTTTATGAAAAACTTTCGGGTTCCACCAGAATGTGCCACCTCTCTAGCTCCAGTTGGGGTATCGCAGTAAGACGAGTGCTCAGTTCTCCCAGTAAATGAGTATTCCTGCCATCTTTTCCTCTGGTTGTGCTTAAAGTTAGCTCAGGTACTTCCTAGTCCTGGGTACTGCAGTCTGGCTCTAGAGAACTGAGAACTTGCTTTTCTTCCTCCAAACAAATCACAGCAATGTTTCCTGGGGTGTGAGTGATCCAAAGATGTTTGCCCAGAGATGGGAAAGGGTGGTTGATCTTACTGCCAGCAGGGAAGAGGTATTTATTGAAACTGAATAGATTGTTTTCTGACTTCTAGATGCAGGCCGAACTGGTGACAAAACCCTCTGTGTCTGTGGAGTTTGTAACAAATATGGGCATGATCATTCCAGACTTTGCTAGGAGCGGGGTCCAAATGAACACCAACTTCTTCCATGAGTCAGGCCTGGAGGCTCATGTTTCCCTCAGAGCTGGGCAGCTGAAGTTTATCATTCCTTCTCCAAAGAGGCCGGTCAAGCTGTTCAGTGGCAGGTAATCCTTTCAGCCAGGTCTGCTGAGCTAGTTTGAAAGAGAGCATTGAGCATGTATCTGCGGGATTTGGCCAGACTAGACAGTTAATTGAGATAACTCAGGTGCCAGGAAAGAAGGGGGAGAGGAGTAAGAAAGAAATGTTTTGGATTGCCTATTTTTATCCTAGCCTAGACTCACTAAATATTTACCTTTTCCTCCATTTTTCACGTTTTACTAAATTGTCCTATATTTTTCTGCTTTGAGATTATGACCTACTGCTGAATTCGTTGTTATTAGGTTGTGATTTTTTGTTGTTGTTGTTGTTGCCTGTTTGTTTGACTGTTAATTTTGAGAATGAAGGAACACTAACTCTAAAGAAATCATCTTTGGCAAATGAACATTTTTCCCCAGGAAAAATACCAAAGGACATACTGATTTGTGGTAGGGTAGCCAGCTCAGCAGGTAAAGCATGAAACTCCTAATCTCATGAGTATGGATGCAGCCTCTTCCAGAGAGTTCCATTTTCAATGATATCCTCAGCCACTGATTTACCTTGGTTTCCATATTTTAGACAGATATGTTCATTCAAAAATAGTATTTAATTGCGTGATATGTACCAAGAATGTCAAGTGAGATACACAATGCCCCTGACCTTCTAGAGCTTACGGTTTACAGAGAAGACATGCAATTAAGCAAGCAGTAACAATAAAGTAAGGGCCAAGCTAGAGAAAGTACTAGAGCACCACAGAATGATGTATCACGCAGCCCGGGGTGGTCAGGGAAGGCTTCCTAAGGCAAGTACGCGTCACCTGACATCGGAGGGCTGAGTTATGGTTATCCAGGCAAATGGGAAAGAAATTAGTGTTCCAGGCAAAGGGAAAAGCATGTGTAATGTCCTGAAGCAAAAAGAATAGGGGTCAAGGAACTGAAAGAAGCTCAAAATGGCAAAGTTCTCAGGAAACATAAGTGAGGAATGATGTGGAGAGGTTGGCAGGGGTCAGACGGTGCCCGGCCATGTAAGCGAAGCTGTCTTATGGAGTTTGGACTCTTCTGAAGGCAAAGGAGTTGAAAAGGAGGCATAAATAAGACAAGGCTGGTGTTTTAGGAGAAATACTCTGACTCCAGAGTGGGAAACAGATGGGAAGGAGGCACAACTGGAGGCAGGTAGACCCATTGGGAGGCTCCTACGATCCAGTATGGGTGAGAGGGGATGACGGCCCGCACTGGAGGAGAGCAGGACGCGGTGAGCACTCTACAGCTTGCCAGGAGGCGGAATCATGAGCACTGGGTGATTGGCTGGATATGGGGACGAGGAAAAAGAAAGAAGAAAGGGGGGAGGGGACGCCCTTCGTTGAAATAAGGGCTACAAAGGGAGAACTGCTGGTTTAGAGGAAGACGACAAATTCGGTTCTGGATATGCTGCACTTGATGTCTTAGGAAACATCCCATTAGAACGATCCAGCTGGCAAATGGACCTGCGTGTCTGAGCCCAATGAAGAGGCTTGGGCTGGAAATAAGGATTTGGGAGTCATCACGCAGGTTGTCGAGATCAAACATAGACTAGGACAGAAACGTGGAGGAGATAAACATGTAAAGGGAGAAGGGGAGGAACTAGCAAAGAGTGAGAAGGAGTGACCAGAGAAGCAGGAGACCCAAGGCCAGAAAGGGCCACAGGCGTGGGTCACCCCATGGGCAGGCTGAGGCTGGCATTAGGGCTTCGGCACAACAGCAAAGCTTGGTCTTAGGGCACCCTCAAAATGAAGAAATAATACTGGGGGGGGAAGAAGAGGTATTTGAAAAAAAGCATCCTTAGACGAAATCAGGACATAGTTAAACTTTCTTGTTGTTGTTTTTTTGTTTTGTTTCTTTTTTTGTTTGTTTTTTTGTTTTCTTTAAATATTTTGTAAAGACTGGGTCTTGCTGTGTTGCTCAGGCTGGTCTTGAACTCCTGGCCTCAAGCGATCCTCCCACCTCAGCCTCCTAAAGTGCTGGGATTGTGGGTGTGAGCCACACACCCGGCTAATAGTTGAACTTTCTTATACTTACTAATTTTTCAAGTACATACTTGAGAGGAGGGTACCGTATCTGGCCATAAGTGAGCAACTCTATTGAAGGCTTCTGGGAGGTCAGGGGCGATAAGGTCTAAATATGCTCATCGGATGTAGGAGCAAGGAGGGAACTGGAGATGTTGATGAAAGCGTTTTCAGAGGGTGATGGGGTGAGCAGTCAGATCGCAGTTCAGTGAGAAATCCATTGAAAGAAAGACAGAAAACTCTCTTGATTGTGAAGGAGACAAGAGCAAGAAAGGAAAGAAAGAAGTGTGTGTGTATGTGTGTGTGTGTGTCTTTCCAAGTAATGAGACTTGAGCTGGTTTAATGCTGGTGGAAGGAAGCCAGCAGAGAGTAAGGGATTTCAGAGAAGGAGAGACAGGTTTCCTCTTCCCCTGCATCCTGTGAAGGAAGAGGCACAGCTAAGTTCAGGCCCCCATGATCAGTTATTTAACATCTCTGAGCCTCTGTTTCTTCTATAAAATGAGAATCCTACGCCTACTGCTATGGGGATTACTGGTAACAAATGAAAAACAATTAGTGCAATGTCTGAAACCTAAGAGTCACTATGATCGTTAGTCGTATTGATGTTCTTCTATCATTATTTATTTCTCAGTAAATCAAACAAATTGAGGTGGGCATGGCCTGAGGGGAGCTAGAGAGGAGGGGAAGGGGGCATTTGCACTGCAAGGATTTGTGATGTTCATTTCGACTCATGACTTGAAGATAACTCAGTTTTTCTCTTTGCTTCACCAGCAACACGTTGCATTTGGTGTCTACCACCAAAACAGAAGCCATCCCACCTTTGATTGAGAACAGGCAGTCCTGGTCAGCTTGCAAGCCGTTCTTTACCGGCCTGAATTACTGCACGTCAGGTGCTTACTCCAACGCCAGCTCCACAGACTCTGCCTCCTACTACCCGCTGACGGGGGATACCAGGTCAGACATGCTCAGGGCCTGGCCCAGCATCTTCTCACCTTCGGCATATGGCCCCTAGCAGGGCACAGGAAAAACGTCATGCGTCATAAGCCCCTGTCACCAGCCTTAAGGGTTTGCACCATCCTTTGGGTATTTCAAGCAGAGTCCCCTGGCCAATGCTTTCTCCCCTCTTGCTCCCTTACGCATTGCTTGAGGAGATCATGACACAGATTTCAGTTTGTTCCTAATTCGGGGTCCATGTTTCTGAGCCTCCAGACCCATTGGTATGAGCTTCCTGGAGCCCCCCAACATGCTGGAATCCTTCACTGTGCTTAAGGGGCCCCTTGTCTTCAGTACCCCCCAGTTCTACTGCTTGTTTTCAGCATTGCTGGCACAACCAGCCAACTCCTGCTCTGCTTGTCCAAAAGCCGTGGGAATCCTGGGCTCTTCCCTTGCCTGGGGCTCTTAGACCGAAGGGATCATAAAGATCACCTTAGTTAAGGGCAAGAGACAATGTTAAAATGAGAACCATATTTTTGTTGCACTTGAGGCCGAATTGTTTTGGGGACGTTATTACCATCATTGAAAGCCCTAACACTGTCTGTGCACTGTCTGCATTATCATATCCTTAGATTTGAGCTGGAACTAAAGCCTACAGGAGAGGTAGAGCAGTATTCTGTCAGCGCAACCTATGAGCTCCAGAGAGAGGACAGCGCCTTGGTGGACACCCTGAAGTTTGTAACTCAGACAGAAGGTGAGTATCCAGAACAGGCCTGCCCCGTCTCTGCCGTCAGTCGCAGGTTCAGGACTCACAAGAGCGCATTTCATTTAACGTATTTAATAAATATTGACTGAGCGCCCAATAACTGACAGGGCCTGTTCTAAGAGGTGGGGCTAAAATACTGAACGGTAAAGTTTCTGTCTTCATAGGGGTTATGGTATAAAACCAAACAAGTCAATATTCCAAATGTCATATCAGTGCTGGGGAGGAAAACAGGGCACGGACAGGTCTAGGCAGGGCTAAGGGTGGCAGAGAGGAGGGAGGGTAGGGGGAGGCAGTGCTATTTGGAATGGTAAGGGACAGTCTCCCTGGTAAAGTGAGCATAAAAAGAGAGCTGGCACAGATAAGGAGAGAGGCCATGTGGAAAGAGGATTATTGGCAAGGGGCCAGCAGGTGCAAAGGCCCTGTGGCTGGCACATGGCTGCCATGTTTAAAGAAAAGGAAGGAAGCCAGTTTGGCTGAAGCAGAGAGACCAGGAAGGAAAGTATCCAAAGATGAGGCCAGAAAGATACAGGGAGGTAGGGGAAGGATAGTCTTATAGACCATGATAAGAAGTTTGGCTTTTCCTATGGATTAAATAAAAGCCACTGGAGAGTTGTCATGATTGTATTTCGAAGGAGCCCAGGGCAGGGGTGGCCAGGAACCAAGACAAGCATCTTGGATGGAAAGTCACATAGAGATGTCATGTCTGCCTGACCCAGAGGACTGTGAGCCCTTACTGTTCCCTAAACACACCAAGTGCTTCCCACCTCGGGGCCTTTGCATTCTGCCCCTCCTCCTGGAATGTGCTCCTCCAGGAATCTGCTCCTCCTGGAATGTGCTCTCCTCAGAATTCAGATCGCTCAGCCCCTGTCTTCATTCTGGTCTCTGCCCATATATTTCCTTACCAGAGAGAACTTCTCTGACCACCACATACGAAATCGCACCTCTTCTATCCCTTTCTATTCTTTATCCTCGTACCCTTCATAACATTCATGACCGCCTGACAGAAGTGATCCACCCCTACTGGAAGGTCAGCTCTGTGGAGGCGAGGACGCCCCAGTGCCCGGAGCAGCACCTAACTCATAACGGGCAGTCAATAAATATTTGTACATAGAGCAAATGTATGAACATTACTGAGTTAACAAGTGAAATACTGAACTGCGTCTTTGTTTAAGCACATTGAGTGGTTGGGGTTTCTCTGCCTTTTCTTCTCCTCCCTTCCAAAATGTAGCTTCTCTAGGCCGGGCGCGGTGGCTCACGCCTGTAATCCTAGCACTCTGGGAGGCCGAGGCGGGTGGATCGCTCAAGGTCAGAAGTTCGAGACCAGCCTGAGCAAGAACGAGACCCCGTCTCTACTAAAAAAAATAGAAAGAAATTATCTGGCCAACTAAAATATATATAGAAAAAATTAGCCGGGCATGGTGGCGCATGCCTGTAGTCCCAGCTACTCGGGAGTCTGAGACAGGAGGATCGCTTAAGCCCAGGAGTTTGAGGTTGCTGTGAGCTAGGCTGACGCCACGGCACTCACTCTAGCCCGGGCAACAAAGCGAGACTCTGTCTCAAAAAAAAAAAAAAAAAAAATGTAGCTTCTCACCACACATTTCTCGATCCTCTTTTGCACCCTTTCAGGTGTGAAGCATACTGAGGCTACCATGACATTCAAATATAATCGGCAGACTGTGACTTTGTCCAGTGAAGTCCAAATTCCAGATTTTGATGTTGACCTTGGGACCATACTCAGAGTTATTAATGAATCTGTTAAGGACAAAATATCTTACAAACTCACCTTGGACATTCAGAACAAGAAAATTACTGAGGTCGCTGTCATGGGCCACCTAAGGTAAGGAAGGCTTAGGGGGTTCTGACCTGAGCTGCAGGCCCTGGTGGCTCTTCCCCTTCATCCTCTCACACTTTGAATCTGACCAAGCCACGTGTGACCCTGGTCTACAGTCTGAGCGGCATATACAACATTTTAATCCTCTGTGCAGGTCCAGTTATATTTTCCTACCATTTGTCAGGCACTTATTTATTTATCAAGCACTGTGCTGGGTGCTTTAAAGAAATTATCTCAGTCCTCACAATAAACTGCAAGGTAGGTACGAGTTTCCCTGTGTTATAGATAAGGAAATGGTAGCTCAGAGGGGTTAAATCACTCGCCCAAGGCCATAGAGCTAGTAAATAGCAGAGCAAGATGCAAAACAACTTTCAAAAAGCTCCTCTTTTTACCTATACCTCTTTGCAAAGTCCTGAATTTGTGCTGAATGTTGGTTCCAGAAGTTAACAAGTATGACCTCTGGTTGTTTCCCTGAGCCATTCATGTATCTCATTTTTATCACCACAAATGGAACTTCTGGGTAATCCCATGTATCCCCTTGGAATGGACAAAATCATTGATGCCAACTGATTTTCCTTTCTGCAGTTGTGACACAAAGGAAGAAGGCAAAATCAAAGGCATTATTTCCATACCCCGTTTGCAAGCAGAAGCCAGGAGTGAGATCCTCACCCACTGGTCCTCCACTAAACTGCTCCTCCAAATGGACTCATCTGCTACAGCTTATGGCTCAGCAGTTTCCAAGAGGGTGGCGTGGCGTTATGGTACGTGCCTCTTTCGCCACGCGAGCACTTCCAACAGCACTGTGTGCTCAAGCGCAGGGTCAACAGCCATGGCTACAGGCTGACCTAGTACCACTCACAGCTATTTCATGTGTGCATTTTCAGATGAAGAGAAGTTTGAATTTGAATGGAACACAGGCTCCAACGTGGATACCCAAAAAGTGGCATCCAATTTCCCTGTGGATCTCTCTGATTATCCTAGAAGCTTGCACATGTATGCCAATAGTCTCTTGGATCGCAAAGTTCCTCAGACAGACATGACTTTCCGGCACATGGGTTCCAAATTAATAGTTGTAAGTATAAATCATTCAGCCATAAATACATGGCTGTAAGTGCTAATTACATCCTCAATTCTGAGTTAGGTGCAGGAGGGTACCCAAAGATGTATAAGGCGTGCTTCCTGCCTCCAGCGAACTCCTGGGAAGAAAAGAACCGTTGCCGCATGCGTAGTTACCCAGTTACACGAAGCCATGTGTGGTAAATAACAAATGAATGCTACTTGGCAGAACAGTTTGCTGTGTCTAATGTTATCAAAGGAAGCTTCAGGACACTGGCCAGGAGTCTGACTATGTTAGATATTCCTTTTATCAAACACAGGAAGAAATCAGTGACTAGCAACCAAAATTCATAATTTTCTGTGATTTATTTTTTAACTTTCAGTACATTGTCCTGCTTAATAATTGACCTGTCAAGTCTGAATTTTCACCTAATGTTCGTTGTATCCTGAGGCTCATTCATGCCCATCACTCTAAAAACCTTCTATCATTTTGTAGGCAACAAATGCATGGCTTCAGAAGGCAGCTGGGAGTCTTCCTTATGCCCAGACTTTGCAAGATCACCTCGATAGCCTAAAGGAGTTGAACCTCCAACAAATGGGATTGCCAGACTTCCACATCCCAGAAAACCTCTTCTTAAAAAGGTAAACGAAGAAACAAGCAAAGTTTCTTGAACCATGTGAAGTAAATGGAAGATTTTGTGTAGCGTGATTTATAGGCTATTTTTTTAATTTAAATTTCCAAAGCAAATAATTTAAGCATTTTAAGGAGATTAATAACTCTAGCATAAACACCGTGGCATTTTTGCATTATTAAACATGAGGTTAGAATGTGAACACCGTCCCGGTCAGGAAGAACCTAAGAAAGTAACTGGAGGATTCTGGTACTTTCACCCTAAGATATTTTATTCACTGTAACCAGAATTTGAAAGTCTTTAAACTTTCTTCCATCGTAAGTATAGTCCACCTTTGACTGTGGAGAATTCGAGAGTGGCTGGAGGAATTATTGACTACAGGCTTGCTGTGGAGCTATTGCAGGTCAGAACAGCCACTGAGAATTAAATGAAGGCAGCATTCTGAGAAAATGCAGTCCTCCCTCGGTACTCACTGGGAATTGGTTCCAGGAACTCCCTTGGATACCAAACTCCAAAGATGCTCAGGTCCCTAATGTAAAATGACATATTATTTGCATATGACCTACACACATCCTCTTGCATACTTTAAATCATCTCTAGGTTACTTATGATACCTAATACAGTATAAATGCTATGTAAGTAGTTGTTACACTGTACTGTTTAGGGAATAATGACAAGGAAAGAAGTCTGTACATGTTCAGGACAGACACATTTTTTTCTGAATATTTCTGATCCGCAGTTGGTTGAATCCATGGATGCAGAACCTCTGGTACAGAGGGGCTGCCTGTATTTCACTTTAGCAATATAGCTTAATCCTTCCAGCAAAGTCAGATTCCAAACTGTTCAGTTCATTTCTGTATTTACAAAAATACATGCTATATGTTGATTGCTTTATTTCATAAAAATAAAATACCGGTGCACATGCTGAAAAGATTATAGTTTTTTCTAGATTGACCGCCCTCTGAATTATCCTCAGGGTTAAGAAAACAAGTGGCCTGTGTCACTTGGACCTTTCCATAAGTCTATGGCAGAGCAGCAAAGTTTCATAGACCAGATGATTGTGAAAGGGCTGAAGTCTGCCAAAGTACTCATATGGACAAAGCCTACTGAAGAGAAAAAGGTGGCAGTTTCAAAGGACTTGAGAACCTTCCTTCACTACTGGTGTTTCTAACCAACAGTCTTCTGTGTGCTGTGCTGAAAAGATAGCTGCAAGACCTTAGACCTGGAAAGGGCCTTAGTGGTTATCAATTATCCTCCTACCAAACCTGGACAGGCAGCATCCAGACCCTGTTGGAATAATACAATGAACAGATTATTTGTTGAGAACAGTTAAACCCTGCTGTCCTACTGTATTTTTATAAATTATCATAAGTCTATTGTATGTGCATAGCATTGAAAAGATTCCCAAATGCTTTTAGATATTTCTTCTCGTTTGATATCCAAGGCCATCTCTGTGAATCAGCAGAAAGGATATTATTATCCATATAATAGCACTGAAACTCAGACTAATTCACTAAGATAACATTGCCGATTAATGGAAGCTAAAACTGTAACCCAAGTTTACTGACTTCTACACCTGTGTTTTTTCCACATATCAAATTGCCTCAATTCGGGTTAGCAAATATGTATCAAGTGTCCCCTATGTGAAAAATACTAGGTTAGGTGCAATGAGAAGATAGAAACTAGATAAGGTATAGCCTCTCGAACAAGACACCATGTAGACACCAACAAATGAACAAATAACCAATTATAAAAGCAGAATTATGACATGCTCTTTGAGAGAGGTGTAAGGGACTGTGTCACTATAAGAATGAGAGAAATTAGCTATGGCTTAGATGTGATGGTAATGATAAGGAGTGGCTCTTGGGACAGTTTTGTGAGGGTTTGAGTGTTTGGAAAGTAGAGGTAAAAGCAAAGGGATCCAAGCATAGGGAGTTGCTTGAGGGAAAGTGCAGAGTGGGTTTGGGGATGAGGCAGGTGCAATATTGCTCGGTAGGTCAGATGGCGGAGAACTTTGAGTTCTTGATGTCTGACCGTGGGGACACTGTCTTCATTGTTCATTGCAGTGATGGCCGGGTCAAATATACTTTCAACAAGAACAGTATGAAAATTGAGATTCCTTTGCCTTTTGGTGGCAAATCCTCCAAAGATCTAAAGATGCTAGAGACTGTTAGGACACCAGCCCTCCACTTCAAGCCCATGGGATTCCACCTGCCAGCTCAAGAGTTCCAAGTTCCTGCTTTCACCATTCCCAAGTCGTATCAACTGCAAGTGCCTCTCCTGGGTGTTCTAGACCTTTCCACGAATGTCTACAGCAACTTGTACAACTGGTCCGCCTCCTACACGGGTGGCAACACCAGCACAGAACACTTCAGCCTTCGGGCTCGGTACCGTGTGAAGGCGGACTCCGTGGTTGACCTGCTTTCCTACAGTGTGCAAGGTGAGCCGTGCTCAGGGACAGGGCACACGGGCTAATTCAGTGCAGGCTCTGGTAGGAGAGCCTCCTCTGTGGAGGAAAGGACTTGGGCTTTCTTACAGATATTTTCCTTGCTACGTGGAAGTCTTTTCATTTGTTCAACCAATAGAAATATTTATTAAACATATAATATGTATTAATTATTCTACTAGGCAGTAACAGAGAAAACAGATGAACCAGCAATTACAATTCAGTGTCAGAGGTGCTATGATAGGGTATAGTGTATAGTATAAGGTACAGTGGAAACACTCAATCAGGGAACCCAACTAGGTCTGTGGTGGTCAGGGAAGGCTTCCTGGAGGAATGCCTTTTGCTCTCAGATTTTATGTTTGCATTATAGATGGAAGAGTCTATTGTACAACTGACCCAGATAAATGGGATTTTATTTTGAAAGACTCTTAACATAGAGATTGTTCTGGAAGTTTATTACTTAATTTAACCAATGTCTTTTAATTTTTATGTTAGGATCTGGAGAAACAACGTATGACCACAGGAATACGTACACACTATCATGTGATGGGTCTCTACACCACAAACTTCTAGATTCAAATATCAAATTCAGTCACGTAGAAAAAGTTGGAAACAGCCCCGTCTCGAAAGGTTTACTAACATTTGATGCATCTAGTGCCTGGGGACCACAGATGTCTGCTTCCGTCCATTTGGGCTCAAAAAAGAAACAGCATTTGTATGTCAAGGAAGTCAAGATCGATGGGCAGTTCAAAGTCTCTTCGTTCTACGCGAAAGGCACATATGGCCTGTCTTGTCAGAGGGATCCTGCCACTGGCCACCTAAATGGAGAGTCCAACCTGAGGTTTAACTCCTCCTACCTCCAGGGCACCAACCAGATAACAGGAAGATATGAGGATGGAACCCTCTCCCTCACCTCTACCTCGGATCTACAAGGTGGCCTCATTAAAAATACTGCTTCTCTGAAATACGAGAACTATGAGCTGACTCTGAAATCTGACACCAATGGGAAGTACAAGAACTTTGCCACTTCTAACAAGGTGGATCTGACCTTCTCCGAGCAAAATGCATTGCTGCGCTCTGAGTACCAGGCCGACTACGAGTCACTGAGATTCTTCACCCTGCTTTCTGGATCACTAAATTCCCGCGGTCTTGAATTAAATGCTGACATGTTGGCCACTGACAAAATTAATAGTGGTGCTCACAAGGGAACACTAAGGATCGCCCAGGGTGCGATATCTACCAGCGCAACGACCAACTTGAAGTATAGTCCCCTGGTGCTGGAGAATGAGCTGAATGCAGAGCTTGGCCTCTCGGGGACATCTATGAAATTAACAACAAGTGGCCGCTTCAGGGAACACAGTGCCAAATTCAGTCTAGATGGAAAAGCCGCCCTAACAGAGGTGTCATTGGGAAGTGCTTGTCAGGCCATGATTCTGGGTGTCGACAGCAAAAACATTTTCAACTTCAAACTCAGCCGAGAAGGACTTAAGCTCTCAAATGACATGATGGGCTCATACGCTGAGATGAAACTTGACCACACGAACAGCCTGAACATTGCCGGCTTGTCCCTGGACTTCTCTTCAAAACTCGACAACATTTATAGCTCTGACAAGTTTTATAAGCAAAATTTTAATTTACAGCTACTGCCCTATTCCCTGGTAACTACTTTAAACAATGACCTGAAATACAATGCTCTGGATCTGACCAACACTGGGAAATTGCGGCTAGAACCCCTGAAGCTGAATGTGGGTGGTAACCTAAAAGGAGCCTATCAAAATAATGAAATAAAACACATCTACACCATTTCTTATGCTGCCTTATCAGCAAGCTATAAAGCGGACACTATAGCTAAGATTCAGGGTGCAGAGTTTAGCCATCGGCTCAGCACAGACATTGCTGGGCTGGCTTCGGCCCTTGACATCAGCACAAACTATAATTCAGACTCACTGCACTTCAGCAATGTCTTCCACTCTGCAATGGCCCCGTTTACCATGGCCATCGACGCACATACAAACTGCAATGGGAAACTAGCTCTCTGGGGAGAACACACGGGGCAGCTGTACAGCCAGTTCCTGTTGAAAGCAGAACCTCTGGCCCTCACTTTCTCCCATGATTACAAAGGATCCACGAGTCACCATCTCACGTCTAGGAAAAGCATCAGTACGGCTCTGGATCACAAAGTCAGCGCCCTGCTTACTCCGGCTGAGCAGACAGGCACCTGGAAACTGAAGACCCAATTTAACAACAATGAATACAGCCAGGACTTGGATGCCTACAACACTAAAGACAAAATCGGTGTGGAGCTTAGTGGACGAGCCCTGGCTGACCTAACTATACTAGACTACCCAATTAAAGTGCCGTTTGTACTCAGTGAGCCGGTCAATGTCATTGATGCTTTAGAGATGAGAGATGCTGTTGACAAGCCCCAAGAATTTACAATTGTTGCTTTTGTGAAGTATGATAAAAACCAAGATGTCCACACCATCAACCTCCCGTTTTTTAAAACCCTGCCAGAATATTTTGAGAGGAATCAAAGAATAATTATAACTATACTGGAAGTCATACAGAAAGAATTGAAGCGCATTGATATTGATCAATTTGTGAGGAAATACAGAGCAGCCCTGAGCCAGCTCCCACAGCAAGTTACTGATTCTCTGAATTCATTCAACTGGGAGAGTCAAGTTTCAAGTGCCAAGGAGAAACTGACTGCTTTCACAAAAAAATATGGAATTACAGAAAATGATCTACAAATTACATTGGATAATGCCAAAATCAACTTTAATGAAAAACTATCTCAAATGCAGACACATGTGATACAATTTGATCAGTATATTAAAGATAATTATGATTTACATGATTTTAAAACAGCTATTGCTAAGATTATTGATCTAATCATTGAAAAATTAAAAATTCTTGATGAACATTATCATATCTGTGTAAATTTAGAAAAAACAATCCATGATCTATATTTGTTTGTTGACAATATCGATTTTAACAAAACTGGAAGTAGTACCGCATCTTGGATTCAAAATGTGGATACTAAGTATCAAATCAGAATGCAGATACAAGAAAAACTGCAGAAACTTGAGGCACACATTCAGAATACAGACCTCCAGCACTTTGCTGGAAAGTTAAAACAACAGGTTGAGGCTATTGATGTCAGAGTGCTTTTAGATCAATTGAGAACTACAATTCCATTTAGAATAATACATGATGTTCTTGAGCATGTCAAATATGTTGTAGATCTTACTGGAGATTTTGAAGTAACTAAGAAAATCGATGCTTTTAGAGCCACAGTCTACAAGTTAATTAAGGCATATGAAGTAGACCGACAAATCCAGGTTTTAATGGATAAATCAGTCCAGTTGGCCCACCAATACAAGTTGAAGGAGACTGTTCAGAAGCTAAGTAATGTCCTACAACAAATTGAGATAAAAGATTGCTTTGAGAAATTGGTTGGGTTTATTGATGATGCTGTCAAGCAGCTTGATGCACTGTCTTTAAAAAAATTCATTGAAGAAGTTAACAAATTCCTTGACATGTTGGTAAAGAAATTAAAGTCATTTGATTACCACCAGTTTGTAGATGAAACCAATAACAAAATCAGGGAGGTTACCCAGAGAATCAATGGTAAAATTCAGGCTCTGGAACTACCACAGAAAGCTGAAACACTAAAACTGTTTGTAGAGGACACCAAGACCATGGCCTCAGAGTATCTGGAAAGCCTAAAGGACACCAAAATAACCTTAATCATTGATTGGTTACGTGATGCTTTAGATTCAACATCTTTGACTCACATCAAAGCCAAATTCCAAGAGACCCTAGAAGATATACGAGACCGAATGTATCAAATGGACATTCGGCAAGAACTTCAGCAATACCTGTCTCTGGTAGGCCAGGTCTACAGCACACTTGTCACCTACATTTCCGACTGGTGGAGTCTTGCTGCTAAGAACCTTACTGACTTTGCAGATCAGTATTCTATCCCGTATTTGGCTGAAAGTGTGAAAGCATTGGTGGAACAAGGGTTCACTGTCCCCGAAATCCAGACTGTCTTTGGCACCATGCCTGCCTTCGAAGTCAGTCTTCGGGCTCTTCAGGAAGCTACCTTCCAGACGCCTGACTTCATAGTCCCCCTAACAGATTTAAGGATCCCATCCATTCAGATAAACTTCAAAGAGTTGAAAGATAAAAAAATCCCATCCAGGTTTTCCACGCCAGAATTTACTATCCTCAATATCTTGCACGTTCCTTCGTTTACCATTGACTTAGTAGAAATAAAAGCAAAGATCATCAGGACCATTGACCAAATGCTGAACAGTGAGCTGCAGTGGCCAGTTCCAGAAGTGTATCTGAGGGATCTCAAGGTGGAGGACATTCCTTTTGGTAGAGTCACCCTGCCAGATTTCTATTTACCAGAAATCACAATTCCAGAATTTGTAATCCCAAAGCTAAACCGTAATGATTTTCAGTTTCCTGACATTCACATACCAGAATTCCAGCTTCCCCACATCTCACACAGCATTGACGTACCTGCTTTTGGCAAGCTATATAGCATTTTGAAAATCCAGTCTCCCATTTTCACATTGGACGCAAATGCCGACGTACAGAATGTAACTACTTTGGCAAACAAAGCAGATATTGCAGCTTCCATTGCTGCCAAAGGAGAGTCCAAATTAGAAGTTCTCAATTTTGATTTTCAAGCAAAGGCACAACTCTCGAGCCCTGAGATTAATCCACTGGTTCTGAAGGAATCTGTGACGTTCTCCAGCAAGTACCTGAGAACAGAGCATGAGAGTGAAATGCTATTTTCTGGAGATGCTATTGAGGGAAAATCAGACACAATGGCAAGTTTACACACAGAAAAAAATACGCTGGAGGTTAGTAATGGTGTGCTTGTCAAGATAAACAATCAGCTTACCCTGGATAGCAACACTAAGTACTTCCACAAACTGAACATCCCCAAACTGGACTTCTCTAGTCAGGCTGACCTACGCAACGAAATCAAGACACTGTTGAAAGCTGGCCACATGGCATGGACTTCCTCCGGAATGGGGTCGTGGAAATGGGCCTGCCCCAAGTTCTCGGATGAGGGAGTACATGAATCACAAATTAACTTCACTGTGAAAGAACTCATGACTTCCTTTGGATTATCCAATAGGATCAATAGCAAACACCTACGAGTAAACCAAAACTTGGTTTATGAATCTGGCTTCCTTGACTTTTCTAAATTTGAAATCCAGTCACAGATCGAATCCCAGCACGTGGGCCGCAGTATTCTAACTGCTAAAGGCACAGCACTGTTCAGGGAAGGGAAAGCAGAGATAACTGGTAACCACGATGCTCATTTAAATGGAAAAGTTATTGGAACTTTGAAAAACTCTCTTTCTGCTTCAGCCCATTCATTTGAGATTACTGCATCCACAAACAATGAAGGGAATTTGAAAGTTAGTTTTCCATTAAAGTTGACAGGGAAGATAGACTTCCTAAATAACTATGCTCTGTTTCTGAGTCCTAGTGTCCAGGAAGCACGCTGGCAAGCCAGTGCTAGGTTCAATCAGTATAAGTACAATCACAACTTCTCTGCTGGGAACAATAAGAACACCATCGAGGCCCACGTAGGAATAAATGGAGAAGCTAACCTGGATTTCTTAAACATTCCTTTAACAATTCCAGAAATGACTCTACCTTACACAATAATCACAACTCCACCACTGAAAGATTTCTCCTTATGGGAAAAAACAGGCTTGAAGGAATTCTTGAAAACAACAAAGCAATCATTTGATTTAAGTGCAAAGGCTCAGTATAAGAAAAACAAAGACCAACTTTCCATCACAAATCCTTTGCGTGTGTTTTATGAGTTTATCAGTCAGAACATCAATTCCTTTGACAGTCATTTTGAGAAAGCCCAAGATGATGCATTGGATTTTCTCACCAAATCCTATAATGAAGCAAAAGTTAAGTTTGATAAGTACAAAGTTGAAGAATCCCACAGCAAGCTCCCTAGGACCTTTCAAATTCCTGGATACACTATTCCAATCATCAATATTGAAGTGTCTCCGTTCACAGTAGAGATGTTGGCATTTGGCTATGTGATCCCAAAAGCAATCGGCACCCCTAATTTCACCCTCCCAGGTTCTGACTTCTATGTGCCTTCATACAGATTAGTCCTGCCATCCCTAGAGCTGCCAGTTCTTCGTGTCCCTAGGAATCTTCTCAAGCTTTCTCTTCCAGATTTCAAGGAATTGGCTACCGTAAACAATATTTTTATTCCAGCCATGGGCAATATTACCTATGATTTCTCCTTTAAATCAAGTGTCATCACACTGAATACCAATGCTGGACTTTATAATCAATCAGATATCGTAGCTCATTTCCTCTCTTCCTCTTCATCCGTCATTGATGCACTGCAGTACAAATTAGAAGGCACCTCAAGTTTGACAAGAAAACGAGGGTTGAAGTTAGCCACAGGTCTGTCCCTGAGCAACAAATTCATGGAAGGCAGTCATAACACTATTATTAGCTTAACCAAGAAAAACATGGAAGCATCGGTGACAACAACTGCAAAAGTCCAAGTTCCAATTTTCAGAATGAATCTCAAGCAAGAACTTAATGGAAATACCAAGTCAAAACCTACCGTCTCTTCCTCCATTGAGTTAAAGTATGATTTCAATTCCCCACAGCTGTTCTCTACTGCTCAGGGGGCAGTTGACCACAAGCTCATCTTGGAAAGCCTCACCTCTTACTTTTCCATAGAGTCATCTACCAAAGGAGATGTCAAGGGTTCGGTCCTTTCACGGGAATATTCAGGAACTATTGCCAGTGAGGCCAGCACGTATTTGAATTCCAAGGGCACTCGGTCTTCAGTGAAGCTGCAAGGGGCTTCTAAAGTTGATGATATCTGGAATTTTGAAGTAAAAGAAAATTTTGCTGGAGAAGCCACTCTCCAACGCATATATGCTGTCTGGGAACACAATATAAAAAACCACTTACAGCTAGAGGACCTCTTTTCTTCACATGGAGAACATACAAGTAAAGCCACCCTGGAACTCTCCCCATGGAAAATGTCAGCCCTTGTTCAGGTACGGGCAAGTCAGCCCACTTCCCTCCTTAATGTCCCTTCTCTTAGCCAGGAAGTGGCCCTGAATGCCAACACTAAGAACCAGAAAGTCAGCTGGAAAAGCGAGGTCCAGGTTCATTCTGGGTCTGTCCAGAACCACATAGAGCTTTCCAATGACCAAAAAGAGGCACATCTTGACATTGCAGGAGCCTTAGAAGGACACCTAAGTTTCCTTAAATATGTCATGCTACCCGTTTATGAAAAGAGTTTATGGGACCTTCTAAAGCTGGATGTGACCACCAGCATTGACAGGAGACAGTATCTCCGTGCTTCAGCTGCCCTTGTATACACCAAAAACCCCAATGGCTATCCTTTCTTGATCCCCGTGAAAGTTTTGGACAATGAATTCATCATCCCTGGGCTGAAACTAAATGATCTAAATTCAGTTCTTGTCACACCTGCCTTCCAAGTCCCATTTACAGATCTTCAGGTTCCATCCTACAAACTTGACTTAAGTGAAATAAAAATCTATAAGCAGCTAAGAACTTCATCGTTTGCCCTCAACCTACCAACACTACCCAAAGTAGAATTCCCTGAAGTTCCTGTGTTAACAAAATATTCTCAACCAGAAGATTCCTCAGTTCCCTTTTTTGAGATAACTGTGCCTAAATCACAGTTAACTGTGTCCTGGTTCACCCTTCCAATAGCTGTTTGGGATCTAAAGAAGGTGGCCAGCAAGATTGCAGGCTTCGAGTTGCCCACCATCATCATGCCTGAGCAGACTGTTGAGATTCCTGCCATTGAGTTCTCTATACCGGCCGGGATTTTCATTCCTTCCTTTGGAGCACTGACTGCACGCTTGGGGGTGGCCTCTCCCTTGTACAATGCTACTTGGAGTGCTGGTTTGAAAAATAAGGCAGATCATGTTGAAACGTTCCTGGATTCCACGTGCAGTTCAACCATACAATTCCTGGAATATGACCTAAATGGTAAGGGCATAGCCTGCCTCCTCTCCTAGATACTCTTATGTTTCCAATGAGTATTATAAGTAAATAATTATGTATTTAGCTATGACTAGAGGCACAATTACTTCCTATAGTAAGACTTAAAATAAGAGAGGAGATACATACATACCCAACGTGTAGAAACCAAAGTATAGAAAATCTGACATTCAAAAGGAACAGACTCAAAGAAAATAGATTTTCTGTAATTATTTTAGGACTAATAAGGTCTTCTATTTATTTAAAAACAACTGTAAACTGAACATTGCGTGTTTCGAACAGGTAAGTAAGATATTTGGTTAAGATAGAATTCTCCCAGGTTTTGTAATGAAAATGTCTATCTCCTACAGTTATGAATCTAATGAAAATGTAAAATCTCTCCTCTACAGTTGTGGGAACACACAAAATTGAAAATGGCACGTTAGTCTGTAAGACCAAAGGAGCATTTGCTCACCGTGACTTCAGTGCAGAGTATGAAGAAGGTGGCACATATAAAGGACTTCAGTATGGAAATTTTGTTGAAACTTATCCCCTTTTCAAAACTCCTTGTGACTTTTGCCACCTCCATACTCCTTTCGTGGTGGCTTATCTGCTTTTCTGCTTTCAGGGAATGGAAACGAGAGGCTCAGCTTGCCATCACCAGCCCAGCCTTCACGGATCTCCAACTCCACGAGAAAGCCGCAGCCTCCCCAGCCATAGGCACTGTGGGCATAGACTTAGAAAAAGATGACAAGTTTTTTAAATGGAACTTGTACTACCGCCCTCAGGTGAGTCCCCTCTAATGGATTACACACCCCGAGAAGCACGTAGAGAGTTGGGGTGGACACATTTAATTCTAGACAACGTACTCTCTTAGAGCTTTCCCAAACTAGGTAAAAGACAGGCAGTGAGCAGCTTGAACTTCTCTCAGAAACTATTCTCCGACAAGCATTACCATGAGTCCTTCATTGGTTTTAATTATTAGATGTACCCGTGACATCATATTAACACTATTATTTTATTAATTCTGGGCAAATCCAGAAAGATGAGAGTTGTGCCTCATCATCCAAATCATAGGCAAACTCTACCCTAGGCAGAGGACATTTTTCAGATAGCGGTTTCTGGAATATTTAAGGCTTCCAAATTCTTCCCCACAATAGCATTTCTGGATGAGATGTATCAGATTCCTCTCATGTTTTTCACAAGCTCTGCCAGGGCCAGATCAAAGAGGCCATTACCAGAGGACAAGACCTAACCTCATTCTATTACCATTGCTAAAGTTAGTCAGGGGCGTGGCGAATGAGTAACAACCCTGGGATTCTGGGGCTCTGCTGGGTGAGCTCCGAACTTTTTCCTTTTTGCTGCTACTTCTTTCCCTGAATCTGTCTTTTCCTGTCTCTTCTTCCCCTTTCTCCTCTGCTTCTTTTTCCTCCTGCTCTCTTCCAATGTTTAGTCCCAAGAAAGCCTTAATGTTAAGTATCACTGTGTAAATGCCAAATGCCAAGCATATTTTTTTTTTATCCTTTCTGGGGCATGTCATAAAGAGGAATTAACAACAGTAGACTTGTTTAACCATAAAACAAACACATGAACTGACATATGAAAGATAAATTCCCTTCAGAATATGAAAGATCCTCTGATCTTTACTTTTAACTGGTAATGAAGTTTTAGTGTAGTATATTATGTAATCAGGGTAATTGAAACCATCATGTTCTTTTCATCTTTTTTTTTTTTTTAAACTGGATTCAGTCCTCTCCAGATAAAAAATTCACCATATTCAAAACCGAGTTGAGGTACCAGGAATCCTATGAGGAAATTCACATCAAAGTTAATTGGGAAGAAGGGGCACCTTCTAGATTGCTAACCTCCCTGAAAGACAAAGTGCCCAAGGCCCCAGGGGCCCTTTATAACTATGTCGACAAGTACCACCAGGAGCACACGGGACTCACCCTGAAAGATGCTTCTTCAAAGGCAAGAAGAAGTCTGCAGAACAAAGCTGAGTGGGCCTATGAAGGGGCCATGAGGCAAATTGATAAGATGCACACGCAGCTCTCGAAAGTAGCCAATGGCACCACTGAAACCTACCAGGAGTGGAAGGACAAGGTCCAGACTTTGTACCTCAAGGATAACATGTTTGACAGTTTATTACGAATTACTCAAGAATATCATATGACAGTCCAACGTCTGATTGACTCATTCATTACTTTCCTGAACTCCACCAGATTCCAGCTCCCAGGGAAAGCTGGGATGTACACTAGAGATGAACTCGGCACAATGGCCATGAGGGAAGTAGCAGAGGTACTGTCCCGGATACATTCAAATGTCCATAATGGGTTAGAAATACTGCTGTCCTATTTCCAAGACCTAGTGGAGAAATCCGAATTAATCAAGGGCCTGAAGATTAAATTCGATTTTGTTTTAAGGAGATATGAACTAACAGATATAATCCTGGGGTGTAGAAAATTGTTAAAATCTTTATCACAAGATATCCAAAAGGCATTGAATGACCTCCAGTCTATCAAGATCACAAAGATGCTAAGTGATCTTCAGGACATTTTACAAAGAGTTTTTCAAGAGATAGAAGGAGAAATTAAACGTTTAAAGGAGAAGAAATTTACTTATCTCACTAATGATATTCAACAGGAAATCAACACAACCTTCAACAAAATTATTCCATATGTTTTTGGATTCCTGAAAGAAACCATAGACCTTAACCTTGGTAAGTTCCATGAACTTGTTCAAAACAAACTTGAGGAAACTTCCCAAGAGTTACAGCAGATCCAGCAGTACATAAAGGCTCTTCGTGAAGAATATTTTGATCCAAGTGTAGTCGGCTGGACAGTGAAATATTATGAACTTGAAGAAAAGATAGTCAACCTGATCAAGAACCTAGTACTCGCCCTGAAGGATTTCCATTCCAAATATACTGTCAGTGCTGCTGGCTCTGTTTCCCAACTCTCAGCTCAAGTTAAGCAACGTATGCACAGAGCTGTCCAGGAATATCTTAGCATCCTTACCGATGCAGATGGAAAGGGGAAAGAGAAGATTGCAGAGCTTTCTGCCACTGCTCAGGAAATAATTAAAAGCTCGGCTGTTGCAATGAAGGAAATCATTTCTGATTACCACCAGCAGTTTAGATATAAACTGCAGGATTTCTCAGACCAACTCTCTGATTACTATGAAAAATTCATTGCTGAGTACGAAAGATTGATTGACCTGTCCATTCAAAACTACCACATGTTTCTGAGATACATCACTGAGTTACTGAAAAAGCTGCAATCAACCACAGCTATGAGCCCCTACATACAACTTGCTCCAGGAGAACTTACTGTAACCCTCTAATTTTTTAAAAGCAATCTTCATTTATTCTTCTGTTCCAATTACACCTTCACATGGTAGGGAAAATAAATTCAAGCTGTATATACTGATAAAACCATACATTGAGCCAGCCCTGCAACAGGCAGCTGACTACCAGCAGAAACACACATGAACTGAACCTGCACGGAAGCTGGCATAGGGGCTCTGAAAGTCTCTGAACTCAGGGGGAATGACATTTTCTACAAGTTAAAGAAAATCAGGATCTTAGTTATTTTGCTAAACTTGGAGGGAGGGGGAACCAATAAATGGAGTCTTTATTGTGTACCATACCCACTCAGTGTAGTTCATGCATATTGAAAGACAGCGAAAGGAGGGTATTGATGTAAATGTTGTGGCATTTCAAAGCCTCTAGAAGAATATATGTTGTGATTTAAGTGACAGAATAAAAGGGTAAAGGGAGAGTTTGTGGAGGGAAATATTTTGCCACATAACAAAAAGATATAGTTGATCTCAGGAATTGTATTTGCCAAGTGAGAAGGAGAAAGTACTCACAAAGGCTTGTACATCATTTGATCCTGGGGAGCATCTCATTTGTGTGAGCCAGAAAGAGCCTAGGGAGGCAGAATACATGGTAGTGCATGGATCTGGTACTCAAGGAAAGTCTGTTGGATGATGGATGGATGGATGGATGGATAAATGAGGAGTCAGTTCTGAGGATGAGAGAGGGGAGAAAAGTTGACCCAGATCTCAGAGTACCACATGAGTGGTTCCAGGCATGGTTCAGCAAGGGTTTCTGAAGTCTTCAATAACAGAAAGGAGACCCAGAATTATGGCTTAATTCGGAGCAGAAGAGGGAGTCCAAGGTTCCCAGTGCTCATGTGATGATATGTATATCTGGGGCTGAGAAGAAGGAAAAATAGCCACAAATTCAAAATGATCATATGATCACACAGTACCCCTTGCCCAGCTCCTTGACTGGCATCCCTCATACAAGGTGCCCCTGGACTGGCTTAGAAGGTCTTCATCATTCTGAATAAAGTTGGAAGAAGAAAGGACCCTTGAGAGGGCTTAGACTTTGCTTGGTCCCTTCTTTGGTCTTCTACTGCATATCAGGATACTTCTCTGAGTTCAGTTAATGGCTACATTCCTTATTTGCTTTTAATTTGGGTAACTTATTTCCTTTCTGTGAGCCTCAGTTCTCTTACCTCTAAAATGAGGATAATATCTATCATACCTGCATTGCAGGATTCGTGAAAATTAGTTGAAATAATATAAGTGAAAGAGTTTTGTAACATTTAATGTTATGTTGAAACACAGTGACATTAGTATTAGATGAAATGGGATTATGGCAAGGAGAAAGAATGGAGTCAGGGATACCTATCTAGTTCCATAAACGCTTGTGAAATGCCTCTGTATGATAAGCACCATGAAAAGGCTCCTTAGAGGAGACAAAGATAAGTAAGGTGCAGTTCCTAGATGTCTGTCTGCCCATCTGCCTTTCACAGGTGGGATGTATTGTCTCATAATAGGCATAAACCGAGTACTATGAGAGATTAAAACAGGAAAGGTTGTGAATCAGAAAGTTTTTATAGAAAGGATTGAAGTGGATCTTAAAGATACATAGACTTTGATAAGCAGAGAAGGGAGAAAGGGAAGTCTAGGAAGAGGAGAAACAAGTGAAGAAAGATAGGTGGGTGTGTTTCAAGGACACCGGATTGTCTAGTTTGGCTAGAGCGCAGGAAAAGTAGCAGGGAAACAGGACTGGAAAGGCAGGTTTGCAATATTGTGGAGACCTTGAATGTCAGAGTGAAAAGGTGGTGCACTCTTTGCTGAAGAAGGGAAGCCAGTGAAAGTCTTTGAGCAGAAGGGTGATATGAGTTGTGGATCAGAGACACCAATACAGCCATGTATATAATGAGTTGTAATGGGGATGAATCTGCAGCTGCCTGAGGCTCTTACCCTCAGGCACCTGTGCCAGGGTCCAAGTAACAGAAGACAAGCTCCTCAGGTCCTAGATGTCAGGAAAGGTGAGGAGGAGTAGGGGAAAAGCAGGTCAGGAAGGCAGAATTGGCAGAATCAGGTGGCTGATGATTTCAAACACAAAGGATAGGAGCAAGAACTGCACTGGGGCCAGGAACTGGAGGGCTTGCAGGGGAGAGAGGAAGAGCAAGGAAGCAGGATGGGCAGAGCTGACGTCAGAGTTAGGACATTTTGAACCTGTGTAGCTTCAAAGATTATGGGGCATCAAGAGAAACAGGAGGAACGTGTCGGAGGGGAGGGTAAGAGCCTCAGGCAGCTGCAGTGGGCCCGTGGGATCACAGGGTGAGTTTCAGTTTGCAGTGACATGTCCAAGCAGAGAAATGTCTAGCCAGCAAATTAGCGATGGGAAGTAGAGAAACAATATCCAAAGGAAAAGAGATGAAGGAGAACGTTAATCAATTATTAATTTTATGTCCTTATAAGTACCTTTAGAAACTTAACAAGAAAACAAAGAGTTTTTCCTTTTGTGTAGTTAATGGGTCCGTTATCCTGAGGGTGAGTGGACATGTACATCTCCGAAGAACATACCATGAGGTGAGGTGGAATGTCCTGTTATAAACACCAGATATTCTTCCCATAAAACAAATATCCAATGTTTTAAACCAAAGGAGAAATTAAACAAGGGAGCCCAGCCCAGGTCCCTGGAACATCAGAATCATGATCAAGCTGTGTGCTTTGGTTTGACTCCCGGGTCCTGCCTCTCTAGGCAGGTGCTGTCCCCAGGATAAACTTGCACGAAATGGATCCAACGGGACTGGGCCCTACCAGGTGCCTTTGGAGCTATCTCCATTTTCTTCTGCTGTTCTCTTGAGGCTGGTCAGTGTAGGAGCCCAATTCCCCTTTTTTGGTGAGTCGAGCAAAGCCCCTTCTGATGTCCTATTCGAGGTCCTGCTTCTGGCTCTAATTTATGACTTAGTCCCCATTCAGTCAGAGATTGGGGCCTGCAATATGGGAGCCAGAGTGGACAAACAGATGTTCCCTCTAAAAGTGTCTAATAACCAGAGATAAATGTGCAGAACCAGACCCTACCTCTTAGCTCATCTCCTCTCATGCTGTTTCACATTAAGAGGTCAGCTACAGAGTGCTCCATTTGTGGGCGAGATGGTTGGGTGGTCACCAACAAATAGCATTCCAGGGCCTTATAAAAGTTGGTGGAGCAGAGGGGCCCTGCCCTGTTCCTCCCGCACAGACTGGCGCATGCCTCCCCAGGTCTGAGCAGTGCTTAAGGTCAGTGATGCCCAGGGCACTAGGACTGAGCGCTGAGCCTTGCGTCCATTTTACCTCCTGAACTGACACCACTGAGGCCCAGTCTTAGGGTGAGAGGGATGACTCAGGCCTTGGAGGTGGCCTGTTTCTTGAGCTGCAGACCTGTGCCCCCACCCTTGTTTTTAAGCTATGACTTGGGCTGCCGGCTGTGCAGAGTGAACTCCAAACCACACTGAGCAAAGGCATCCAGAGTTTAGACCGAACGGTGGCCTGAGAAAAGGGACAGCTCAGTCAACAGCCCAGCTCCACCAGCTCCCCCTAAGCTTCCAAGTGGACTCTCCTTTTCTCTTTTCTTCCATCAAGTGGGCCCATCCAGCCTGGTGTCTAGGTCCTTGTACAGTAACGGAGCTCAGGACAGCTCCAGAAACCTAGAGCCCTCGTACAGGGACTGGGGCCCTCAGAACATTTCCATAATCACGTGGTGCACTGGACGGTCACAAAAAGAACAACAGAGAGAGGGAAGACTGTTGCCTCATAGCTCTACCGGGCTGAGGCAGGAAAGGCCAAAGCAGCCATGCTTCCCTCCTCTTAAAAGAAGGCCCTGGCTCTTGGGCCCAATTCAAGCTTCCCCATTCATGGGCTCTGTAACCTCAGGAAAGTCACTCGATTTTTCCAACCTTCAGTTTCATCTTTAACATAGAGATTATGAAAGAATAGTTTGAGCCACCCTGAGCAGGAGATGAAAGAGGTCCCCTCGCATGTTAGAGAGCTGCTATAGAGAGTAAACGAGATAGTGCGCATTGAGCCTGGCACACTGATTGTGTTGCATGGTCAGCAGTCAAATGCGTGGCGTGCGATTACAATCATACACACGACTACCGAGAGGAAACTCGCCACAGTAGGATAGGGATTAAAAAGGCAAGTCCCAGAAGATGAAATGCAGCGTGATACTCTTGTAATAAAGTTAAAAGCAACCGCAACCAAACACTTTGTTTTCTAGAATTGCAGCTCTAAAGCAAGGGAATGATAAACTCAAGTTGCAGGACAGGTCACGTCTGGTGGAGAGAGACAGGGAAAGGAGGGGGAGGACTCACAGGTCAATGTATGCGGGTGACCCTCATGCTGGGGGTTGAGTTTATAGGTGTTTATTATGCTACTGATGGATTTAATTATATTATTTATTTAATTATTTTTTTAAAAGCAGAAAGAAAAACCTGTAAGTGCATAGCACATATTAAGCACTTAAATTATTTTGTGCTTCCCTTCCCTCTTCACCTGGGATTTTGGGATGAATTAACTCCCCCTTTCAAGGGAAAACTATGACTTCAGTAGCTGTTTATTAAGCCCATTCTCTGGGCCAGGCATTCTCCTGAGCATTCAGGACAGAGAAATGAACAAGGCTCTGCCACGGGAGGCTGGATGTGACCCTCAGTCTGGAGGGGCCCAAAAGAGGAGGACTCCAGGGACCCTGGGATCATGGAGAGAGAGGGGGCAGGAGGTGGCAGACCACACTCGAGAGGGAGACCTGGGTGTGAGTTCTAAGTGTGCCACTCACTAGCTATGGGGCCCGGGGAGAGTCACTTCGCCTCTCGGATCCTCAGCTACTTCATCTGCTGAATGGGAACTCAAGGAATGACAATGTACTACAGGTGAACTGCGTGAGTCTGGGTCCTGCTATACTATCTGAACTTTTTTATTTCCGTGACTGGTTCTTTTCTGGGGAAATCCTTCAAGGCCCATCAAAGAATGTCTCTTAGTCCTTGAAGACCCCTCTGATCTCTGCTGCAGCGAGCCCAGGCCAGGTGCTTGCTGTGATCTAGTCTTCCTGGCCCGTGTTGCTCCAAAATGAAATCAAGCAGGCCTGTCCAAGGCTTCCGCAAAGTCCCTGTCAGTTTTCTCCTGTGTTTCACCGTGCGGCTGGGTAGCCGAAGCGCTCCCTCTTGGGGGATCCCTGAGTTTGCTGAAACATTCATCCCCTTGCGTGGACGTGGCTGAGACAACTCACTCAGCACTGTGTGGGCTGCTGTCCCCTGACTGGCTGGCAACGAACACAAAAGTGGCACGTCTAGGCTTTTCCTCTCAGGAAAGGGTTTGGATGGGAAGAGGAAGGGGCTGAAGTCCCACGAGGCTGACTGGGTCCTCGCTTTCCTGGCGGACTGGGTGTTTTACCCTCCTCCCCAGGACCCCCCTCCCTGGCACCCTGCCTCCCCATTCACAGGTCCCTCTGTCCATACAGGGGTGACTTCTTTTCAGGTACAGATGTAAACTGGCAGTGCAGAATCTCCCCTCAGCTGTGTATGGGGCAAAACCACAGTGCTGGGATGGGGTGCACATGCAGCCCAGAGCCAGAGGAGAATCCAAGCCGAGCACGGGCCAACCCTAACTCCCCTCTCCCTCTCCAGGGGCCACCCAGCTTCTCCCCATGGGGCCACTGCGTCCTTGGGGGACGGTAGGCAATAGAATTCAAAGCAATTTTTCTGCTGCAAAAGACAGTCACTTCTCACAAGGTGATTTCTGAGCCAAGCACAGCCCTGCCCCACTTTACACACTCACGAGATCCTGGAAAGTTTGAGGATTCACTTGGATAAATCAAAGAATATTTGAAATGTACAATATAAGAGAACCTGATGGGGAATATTCTTGGAAAACCGAGTTTCCTCTTACTTTGTGAACCATTCTACCTAAAATGGGTCTTCTTTGCAGATTTCATGGTTTTTGATGGAGTTTGCTTAGATAGAGCTGGTACGGAGCCAGGTCCTACGGAGGCCGTTGGAAGAGGGTATGCAATAGGTACACCAGGTGGCAGGAGTTACAGAAAGACTTCTAGTCCAGGAAATAACCAACCAAGAGAAATCAACCAAGGTCCTTGGCTTGTGTGTGCAGTGCATTTCCCTCACACACGCCCCAGACTGTCACCTCGTCATTGTGACACTTACAGAGGGAAAGTTTCCCTGACCCAGGTTCCACTCTCACCTCTCATGTGCTCCCCACTCCCAGGCCTGGCTCCCTCCTTTCTCCACCAGACACACCATCCCCTGACTCCAGGAAATATTCAGGCCTCTCTCAAGTGCCACCTCCTCCAGGAAGTTCACCGGGCAAGCCGTGTGAACACTCTGGTCTGCAGGCCCTCTCCTCAGGTTGGGGCTGAGGGTCCTCTGCTGCGAGGACAGGACTTGACTGTGCTCCCCCAGGAGGGTACAATGGCACACTCCAGGCCTGGAGGTGGCCCTGCTCAGGGACCGCTGCAATTCAGTGGAACTGCAAACGCAGTCAGGTTTCCTCTTTAGTGCCTCTTCTAACTGAGCTGTGGTGGAGAGAGTAGGTCAGGTGGTAAAAGAGCCTGGACTTCAGGATCGGCAGACCTATGTCCTAGTCCCAGTTCTGCCTCAGGAGTACCCAGTCCCGTCACCTCCCTGAGCCTCCGTCTCTTCATCTTGCAAAGTATCTCCTCACAGGAGCACCTGGTGAACTCTGAAGGCATTGTACACCCAGAGCCTCACGCACAGCCCAGCACACAGCAGGTGCTCAGTAAAGGTTTGTCGAGGGCTCGAATTACGGTCAGGAGTCCATGCATTCCCTGGCTGAGGAGTCCCAGACCCGGGGCTGTGCCCCAGCCCTGCTGGGCTTTGACTCAGAGACCAGCCCGCTCACCCGCTTGTCCAATGCAGGCGGCTCCCTGCACCACCTTGTTTCTTGCAGAAACTTTCTCTTGCTGGACAGAACACACGCTTCCCGTCAGCTTTTATTTCTGTGATGGCTCGCTTACGAGCAGGGCATTCTGTTCTTGGAATTTCTTGTTAAAATATTTCATTTAATTAAGTTTTTACAACCAGCTCTGCTTTGTGTCTGTCAGAAGGTAGGGGCTAGTGCAGCCCTACCCTCAGCTCTCTGGGAGGCCAGGCGCGGAGCCTCCGGGGACAGCCGAGCTGGGGCTTTGAGGCTGCACCCCTGGGTCTCCAGGCGTTCTCGTCCACCCTTGTAGAGATGGGTGTGTCAGAAGGTGGGTCCCCACAGCAGACCCTGCTGGAGACCGAGGTGCCACCAGAAAGGCTGCCTTAGCACTCTCTGGGGGGAGTCTCTCTCAGCCCCGGAACGCCCTACGTCTGAGCCCCACACACGGCCCAGAGCAAGAGTGCTGTGGACGATCACAGCCACCTCTTAGCATTCTCAGAAACTCCATGCAGGAGCCACACCTTGCCCCGTTCCTTTCTGGAACTCCTCCTCACTTCATTCCTCTGGCCTGTTCCAGCCTTACTCAGCCCTCCTTCCCAGGAGCCCTCCCTGTCCCCCAGCTGGACCTGCCATCCTGCTCCAGCCACGCTCCACGTGGGGAGTGTACCCCTGCCCGACCCCTCAGTCCCACCCCTTTCTCACCCCCAACCTTTGCACGGACTCAGGCCGCAGCTGGGGCACCTGTGTCCTCCACAGGCTGCTCAGGGCCTTGCTGTGGAGGCCCTGGGAGACGCTGAACCCAGCTGAGCATGTTCCTCCTTTTCCCACAGAGCCCAGCTGCCACCTGTCAGGAATTTGTGGTCAGGGAGGGGGCAGAAAGTGCCCTTCTCCCCTCCTTGTATTTTAAGCGGTTACAGGTTCTGTGTGCTTAACAGGCAGAACATAAGGCCACTCAGAAGAGGGGGATCGGGCGGGGGCCCAGGTGAGCAGGAGGGTTGCACGGGGTGTTCTCAGCAGGGATGTGGCCTCACTCCACACCCAGCACAGAGCCTGGCAAATTCTCTTTGCCCAGCAAGCACAGTAGCACTTCCCTGAGTCTCCCAGTCCTTCTGGAAAGCCCCAGGCCAGACCCGCACTGACGGGGCTTGGGAGGTGGGCTGCTCTGGCTTGCCACCGCCCACCCAAGGCTGTCCCCTGGCCTGTCACAGGGTGGCACTGAAGCCTGAGCTCTGCCTTTGTGGGCACCCTCCTCCCAGCAGGTGGTCTCCTGACCCCACCCTGTACCTGGCCTGAGGGAACCACCGTGGCCCCCGGATAATTCCAGGCTCCTTGTGGCGTTGCTAAGAGGCCGGCTGCCACCTGTCAGGAATTTGCGGTCAGGGATGTGGCAGAATGTGCTGTTTTCCCACACTCGTATTTTAAAAGGTTACAGACCATGTGTGCATAATAGGCAGAACATTAGGTCACTTGTCTCACTTAGAACAATAATCCGTTTTGCTAGGGGTCAGGTTGACACAAAGAATCTGTCCAGACCAGGTCTCTTGATGGGACTTAGCCCTCCCCTCAAACTAATGAAATTTTCAACTCGTGGGTACTTGAGTTAATAAAGTGTGCCACACATCTGCTGGCAGAAGAAAGCCCTGGGGTTCAATTTTGAGATCACTGACATAATGTTTGAGTGGCTTCCCGCTGGTGCCCGGCGGGACACCAAATTAAGGAAAGCTGCACAATGAATGTGTGAGAAAAAACATTAGTGTATAAACACAGAGGCCAAGGATCCCCGGGTGGGGCGTGAGCGAGGGGAGGCCGTGGAATTACGGAGGGAGGGTCGGTGGGGGCTACCGCTGGGATTTCACACCAGTGGCCCACAGGTAGTGAATTATTTTAAAGGAAATTGGCACCAACATGATCTTAGGTCAAAAAGATGAAAAAAGTAAAAGAAGCATATTTTCTATGGCTGTTGAGTTAAGCACTAAAGTATCAAGTGAATGGTTCTGAAAAACATAAAGCTGGAGGCGAGAGTAGAAGACAGCCCCGGGAGAGGTTAAGTTCCAAGCCTGTAGACCCCTGAGAACCAGCCCTTCTGCCCTCCCCACTGCCGCCACCCCGGCTGAGGTCAGTGCAAACCGGGGCTGGGCCCGTGGTGTCCCCTCCCCAGGAGCTGAGGAGCAGGGGGTGCCCATCAGGGCTGAGACCTCCCCCCCTGCTGCAGCACCACCAGAACAGCCCCATGTCCCCCAGACATGAATCCAGGGATCTCTGGGGGCTGGCAGAGGCCACACCTAACTCCTCCAAGCTCGGCCGGTCTTCTGCCCAGGTGGGCACTGCTGGGACACTAAGTCAGGGTAGGGAGACACCTGGTTACTCACTTGTTCTTTAGTTCCCTCAATGCATCTACCTGAAGGGCCTGCCGGGTGCTTTGGGGGCTTGCCCCGTGGGGCCCATGGAGGGGCTCGGTGAACACACATGAATAAGGAACGAGCCAGACTCTGCCCTCTGCCCAGCCCCGCACGGACGGCGGGCTCTGCAGCCAGCACCGGCAGGCAGGTGCCCGTGCCCTTGTGTGGCAGCCAGCCCTCCTGACCCCTGAGGAAAAGCACTCAGCAAATGTGGCTCCCAGGGTTTTGCCAGCAGGCCCCGACCCCTTCCCTTCCCTTCCCCAGTGACACGCCACCTTTTTGCCCCCTATTGTCCCTAACTCACAGAGTCCTCCTCTGGGGGCACCTTCTCTGACCCCCAGCCCTCTACCCCACAGGGACCTCCCTCTGCTCTGAGCCATCAGCCCTCTCTCTTCCTGCTGCTCTGGCCTGTGCACCCCCTGGGCCAGGCCTCGGGTCCCCTCCGTAGCGCACGACGGGGGCTCAGCCAAACCTGTTGATCAACTCTGGGGCTTCAAGGGTGCCAGGAGCCCACCCTCCAAGGGAAGACTGTGCTCCCCTCCTGTCTCTTTCTCAGTGACAATATGGCAAGTGAGGGAGGAGAGGCAGGGCGACATGGGCCGGTCCCCATGAGGGGTCACGTGTGATTAATGGCGCCCCCAGCCTTCCCCAGAGGCTCCAGGCAACCGTGGAATGCAGCCCCAGCCGCCAGGCAGTCCTCCAAGCTCCCGGGCTGCTCTCTTCGCCTGGAGAAACGTCCGTGCTCCCAATTTCCCAGCATTCAGCCCAAATCTCAGCAAAGGGAAAGAAGAGGTTTGTCCTTCCGTCCCAGCCTCCAGCTGAGGATGCAGAAAGAACAGTCTCCAGGCCGGTCGCCTGAGTTCTAATTCCAGCTCTCTCCTGCACTGGCATGTCAGGATGGGACCCCGGGCAGGTCACTGAGCTGTTCTGCACCTCTCTTTCTGCATCGACAAGACTGAATAATAACTGTACCTACCTCAGACGGTTTTGTGAGGATTATAGGAGTTCATATGGGTGCATTGCTGAGAGTCGTGTCTGACACGATGAAAATGCTGTGTAACTGCTTGGTGTTGTTATTATGTTGTGATCCGCCTCCAGAAACTTGCTGTCCCCTGACGACCAACCAAATACCTCATGAGCCATCAGGTTCTACCTCCCTTGCCACTCACCAAAGTCACAATAGGTTTCTGTAATGTTTGATGCCTGGTCCTAGGAGGCCTTGTGCCTTGAGTTTCTGTCTTGCCACTAATTTAGAGGTAGCATCTATGCAGGCCTTGAAATGTGGAGAGGAGGTTTCTCAGGGGAGCAGGCCATGGACAAGCTAGCCAAGCGGTCGCCCCATCCACCAGGGAAGGAGCTCGGTGCCCTCCTTCCTCCTCCCTTCCTTCCTCCTCCCATCCTCCCTCCTCCCCTCTCCCTAGAGTCACTAGGAGCCCTGGTTCCACCGAGGGTGTCTGCCACAGCGCACGTCATCATGCGAGTCTATCAGAAGTAGTGAAAGGTATATGCCGCACTAGTGTCTCACCAAATCCCAAAGTCAGCGTAGAGCCCAGGACTCAGCACAGTGGGGAAGGCCCATCCCCCACTGGCGTCTTCTCAAGCCTCAGTGGGCCCCGCAGGTCTCACACACAGACCCAGGGAGGCCTGAGGTCAGTCCCCCGACCCACCCCCCCAGACCACAGCAATCTCCTCTGTACACTGAACCAGCTGAACCAAGTGGTCCTAAAGGCCCTCAGATTCTGGCAGACTGCGGAGGTACTCTCTATACCACCATCACCATCATCATCACCATCATCATCGTCACCAGAACTCATCTGCAGATCACTGAGTGCAAGACGGTGTTAGAGCTGCTGCCACAAAGCCACCATAACATCCTGTGGTCTTTATTTCACAGGGGGGGAAACTGAGACTCAGAAAAGTTAAGCAGCTTCACTTTTACAACTTACAAACAGTCAATTGGTTGTAAAATCCAGGATTGTGTGGCCGCCCAAACTGTAGCTGGAGACATTTACTGTGCCATTTTTATACTAAAACTGATGACACTAGTAATATGAACGTCGTCCCCGTGCTTGGCACACTGCAGGGGCGCCAGCTCATTTCATCCTTACACCAGCCTTACATAAAGGTGGGTACAGGCATCCCCATTTTTCAGGGGGATTAAATAACTTGTCTAGAGCCAATAGAGTACATGGAAATCCAATCCTGTCACTCCTTTTGTTGAAAATTGCACCCACCTTCACCAGAACATATTTTCCTAATTATTCACCCCAAGCTGACTTTTGGTAACAGCACAACTGATGTTCTTCCCATCAGCACAAGGAAGGCCACACCAGCTATTAAAATACTGAAATACATTTGGATCAATTGGTACATAGGGGCTTCCCCAAGCTCCCCAAACATATCCCCCAATACAGAAGTCATTCTGGCCCCTCCCATGGGACCCTCTGGGCCTCCCGTAACTCCAGCCAATACTGAGTTACTGACTGTCCATTCTGATTGGTCAGCGATCATGGCACGCTGGGTGTTAAACGTCCTGAGTATTGCCGCTTGGTGATGGCAACCTGAGCATATATCACAGGCACAGGCATGTAGATGCACATGTTACATTGACTTCTGGCCCTACATGTGCACACATGGGACACACAAATGCAGAGATGCCTATGTACAGACATAGGTTTGTACATACACACACACACAGAGGCAGATACGCATATCTACATGAATGTACGCATGCATGCACACACATGAAGAGATGCACCCCACACGTGCATACCCCCGGCTCATCCTCCCTCTTGGTGCCTCCCGGCAGCTGCCAGAGACACCCCATTCCAGTCTCACTGTCAGCCTCTGCCCCTGAAACTCTCTCTGTCCCGCTCCCTGGCACCCTCTTAGCTGCTCCCGTGAGAGCAAGGACTGAGCCCTGGAGGCAGAGAGGAGCTCAGCTGCATGGTCGGATGGCTAGTCCTTGAGAGAAAGGGCCAAGAGCAAGTCCTTGCCACCATACAGGGCTGGCACACACTGGTGCTCTGCTTGATAGATGTCACCTCAACTAGAAGAGAAAGTGCCAATCACGGGCAGGCAGGGGGGATTCCAGCAGCTCCGAGCTCCTGGCAAGCCCACACATTCAGCCTCTCGTCAGAAAAGAGATGAGGAGCCTTCTGGGCCCGGACACTCCTCAGCTGGCCTGCTGCTCTCCATGGGGTGCTCCAAGACACCCAGGGAGGGTGGGCTTCCTGGAACAGTTATAGAACTTCCCCCCAAAACCGCATCACAGCACTTTGCTCTCAAACAATCTGCACGTCAGCTCTGAGCATGCGTGGGGACTCCCTTGGCCCTGCCTCCTGCTCCAGCCAGTGTCACCTGGTGCTAAGAGACAGACACAGTAGGGGAGATGGACGTATTCTTTCATTCGATAAACACTTAGTGAGCACCTACTAGGGGCCGGGTGCTCTTTTGGGTAAACAGGAGAGAACAGAACAAACACAAATCTCTTGATTCTGCCTGGAGGAGCTCTACCTACAGAGCAGTCCTGTCTCACAGTGAAATTATGGCTGTCAGCCTCTGACTTCTCGTGGACCAACAGCAAAGCATGTGCGGCCTCAGACTGCTCACGTCCCTCCCATCTTGGACCGTTTATCAGAGTAACTTTAGGAGACTCTGATGTCGTTGCCAGGAGAGCAGCTGAGCCTCCAAGGACAGGCCTGCAGTGTCTGAGTGTGGTGGCTGCACAGCAGTCCTGGTCTCTGCTGGAGAAGCGCACCCTCCCCCACACAGGCCCCAGGCTTGAGTTCCCCAAGGAGTTGTCACCCCACCCGAAGATCCATCTGAAGGCCTGTCTGGGATCCCGCCTGCTGGAGAAATTCGCTCTCAGCTGCACACGTGTTGTCTCTGTTTCATTCCATGTAGGGGCCCCTGGGAACTCCAGAGGTGACACTGATGAGTGGAAGGCACAGGGCCTGACTGCCAAGACCAACAGGGCTGTTTGGAAACCCTTCTAGCCAAATTTCCGTGCTTTGGGAGCCATGCGCAGGGCAGCCACCCCGGACCACTCTCCACTCTCCACTGGGTCCCCCCACCTGCCTGCAGTCTGGGAAGACTCTGCCCCCTCTGCATGCGGGGACCGCGCCTCACAGCATCTGCACACCAGCCCAGGACCAGGCACAGCAGAAACAGCCCCATTAACTTACTGACTTGGTTTTTTTTTTTTTTTTTTTTTTTTGCCTCTAGAAGCATCCGCTCATCGAAGGCAGGGTCTCTGCTTTGGGCCCTTTCGTGAACATCCATGGGTCCTGCCCATCTCCCGTCCCCTGCCACACCCAGGCAGGTGAAGTAGCAGGGCCCAGGCAGGTGCACTTTCACCCAACTCTGTGGGCCATGCAGGCTTGCTAAGTCAGCGCATGTGGCAAAGCTCCGAGGAGTCCTCCTGCATCCGAAGAGGACTGTCAAGCCCTGTGTTTTCCGAGGATGAGAGACTTCTCATCTAGCCTAGAGCTCCATCCTCTGCCCAGACCATGGATGGTCCTCTGCCCCCCTTACTCATCCCTCTCTGGTGCTCTGCCATGAGCAAGTCGTCCCCAGGCCCACTCAGCAAGCCAACTGGGACATGCAGGTCACACCCAGCACTTCTCCGGCTGGAAGGGAGTCATGTGGCAACAAAGCAGCCCGTTAACCCAGACTCTACCATGTGGTTTCCGCTCGTCTTTCTTTACGAAGTCAGGAGGAGGACACAGGACAGCAAAGTCTGGAATGTTTGGGATTTATCTCCTGTTTACATGTTGGGCCAGTTTGGAAAATGTTTTTAAAAATAACAATTTCAGAAAGGTTCTATGGTACTTCCTTTACCCATTTCTCTTCTACAACATAGTCAGGGAAGGGCCTGAGAAGACTGTAGCATAGTGGCATGTGCAGGTCTGGAGTTAGACAGTGTGCTCCACCATGTAGCTGACTTGGTCACTCTGGGAGCTTCCTGAGACTCTGAGTGTCAGTTTCTTCATCTGTAAAAGAGGGACCACAGTAGTAACTACCCCATAAAATCATTGTGGGGGTGAAACGAGGTAACACTTATGAACCACCAAGTCCAATAACTGGTGCACCACAAACGCTCAACAAGCTGTCACCTTATTGGTATTCTTAGGACACTGAGGACCTGAGCCTGGGTCCCTGGGCATTGGTGAGAATGGGGGATACTGAGTCCCTGCCTGAGGACACCACCGACTCAACAGCTGTAGGAAAAGAAATTACAATCATCCTTGACTTCCAGAATGGGCTCATTCTGGACATTCTCTGGGGTTTGAAATAATAGGGAACACTCCCTCTTGGCCCCCGTCCATGGGTTCCTTCCCAGAGCACAATGGCTATTGGGTCTACTTCCTCCAAATCTCTAGGAGTGGTCCCATGCCAGGAAGGGCCACCCCAGGGACCTGCTCAGGAGATGAAGGATTCCAAAGAGCTCAGTGCACAGAAAGCACTGCACCAGGAGTCCATATGACTCTGGCTTGTTTTGTGACCGTGCACAAGTCACAGCCAAGGGATTTTAGGCTCGCAATAATTCAGAGGATGACTTAACCTCTCTGAGGGCAAAGAAGAATCACAGTCCCTGTGTCCCAGGATTGTCATGGTGCTTCTGTGAGATTCCAACACTGTGTCGTCCACATGCTCTTCTCCCTGCCCTCCCTCCACCCTGGGAAACAAGCAATAGAAACTATTGCTCCAGACAGAAAGGAGAAGGGCGAGCAGGGGAGCAGGGGCTCGTGCTCCACCAGAATGGGAAACAGAACTGAACCAGCACCTGCCTAACCCTCCACGTGGTCCCTTTTGTCCAAAGTGAGGTCCAGGCCCTGAGGATGCAAGAATGTGCCTCACAGGCATCCCAAGACCCCAGCTCCTTATTCAACATTTCCATACTCATTTGGGCACAATCAGAGTTTTTAAATCATCTTCCCAGCATCAATTTATGGGGGCTAGATCATTTCCAGATGTGATTCAGCATACCAAAAAAAAAAAAAAAGTGCACTCATTGATTAACAAATGATTTCTAGATGGAGAGTACATGTGACTAACAATCCCTGGTTGAAACTTGCATCAGACTCTGTTGGAGTGGTAGAGAAGCCTGGGGTCTCCCTGGCCTAATCTGTCTCTTTTCAGCAGAGATCTGTGCATCTGTTTCTGACCAGATCAAACAGGAGCTGGAGAAAGAACTTCAGCCTGTACCAGATTCTCTCCCCCACCCCTTTTGTGGGTGATTTCCATCAGCCCCCATCCTGTGAGCCAGGAGCAAGAGCAAACCACACAAGGGGAAAGGATTCATAGCTGCCAACCCAAAGACAGCTGTCCAGTCCATACGCTACCACAAACCGCCTGTGTGACCTTCCGCAAGACGCTCACCTGTCTGTTCTCATTGTTGTTCATTTATTTGACTGTTTGCTCGACATACATATCTAAACCCCTTACTGAGCGCTAGTTCTTGGTCAGCCTATGCTGTGTGTGGCCCTGGCTGTGGAAGACGTTGCTAATGGATGGTTGCTCAACTTTCCCAAAGACCCTTCACCAGGTGCGCTAGGCACCCACTAAAAGTCTACTCCGGTTCCAGGGATTCAAATCTGGGTAGGACTTGGCGTCCTCAGCCGAGCTGGCAATTCAGCAAAGGAGGCAGATCCGGCAGATCCAGGCGCACCTGCCAAGAAGGCAGCAGGAAAGCAAAGCCGCCAGTGGACAGGGACTCACGGTTCCAGAAAGGGAGGGATTGGGCTTGGCATCTGGGCCCCAGTATAGGAACTTATCTAATCAAAGCGGAATGTGCCCATCCTGGAAAGAAAATAAGAACTTGAGAGAATGATCCAGAGCCCGTCAAAGCCACTAGAACTTTAGTTCTAGCCACGCTTAGCAGCAGCAGCAGACTCTTGTCCACAGAGGGACCATTTTGCTGCTTTTCTTGGCCTTTCAGAGCCCCGCAGTTTCCCTGGATGCTCCACATTCCATTGGTTAATTGGTTTGTTCCTTCTGCTCTGTGCGCAGCAGAGATCACGTGACGTTTGTGTTACCCTCGGCCCCTCTTTCAAAGGGTATCGATTCCTCCAACGCCCATAAGTGCCTCTCAGTTCCTGCGCGCTTCACGGGGCCACTGGAAGGGCAGACGCGCCTATCAAAAAGGAAAACGTCTGCATCTTGGGCTTCAACCAAGCCACAACTTAATTTCCTCCTCTGGCTGCACTTCTTGAGAAGTAAATAAGAAAAAGGGGGCTGGGGTGAATTTGTCTCTGATAAATAGGTCACGTTCTGGAGCTGGACAAACAAGGTGCTTGGCTGGAAGTGAGATGTTCTTTGGCTGGCATCTCCAAAACATGACGGATTCTTCCCAGATGCTATTTAAAGCACGCAGCTAGCTTTCCCTGCATCTGTGCACTGCCCACGCCAGAATTAGGCAGAGAGCAAATGTAGCACCAGTGACGCTGACAGTAATAAAGCTAGTGTTCTCTGAGCACATGCTGGGTAGCAGTCGTGGGAGCAGTATTTTGCCTATATTTTCTTCGTTGAATCTTTACTGCAACCCTGTGAAGCTGGTGTGATTAATATTATCCCCATTTGACAAATGAGAAAACTGAGGCTCAGTCGGGTTCAATAAATTGCTCAAAGACACACGGCCAGTAAGTGGTGAAGCAAGGACTGGACCACAAGACTAACTCCAAAATCTGCGGTCTTAACTGCTCCAGACTGAGCCCATGGACTCTCCCTCCAACCCTCTGCTGTCCAGCCCACGCCCAGAGGCTCCTGGCTTGAGCGCGTCACCATGACAGTGGGCATTTATTTGGGCCACAGCAACTCTAAGATGCTCAACAAATCAGAACAGCTTTTTGTCCATCCTCTAGGAAGTTTTGGGTCTGTGTTTCCCAGGTGGGGCCTCTGCCTGGCCGGGAAAGCAGAGGGGCTTGGTGTCGGGCCTCTGCCTTGCCAGAATTGTCACAGCTCTGGTGGAGGGACAAGAACGTTTCGGATCAGCATGGAGCAGGCTGAGAGGGGGTATGTGGCTAGTTACTGGGAAGGAAATGCCGTGTGAAAGCTAAACCACAGACAATGGACAAAGTGTCACTTTCACAGCCAAAAGCTCATTTTTTTAGGCAGAGCAGAAATTCTGAATTGAACATACTCCTTTGTCACAGCCCTGGATGATGACTTTCAAATATAAATGTAAGATAATCACACGTGGAAATTTGTTGCAGGTCTCACTTAATGACTCATTTTCACCCTCCAGATAGATGTGTTACCACTGACAGGCATTCCCAGCCAGAGTCCCCTTACAGCTTCTGCTGCATCTCCAGGGCCCTGAGGAGGGGCCCACGCCAGGCAGAAGACAGGGCTGGTATCTGTGCAGCGGCTTCCAGGCTGGGTGCCCAAGAACTTCCAGGATAGGGGAACAGCTGCCACCTCATTACTGTCACCTCAACTGGATGACTTTTCCAGGGGATAATCAGCTTCTCAATGTGCCATTGTGGAGTATCCAGGGGAGAAAGAGGTTCTCTTCCTGTCTGGGTACCAGTTCAACCCTGAAAATGTTTTCTGAGTTAAACTGGATTCCTTTGGTACAGGGTAGAGTTCCTCCTGGACAGTCTTTGGAAGGTCATAGGCTCAACCTTCCCTCTGAGTTACCTTGGTCTTGGGCACCGCCCAGGCCCCAGAGAACAATCCCAGTGACCTGTGACCCTGGATTCCCATCCTGGAAAGTCACTGGATTGCAAGCCACTAAGACTCTCCCCTCCTCCTCTGGGGCCCGGAGGCTCACATGCTCTCTGTTATAGTTGTAGAACTCTCCCTGCTGTTGTTTCCTCTAATATCTCTCTCTGCTTCTTGGACTTCTTCCTCGTGGTTACCCTCTTGCCTCCGAATCAGCCTTGAAAGCAGGGTTTCCCCAACTATTAGCTCAGTTTCCAGCCAAACTTCAGATGACCTCAGTGAGTGGAGCTCCGCTGGGGGCTCCCAAAGCAAACTGGCTCTTTCCATCGAAACGGTCTCCCTTTTCAGGAGCGTGGAGCCAGTTTGCTGGGGCAGGACTGGAGGGAACCACGAGGCCTGATTCTCTCCCCACCCACGGTGAGTGATCTCTGTCTAACCTTTTCCCTGAAGTCCTCGTCCCTGCATCCCAGGAACCTGTCTGTCCCAGGGGTCTGCCCCAGAGAGCCTGTCCCTATATTCCCACGTACCCCCGAGGGGAGCGTGCATGAAGCTTCCGAACCTCCATGAATTTCACTGACTCTATTCACCTATTCCCAGAGTGTGTCAAACTCAGTAAATCTCAAATTGACTTTCCCATCATCTCCCAAACACAAACCACCAAACCTAGCAAACTTCCCACTCTCCTCATGCTCCCCAACTTACGGGTTTGACACCTTGGAGTCCCTCCGACACGTCACAGGTCAGCCAAAACCCCTGGGAATTGCCCTCCTTCATTCAGCATGTTCAGCACGCATGTGCACGTCTCTTGCGTCTGTCTTTGCTGAAATATCCGCACTGCTCATGGCTTTTTCCGTGTGATCAGCACAGCCCCAGCTGTGGGCCAGAGTGATGGGTGGGGAGGGGCGCAGGGGCATAGTTGATCCAGGCTGAACCAATCTGATTTCTCTCTCTCCTTTTTCTTACTCGCTCCAGAATTTGAACTAAGAGTTCAAAGTATCAGAGTCACCCAAAATCTTGGAAAAGCTGAAATTCTGAGGGTGCAGAAATGAAGGCCATTGTAGAAGAACCTCCAGGGAAGGGGCTTGAGCAGAGAAGAGTGATGACGCCGTCCCAGGAAGCAAGACAGAGGGTCAAAGACCGACCAGCGCCACCTGACAGTGTGCCACACTCCGGGAGGCCTGGCAGTACTTTTATCAGCAACTCTCTATCCTTACTGTTTATCCCTCTATTTTGCCTCAGTTCGTGTGAGCAGTTTGTTTCTTATGACCAAGTAATCCTCAACTGAGCCAAAAGCTTAGGATGACTATTTAACTTTTCATGCTCATGACCCAACTCCCCAACCAGACTAGACACCTCCCAGGGTACATCCCATGCCCCGCTCGCCCCAGTCTCCTCCAACCTGGCCAGGCCTGGGAGCCCATGGAGGCCGCTGTCAGCAGGGCCATAATTCGCCAAGAAGATTTTCAGTTCTTCAAATCTATCCACTGTCCCAGTAGTCACGGAATATTGACCATGACCCAGCACGGCCCTTCCGTTCTCCACCTGACACTCCTTCTGTTCTCATTTCAATCCTTCCTGTCGCCCAGAGACACCCCTGGGATGGGAGAGATATCAGGGAGGGGCCAACTATCATAGACCCTGCAAGCGTCCTGCAAAACTGTTCATTCTTTCATTACGTGTCCATCACCCATTCTCCCTTCTGCTGATCCAGCCAGGCAGCCAGCCTGTACGGGGCACCACTCCTGGACTCACTGAGGGTGGGAATACAGAGCTAAACAGCACCGAGTCCCTGCCCTGTACTCAGGGAGTTCACAGTCTGAGCCCACGTAACCTCCCTCAGAGGCCAATGCGCTTAATCTCACCCCAGAGGCATAGCCAGAAACAGATGAGGGAGAAGGTACTGGGGTCTTGCCTGGGAGTCTTCACGCGAACATTGACCCTCGCTAGAGTAGGAGAGGGGTTGTTGGGCAGCAGGGAGCAGGGTGAGTGTGGGGGAAGGGCCCCCTGCGTCTGCCGACACCATGTGAGAGGGTGACCTCCATCGTCATCCAGGTATAAGGCCAAGCCCAGGGGAGGGGCACGTGCCCTTTGCAGCACAGCCTGTGGTCCCTCGCTGGGCCCGTGTGGGTGGGAAGGAGGCCGGGCAGGGGCTGCATTGTCCTGGCCAAGTCGGGAATATCCGCCATAGGGAACGTGCTCAGCCGGGCTCCGAGATCAGGGACCCCAGGCTGCAGAGCCAGGATGTCATTCACACGTGCACACCCAAACCCCCAAACCTCCGCCCACTCACCTCCTACTCCTGAAAATAGTCATCTTGCAGGGTGGTGCCAGAGCCCATCTCTCCCAGCTACTTGTCTTTTAAATGAGCAGAAAGTTCTCCTTGAAGCTAACTCCCCCCGCAGCATCAGCACCCAGGGCCCCACCTGCTGGGGCCTTCAGTGGAAGCCGATTACACTCCTGCCCACCGAATGCCCCGGCGTGGCAGGCCCGGGTCCCTTCCAGCTGCCCTTCCCTGGGGCAGTGATGGACAGAGGGCCTTATAAAAACAAATCAGGGTTATGTTGTAACTTCTTTGTTTGTCTGGCTTATTTTCATATAAGCTTCTTTTCCAATTTTCAAAGTTGAGCATCTAATTAAGTTGTTCCAGGTCCCGGGCTGTGTAGCAGCCAGTTCTGCCCCAACCTCCCTCCCCGGTCTTTCTATATTCAGGCCAGGCCTTGGCCACTGCCGTTTGCCTGGACTGTCCCCTCCAGGCAGGGGTCCTCACCGTGCTACTGTGGACATTTGGGGCTGGGCAGTTTTCTGCTGTCCTCTGCATTCCAGACTGATGACAGCATCCTTGGCCTCTACCCACTTGATGCTGGCAGTGCCTCCCTCCCTCAAATGTCCCCTGGGGGACAAATCTCCCTGGAGAGAACTACTGCTTCAGAGGGACACCAGCTCACCATCTCCCTGGGCCCTGGGCGGGACTTGGTCTCTATGAGGTGAACAGCTTCATTTCCAGCAGGACATAGGCTGACAGGTCACACACAGGCCTGCAGCCACCACAGTCTTCTTGGGAGCAGAACCCACTCTTCTTGGCCCTCTCCTCAATATCCTAACATCCTAATTTTCCAAGAAAGCTGCAATTTAAACACCCTGTCCCACCGGTTCCATCGATGAACATGTGTCACCCCATTTTTGATCCAGGAGAGATGGTTTCTGTGCCAATGACAATTCCAGCCGACCAGGAGCTGCTGGATCCAAGGGTGTATAGTGCTGGTCAGTCTCTCCTATTTGCAAGGTGGGCCCTGTAGCTTCCTGAGCTACACTGCCCTTCCAGAGGGGAAGATTCTAGAAGCTCATTCTATCTGATACCACAGGGAGCTGCTAGACCAACCTCTGCTGCTTCTGTTCCTGAAGGAGGACGAGGACAGGGGAGAGAAGGCCAACCTGCAGACGATGCGTCCTCTGTGTTAATTGGCCCTCCAGTGAGGGCACGACCCCAGAAGGAGGGTTCATGGGGCCCATGGAGGTGACAACCCTGATGTGACGGCAACATTGCGTGATGGTGGGGATAATGACACACGTGGTGGCGGTAGGGACAGTGGGTACGCAGGTGCTGGCAGACAGTGAGCCTTCAATAACTGCCTGTGGACGGACCTCCCGACTTAAACACACAAGGCTGGCAGCAGCCAAACCATGTAGCACAGGTGTGTATTTCGCCGGTCCTTGCTGGCATTGCCTGATTTCCAGGCACTTCCTGGATTAAATCAGGCTTGAAATGAAGAGTCTTCATTCAAAGCAGCCCCTTGGGAGGAGACACGAACTCTGAAATGCATTTTTGGAGGAAATGTTAAAGCTTCTTTTAATATTCCAGTTGAAAGAGAAACACGAAAGTTACAGGCTGCTCCAGATTTCACGTTACACTGACGCTGACACGAGTTTGGCCAGCAGAGGTAGCATCAGAAGTGGGACCCTCTGAGGGGGGCTGGAGGGGACTGTTTCCCCCCGTGTCCTCATAACAGAGCGTGCTGTGCAAGATGCTACTTTGCAGCCCCCAGCGCATCTCCCGCCGCTGCCCTAAACATGTGACAGCATGCTGGCCACGTCACACGGTTAGATCATGATGGGGTCCTGACATAGGAACGTTTTCACCGTTTCCCACCATTTCTTTGCTTGTAAAGCAAGGGATATCTGTGGGGAGTGGAAGAAGGGGGTGGGGTGAAACCATTTATTAAGCAGGCCCTTTCCACCTTGCCTTGATTCTGAGATCTTTGAGCTCAATGTCGAGAACATCTGGCAGAAATGTTTTAAAGGATGCTATTTTATAAATTGGTGATGGTCTTTTGTCAGTTCAGATGATAACACTGTTCAATCTTATGCCTTTGCTGGAAATATGGGAAATGAAATTACACCTGCCCAGATCTCCGTAATTCAGCAGCCAAGAGCCACGGAACAAGCTTGGGAAGGTTCTCTGAACGCCCATGGACCACCTGGCTCTGCCCGCCCAGCCTCAGGGGGCTAGGGGCCCATGAGGCTGCTTGCATGTTAAGCAATGCCTATTGCCTTAATATGTCTTATCCTATAAATTTGAACTACTTTTTAATGCATATTGATGCTGCTATGATTACCAGATACAAATTTATTTCAAAACTTTCCCAAATTTATAGTAACTTTTAGTCATTTGGTAATTTTCAAACACTAGATTGTAAAAGTCCCTGAACTATTCTGTGGGTTTTGGAAATATTTTGACATTAAAAAGGAATCCTTAAAAATCTCTCAAAAACGAGGTTTCTTCTCAGATTTCCCTTTCATGGTGATTTGATGGACTTCAGAAGGCTGGAAGTAAATCCTTAAAGCTAACAAAAGCACAAAGGACACCTGTGGTCGATTGCAAAAATTGCCGCAATTCTTTGCAACTTCTCCCATCAAGAGGCACAATCTATTTCTTGACTTCATGGTTTGATTTGGATGATAGAGTGCAGAGAGCATGTTGTTACGCAAGTCCCAAGCCTGGGCCTCAAGAGTCTTTGCACGTTTCCACATGCTGTCTTGGGATTCTGCCACCACCATTATGTAACAAAGTCTAGACTTGCGTGATGGAGGATGAGAGACCACATGGAACCGAGAGGAGCCATCCCACTGAGCCATGTCAGACCACCCAGGCTCTAGTGAGCCCAGCAGCGAATCACAGGTGCATGAGAGAGCCCGGCCACAATCAGCCAAGCCTAGCTCTGCCCATACAATCCCAGCCCAAATTGCTGACCCACAGAATCAGGAGTTAAACAAACAAATGTTAAGTCACATTTTTTAAAAAAAAAAGTATCCTTATATTTGAAAAATTTGAGAACTTCTGGCACAACTTACCCTGTACTTCTCCCTTGAGCATTTATGATCGCTCCTTAGTGTGCATACATCTTGCTGCCACCACGAGAAACTACTCAAGCAGGGTCATTGTTGATCACAAAATGCCGCCGATATCCAGCCACACCCCTACAGCTCTGTAACTCTCTAGAGAGCAGCTTATAAGGGCCTGTCACATCTGGGAACACTGTATTCTTGAGCTTGGCTCACAATGACCCCTAAGACAGAGCCTTTACAATTGCCAAGGGAGGGTGCCTGAGATTTAGAAAGAGGTTATGCAAGTCATTGCACTTAATATTGGACATCTTCTACCTGTTCACCGTCTAACAGGACCAAAGCTGCACTCGAGCTAGGCAGACTGGAGACGCTGCTGCAGAAAAGTCAGCTCTAATCTCCTCCTCCCCGTGGTCCCACGCATCTCACCCAGTCTTTCCTGTGGACATGGATCTTTTTTTATCTTCTCATCCCACTTACTGCGATTTCCTTTTTTGACCCACTCTGTCTAAGGTGGAGATTATAACCCACCATTCCAGGAACGTCCCTCAGATCTTCTTTCCATAGACATTAAAGTCCCTAATGCCATTATGAGCAAAATGGCTGGGGTGGAGAGAGTCAAGGTCAACAAAATACACTTAAATCCTCTCTTCAAGTTAGGTCAGTGTTAGTAAGAAATGAATATGTAGGAGGGCCCATGTTCCCATATTGTTCGTAGAGCCAAATCATCATGGCAATCTGTCTGCAGTCTGCTGTCACAGGGTGAGAGCCAGATGACAGCCTTCCTGGGAAAAGGCCATTGCAGGGCCTGGACCTCCGGCCCAGGTCTTAATCTAGGGCCTTCTTTTCTAGATGTTCCAAATGCTCCCTTTTCTCCATGCATTCACCGTCCATCCAGCAAATCCTTGTCAAGAAACCACAATATTTAGGAACAGTCTGTTGAAGAAGAAAATGAGAATTTCGATGGAACGTGCTTTAATCTGGGTCCCAAACAGCTCTGGAGGGGCCGACCTCCCTCTAAGACCCCCTACTCCCTTCCCCAGCCCTGGCCTCTTCCTGAGACAGGAAATGGGGCACTTTTTAAAAACTTTGTAATTCATCTTCCTCCCCACCTGCCCAAAGGGAACCTGGTATACTAGCTCTGAACTCTGTTCTCAGGACAGAGAGCCTGGCAGTGGGAAGTGACCTCTCCTGCCTATCCCTTTCACTGCCCTGGTCAACAACTCCCAGACATGTGGATTGAAGGACATTTTAGGTATTCTCACTCCCAGGAAGGAATGAGAGTTCATGGCCAAAAGGAAAGCGTCCCTTGTGTCATGGGTAATTGTTACCATGTGAATTGGTTCAGCATTGCATGGGCCTCTCAGTGGCCTCCCAGCCTTTGAAGATCTCTTGAGACCAACCAGCTCTGTGCCCAGACCTGTGCTGGATGCTGCTGGGCACAAGGGAAAAGAGTCACCTTCATCATCATCATCATCGCCATCATCACCCACATGAGCCCTTCGGGATTTCTACATGCCAGACAGAATTACATATTAGCAACCCACGTAAGCTCGCAGCATCTCTATGGGATAGATATCATCAAGATCCCTATTTCACAGATGAAGAAGTTGAGGCTCCAAAAAGATTCAGTAACTGGCTCAGGGTGAGCTGGAATTGAACTCCAGGCATCTGGCATCTGCCGCTTAGAGGAAGACAGATCCTTGCCCTCCTAGACGAACACTTGAAACCAGCACAAAAGGAGTAAGGTGAGGACAAGGCAACAGGTGCCTGAAGGATTAAGCAAGAGTGGGGAGAGCAGTGCCACTTTCCAGCCGCCTTCCCCCTGCATCTAAGGCTGCTTCCCCTGGGCCAGGCACTGTGCTGTGTCATGATTTCTCCTTAACAGTTTTCCATGCGTGGATCATGCCTTGTCCTGAGACATCACACAGGATGTGATGATGGAGTTGATCCTGAGCTTGTAGATTGTGAGGAACTGTATTACTCTCCCAGAACCGCAGAGCAGGCTCAGGGCTTACTGGAGTCCAGTACTGCGTAGGAGTGAGATGGGACGGCCAGAGGGAAGGGGTAGGGGTCGGCACCCTAGGGACCCTCACCACGCTGCACAGCAGCCCCAGGACTGGGAACCCGGCTGACCTGTCCATTTCCCATTAGAATTGTCACCTCCTTGGTTGCATAAAGATATTTCCAAAGGAACCAGGCCCAGCCATTCCTAAGGAAAAGAATTTAGTGCCCTCAAAGCTGAGCCCCATTTCTCTGGATCCCAAGATGACTTTGAGAAGTTAGTCTTAGGTTCATGACGAGCTCTGAGCCAACAGGACCTGGGGTGCAGAGCACCGAGGGAAAATCCACACCAATAAAAACAGTTACTAAATAAGGGGCAAATGGAAAGTGCTAAGTAAATGACATTGTACACTCACTCTTGAGACTCCAGTCGGCCTTTTGAGAGACAAGACAATGATCAGCACCCTAATTACAGCTTTGTACAAAAAAAAATTGTAATTTTATTTGTGCTTAATGTTGACCAGATTCTGTGCTGAAGGTTTACACACAGAAGAGCACTTAATCCGTGTTTAATCCTCACAACAACCCTGTGAATTGGTTCTAACTTGAATAATGTCTGGTTTTCTGACTTCTCTCTTAAAAGGCCTGTCTCAGGAAAGAAACCCTGGTCTGGCTGCCAAAGTGAAGAACAGTGTCAGTCAGCACTGCGGTCCCTGGAGGAAATACAAAGTGGCATCACCGTCCTAACACATAGAAAACCTTTTCAGTGGTCATCTTGCCCTGTTTCCCTCGATGACAGTGTCACACATGCTTGCAGATGTGTCCAAGTCCTCTCTCTTTCCTCATCCTTAATGGCAAGAAAATTGTCCCCAGCTGAGCCCACTCTGGCTCAATCTCCCTCTCTCCTCCCCCTTCTGGCTCTGTCCCTGTTCTGTAGCCATTTGCAACAGGAATCCTCTAACCTCCACGTTTTCCCCTCACACAGAGCCCGGGTCTGGGTCACAAAGACCCCAGAACTATCAGGCAAGGCCAGAGGACTCTTAGCCAGCAGGGGGAGGGCAGGGGAGGCATCTAATTGTGATGGGTACGGAGCTTTTGGTAATTTTTGAGCCATTATAAATGAATTATCAGTGTTGATTTTCAGATCAGGAGACAGGCTCAGAAAAATTCAGTCATTTTTCTAAAACAAACTAAAAATGGCTCTGAATCTAGGTCATTTGCAAATAAATTATAAAAAGTTACAAATAACTACCGCCTATCCAAATGATATTAATTCACATGGCCAACGCTAGATTTGTGAAATGAGTCTGCCCTTCTCTGGGTGAGACACTGAATGTTCCTTTCCCATTTTAATCTTTGGCCTCTGGGGTATATTCATAGGCACAGATGTACACCTGATGCACACATGCAGACCTGTACACACACACCTACAATACACACTAGTGCACAAACCACACTCACACATCTTCATCTGAGTGGGTGAAACCTCAGGCTGCGTCTACACTGGCAGAGGGGGCCCTGTTATTTGAAATGGCTCCTGAGAATGCAGCACTTCTACATTTGGCTTCTCTGCTAATTTACAAGGAAATAAATCCTTTTCACCAGTGTCGATATAGTCTTAGGTAGTGTTTGTGCTGCAGGGAAGCCCTGTCCCACACTGGGGGAAAAGAAGAGTGAATGGGGTTTGTCTCCTAAAGAAAGCAGTGTTTGGTTTTTTTTTTTAAATAATAAATGAACACTTTGTATGTTTCCATTTGTAACAGAGAACTATTTTGAAAAACAACAACCTAAAAAATATATTTTTTCTCTTTTGCAATTTTCCTGTACGTGGCTTATTTCTAAGCCAGCCAAGGCATGCTGTGGTGGGGTGGAAACAGGGGGCCAAGCACTGTTACAGCAGGAATGCACAGGGAGTTAATATTCAGCTCATATTATTGAAATAAGATTTCACAGTGAAGCAATCGGCCTGAAAGCCAGGCATTGACAAGGAGAAAGGATGTGCTAAATCACTTTAGCGTCTATTCAACATACTAACAATCACTCAGTCAAGCAGTCAGCAATATTTATTAAGGCCCTTCTGTGCTGTTCTGGAAGAACAGTCTTATCTTTAAGAAACTTAGAGGAAAAGACAAACCACAAATACACAAACAAAAGTAAGATAATCTTGGATGTTGACAAGTGCTATGAAGAAGATAGAATTGGGAGGTGTTTGGAGAGAGGGCAGAAGGGGCTGATCTACAGAGGGAGCTCAGAAAGTCTCATTGAGAAGGTGACATTTGACCGGAGACGTGGGTAATGAGGTAGCAAACAAGCGCAGGTCTGGAGCAAAGTGTTCCAAGCAGAAGTAGCAGCAAGTATTACAAAGACCTTGAGACAGGGAGAAGTTTAAAAAATTAGAGAGGAGACAGAAGATTGGTGCTGCTGGAATATTATAAATGGGTCAAATGAAGAAATAGGAAATAGGATGAGATTTACAGAGAGTGGGTCCTCTAGAGCCTTGGAGACCACTAAATAATTTAGATTTCATTTGTGATGCAAGAGAAAGCTTTACTGTTTCAAGTATGGGAGTGACACGATCTAATTTTTACTTTAGAAAGATCACCCTGGCTACTGTGTTGGGAGAATAAACTCCATGGCAGGTTGCTCGAACTTGGCACTGTTGACCTTCAGGGCCAGGTAATTGTTGTGGGGGCTGTCCCTGTCCTGTGCACTGTGGCATTTTTAGCAGCATCCTTGGCTTCCACCCACCAGATGCCAGTTGCATTCTTCCCTTTTGTCCCTTGCAGTTTCCAGACATTGCCAAATGTCCCTTGGGGCTGAGACAGCCCCTGGAGGAGAACCTCTGCTCTGTGGGGACAAAAGAAAAAGTAGGAATCCCAGTGAAGAGGCCACGGCTGTGGTCCCAGTGGGTGAGATGGGAGCTTACGATAAGACGGCGACTGTGAACATGGCGGGAAGCATTTTGGGTCCAAGATATATTTTCCAGTAAGAGCTGATGGGATTTGCTGATGAACTGAACATGAGGTATGAGAGAAGGAGAGCACTCTAGGATAGCCCCTAAGTTTTTGGCCTTGGCAACTGAGTAGACGGCAATGCCATTCACCAAGATTGAAAATGCCTAGAGTAGAGGGAGGATGTAGGGTTGCCAGGGGCAGCAAAACAGTCTGGTTTGGCAATGTTAAGGTTGAAATTCCTGTTAGACTTCCCAAGGGAAAGGTTGAGAAGGCAATTCAATATTCAAATCTGGAGTTCTGAGTAGAGGCGCAGGCAGGAGATAAGTATACATTTGACACAGACACACACACATCAATCGAAGCAATTCAGCTCATGCAATTTTTTTCTGTAGTATAAATAGGGCTATAAGACTTGCTGCCCAACTCAGTAGAAGGATACCCTGTAAAGGAAAGAAAATGACGGAAATGTATTTCTTCCTATCCTGAAGGATGAGGCACAGAAGGAAAGATATGCAGAAAAATCTGGTGGTGAGGTAGGTGGGCTCTAACATGTTGGAAAATTGGAGGGCAAAGCCGGAAGAGGAGACGTTTGCCTTATTTCCCATTTGGGACCCTGTAATGAGATCCTTGCCAATTACCCTTGCACCAACATGGTGGCAGCCGCACCAAAATCAATCTCATTGTGTCGCGTGCTAGAGCTGAAGGAAGTCCAGTAGCTTGGGTTACCTAAGCTACTCTGTTTCCTTGTGGCATATCTGGGACCCAGACATTCCTGAGGGCCCTCTGAGGGGCATTGTATGGCCCCGGAGTTGGGAGGGCATCTGCATGGCCACACGGCAAGCGGCCCAGTGACCCTGCAGCAGAGACTGTGGGATGGGGAGGCGGCAGAGCCTGAGCCACCCAGGGAGGGCAGCCAAGAATAGAGGGGCAAAACCACAACTTTGTCAGCTGCTGACCTCGGCCACCAAAGCCGACAAGGCAGGCAGTGAGCAGACTAAGGGCCCCTGTCTCAGAAGTCAAAGTATATCAGTGTGTCCTGTTCTTCCCTCCTCACACACCCCAGCACCATGTGGGGTAACAGAATGGGGAAGAGGGGAGGGAGGAAAGGACATTTAGCCAGAGAAACTGTTCCAGTAAGGAATCAGCTTGTGATTTTGAATTGAACCAAAGTTTAGGTTTTTGTTTTCTTCCCCATTACCCAGTGAGCAGACTATCAGATCCACTTTAGGAAAGTGAAGAAAGAGCCATTTCTTCTGTCAGTGTGGTTAGCATGAACAGACTCCACGACTTATTAGTCAAATAGCCAATCCAGTGCGATTTATCAAGCAATTTTTGAGCGCCACCTGTGTGCTGACTCCTGTGTCAGGAGCTGAGTAATTGGGACACTCCCCGTCATCCGGCAGGGGCCACACAGGTCAGAAGCACATGAGATAGTCACTGGTAGTGTGGCTCAGGACAGTCCAAGGAGGAGGGCGGGCCACGGGGCATGCCGCTGGCCAAGCGTCCCCCTCCCGGCTCTCTGAGAAAGGCAACGTGCACAGGGAACCGCACACCTCCAAGGGTATGAGGTCTGCGTGGGAAAGGTTGTCCAACGGGAGCCTCTGTCACTTTTTAAGCAAGAAAAACAAACACTGTGATAGCGTCACGGATTGAAAGAGTGGTGAAACTGGAAGAGATTTCAGCACTTACTGGTCCGGTTTCTCATGCAACTGACGAGGCTACTGAGGCCAGCAAAGGGACCAGAGACGCCTTCTTGGTCACACAGCAAATCAGAGGTGGAGCTGGAACTCAAAATGCTGCACGGTGCCTCAGCCATGGGAGCCACATAAGTAGATTTTAAGGAGTTACTGAAAAACTGAGGCATACAGGTGTCAAAGAAATAAACTTTAAATAGAACCGTCTCCCTGTGGTTCTCTCAGGCTGGGGCTAGGTCAGAGACAGATGGTCCAGGGAGATGTGGTCACAGAGGCCGGGCACCCCACCACCACCGTGGGTCCTGGTGCCACCCACAGAGGCATGAAACCCCCTCATGTAAGAAGCACCTTCTGTTCCCGCCCTGGCTCTTTCCCCAGCAGCACCGGCTCAGCCGGGTTAGCTGGAGGAGGAGGACGGGGTGTAGATAGAATGAAGGCTTGGAACACTGGCTCCCTTAAGCTGCACCCTACAAAACACGGACCACCTATTTTTTTTTTATTTATGACTTTGTATTTGCCTTACTAAGCTATATCCTCTGTACATAAAATGGGATCAACTTGCAATCACATACCTACATTTACAATCTTGCAATGAGTCAGAAACCCAGAGACCTGGTTCCTTCCTTGGGTCCAACACTAGCTTGTTCTAGAACCTACATAAGTGTCCTTTAACCCAGTGGTCCCCAACCCCTGGGCCTCGGCCCAATACTGGTCTGTGGCCTGTTAGGAAACGAGCCTCGCATCACCGCCTAAGCTCTGCCTCCATCCCCTGCCCCCCTTCTGTGTAAAAATTATCTTCCATGAAACCGGTCCCTGGTGCCAAAAAGGTTGGGGACCACCGCTTTAACCTACCTAGATCTTTCTTTCTGTGCAGTGAAGGGATTTAAGCCTCACGCTCTCCACCAGCCTTCCAGCTCTGCAAACCTGGGCTTTCACTAACAAACACAGCGCAAGAGCAGGCATCCCACCTGTGCTGCCTTAACTGCAGAGACCGCAGCTGTGACAACAAAACCAGCGGCCCCTACTTGTGGGCTTAATTCTTTGACCTTGAGGAAATTTTGGGTCTCACTTCTCTCCTGGATGTCATTCGTAGCCCTGCAGAGTTGGCCTTGGGGGCTGGGAGCGGTAAGCGGTGGTGAGCCAGGAAGACTTGAGAACATTTTCCCTGGCAGTCAGGAAAGCACATCAAAAAGAAGGACCCTGTTTTCCTTCTTCTATTTCCTCTGTGCTTCCTTGAAGTTGAAGGGAATGACATCACAACAAAACAAAGTTGCCAAGACGTACTCTACAAAAATGTCCTCACATGGTTACATTTTCTGCAAATTACTGCGTTTGGAGTATAAATCAGAGTAATTGTTTAAATCAGAGCGACTGTTGAAACAGATTTCCAGTGATCAAATCAAAAACGCAATCATTCTTGCGGTTCCTCCGGTGCTTGGAGCCCCACGTACTTCTGAAACTGTCGGTTGTCAGTTACGGGGAGTGTTTACATTAACATGCTGCCCGGACAGAGAAAATATATATTTTAAGAAGAAAATGTGAATCCAGGGTTACAAGAATGTTTCTGAAACAGCTAAGTCATCTTGTTTCAAGTAAAACCAGATGTTTGCATCAAGAGAAAGCCAATCATTTCTTTTAATTATGCTCAATGGTCAGGCCACCAAGAATACCCACATGTGTACACATGCGCCGGTGGAAATCAAAGGCTTTGCGACAGAGAAAGCAATCAGCAACCTCCAGACCACCAAATGGCACCGGCTCTGGGCACTTTTTGAGCTCCTTCTCCAGGAAAGCAGTCAGCAAGGTGAGCCCACTTGCCTTCCCCGGCACCCACATCCCATATTCCACTTCTCTACCCCCAAGAGGCCAGTGCAAGGCCAGGCTTAGGAGTTGATTCTCTAGTCAAGAGTCAAGATTCATGACGAAGGTCCACAGAAAAGGCACCTGGAGAGCTCAGCTGTCTTCTTACGTGCCCTCCCAGGCCACTTGTCTATCACCAAAGCCGCAGGAAAGTGAGCAAAAGCAAAGCCTCTCATCTTTATCCTGCAACAGACATAATGGGGGCTCACACTCCAGCCTGCACCCCCAGGTGGTAGACAAGCCTGAGTTCGTGGGAAACTTACCTGTCAGCTTGGCCTCCACTCTGATGCACCGTGGGGTTTGGTGGCACAGGTGAGAAGTTGCACCCCAAAAGGCAGGCAGAAAGGAAGGCTGTGGGGAGGTCTCCTTCCTGCAGAGGGCTGTCGGGCTGTCCTGAGTGGGGGCTCCAAGCACAGACACCACTGCCTGCTGGGGTCCTCACTGGTAGACTCACAGAGACGTGACTCTGGAAAGATGCTATTGTCAAAATGTTCCCTATAATGGAAGAGATCAGCCAAGCCCCCAGGGTTTCCTCCAACACAACCACAGTATCTGAGCCTTCCCACAGGTGGTAATTTCTGAATATTTGTTCCAAATGACACTGAAGAATCACACTGCAGAACTTCTCCTAATAGTACTGCAAAAATTTAATACTCCCTTTGTGTCCGTTCCCCAGACTGCATTGTTTAGGTATCAGCTTCACAAGTTTCACTATATACTATCACTAGTTTTCTTTAAATTAAAATGCCTTCTTTTCTCTCTGTGTGTGTTTTTTTCACTTAGATAGTTTCTTCGGCCTTTTCCTAAGGAAAACTATTCATGAAATCACAGGTATGGTGTGTTAGCTATGTATCTTTTAATATGTGTTAAAATAAATATATAACCATTAAATTAAAAATATTTACTCATAGTTTGGCTGAAACCATCTCGCATGCCACTGCCAGTACTTGTCCATGGCTTTGGGAAGCGCTGCTATAAATTATTTCATAGAATTCTAGTGTTTCTTCCAAACTTCTCATCGGATTCCTTTAAATGACATCAATAAGCAATATGCGTGGCTGGAACACGGATCCGGGCTTCCATGAGCGCTGGAACCAACTCTCAGCACGCTGACAGTTGTGGGGAGGAATTAAAGCCCCTGCTTTGCTCTCTCCCATTTCGTAGCAAGAGAAAGAGGGAGGGACATTTTCTCCAGGACGCATTATGAGAGGATGTGGACAAGAACCTAAACATGCACTTGTTTTCCCCACGTCTTCACTTGTGCCCTCGAACTTCCATAGATATTTCTGTGTTTTTTTCAAAATGGTTCCAGCATGGGGAGTTTTAAAGGAGAGCTAATCCTGTATTATTATTAAACTAAGAACTCTGCTTTGAACTCAGCCCAGAAGTCAGACCCTTGTCTACGGAGCAGGCATTTGCTAATCACTTCGTGGCTGCGGTTGACTGGTAATGTCCTCAAAACCAAACCATCATGGGGATTCCTGAAGTCAGAAGGGAAGCGAATTGTTTAAAACTAAAACGCTCCCTACTTCAGCTCTCCGACCCCCATAAGATAGTATTTTAATAGCCTAAATGATTGTTTTGAAAAGTGCTTTGACTCCAGTTTTGCTAAATGTTTACTTGGGTCTTTCAACCTCATCAATTAAGTACCCTGACTTGGCCCCAGGCCGGACCAATCCTACCATGTAACGTTGGGGTCCCCTTGTCCAATCCCCTGCGTGCATGGTGCACCATGCACTGTGATTTCCTACTCAGAAACTTCATCTGAAGTGCCACTGCTGAGACTGTGCCCATTCATTCATCTGTTCAAACTTTTAGCATACAATTATTGAGAACCTATTGAATACGATGGATGAGCCAAGATATTTGCTTTGGGAGATTTGAAGATGCATTAGTCATTAATATAAAACCCCAAACCTTGGAGAGACCTCAATTCCATATTCCTGCAGAAAACTGACCTTTTTCAATCTCAGGACAATGCCAGGGAACATTCAGTCCCTTTTTAACTTACTGGAAATAAATCCCAGAACAATACAGTATGCTGTTTAAGCAAGGATTTTTTATTTATTTATTTTGGAAAATCACTTCTCTTGAAAGAGGTTGAATCAAAGACTGAAGGGAATTTAATTAGAGATTTAACTGGAGGTGCAAATAAGTGCTTATACCATCAAAAAGGAAGAGGCCGAGAAAAGTGACAAGACAAGTTCCAGTTTCTAAACATCTGGCCCCACTCTCTCGGAAGCTTTAAAAAACACTGTTCAGACCTGGCAGATGCATCCAGAGTGCCCAGGGTACAGCTAAGTACCCCCAGCAGCTGGACCTTGACGTTCCTTTGGCTACAAAGCAGGTCCCTGTTAGCTGTGCTTTCCTCTACACTATCACATGAGAGTGTTCCCTGAGGCAGGGCGTCTGAACCACAGGGGCCTTTGCAGAGCCCTCACCACATACCTGTGGGATGCTACACACTCACCTGGGGATGAGGCTCTCCTTGCCCCTCCTCACAGAATCTGAAGAGCCATAGCCAATCAACAACCCCAAAGAGAAGTTACGGCTGCAGCGAGTTACAGATCTCGCCACCAGAGGGCAGCAGTGCACACAGACACAATGCTGCCTCCCCATAAGTGAGAGGCGGAAACTGAGGCGGAAGAGCAGTTAGCAACGTGCTCAAGGCTCACAGCGGGTACCCACAGATCCAGGCTCAGAACCCTGGCCTCTGACTCCCGTGCTCCTCCACTTGCTCCCAAGGTCTCAGGGAAAGGACTTGGCGGACGGTTTGGGCATCGTTATTTTACAGTTGAAGACGTTGCCTGGTCAGAACTCAGCATCTCCCCCCAGGGAGCACAGTTCTCCCAGCAATTCTAGGATGCTCTAGACCTTTTGACCTTGACCCACGGTAAGAAATATATTCGCATTGCCACCCATATTAGTGTACTATATATTATATGTGAAACTGAAACACATTTTCACAAAGCAATATCCTTATTCCTGGATTCTATGTCTTTTGTTCTTTTTCATCGCTGGGCTGGTCTCCACCCACTACCCATTTGACAACCCCCTAATTGGTCGCCAGTCCTGATTAGAAGAGTGGCCTGGGGGGTGGCCCTCCAAGGAGATGCAACTACTCCAGCCTACTGCTCTGTGTTGGGTAGGTCCCAGGTCCTGCAAGAGCTTAACGGGGGTGTAAGGAGCTGAGCTTCTCCAATCTAAGAGAAAGAGTAACGGCCCAGGGAAATGTCATTCAACCCTCAGCAAACATCAGCTCACCACTGAGAGTTCAGCCCTGTCCTTAGCCGGCCCCTGGCAGGAGGTGACCTCTGGCTTCTGACATCCTGTGATCAGCCTGCCGGTCCCCAGCCCTATGTGGCATCCTGATCCTGAAGTCATGTGAAAGAGAAGAGGGAAAGGAAAGGGAACAGTCTGAGGACAGAGGGCCAGAAGCTGCTCGCAGCTCAGGGGCTTTCCCAGGCAGAAGCTGCAGGAGACATTTCTGAGCAGAGGCCAGAATCTCGGAGCCTGGGCCCAGAGGCAAAGGCCCCGTGACGTGACGTACAGTCCTGCCGCCAACCCGCGCACCTCCTGACTCAGGCAATAACCGCCCCCTCGCTGGGGCACAGCTAATAGATCTACTCAGAACGTCTTTCCTGAGGCTCTGCCAAGTATTTCACTTGCTCAATTTAATCCCCTTGCTCCCAGCGTATTCTTTTATGAAGAAACTCCATGATCCCCAAGGGATCCTAAAGTCCTGCTTGAACCCAAGGGCAGGTTTTTAAATTTCATTCCCTGATGTCTGGGGTGAATTCCTGGGGAGGCCCCACAACTGGACATAGAACTCCCTGCTTCAATTCTGGAGTTCATTTCTCATGGGGAAAATGCAGGACAATAAAGAAAATCTTCCAAGCCCCACAGCTCGGACTCTAGCCTAGGACGCCGGCTCGGCCCCCTAGCTTGGCACCAGTCCCCCATCTCACATCGGCGACCATGGCCCCAGAAAGAAAAACGACTCAGAAAGAACAGAACCAATTCATTGCGAGTGATATTTATTAGTTGTCTACAGGGTGCAAAGCAGTGAACTTAGCATCAAGGAAAACAAAAGGATGAGTTTTACCCAGTCCCTGTCTTCATGTTTTTCCATCGTCTAGGAGAGCAGGTCAGAGGAGCAACTGGCCTGAGTGGCACCTCTAAGAAGCAGAGCCTGCCTTGCCCAGGGTACGGGGCACTTTTCCAACCAGGCTTCCTCCCTGAACCCGTTCTCCACGTTCCACAGGAGGCTGCACTTGCCAGCTCGCCTGTCTGCTGCTCACATAGAACGGCATTTCCTTGTGAGCAGGTTAGCAATGCCGAGCTGCTGGCTTTGCAAATGAGAGGAGGAGCCAGGGGCCAAGGAACTGAGACATCTCTAGAAGGTGGAAAGGCAAGGGAATGGATTCATCCCAAAGAGGAACACAGCCTTGCCAACACTCGAACTCTAGCCCCGTGCAGCCCGTGTCAGGCGCCTACAGGACCTTTCATGTGCGTTGTTTTAAGCCAAGAAGTTGTGGTGATTTGTGACAGCAGTGACAGGAAGCCAATGCCGATTTTGGTCATTTTCTCTGGAGCAAGTTCTCTTGACACCTCTTCTGTGTGGGGAGTCACTCTTTCTTCAGAATCTCTCTCTCACTCTCCTTGTCTCTCTCTTCTCAAATCCTCCAGACACCAGCGTAATCTCTTCAATGGTTTCAGACTTTGGGGGAATAAAATCCAGGAAGGAAAGTGTCCCCCAAGCAGCTTCTGCTTTTAAGCTAACCACAAACCTCCCTTGCGGCAAGGACGCCCAGAGCCCCTCACTGCTCGCAAAGGAGACGGAAAACTGGGAAAATACAGGGAAGGGCAAAAACATAAATTAATATGTTAAAAAGCTACCCTGGCACAATAAAAAATAACAGGCTTCATTTCTGCACCCGCTTATTTAATAGACCCATACCGAGTGCCTGCTCCCCGCTAGCACGGCTGGGCACCGTGACACCACATCCCTGAGCCCTGAGCTCGCAGCTTTCCCGCCAGCGGGGAGCCAGAGGACGCTCACAGACAAGGAGCCAGGAGCACATCCCGCCATGGAGAGAACGAACGCAGGGTGCTCGGACGGACTGGAGCTGGGCCACTGCATTTAGAGGAGGGTCACAGGCGGCCCCTGTGACATTTAGGCTAAGATCTGAATGGCAAGAGAGACACATGTAGACCAGGTGCTGAGCACTTCACATGTGTCGTCTTGTCTCATCCTCCCATCCCACCTACGGAGTCTACGTCCTTATCCCCATTTTACATACGAGGAGACTGAGGTTCACAGACATGAAGTCCCTTCCCTTAGATGACACAGCAACCACCAAAGAGCAAGGACCAGACCTGGGGTCTGGCTGCCTCTGAAGCCACAGTCCCTTTGACAACACTAGGTTGGGCGAGAGGGGTGCTCAGCTGCATCCTTCTTGGAACTTTCCCAAATGTTCCAGACAGAAACTCTTCCCCAGTAGGTGTTGACATTTCCATCTTTCCTCCTTGGTCTCCTGGCAAGGGGGCAACCTGTGAGGCGGTCCTCACCCTCACAGCGGTCCTGCACGTGGGAGGAGAAGGCTGGCCGGCCGGCAGCCCGGCCTGTGCCTGGCCACCCCCGCCCCCGCAGGCGCCGGCCCTGCCCCTGGGCTGCGGGTGGGGAAAGAACCGCGCAGGCCAGACGCGCTGCGTGGAGCCCGAGGTGGCTGGCTGGCGGTGTTCAATCCTATTTTTACCCACAAAAATCTGTTCTGGATTTTATTCCGCTTTGGGGCAAGGAGAGGTCACCGCTCTTCACCTTTGCTGTAAGATGAGAACAGGGCAGGAAACGAAGCGACAGGGAAGCCAGCCGGGAAAGGGAGCAGGGGCAAATTGCTGGGAAATGAGAAAGCTGTGTTCAGATCGGACTGCAGGCTGTCCATGCTCTGTCCCACTGGGGCCCTTCTCCCCGAGGCCAGGGGCCCGGGGACGTTCGACAAGCTCCACGTGAGGGCCGGCCACTGCTCGCGCACCCGCCAGCCCGCTGCCCAGCCACCTGTGCCTCCCGGCTCCAGCGGGGTCACTGGAAGGAACTTCCTTAGGGAGCAGAGCCAGCAGCCCCAGGGTGCTGGCAGATCGCCCGTCTCCGTCTTCATCGTGTGGTTAGAGTCCCTCTGTGTGCAAGGCCCAGAGTTCCTGTGTGTGCAAGTCCGACACACGTGCGATGATGTGTGAACGCAGATAAAGCAGCTCTCTGCTCCCTCACTCTCAACGAGGCATGACGTCACTCTCCTGCACCCTTCAGGGCCCATCTCAGAAGCTGCCCCCTCCAGAGAGGCCTCCTGCCCCGGGGCAGAGACTGCAGTCTGGGCCCCGGCATCACCGGAGCCGAAAGATGCCAGGCTGGCACAAGGGCCCGCAGAGACAGTTTTAAGTCCGTACAGAAAATAATGATTAAGCGCCTCTTAAGTGCTAGGTGCTGTGCCAGGAACCGGAACACAGGTAAGTTCTGCCCCCAGAGAGCCAACAGCAGGCGGGAGGAATACCTGTGCGCATCTCAGCACGGCAGACGGCGGGAGAGAGAGGCAGCTGGGCTGAGGCTGCTCAGGCCGAGTGGGAGGGACTCACCCCAGCTGAACAGAGTAGGGCAGGTTTAGCTTATTGGACAAAGAGGTGTTTGAGTGAGGCCTTGAAAGACAGGCAGAATTGTGTTTTATTTCATGTTGGTTTTGGTTGTGTTTTGCAGAGAGAAGCATGGTGGCATGCCAGGATGAAGGGCGCATGAGTGTCATGGGATGGAACACTGGATCCTGGGCTGTGCTTGGGGGCCAGTGCGTGGCACAGGGTATTGGTCAGCTTGGCCACCATCACAGAGTTTCACCACCTGGGGGGCTTAACAGAAATTTATTCATATTTCCTCCCAGTGCTGAAGTCTGCAAGTCCAAGATCAAGGTGTTGCAGGGTCAGTTCCTTCTGAGGCTTCTTTCTGGTGCGGGATGGTGGCCTTCTCCCTGTGTCCTCGCGGCCTTTCCTCCATGTGCTGAATGTGTGCCGTTGTCTCTCTTTGCCCTAATCTCCTCCTCTTACGAGAACACCAGTCAGATTGAATCAGGGTCTCCCCAAGGCCTCGTTTTAACTTAATCACCTCTTTGAAGACCCTATCTCCAAACACAGTCCCATTGTGATGTCCTGGGGGTCAGGGCCCCACCATGGGAACTTGGGGGGAGGGATTCAGTTCATGGCACACAGCTCGCCCAAGGAAGGGGAGCCGCGTGGTGGTGACGTAGGTCGAGGCCAGATTTCACAGTGTGTTGAGAAAAGACCACTTTGGCTTCTGCACTATGGGTCAGCGCTGCCCAAGTGTGCCCTGTGCTTTGTGCTAATAGGTGTTAAGTGGCCAAAAGGCAGGTCAGGCTTGGGAAACCGATGTCTTCCCTACAGGACTCCTGGGAGGCCTCCGTCTGCTAACGTGCGTCGTCCATCCTCAAGGGGAAGCGTGACCGCTGAAGCCAAGGGTTAAGGAACCCCTCGTGGGACGCACATCCCATGGAACATACTCGAGGAAACGCTGCCGAAGGTAAGGGGGCCAGCAGAGATTTTGAACAGAGGAGCAAATATGATCCAATCTCTAAGTGCGAGGCCATTGCGGAGGCGTCGGAACATCTTGAGGTTGGTGAACTGTGAGAGGTGGTTGCACGCCAGCCTCCGGGCGAGGTGATGTTCCAGCAGCCGGGGCTCCGTGGACAGGGCGGCCCCTCTGCCGCCTCACCAGCCCTCTTCCATTCCGCAGGTAGGATTCAGGCCCCTACTACACACAGCTAGTCCCCCACCCTAGACAGCTTTGCCTGGTACACACGTCATTGGCCCTCATTATGTGTCTCTGAGCAGGTTTGTCTGTTCCAGCGGATGAAGGAGCCCCAAACAGTGTGACAGCAACAGCAATCTGGGCCTGGCACGCTGGCCCCTTGCTGCCTCTCTTGAAGCCTACGCCAAGCCCGGTGAAAAGACCTAGGAGATCCAAGACACTTAGGAGAGTGACTAGGGCGCTCCTCGTGCCTCAAGGCTGAGCTGAGGCCCTGCTGGCCTGCCCAACAAAGCAACCACATTGCTCAAATGCAGTTCTTTCTGGAATAAAGACCTCTATTGTCCAGTTTCAGGGGTCCTGGCGGAGCAGGCCGTGTAGGCACGTCCCTGGGGCAGTCATTCTCCAGCATCCATGAGATTCAGGCTCGGCTGGAGTCTCAGGACAGGTCACTAGTGCTGATTCCAGAGAAGTGAGACCCAAGAATTAGACCTGGATTTGAGGAGACCCATGTGGCTCTACAGCCAGGAGGGCAGGTGCTGTTCACCCCTGGTGGCCTCAGGAACCGAGTTAAGCCTTCCTATCCAAAGTCTTCCTCCCAGCTGCCTTTGCAAAGTCACAGCATCCCTTGCATCCCCAGGGAGAAACCAGATGGAGGCTGGAGCCCTGCAGAAAAGGGACAAGGGCCTCGCTGGGAGCTGTAGGGGGAGTGGCAGGCAGAGGCCTGCAGGGAGGGTGGACGTGGCTGGAGAGAGACAGCCCCGCCACTGGCAGGGCCCGAGGAGGGCTGGTGGGCTGCAGCCTCCCAACCAGACTCCCCGGAGCTGCTACAAGCCAAGGCACGGAGCAAGAGATTTGGATGCAACGGTTTGCAGTTGAGGATTTTTGGATAGAGCCCATTCAATATATCAAAGCTCTGTTTCTCTTTTCTGTATTTCTTGTTTTGTTTTTATCAAGTAACATATGGGACTCACACCCCCGTCAGTTACCCAGCCCCCAAGACTCCCCTGTCTCTGAGCATGAGTGCAGGTGAGCACTTTTACACACACTGCTTGGCAATTCAAAGGAAAAAAAGAGAAGGAAAAAGAGAAGAGAAAGAAAAAGCTGTGCACTTCACAGTGTGCTTTTTATGCCACTTCAACATGTCTCTGTGTCCAAAGGGCCACATCAAAATGTCATATGCCCTCCATGGCCAAGGGAAGTCCCCTCACTCTGCCCAACACAAACACACACACACACACACACACACACACACACTCTGCAGGAAACTGGCCGATGCTCTGGGAGCAAGTCTGGCCCTGCGGCCGAGGACAGCCGCTCCCCACTGCCCTCACCGGGCTTCCTTGTCTTCCTGGGCTCTCTTGGCCATTGCTGAGAAGCTTCGCAGGTCAAAGGAGCAGCCCACTGCCCCACTCACTGCTTCCTCCCAAGTACCCCTACTGTTTGCCCACTGGGTCATTGGCATTTTCTGGGGTTCAACCACAAAGGTCCAAATGGCAGGAATTTACAGAGTTTTTCCTTCCTAGCGGGATCATCTTCTCTCCCTTGTCCTTTGGGGGGAAAAAACAAAAAAGCTAAAGTACCCTACTTCTCAGCACAAGTTCTTCTTACCACCATCCAGCTGGTGACTCTGAGTGTTCCGAGTGGCACAGAAATCTAAGAAAACAGCAAATCCTCCGACTCACATCACCCCCTCTAATCTGTGACCAAACCCCTTGTGACATGCGAAGGGAAGACAGCTCCTGCCTCGGGCAATTTCACATGTGAACACCGTCCTGAAATTCAGCAGGAAGCCCTGGGACAGCCTGGGGCCACAGGGACACCCAGTCCCGAGCCTTCGTCTTCCCTGAGGCCGAGCAGGGACCCCTCCCTGGGTCTCAGTTTCCTCATCTATAAAATAAACTCGAAGATTCCTTCCAGTTCGCAAATTCCGTCATCCTGTACTCTATTGCTGAGCGTGTGTAATGTTTATGTTGGGGAAAGGGGGATTATTTTTTTAGGCCTTGAACGTTGTAAGCTCAGACTAATGGCAATTTGGGACGATAGCACATGAACGCAGGGTGGAGTAGCGGCGCTGTCAGGCTAGCATGATTCCTATCGGGAAAAGAGAGGGATTTGGGAAATTTGCTGTCCCCAAAAATGCAGATCCTGAGCATATATGTTCTTTCTCAGCTTGACAATGACAAGAGAATTTTGTCCACTTCTTCCCAGACTAGGGGGACAGGTCAGGGGACCCCTCCTGCCTCCCTCAGCATGCAGACGCCTACAGTCCTCAGCACAATGCCCGCGGGCAGCAGGCGGTGAAAAGGGGGCAGCTTTGTCAGGGAACGGACTTCTCTCTAGGGTGACAGCGCCCAGGCTCTGGGGTACCTTTGGCACTGAGGAACCCTAACCTGCCAGCTTCGCACAGCCGTTTGGGGCCATCACAGATGGTGACGGGCATCACCCCAACTCCCTTCCAGTTTTAAGGCCTGACAGATGCAGGGTGGGGAGCTCTGGACCCCGAGTGCCAGGAACGCCTGGGGCTACCACCAAACGGAAGCTAATGGTCTCTGTTTGGAATACAGTTGATATGCAATAGAGTTTGGGATCAATGTGTTTCATAAATTACGAAGTCGCTACTGAGGGCCTCACTTTCTACCCAGTGTTTTAGGGTTTGATGTAGAAAGAATGCATTTGAGAGGCTAAGAAGGGAACAGGCACTGGAGGAGTGGACTTGAGTGCCCTGGGTGGGGCAGGTGGCATCTCCCAGAGCCTTGGCGTTTCACCCTTAGCCCTGACCACAGGCTGTTCCATAGAGTTGCCTGGGAGCCCACAGGGCATAAAGCACCGGGTGTTTCGGACTCCAAGTGGGCGCCTCTGCTGGGGTGTGGAGATCGGGGCGCTTGAAGGCCAATGAGTTGTTTGCAGGGTTTTTCTGATGTGGGGCCAGGAAACCATTTGGTGTCCCTTTTGTTTTTCTCTGCAACTGGCCAACACATTAAGTCCCAGGAACAAACCTAAACCCTCATTGTGAATGTCTAGGTCACAAGAGGACACGGATTAATCAGACTATTTACAAAGCCTTGTCGACACACGCCAGAGGGAGCAGGCCAGCCGATGCCAGTGACATGTTGCGGACTTCTTGCAGCATGTTTTGTCCATTCTTTTCTTATTAAACATTCAAATCCTCTTCATGTCCTCTCAAGCAGGATTCTGTCGTCTGCTCACCCACTGAGGCCCAGTAATCCAACACACATGCCCGGAGCCACACTGGGCTGTGTTTCCCCAGGGTCCGGTCCCACCACATCATACGCAGCACACAGGCACACACAGCAGGCACGCATCGCGCAGATGCCGCAAAGCATGCAGAGCTGGAAGCCCCCAAAGTCACAAGCTCTCCCTGCGGAGCTGGCCCTTCACGGCCTCAGCACAATATGCCTGCTTCTTACAAGAGCTCTCTGAGGTCGGCTCGGCAGGTGTCGCTCCATGTTTTATACGGAGAAACTGAGGCTAGCTGTAAGGAGCAGGAATCCTGTTTAGTAGTCAGTCAAGGTTTAAGGCAAAGGCAGATTTCTTCCCTACCGCACTGGAAAGGGTCTCTTCCTGGCCTGGGGGGTTCGCGGCAGTCTGGGCCTTAACTCTGCTCTAACGCCACAGTTCACCAACTGACTGCTGCCCTCCTTGCGCTCTTGCCCTCCATGCAGTCAGAGTTGGCAGACCCATAACCTTGGCTGTAGACACCACGTTCCCGACAGCATCCTCCTTGTCCCGAAGCTGGACCATCTGTTCTGATACTTAGCAGCGCTATGCTGAAGTCAGCTCCCGGTGGCTCCTGAAAGCCAATTGTTAAATATTCAAGAATCTTGCCAGGCAGGTGTTTAAAAGTTTGTATTTTTAAATTGATCATGGAAGTTGTATTTATACCATGGAAATTGGCAAACGCCAAATGCCACGAATGAGGGCTTTCTTCCCCGCCCCCCAAAGAGATGGTTCTGAGCACACCACTGCTCAACAGGGAGAATCACTCTGACTTCAGGAAGACGCCAGGCCTTTGTTGCAAACAACAGAAGCCAACTCCGGTAAATCTAAGAAGAAATGGAATTGGTAGGAAGGATATCAGTCAGGTAGTTTACAAGATCCACAGGAAATTTGGACAGTCTGGACTAGGAAACGGGCTGGAACCCAGGGCAGAGAGGCAGAACGTGCCACAGAATGCTCCCCAACATGCCACTGGACACTCATCTCAGTCCCTGCTGCCACTGGGCCCTGGGCCCTGGGTGGGTCCCCCTACCGCCAGAGAGAATTCTAAATGGTTCCTGCTTCTTGGTATCCATTGCTCCCATCTGGATTGTTTGACTGATGGACTTTAAGCCTTATATCTGTAACCCTCATCAGTCAAAGCCACCAAGAACAGTTCTCTGGCCTTTTCTGCCTCTGCAGAGGAGAGTGAAGGCCTTAGAAAACTCTGCCCTCAAATCTTTCTCCCACCCTGACAAAAATTCTGGCCCATTGTCTGCCCACCTAGTTGTAATTCTACAACTGCAATCTTCCTTTCAGTGAATAACATCCTTCGCTGAAATGGAACATCAGTCCCCGTTTCGCCAGGGCTCAGGTGGCATATCAGTCACTCACGCCTTCATGTGGATCAGTTTAATCTGACATTTTCCTCTTATCCCCTTGATTCAACTCAACTGGGAGAGTGGCAGTAACTCTTAATCACATGCATTAGTGAGAGAGTTAAGCATGGATAATACAGAACGGCAGGTAACCCAAAAAATATTTCCATGTGGTTCTGGGATATAATATATGAGTCACTAATTATACAAAGGAATTAGAATTACCTATGTAAATTGTGACCACACGATGGATGGAGGCAGGGCTGCCATAATCCTCAACTCCAGAGGTACCTTTCAGCCTGTAGATTATAAAATCAATGGAATTCCTTAGAATTGTGCAGTGCACAGCCTGTACAACTGTATGTGGAGGCCTCGGTGGAGACTGTTCAGGTCTATCTGAGCAGAAAGGAAAGATGGCTAGGAAGAAACAACAACCAAAGGTCACACAGAATTGGTCACAGCACTTGGAAAAGACAGTCCAAGTTTTAATACATAAAGTTTAAATGTATACATAGCACATGAACACCTATAATAAAGCATTCTCACATTCATCCAGACCCACAATAATTCACAAAAAAGGATCAGAGAACAACCAAAGAACTTCTCAGTGTTTAATTATACTTGTGAAAAACAAAGAGTGAGGGGCAATTTTCTTATCCCAAGATGGGCTGGTGGGAAGAGGGAGGCACTGCTGGCAGACAGGTGGGAAGAAATTGAGCTGCTCTTCGATCTGGTCTTCAGCCTGTTGAGTCTCAAAGGGCTGAGAGGAGAGACGCACACAGCCGGCTCTGCTCCCCCGAAGGCATGTTCCTTTATAACATGTGAAAGGAACTTGGAGAGTAACAAGTACCCGATGCAGGAAGACTTTGGTCTCTAAGTGATCCCACGTTTGCAGCCTGTTGTTGATTTTAGTGAGAAGAGGGAAGGCAAATCCCCACTTTCCTCTCGGAGGCCACGGTTGCAGCCCTGCCGTGGTTTTCGGGGTATCTCAGCAGGGCCAGTGTCCACATTAGGAGCCTGAGCTTGGCCAGGCCCAGGGCCTTGCAACACAGGCCCCGCCCGCCTCAGAGCTGGGCATGTTGTCCCTCGAGCCTTCTGGTTCAGCTGGAACCAGGCTGGACTTAGACTCCACTGAGTCTGGAAAACAAGCCCTGAGCTTCCCGTTAGGAATCTGGGCTCTAGCCCTGCTAGCACCCGACTCACAGAGTATGTTAAGGGAGCCCCTTCCCTTTCCGGGCCCCAGGGGGAGAGTACCTGGGCTTTGCTTTTCCTCCTCTCCTGCTGTGGCCGCTGAAGTGGTGGGGCAAGCCTGGAAGCCTGCGCCTCACCAGACAGCACGTCACCAGACAGCACCAGCCAGGCAAAGACACGTGGCCCTTCCTTTGTGCCACCTCCTCAAGTCCCATTCCCTCGGGGTCAGTCCAGACTCCCAGTAGCATGCCATGCCAGGAAGGACCTCACAAGCATTTAAACATGGAACATGAAACCAGGTACTTACCTGAGGAGAACACAGGCAAATGTTTTTTATAATCTAGCAGTGAGGCCGGGCGCGGTGGCTCACTCCTGTAATCCCAGCACTCTGGGAGGCCGAGGTGGGCAGATCGTTTGAGCTCAGGAATTTGAAACCAGCCTGAGCAAGAGCGAGACTCCGTCTCTACCAAAAAAATAAAAATTAAAAAAGAAATTAGCTGGACAACTAAAAATATATAGAAAAAATTAGCCGGGCATGGTGGCACGTGCCTGTAGTCCCAGCTACTCGGGAGGCTGAGGCAGGAGGATCGCTTGAGCCAGGAATTTAAGGTTGCTGTGAACTAGGCTGATGCCATGGCACTCTAGCCTGGGCGACAGAGTGAGACTCTGCCTCAAAAAAATAACAATAATAATAAAAAGAAAAGAAATTAAAACTACAGTAAACTATCATTATGTACTTATCAGATTGGCAAAAGTTGAAAAACTTGTCACCACTCTGTTTTCCTACACACTGCATTGGTTCGGGTATAGGCAAATCGACATTTTCATGCATTGCTGGGGAGGTGGCTCAACTTTTATGGAGGAAAGTTAGGCAATAAATATCAAAATTCCTACGGCAATAACTTTTGGCCCAGCAAATCCTCTTCTACGTATTTATCCTACAGATTTGTGATACGTGATATCCATTGCAGCGTTGTTCTTGTAAAAGCAAAAGATTGGAATCAACCCAAATGTACCTCAATAGAGAACTAATTAAATAAAAGTATATCAATACAGTGAAATATTATAGAGCTGTAACTATATTTAGGCAGTTCTGAATGTCCTAACATGGAATGGTGTCTAAGATATGTAACCTGAAATAGAGACATAGAGTTTCTGTATGCAATATTACCACTTGTTTAGAAAAAAATAGAATATATATGCTTGGATACTCAGAGACTCCTTCCAGAAGTTCATATAAGAAACTACTAACACCAGTTGCCTTTGGAGAAAGAAACTGGGAGAAGGGGGAGAAAGGGAGACTTATTTTTCACTTCAGACCCTTTTGTGCCCTTTGAATTTTATATCAGGTGCATGCATTATCCAAAATAAGTAACAGAATATGCTTGATGCTGATTTAGTGGTGTGGGATTGAGAATCCTGGTGTAGAATTAAAGCTTATTCTGGGTAAGCCCAAAACCATGCACAACACTCTCCCTCAGCCTACCCAGATTAAATCCGGCTGCCCGGCCCCCAGGTTGAACAAAGGACATCCCTGCTCTCACTGGGCTTGGTTTGCCCCAACTGGGTGAGGGAGATGGGAGAGGGCTCTTGCATCCCTCCAGAAACAGGACAGGACGTCTGCCTCTGCATAATGGATCTTCCTGGCAGTACAACTGTCACGCCAAAGTGAGGCTTCCAAGGGACAGCCAGTTTTCTCCCCTAAAGCCAGCCCAAGTCTAGCCAAAGAAGCCTTCACAGCAGAGGGGAAGATCAGCAAAATTTGGCCACAGTTTGAGTGGCCTTTGAGTTCTAGAAGTTTCTAGAAAGTGTTACAGCAACTCAAGACCAGTTGTGATTATAGTCCCCCCACCCTCCACCCCCATCCCCCACATCTACTCTGCCTACACTTCTTACTTTATAGTTGACCCTTGAACAACATGGGTTTGAACTACACAGTTCCACTTATCTATGAATTTATTTCAGTAAATATATTGGAAAGCTTTTTGGAGATTTGCAACAATTTGAAAAAACTCACAAACAAACTGCATAGCCTAGAAATATCAAAAAAATTAAGAAAAAGTTGGCCGGGCGCGGTGGCTCATGCCTGTAATCCTAGCACTCTGGGAGGCCGAGGCGGGTGGATCACTCGAGGTCAGGAGTTCGAGACCAGCCTGAGCAAGAGCGAGACCCCGTCTCTACTAAAAATAGAAAGAAATTATCTGGCCAACTAAAATATATATAGAAAAAAAAATTAGCTGGGCATGGTGGCACATGCCTGTAGTCCCAGCTACTCAGGAGGCTGAGGCAGTAGGATCGCTTAAGCCCAGGAGTTTGAGGTTGCTGTGAGCTAGGCTGACACCACGGCACTCACTCTAGCCCGGGCAACAAAGCAAGACTCTTTCTAAAAAAAAAAGAAAAAGTTAGGTATGTCATGAATGTATAAACTATATAAAGATATTATTCTCTTTTATCATTTAGTACCATAAAAGATATGTAAATATCTTATTAAAAGTTAAAATTTATCAAAGCTGATGCCCACAAACTCTTACAAACTATACGTGGCACCATTTGTAGTCAAGAAAAATGCAAACAAATGTAAAGAAGCAGTATTAAATCACAGCTGCATAAATTACCTGTAGCGCACGCTGTACTCCTGTAATAATTTCATAGCCATCTCCTGTTGCTATTGCCGGGAGCTCAGGCATTGGGAGTATCTGCTTAAAATATCTGTGTGATGCTGATCATCTCTGCATGAGCAGTTCGTCTCTCTGGTAAATTGCATATTGCAGTAAAAAGTGCTCTCTCATGGTTCTAAAACATTTTTCATCATGTTCAGTGCAGTACCATAAACCTGGAATAACACCGTGGGACCCATACGAAGTGCCACTAGTGATGCTGGAAGTGCTCCCAAGAAGCAGAGAACAGTCACAATGTTACAAGAAAAACTTGAATTACTTGATACGTACTATAGACTGAGGGCTGCAGCTGCAGTTGCCACCATTGCAGACAGACAATTCATCTTGTAAACAGATGATATAAACTTATGGTGACAATAAAAACAATACAGTACTGTAAATGTATTTTCTCTTTCTTATGATTTACTTAATATTTTCTTTATCTTACTTCATTATAAGACTATAGTATGTAATACATATAACATACAAAATATATGTTAATTGACTGTTTATGTTATCGGTAAGGCTTCTTGTCAACAGTAGGCTAGTTTATTAGGTCATTAAATATGAAATGTCTGATTTTGAATCAAAAATGTATTTTATCTCAAACAGGAAGCAGTACAATTGATTAAAGTGTGTGCCTAAACTATCGATACAGTTTTATCATCTTAACGGTAGCTTGTTTATGCCAGCAGCGAAGATGCCTGGAGAGGGAGTGGTGATGAAATCACAAGAAGCGTTTTCCACGGTTTGTTGAGAATTGAATATTTTTCCTTGCAAGAAGTGGTCCAAAGCCTGGAAGAAGTGGCAGTCAGTTGGTGCAAGGTCTGGTGAATCCGGTGGATGACAGAGAGTTTCCAAGTCCAGCCGCTATAGTTTGAGCAGGGTTGTTTGTGCGACATGTAGTTGAGTGTTGTCTTGCAAGAGGATTAGCCTGTCTCTGTTGACCAATCTCAGCTGCTTAATCACAGGCATCCTCATTTTGTCCAACTGGTTGCAGTAGACATCCGCTGTAAGCAAATGACCAGGTTTCATGAGGCTATAGTGGATAATACCAGCACTGGACCGCCAAACAGACACCATTAGCTTTTTTTGATGAATATTCGGTTTTGGACTGTGTTTTGGCACTTCATCTTTATCCAACCATTGTGCCTAATGCTTGCGATTGTCAAAAAGAATCCATTTTTCATCATGTGTAACAATACAGTATAGAGATGGTTGGCCTTTATGTCATGACAGCAAAGAAAGGCAAACTTTGAAATGATTTCTCTTCTGACACTCATTTAATTCATGCGGTACCCATCTATCCAGCTTCTTTACCTTACCGATTTGTTTCAGCTGTTCCAATGTTGTTGGAATAGTAACATCAAACCTTGCTGCTAATTCACTCATAGGTTGAAACGGATTCGCTTCCACCACAGCTTTCAGCTCATCATTATCCACCGTGGTCTCAGGTTGCACATGTGGCTCATTTTCAAGGTTAACATCACCAGAATGGAACTTCTCAAACCATCAATGTACTGTGCATTCATTAGCCACATCCTCCCCAAACACTTTGTTGATATTTCAAGCTGTCTGTGCAGCATTGGTTCCATGATGAAACTCATATTCCAAAATAACACAAATTTTTGACTTACCCACAGTTTCACAAAAATTGCTCAAAAAAATTTTTGAAAGATAATCACAAAAAATGTGTTTGAAAGGATGAGGATGTACCTTCACAATAAAAATAAAACAAGAAGTGTCAAAATGAAATGTCAGCAATTTCAACTGTCAAACTTAGTACTTACAGAAATCAGACATTTCATACTTAACAGTAGTTGAGATTTGGGGGAGCCAAATATTTTGCTGATTTTCAGCTGTGTTGGGGGTTGGTGCCCCTAACCGTCGCATTGGTCAAGGGTCAACTGTACTTGGTTCTGCCATCAAAAATACCTCCAATTAGGAATCATTTCATTGATCAATCTCTACACATTATAAAAACCCATAGAGTGAGTAAGGTAGGCCATCTGTCTCTCCCTCCTAGCATGAGTTTTGTGTACTAGATACCTAGCTGGGATCTACTGCCTTAAAGGAAAAGAAGGTGTACGTGTTGATTGGGGAAGAGGCCACTTTTGGAGGCACCTGGGGAAAGACAGTAGGTCCTGTTGATCATCAAGGTGGAGAGTTTTGAGCACATGGGAGAAAAGTGCAAAAGAGGTATCAGAGACAAGGGCAATCTTGCCAACTAAAAGGCAAGGCTTTTACAGAATTCTTACGAAAGAGACAGACACATCTGAGGAAAGGGAAGTACCGGCGCTGCTGCTCAGAGCTAGCAGTGAAGACAAAGGGCTTTGAAGCCCACAGCTTCCTGACTGTTCGCTTCCCAGCTACTGTGACAAGTGTTGAAACAGAATTTCCACCCTGCTGAAATCTGGAGACAAGCACCATGAGAGGAAACCACAGCAAAGAGAAAGTGCTCACGGAGGGCTATTCATCAGTGGGAAGCTTCAGCCCCAGAGCTCTGTGCCTGGAGCTCGTAACTGCCCTGTAAGAGCAAGTGCCGTAACGTACAGCCCCTGGCAGGACAGGGACACCCAGCACCGCCGAGGGATCGGAAGGGGCTGCTGAAGAAGTCACACAGCAAGCATGCCGCAGCTCGGAACCGGGGGTGCATCTGTGTGAGCACATGAGCACGCGTGTGCATGTGGGTGCACACACGTGAGCTTCTTCGCACAGGCAGCCACTGTGGCAGACTCTCTGGCTTCTGTCATTCCTGCGGTGGGCACTGGGAGCAGCAGCAGAAGGGGAAGGGATGTGGCCTCCCCCCTACCATGGTGCACTCCAAAAACGGCTTCATTGCCTTCAGGCATCACCTCCCTTACTGGAGACCCTGGCACCCATGAACGCTATATCCTCTTCTGTCCTATTTATTTCCCTAGTAGACCTGAAGTTACAAATCTCCAAAAAAAGGGCCTTTGGGGGCCTGGCTGGCAATATAAATGTGTGACATGTACGTGTCAGGGGACTATGGCAAACTGGAGAATGTGTGCCCCATCAGACACATTCAAATTCAGATTTGTGTTAAACACAAGGCTGGCAAAATAAAATATATGTGTACTCTCTGCAGGCCATATGCTCTCCAATGATGGTTACAATGAAAACTAAAATTCAGGTAAAAATAATGGCAAATAAAAAACCACAATTAATAACTGGGACTCTAAGATAGAAAGAGAGAGAGAGAGAGAGAGATAAAAACTTTACACCAATCCCATGAGGGAGGTACTACTGTTATTCATTTTATAGGTGAGTAAACTGAGGCACGGAGATGAAAAGTATCTTCCCCAAGGTCACACAGCTAGCAGTATCAGAGTCAGAACTTGAACTTAAGTAGTCTGTCTATGGAGCCATTGAAACTGGGGTTCTTGTGAATTCAAAGCTAGAAGAGAACTGGGCTCTGCTACACAGGGGCATCACTAGTTATGTCTCTGGCTGTGTCTACTAAGTGGCCTAAGAATCCCAAGCACACATCCAGGGATTTCCAATCCCTATAGAAAACGAATCCCTGCCAAGAAATTCCTTGTTTTTTCCACGGGGCTTTTTGGTGATTACCTGCTGGGTAATTGTCTCTGCTCTCTACTGTCCTCTGTGTAGATGGACTTGGTGACCAGTGAAAGCCAGTGGCTTCCTGATTTGAGAGCCAAGGCTTTGTCATGCAGGCCACATCAATTGTGGAGGGAGTTCTGCCTCCTACCAGACGTGGAGGCAAGTCCCCAAACCATGAGGGTTGTCGCCTGTAAGAAGGTCAGGCTGAAGGAGATGATCACTTAGGCTCCTCCAGGCCTATAAGACAAAGTAAAAATAGGGTCTTAGGGCTTGTCTTAGTCAGCTTGGGCTGATATAACAAAATGCATGAACTGGGTGGTTTAAACAACAAATGTGTATTTATCACAGTTCTGGAGGGAGGGAAGTCCAAGGTGAAGGTGCTGGCAGATTTGGTGTCTGGTGAGGGGGTCAGGCCTCTCTTTTGCTTTGCAGATGGCCACCTACTCGTTGCAGCCTCACATGACAGAGACAGAGCGTGCTCTGGTCTCTTCCTCCCCTTATAAATGTGCTAATCCCATCATGGAGGCTCCACCCTCATGACTTCATCTAAACCTAATTACCTCCCAAAGGCCCCACCGCCAAATAGCATAATATTGGGAATTAGCGCATCAGCATATGAATTTGGGGAAGACACAAACATTCAGTCCGTAGCAGGGCTGACAGATGAGGGCAGCCCAACAGCTGCTGGACGATGCCCCTAGAAAGAGCATGCCATGCTTATCACACACCCTCACTGCAGCCTCCCTCCCTTCCTTTCGGTCTGGCCACCTGCTTGCTGGCTAAAGGCGTGTATTGCAGTTCTGGGGAGCCACAGTCCTCTCTTCCAAGTCTCCATTCCCAGACCATTGCGTAGCTTGAGCCTTCACACCCATTCTTTGGGGAGAGTGAGGCCTTTGAGCACAAGCCAGAGGGTAACTGGAAACCCCTTTACTCTGCGGTTCCCAGATTCACCCCCCGAGGACCTGCATATTCTAGCTTGTTATTGTACTCATTTGCTAAAAGCCAAATAAAGAACTTGCACCTGAAAAACACTGAACCTTGCATGGTACTTGGAGTTCCAGGGTGTGAAACTGGAGGTTAATCCTACACTCCCACACCGGGGAGAGAGCTGAGGAACCAGAGAAGCAGTCTTCCAAAGCACACAGCTGGCCGTGCATATCTTCCCAGCTCTGTCAGAGAAGGAAGGGTGGGTCACCCACAAGGGCCAGGCAGCCAACGCCTCCCCGGGCCAGGGGTCCAGCCAGAGGAGTCCCACGGCCCAAGGTCTCTGTGAGTCCTGAGCTCTGGCACGCAGGTCAGCGCAGAAGAGCTGTTGCAACCTGGAGCCACTGCCCCCACCAGCCGGAGGTGGCACTTTAAGCCTCTCCAAGGTGCATGGCTTGTGGCTAGTATGCCTATGCCAACAGCCAAAGAGCTGCTGAAGTGCTTAGTCATCCAAGTACCTATTGCTGCTTAACAAGCCACCCCAACCTGAGCGTACTAAATGATGATCATTTATTATCATTGTTCCTCCTGGTTCTAGGGGTTGGCTGGGCTCAGCCAGGTGGTTCTCATCCAGGTCCCTCATGCATTGGTCAGGCAGTGGCTGGGGCAGGGGACATCCCGGATGTTCCCTTACATCTAGCAGTGGGGGAGACTAGGAGCTCTACTGCAGCTGCTGGTCTGAGCACCTCCAACACGGCCTCGCCTCGTGGCCTGGGCTTCCTTCCTTTAGTCTGTATTAAGGTGCTGCTCTGTAATGGGATACAGGGGAACGAGGAGGTTTAGGCCATGGCATCCACCCTCCACTAATCCAGTCTCACTCAGGAGACATTGTCCAAAAAGTCAAGAAAAACTAAAGAGCCCCATGAGCTCACACGAGGCAGGCAGTGTGGGCAGAGAGGATGAGAAGAGTCAACTTCGGCATAGCAGAGGGTGATCCACGGAGACAAAGGGAGTGGGGCACAGAATTCACGCCACGGGCACCATTTTGGTGTTGTCATTCTTCCCTCTGTGGTTAGCAAGTGTGTTTGCTTCGATTGTTTTGTTCTGTTTCAATGTCGGACTGGAGTGAGCAGAGCAGGTGACAAAAACAGTGTCTGGACCCCAGAGAAGGAGGGGAGGGAAAAGATACAGTGAATCATTTATTCTCATTTATCAATCACTTATTGAAGTTGACCCCAGGCTGAGCAGACCAGAGCTGGTATTTGGGAAGCAGGGAATGGGGCCAACACGGGAGACCCTATCAAAGGCATCCAGGGGCTTAGAAGGCCAGGGGGACCAAGTCAAGCCTTAGACAGTGGTGAGGGTCACTCAAACTTGGCAAACCAAGCTCATGGGATGAGCTGAGAGCATAGCAGCTGGCCAGAAAGTGAGCAGCTGCCAGCCAAGGCTCGGAGATGGGCTGGAACCAGAATGAAACAAGCGCTCCATCAGCAGCAAGGTGAGGAAGGTATGGAGTGCTTGGTTGTGCCTTTTTTGGACTTTAGCCACATGGCATTTGGGTGAGTCAGACTGCAAAACCGCCTAATCTCTGCTTGAATCATAGCAATACTGGTCAAGTTTCATTGAGTACCCACCTGTGGCACATACTCTACTGCGCACTTTCTGTGTGTATTTCCTTAAGCCTCTTAACATCCCTGGGAGGGGTTATTATACTCATTTTATAGATGAGAAAACTGAGGCTCAGAGAGGGGAAAGTATTTGTTCATGACCAAAAACTAAGTGGCAGAGCCAGGACTGTGAACGTCCGCAGCCTGACCCTGCCGGAGCCACAGGCTACGCCTGGGCCACCTCGTGGAATGTCCACCATGAGCCTGTGATGTTGGTGATCAGAAAACAGAAGATAAATGACTTGCCTGAGGTCAAACAAAGCTGGTAAGTGGCAGAGCAGGGATCTGAACCCATTCTAATTCCCCGAGCCAAGCTCTTTTCACTGATCCAAAGGCTCGTATTTGTCGGGAGAGGGTCCACCCCTGCAGCCCAGACTGGCCTGGTACAAAGTGAAGGAGGAAAAGATTGCAAAACAGAGCTCAGCGTCACCCCGAAGGGGGAAGAAAGCAGATCGTGAGTGGAGGTGAAGGCCAGGGCAGGGAGCAATGCTAACCACATGCCATCCCCCATTTTTCACTTAACAAAAAGAAAATCACCTATCATTTTTTTAATTACCTGTCCCGAATGGGGAAAGAGCAGGTACGGCAAAGAGCTAGACACCTGCTTCGCTCACCGTCTGCTTCCAATCTGCTTTCTGGCCTGGCACATGTCTCCTGGTCCCAGGGATGTTTGAAAGGGGCCTTCCTAGCTGGGGCCAAAGAAAACATTCATTTTGATTACAGCAAGAGGCGCATCTGCTAGCCTGGATTTGTGGGAGAGCCCATAATCCCTGCATTTTACCTCCTATTAGCCTTCTTCTCCAGGAAAGAAATGTCCTGCTCTTTAAAGTTGAGACCATAAAATCGTGACAGCTTGCGTGCAAACAGAGCCGATTCTGGAACATGAAACAGCCCTTCAGATAAAATATACAACTCAGGTGTGGGAGTGAGAGGACCGGAGTCTTAAAACGGAATCAGTTGTTAGTTACATTTTGTTTTATGAATCTAGCTGGGCAGTTCCCTACTGTACAGCATCGCTGATTCCAACATTTCGGACATATTTCCCATTAGCCCTTTATTTGAAATTTTATGCTTCCCCTCATAAAAACCTTCAGCCGATTAATGTGCTTGGGATGTTTATTTATAAGTACAGCTGGTCTCCCTTTGAGTTGTTTTGTTGTTAGGTTGCCTGAGTGCGCCCTTTGTGTAGGAGCAATAGGGTGGGACTGCGACCCAGCAGCCAGCAGGGTCTCAAAGAGATGAGGAGACACACGGCGGGGGTGGGGTTGGGGGCGAAGGAGGACATCTGATGGCCTCTGAGGTTTGTCAGACAGTGAGGGAGGCCCTGGGAGCTTCCTTTCGCCGGTTGCCATCGCATGCGTTCGGAACAGGTGAGTGCAGGTGGTAGGTAGAGAGGGGACCTAAGCCAGCTCTCCTTGTCTCCCAAGGGGCCTGTCCTGTGGACCTGTCCCTTCAGGACCCATCAGGACTGACTTGACTTCGTTCCAGCAGGAGCTCTTCTCCTTTGGGCTGAGAAAGAGGACCACGTCCTGACCAAGATTGCCGGTACTACTCTCATCTTGGAGGCAAGATCATCACTTCTTTTACAAGATACATGATAATCAAGTGTCTTGTAAATTTCTAAGTGTATACCATTCTTTCCTCCATCCTCCCACTTCATTACGTTTGCACTGAAGATGAATAATACCATTAAACTTTTGAAGGCCACGTTTTTATTAGGCTTGTGTGTGCGTGTGATTTGATTAAGGGTCACCAGATTGCATGTTTTTATTGCACATTTGGCTTCTTAGGTCTCTTGCATTATAGAAAAAACTCTTTTGCAATATCACTGAGGAATATCCACCCCCCCTGCCCCCGTCTCTGATATCTTTCCCCAGGACTGAAGGCAATATTGCACTTTGATTGTTGGAAAGTTCTGCTTTCTATTGGCCTCAGATCTGCCTCTCTTGAATCTCTTATCAGTCCTACCCCTGCCTTCTGGGGCCACATGTTCTATTTCCTCTCCTTCTTCCCCATGAGAGATTTGAGGACCATGACCAGTCCCCCAGAATCATCCTTTTCCTAGGCAACATGGCCTGGCACCCTCCCATGCTCTGAGTGAGAACCCAAATGAGTGTTTTCCAAGTTAAATCTTTTTCATCTTTTTTTGGATGGGTTCTTCTATCAGTAAGACCACTAAGCACTTGTCAAACATGCCATCCATTAAGCAATTATCATTATATACTCTTGGCAAAGACTATCTTTGAATTCAGGCTTCTGGACTCCAGAGAGAAATATTTTTTATCAGTCAGATGTCTTTCAATTACAGAGACAGTATCCAAGGTAGAAGGCATAGAAACTAAGGAAAGAAGTAGAAAAATCTTCACACCAAATGGCATGAGATTGGTATTTATCTTTCTCTTGCTTTCAAAGATGTTTGGTGATGTCCAATAGCACAAGAAAATACAATCCAGAGATTAAATATTAAAGCCATTCATGTGGTTTCTTGAAAGACAAATTCCCCAGCCCCGACATTCTCCACGAGCCCTTTGCTTCCTTGCTGTGTCACTGCTGCCCAGAGGCCTCTGAGCCTCGGGAAACTCCGGCCAGCACCCAAAGGCCCAGAGGCTAAAGGGAAGCAGGGGTAGAAGCAACTGTGGCTGTGGCCTTGGGTTAATTAGAGGAAAAAGATGAACAGGTGTCACCATAAATCATCTCTTGAAAATGCTAATGATGTTAACAAAGATGAAGCCCCGGGACCTAAACCCTTCAGTCCCACTCATGGCAACACAGAAGACCCTGGGGAGTTGGGAAGAGCAGAGACCCATCCACCGAGCAGCGGGGACCTGGCTTGTGCCACACTTTGGGGCACTCAGCATGCCAACTCAGTGCTGCGCTCTCGATAAGGGGTTCTGATATACACAGAACCTCACTCCTGAGCCCCCACCTACCTGGATAAGCTCCTGGGTCCAAGTCCTTTGTTTCTCCAAAACTGACCAAGCTTACAGATTGAAGTTGCTTAGGAGAGAGGAGGCCTTGTGTAGGAAAAGTCTGGGAGCAAAGCTGGGCTAGTTCCCATGTTGCCCGTCACCACCCTGGGCACTCAGACAGGCGAGGGCTCAGATAGGTGAGGGCTTTGGATGGACAAGGAAAACTTCCTGGAAAAGAAAAGGCCTGAGAAAGAAGGAAGCTGCAGAGACAGTGCTTGGGAGTGGGAATGTGAAAAGACTGCTCACCCATCAGCAGCACCTTTGCAGAGGGAGGAAAGCACAGGCTCAGCGTGTAAAACCATCTGGGGCGAGGCTAATCTCAGTGCAGCAGGGCCCTGGTGCCCAGGACACACCCATGCCCCTTCGGAAAGGCTAGGATGTATGTTGGTCTCTCCCAACCTCCACCAGTGTTCACACCTGGCCCTCCCAGCACAGGGTGGCACCTTGGAACGCTTGACTCTGATTTCAGGCGATTCCTGGGAGGCTCCTTCTTCCAGCTGGTACAACCCAAGGAGTTGGTTCCTTCCTTACAAGAAGGAACAGAACTACAAGCCTATCTCTTGGACTCCAGAGACTGCAGCTCTGGTGCTGTGGAGCCCTGATAAAAGTGGTCTCTGCCGAAATCAGATGATTCACCAATAGGAACATAGAAGGGTGTGTAGGGAAGGAGAAATCGAGGGCCTAATCAACTGCTGGCTCTGCGTAGACAAACCCTTCTTCCAGAATTGCCTCTGATTGAAGATACAGACCCGAGAGGAACTTCCTAGGACAGAGTTTGATCTCCTCTGATTGTCAATTTCATGGACAACCTGAATGTAAGGAACTTCTGTTCTCTTCTTCTTGGCCTGAATCACAGATCTCTGAGCAGAGACAGGCCTTTACAGAACATCAAATCCTTCCCTGCCACTGGGCAAGGCAGGAGCCCAACCAGACCTCCCCAAATAACTCAGAGCCCTTTCCAACGCTGGGACTCACAGAATAAGAGAGATCCCAGCGTTCTCACTCTTGCCCAGACCTCAAACCCTGCCTCGTGTTGACTGCAGCGTCTTGTGCTGCTTGCTGCATACAAAGGCACTCAGTGAAGGCAGAGAGGGCTAAGGAGGCTCTCCTGAGGTCCCATGCGTGCACACAGACACATGTGTGCACCCACACACAAACTCAGCTCAGTGTGTCCTGAGAGCAATGACACTCCCCAACTTACTGTGGAAGAATTAATTCACTTGCTGAGTAAGACTAGTTGATGTGTCTTACTTAAGAGGAAGATGCTAACTGAAAGAGGCAACCATCCTCCCACAAAAGAATCACCATAGCCGAGCAGAGTCTCTGTGAGTACAGTTAATGTGTGGGGGTGGGGTGGATGTACGGGGGGCAGGTGGCAACACGGCATGAAGTCCTCAGGAAAGCAGACTTCAAACAGATCTTGGGATTGTATGTGTGCTGCACAACACACCCAGGCCAAGTTCTAGGGCTCCTACGGCCTCCAAGAGGGTGTGGGCAATAGGCTGGTGACACAAGACCAGGAGGAAGGAAGGGGAGGAACATGTCTCCTTGGGGTCTGGCAAGAGTGGCTGCAGCCCCTGGTAGAGGCCTCACAATGCTTTGGGGGTTCGGGATCCCACCCACCTTGATGTCTCTCTTCCCCAAGCAGGGGCAACTAACAGCTCTGGACTTGGTGTCCCAGGTGATACAGTCCCCTGAGCCACTGTCATCTAAGGGCAGCCTCCTCATCCTTGATCCAGGCTCCTTCCGTGGCGGACTCCCAGGTCTGTCCTCACGACCTTTGCTTTACCCAGGACATTCCTGTTCTGATTTTATGTAGTCAACTTAAAAAAAAAAAAAAAATAGGTTATGTCACAGTTAACAAGATTGGAGGTTTATATTTGTTTGCTTTTTTTCCAAAAACAATCAGAAGATACCCATTTTATTGTCCCTTTAACATGTAAAGGATATTAGATTTCTCATTCCATCCCATGCAGACAGATCATTTTAGTATGATCTTTAAACCATACACAACAAGTGATGGAATATAGGGACACAGTGGTGACCTCGGAGCATGGGGGGAGGACCAAGTGGGATCATGACTGAGAAGAGCTCTGTCAAGGCTCATGCGTTGGGTGTCCTCAACACGTTGGCACCATAATTCCCACCAGGCCCCTGCTCCCTGGGATCTGGACCCCCACGGGCACTGTTTCCTGCCACGAGGGTCTCCTGCCTGGACCCTAAAGCCTGCCCACAGAGGGTCGACCAGAGGAGGTACCCCTGAATCCTGTGAGGCCTTGGGAAAGCCTCTGCACCCCACTGGGGCCCACTCCTTTCTGCCCAATGAAGGGACTCCAGAGCCGTCACAAGACAGGATGACTCTGAGTTCCCTCCCAGCATTATGTTCTACAAATCACTGGTCCTGTTTTGCCCATTGATTCCCTGGGGAGGGCGAGGGAGCCTGCAGGTTTTCAGGTATAGCTGGCCAGACCTTTCAGGTGGGTCCCAGACCTAAGTACCACATACAATAGTCACACATGTGAAAACAGTCACAGGGCAACAAAAAGGACCAACAGCACCTCTCTTGCAGGTTCTGGGTTGCAAAAGGTGAAAGGAACTCCATGAATTCTCCAGTTCATGTTTCACTTTAGAAGAAAAACCGCAGAAAAATAAACCGTGTCAATCAGCCCTGCTGTGTAAACAAGTGGTTGATGATAAGTCATGAGACAGTTTGCATTTCTTTATGGAGTGGCCAGTGACAAAGATCCAAAAACAAACCTTCTCTTTTACGGTTATTTGGAAAAGGAACAAGGAAAGCATTTGTTTTACCTCTGGGAGCCGCTACGACCAGCCCCTGGCTCCCCAAACAGCCTCTCTGAGCAACAAGCTTTCTACTGCCTGGAGACAGCTCCAGAGTCCAGAAACAGCCTGCGGTGGGCAGGGGTGAGGCCACGTGAGCCCCGCTCCCCCGAGGCTCCCACCTTCAGGGCATGGCTGGGATCTCCTCCTCAGGGCCTTGCTAACCCATAAGGCAGCTTTGTGCAAATTAGAGACAGCCCTATCTTTAAGATACAACATGGACTTGGCAGGAGACAGAGCCTTTTGCAAATTAGAAAAAGGTGCCCCCACCTCTAGATCAGTTATCTGCAAACTTTTTCTATCTAGGGTCAGATAGTAAGTATTTTAGGCTTTACGGACCATGAGGTCTCTTTCACAACTACTCAACGGTGCCACTGTAGCACAAAAGCAGCCATAGACAACACATCAACAAATGGGCCTGACTGAATTCCAAAATATTTTTATTTACAAAACCAGGTGGTGGACTTGATTTGACTCATGGGCCATCGTTTGCCAACCCCAGCTCTGGATGGATGCAGCCCGGCACCAGGGCGTGGCAGGTGGAACACAGGCTAAAACTCGTCCACCGCTCACCCCTTTGACTGGGTACCCTTTGCATAACCTACACAACCCTATGTGGCGGCCCTGCCCCTGAGTCCCCAAGATGCTGGGGACCTAAGGGAACAGACTCTTTAGATCTGACATGGACCACCCCCGTGAATGTCAGCATCCTTCACCCTCCCCCCATTCCCTCTTGCTTCTTGCTCCCACACCCTGCAGATCTTGGGGTCATGCCAATCAAAATGCCAACTCCTACGGACCCAAATTCCTTTCCTCATTCCACAGAGTAGCCCGCAGCCAGTGAACTGCACTGAGGTTAGCGCTGAAAACCAGACTTCTTCTATTACTTGAAGAGATAAAGACAAGGTCTGCAAAGACAGGAAGTCCGACAGAGCCAAGTCATAGGGATTCTCAGATGAGCAAAGCCGCCTGTCTCCTGAAGCCTCTTTGGCAAAATGCCGATTAACCAATGAATAACTGGTTGGAGTGCAAGATTAAAACCGTTGGCAGAAATGAGTTATTTCTGGACATTTTCCAGTTTTTTTCCCCAATCAGTCATCCAATTATAATTAAAATATGGTGGAGGTTTCATGCAAACCATAAACAGCTCTCAACCTTGCAATACAAGCAAAGTCTTCAGAAAACCCATTTCTTACAGCACCAAAGAGCAGCAGCAGCAGTAGTTCCCAGGAACCTTGTCTGACTTTAAGTGGAATACTCTGTTACATTACTCACCCTCCATCTGACCTTCATAAATACCAAAATCTTACCGTCCTGCATCCTGACAGTTAATTCTTTCCTGTCATCTAATGAGGCCCCCTTTTGTTAGGTTGCTTGTCATTTACAACTCTGAAAGAGACATATAATTTTAATGAAGCTCCTAACTCAGACCAAGTAATGACATTGTGGACAAGATTACAACACGTGCCGGCCTGGAGACAATGGCAGTCCCTGGGCTCATCCAGGCCTTTGTGGGATCAAACTGGAAGAATGAAAAACGACGGAGGGAGGCTGGCATTCCTGCATAAGCAGCAGATTCTGGCTGATGTCACCGTAAATTCAATTATCCAGAAGAAAGTGTGGATTCATGTTAATATATTTTACAAGGTCCTATAATTTATCATCCTTTGTTTTTCTTTATGAATAACAGATTTTTCCCTCAGATAAAAAGCACATTGAGGGTTGGTTGGCTGGAGGAAGACCAAGAGTCACTTACTTTTGCCTCAGTTGAACAGAAGGGCATGCAAATTCTTCTCCCTATGACAACAGCTTGGCAGGAGTTTGGAGGGGAGCTGGGGAAGTGTGTGGCGGGGACGTGAGTTGCAGATGCACCCTCGCTTCATGCTGGGAAAGGAAAACGAGGGAATGGATCAGCTCTAGATATTAACAGTGGTTGATGACAACCCCAAGCCTTGCCCTGGCCCACGGGATGTGAGGGGACAGCCTTTCTGAGCAGCAACAGGAGCTGGTCAGACACTTCCCAGGGTGCAGCTCAGGTAGACACAGCCTGCATGCAGGGGTGAGGATGTGACGTGAAGGAAAAGGAAAGGCAAAGCCCTTTCAGATGGCTCGTTCATGACACAACGCTGTATTCTGTCATCATCTCAGAACTTATTTCTCTGGCAGGGGACAAAGTGTGCCCAAAGACCTCTGACAGCAAGGCATCCTGCCACACCATTCCTTGCCCACACACCACGGGGGAAGAAGTTTCACACTGGCCTCCTTCACACTCCTGAAATTGATGTCACCCTCCCGTTTGGCCAGGAAATGGCACACCGTGTTGTAGTTGATGCAAACCTGGCCCAGAGTATCTGTGGAGGCCTTTGATGTAAGAGTGTGAAGAACTGATGGCAGCTCTTTTCTCAGGAGGAGGAGTGAGGATGAAGGAGAGGGAGCTCTAGAGAAGGAGGAGATTCTCCCAGCCTAGCTGTCAGAGACCTGCCTGGCAAGGGAAGAGAGAGGACTTCAGGCAGGCTGAGTTCAGCCTGGTGAGCTCTTCCCACAGTGACTGGGACGGATTGTATTTTCCAAAGATGAACCTCTCTCACCCCACATGCTCCTCTGCGGTGTGATCTTGGTACTCTCCCATGTCCTTGAATCTCAAAGGGCCCTTGACCTCTTTGACAAGTAGAATACAACAGAGATGACACAGGCCAGTTCTGCTTCCTGCCTTTGCACAATGGTGCCTGGGATGTTCCTGCTGGGAAATGGGCCGCCCTGCCATGCGAAGCATAAGCTATTGGAGAGGCACGTGGAGATGCTCCAGTCGAAAGCCCCACTGAGCTCCCACTGGACGTCCAGCCCCAGTGACCTTCAGATCACTTCAGCCCCAACCACCATCCAACTGCAACCACTTGAGACCACTTGGGGGGACCATCCAGCTGGTCTGGTCAACTCACGGACCTTTGAAAAATAACAAACAATAGTAAGTTTCAGGGTGATTTGCTGCATATCAAGAGATAATCAAAACAGTGAGATCTAAAATACATGATATGATACGGGCACGGCATGGAGCAATCAGAATGGATCCTGCTATGTCAGATGTTTCTCTTTAAATTTTTGGATTGAGAGGAGGGCCAGCCATTACTGGGGGAGGGGCCAAGGTGGCGAAAGGGCACTCAGAGAGTTTGGGGCTGCAAGTGTTTCAGTGAGCGCCAGCCGGGCATCCTTCCCCACCTGTCATCCCCCACTCTGCAATTCACACCTGCGTCCTTGCTGGGCTATATCGAACGTGGGACGGCAACCTACAGCCGTGCCCAGGTGGGAGCGTGTACGTAGGTGCCACTCCTAGCATCCAAGAGTCCCCTGAGAACCCAGCATATTGTCACCCTTTTAGAACCCTTTTGTAATTGAATTTGATTTTCACAGTGGGCCTGAGAGGTGGATGTTACTGGCCCCCATTAGGCAGGAAAGACAACCTGAAGTGCAGGGAAATTAGGAGGGGTGGAGGCAATGATAGAAACTGTACAGGTCTGGACACGTTATTTCTAATTCTTTTCCTGACACCACCTTACTCTGAGACCTTAAGCCAGTGCTGTGACTTTTTCCTGCCTCCCCAACTCTAAATAGAGAAATAGAAGGATGTTCCCCAACAGCACATCTGGCATCACCATTCTCTGACTTTGTGACTTACCTGGGGTCACCAGAAAGGGAACAGCAGAAAAGGACAAGGTCTCAAGGCATGTGACCCCTCATCCATTGCTCACATGACTGTCCCCCAGCTGCCTGCTGGGACACCTCCACCTCAGTGTACAAAGGGGCAGCCAAACCTATCCACAGCTGCTGGACAGGAGAATGTCTCCAGGTCCAAGCCCAGACAGGAGTTCCTCTGCTGTGCTTCCATCCTGATATCCAAGGACCGAAACCCCATTCTCATGCTGTGAGCAGCTCTCGGCCATGCGTGTGCAGCAGCTAACCATGGGGATGAGGAAAGAGGAGGGATGGCGGGGAGAGTAGAGGAGGTGGGAAGTTCACTCTGAATTTCAGCCAGATCTGCTCAGGCTAGCTCTGAATAAATCCTGCAGCCACCACACAGGAAGCCACTAATCAGGGCAGACACTGTCTCATTCAGGGGTTCAGGGCCCCTATCCTGACCTAGTCCAAAGGCAGCATCGGGAGGTGATGAATCTCTCCTGAGATTGTGTGGTTTCCAGTAAAGCATTCCAAAATCTGAAACCAGCTTCAAAGGAATGTGTATCTGCTCCCTCCCTCCCTGGCTGGGAATCAGCCCAGGGCACCTTATTCTTATTAGGCTGGAGATGTCTTGGACACTAAGCTTGAAAAATGCGCTGAGGGTTCCGACACAGATGGGAAACGGTGTGGCTATGCAGAAAACCCCATTGCTGGCAGCGCTAGACTTTCTCTGAAAGATTTTTGGGGCAAGTAATTTAATTCCTCTTCATCTGGCATTTTCCAGCTTTGAAATGGAAATGTGATTTTTTTTTCTGTCTTATAGACTTCTTATACCTGTAAGGAACAGTGTGGGAGCCGAAGCATTTCTTACCTGCTGGAAGGGGCCAACCTGTCCAATACCAGAATCAAACGTGCAGGAGAATTTCAGGTAGGGAACAGAATGTTTAAAGTGGGGTGTCAGAGGAAAGCGGTTTATAGTGGGAATTAGGTTGGAGAATCTGGAAAGACCAGGTTGGAGTAAGAAAATATGATTGGGTAGCAATGTGGACAATTCCTGAGAAGGACACCAACATCCCCTGCTCCTCCATCCCTGAGGGCATGTCTGTGGTGAGCAGAGGGAGAATGGGACACATCTGGGCCTTTGAAGTGACCAGGAAGGTCTCCACTCTCCCCTTTAGCTAGATAAGAAAAATAAACTTTTAAATAAAAAAATAACATGACTGGGAAGGGACAGATGGATATTACTTATTGACTCACAGTTGACCTGGGTGTGAACAGGCTCACAGCAGGTCTCCTGCTTCATGATAGTTAATTTTATGTGTCAACTTGGCTACACCAGATATTTGGTCTAACACTAGTCTGTGTGTGGCTGTGAAGGTATTTTTTAGATGCAATTAACATTTAAATCAGTAGACTTTGAGTAAAGCAAATGACCCTCAATAATGTAGGTGGGTAATCTTATCCAATCAATCAAAAGTCTTTAAAGAAAAATAGACTGGCATCTCCCCAGGAAAAGAGAATTCTGCCTCCAGACTGTCTTTGGATTCAAGCTGCAATATCAACTCTTCTCTGGGTCTCCTGTTTGTCAGCCAAGCCTGAAGATTTTGGACTGTCCAGCTTCCACAATCACGTGAGCCAATACCTTAAAAGAAATTGAGAGAGAGAAAAAGAGAGAGAGAGAGATTGAGTATTGAAATTGATTCTTTTTACTGGCTCTCTTTCTCTGGAGAACCCTGACTAATACATACTTCATGGGGACAATCTTGCTGTTCTGAGCCTCTCCTGTTAGAAGAATGAAACAACGTCAATGTCAGGATGACCTACAGGCAATAGACTACAAAGCCCAAGCCAAAGTGCAAGTCCTTCTGCAGTGGCCCTCCCAGACATAACGAGGGATGAGGAGCTCACTCCCTCCGGAGGCAGCCCTTTCCAATTTTAAACAGTTCTTGCTGTGGACATTCTTTGTTCTATTGCACCAAAATCTGAGTTCCTCTGACTGCCTATGGACAAACGGGTCCTGACGAGACATTCACATCCACAGAATCCTGGCTACCAGGAGGGAACCATCCCAACATCTCCCTCTTACCACCACACCTGCAAATGTGTCCATATATACATTCATGTTCATCTTCCTCTTTTTAATCTCCTAGGAAATGGTCTCCCTCCTCCTTTTCAAGGATATCCCAGTGCTCTTGATTCATCCTCTTTTGTCTCCTGCAATCACTCTCTTGCTGTTTCCACACTCCCCATTCACACCTGCCCAGCCGGCTAACCCTGACTCTTCCCTCAAGGTCCACTTCCTACATGAAGCCTTCCATGACCCCCAGGCTCCACAAAATCCCTCTATTCTGAATTCCCATCACTTATGGTGTTTATTCCTCTAGTAGAATGTCACTTTTCTAAAGTATGTATTCATATTTCTATCTCTCCTTTGGTTTATAAATTCCCAAATTATAGGCACCTTATTATAAATTCCAATTCCTGACACAGGAGAGGTGCTTAATAAATGTTTATTGAACTGAATCTTATGGTTTTCTGATTTTCATTCTCCCTATATATAATTCTTTCGTGCATTCAACACTACTTCTTGAGTAGCTGTTAGGTGTCAAGCACTGTTGAAGAAGGTGAGGATACAGCAATGGGTACGACAGAGGAGGTCCCCACCCTCAAAGGATTTATACTTTTGTTGGGGAAAATGGAGAGTAAAAAGTACACAATGACAGAATATAATATTTCAATGATAATAGGTGCTACACAGTAAATAAAACAGAGTTGCTGCTTGAAGCTCAGACTCGGGGGGATGGGGGGGCATGGGCAATATATATAACCTGAACTTTTGTACCCCCATAATGAGCTGAAATAAAAAAAAAAACAGGGTTGCTGTGATAGAGGAGAACTTAGACGAATGACTACTACATAAATAAGTTTGTCAGGTAGGGATTCTCTCAAAGAGGTTCTATTTGAGCTGATGCATGAATAATGAGATGGAGGAAGCCATGGGAAGGGGTGCAGGAAACACTTTCCAGCAGAGGAAATAACAATGCAAAGGGCCTGAGACAGAAACAGGCTGGGTGTATCTGAAAAGAAAAGTCTCTGTGGCCAGAGGAGAGTGAAAAGGAAGCAACAGAATACAGGAGGATGGCACAGTGGCCAGTGAGCAGATGATGCGAGCCCCACAGCAGGCTCACGGATCTGTCTCCGAACGCCCAGCAAAGGTGGACGTCCCATCACAGCCCTCTTCTCTACCCTCCTCTCCTCCCGCTCAACACATTTGCCCTGCTCAACTGCATCTCCTGTCTCTTAACACATCGACTGCCATGCTAGAAAAAAAAATTTTTTTCCTTGGGGCCACAGTGTTTTATTACAAAAATAGAATAAAAACTTCGAAAAAAAAAGTGATCCTTTCTAATTTAATGAAAATTTTATTTTTTTGTTATCTTCTGTGCATGAGTTATATGCACCTTTAAAAAGTTCACTCAGCTCCCAAGGTGAAGAGACGTGTGAGTTACATATGCTTCGTAAGGCCCCAGGCTCAAAACTAGCGTGAGTTAAATACAATGCACATGACAGTTAATGTGTTAAACCATGTCCTCTTCTCTGATGATTCCCAGATCTCTTAATGCCAGCCCAGAGCTCTCTGCTGAGCTTCAGACCTGTGTACTCAACTTCTGCTGGACAACCCATCTGGAAGTACCACTGGCACCTCACAGTCAACGTGTATAAACTGAATGTTATCATTTCCCCCCCCCCCCCGAAGCTGGCTACTCCTCCTGGAGAATGGTTTTACCATCTAGTCAGCTTCTCAAGCCATTAACCTGAGAGTCAAGGATGACACCTCTCCCCTCCCACTTCTGCATCCGATGATCACCAAGTCTTGCTGGGGTGGCCTCTCCAGAGTCTCCCAGTGATAAGGTCACTGCCCTACTGCAGTTCTCTTCTCTGGATTAAACTACTCAAGCAACCCCTAGTTGGTTTCACTGGTCACATCCACAGTCTATCAAGAGGATGCCCCAAGTACACCCGCTCCCTGGCCCATGTTTAGCGTCTTGCTAAAAGCATTTTCCTATTCTCAGAGGTGATGAAAATGTACTGGTGTGGACATAGCTGGCTCTAGGGCAGTTAGTTTTCCCAAGCCAGGCTTCTCCAGGCATCTTTGGGACACATCACCCTTACATTCTCAGGTCTGCTCAGAGCCTTCGGTCTGTCTTCCCATATCAATCTGGAATGACTACGCCGTACCTTCTTCCACCCAAGTTTATCAGAGGGTCCTTCTCATCACAAGACTGGAAGCAAAGAAAGGTCCCCAGGTAGCCTTGGTGGGCTTCAAGACGTATTTGCAGTGTAAAGTGCCCTCTGGGGGAGTTGGCCTGGGCCATCAGCACCTTGGAGAGCTCCAGCTCTGACCTCCGTTAGGGACCAGAATCCTGGACTCCTCTGGGAGTGGAGGAAGAGGGAAAGTGGAGAGGGTGAGGCTGAGCCCTCCATTAGCCTGGTACCCAGCTCGGTGATTTCAGGGTTTTCAAAAACACTAATGGCCCTGACATTGGCCCAGACTTGGTTTCTGGGGCTCCACAGCCTCTGCGTAGGTGGTCCCTGAGAGGTTGGTGGTTATGTTCCTGAGTCATGGCCAAGCCAGTTTAACACTGAAGACTTACTGAAGACAGTACTCCCTAGGATTCTGGGCTCAGACTGTCCAGGAGTCATCAGCTTTCATGATTTCATTTCAGGATAATTGCCCACGAAATGACGAGCCACCTTCAAGTTTGCCCATCTTTCCTAACTACTGCCATTTGTGCTTTGTGCAGTGGAGCCCACGTGGGCTGCTCTCACTGTAGAGGTTCCAGCATCCTCTGCCCTTGCACCACAGGATGACCTTGGCAGAAAGGACTTCAGGGACGTGAAGGCTTCAGCTGACCTCTGGGTCAACGCAGCAGGGCCTTACCCATTTTGAGGAGGGGGTGTTGCCTCTGGTCACATGCTCAAGGAACTCTGAGGAGATTAATACACTCCCTGGATCCATCTCAGCAGCTGCTTTTTGTGCCTATTGGGCCAGAAGCCTCTGGGGCTAGAATAGAAGGGAGGCACCCAAGTCCAAGTGCAGACTGTGTATCTCCGTGGAAACAGAGAAAATGTCCTTCTGGGGAGTTAACTCTAGTGCTCCTGTGCTTCCCTTCTCCCTTTGCCCAGATCTCACCTTGCATGGCCAGCCCCCTCCACCCTGCCCTGTCCCTGTCACAGCCCCCCTGGGCTTCTCCTGCTGCCAAGTAATCACAGCCTTGTTTGCTCACCACGTGTGTGACATTCTCCAGTGTCCCATCCAGTCTTCACAATGGCTCAAGGGTGGAGGAGGGGCTTTTTCATTGTCCCAGCATGTGAATGAGAAAACCGAGGATGAGACTTAGGTGACTTGCCTAGACAAACAGGGCTTCTGCTTCCAGGCGACTATTGTTTATAATTCTTAAAAAACTGCCATCACATCAGGATGCCACCATGGTGCCATGAAATACTTCAGCCTGGGCTTGTAATCCTGCCGGTGAAAAAGTGAAATAAATACCCCCAAAGTAAGAAACCTATGTTTTCAGGATTATACTCATCTGTCTGGAGTATGTCAAAGTCCATCTGTTACTCTCTGCCGGCAGAACACAAACAAAAACCCAGTTCTCTGGAAGTTTGTCAACAGCTTCCTCTGAGGTTTTACAGATTTCCTGGGGACATTTCCACCCCCTCACACATAAAGGTCAACCAAGCCTCCACGAGAAAGGGCAATTAAAAAAAAAAAAGACCCATTGGTGAATATTTTGATCTTTACTTTGTCAGACTTGCCTTTAACTCTTCACATACAACCTCCTTAGAAAGAAGATTTTGAATCCAATAAAGGGAGAAGCGTTCGGCTGTGCCCTTGTGTCCGAATTCCTGAGAAACGTGGCCATACAGGGAAGATGTTCCTAATTAGCCAAGGAAATTGTGGGTGGGTGGGGGAGGGAGACGCATCATCTCCAGCTGTGGTCAGGAGCAGCTGTGCTGATGCACGTGCTGGTCTCAGAGGATAACGCTTTCCTTTAAGTTTGGTTATAGGACATCCCCCTGCAGTGTAGCTTTAGCCACACTGGACCAGCTAAAATCCAACGCCACGTGGGCTACCCTGAGTTGAAGACCAAAAAACTCACATTCCTCTCCCCCTCTTTCTCTACAGCTTCCTGTGTCTGTGAGACAAATGCAACATCATTCAGAACGAGCAAACACCTTATTCCCTAACAAGAAAAAAAAAATAATCTCCTTATTTTTGCTTGATTACCTTTGAGACCCAATTAGAATTTTGCTTTGCATAATAGATGTGTTCTCGGAGGTGTGAGGGCAAATCACTTTCCGTGTATGTAAATCAAATTCTATCTGAAATCTGCTCTTTAAGAAAGCTCGGCTCTGAACCCTTTTAGGAAGAGAGAATCTCTGTTGCAACTTAAAGAATCTCTCATCACCTTTATTAGTTAAGGATGGTCAACCAAATGGCTTTTCTTGTCTCAAGGGGCAGAAAACAGCCTCACTTCAAAATGTCCCACAGGATTGGACTCTTTCTTCACCTTCTTTTTCCTAGGGCAAAATAGGTCCACCTAAATACCAAAAACTTCCCTTGTTTCCTTTCCTCTCTTTATCAGGGGTCCTGTCCTACATTTCTAGCCTCCCACAGCCCGCATGCTTTCTATAGCCTATAGAAACATCTGCTCTCAAGGAAGAGGCAATGACAGCCACTTGCCCCAACATGACAGTCAGACTGTTAGCTCCCTCTTCTGGGGTACCAGCATCCCTACCTCAATTCGAGCCAGGGCAGCAAAGGCTCTGTCTCCTGAGAAGAGGTCTCAAGGCTCCTTGGATGAGTAGGTGGAGGAAGAATTCCTGGGGATAGAGGATTCTCATGGGGACCACTAGCCTATTCTTCATACAAGTAAGAACCCCAGGGAGGGCAAGAAATGTCACCCTTAATGTGCTGCCTAGGACGGGTCTGAGCGATCGCCAGACAGCATCTGCAGTCAGGAGCAGGAGGTTGAAGACAGGATGACAGCAGCCATGAGTGAGCACCCAACACACTCAAGAACAAGGCCTTTTCTTGCCTTCTTAGGTGAGGCGTGGGCAATGTGAGTCCCCTCTGTGCCACCCACTCCCTGGTCATGGCTCACTTGGGAGATGCCATTCTTGAGCTGGGAATTCATGGAGGTCACTTCTGTAGCAGGAGTTTGGGAAAGGAAGCTGCGTAGCTCTTGATATTCAAGCTGAACACTTGGAAAATGACCCATCGTCTTCGCCTTAAACTTTTCCATACGCTCGACATTATTAGAATTTCTCCTTAACAACGCAAATCGTCCTCAGGATCCGGGACAGCTGTACGAAAAAATGTTGTGTTCCCCACCCTTTCCCTGGAGTTCTTATAATGAAGGTGCTTAGTTAACACAAATTACCAGCTTTGCTTTTCTGACAGATGAACAAACATAAAATCATCATTACTATATAGGCCCTGCTGGCCAAATCCATTTCAATTATCTATCACTGAACTCTCTTGGTGAGATGGAAAGACACTGATAGAGATTTCCTGGTTGTATTATTAATTCCAGCAAGCTGTCTGTGTCGCGCTTATGGGTGGAATGAATATAAGAAGGCCTCAGATATAAACCAAACTGCAGAGTTGGACTGTCTAATTTATTTTAAGAAATAATAACAAAAACACTGTTTTCCTAGTACAAGTTAGGAAAAAGAGATAGAGAACACAGTTGAAGGAGGGCTGGAGTGGGATGCAGGAGGCCTCAGTTCCTGCCCCAGCCTGTCTCCAATTCTCTGTCTGACCTTGACATGTCCTTGTCACATGCCAGGCCTCCGTTGACTCATCTGTGACATACAGGGGTGGACTCAATCAGTGTTCTCGTGTCATGTGCTCCAGACCCCAGAGACCCCCGAAGTTACTTTATGGGTTTCAGAAATGTTTTTTTAAAAAATCTTCTATTTACAAAATGTTGTTAGTTATTGACAACACTGTGATAGCCAGCCGCTCCTAACAGCGTGCGGACTGACCTGGTTAACTCAAGTTTGTGGAAGTCTCAGTACAGAGCTCCTCCTCCGATTGTCGGATTCATTGAAGACGAACTGTCACTAAACAGTCATCGTCTGTGTGTCCTCTGCATTGCGAATTAGGATTTTCTCCAGACTGCGAAAAGAAAAGAAAATACAGAAGTAAACTGGATTCCGAGACTGAAATAAGACATGCGTCCCCATAATGCCTGATTTCTAATTTTCATGCTGAGCAAAATGGCCTCATTGTGCTTTTTAACTTGTCATAAACTTGAGATTATAAAATAAACACATTTGTCAGCATGAATCAATTAATCTATTATTAACCAATAACAAATAAGCATATCTTCATAAAATAATGCTTTGTCTGTTTTTGTAACTTAAGGCTCCATATAAAATTTCATTTGAAAAAATGGTTCCATTCCTGAACAAAGTTGGAAAAACCACTGGACTAATTATCTCCAATTTTCCTTCCAGCAAGAGGATATTTTATTCAAATCCTTCTCTGGGGATAGGAGAATTGTAGGACTTCAGGAAGTTTATGGCTTAATCAGAATATTCATAAGGAAAACAAACAAACTAACTCGATTCCCACAAATTGCCCTGGATAGCTTTGCTCCCCCTTCCTGAAGGGTCTCACAGCCTGGTTGCAGCCACTTGCCTGTAAATGACTGAGCAGTACAAGCAGAAGGTGGTCAGGAGCAGGAGGCAGCTCCTCCGTGCCAGGCTCTGTAATGGGCATATTGCACATGTCCTTTTATTTATTCTATTTATTGCTACTCAAAAATCTTTGCAATATGGTTTCCCTCTTCCAGAAGAGGCCACTGGGGTGGTTGCACAGGCAGCGAGTGGCAGAAGCTGATCTCAGGTCTTCACCGCCCCGCCACAAAACACCAGCTCCAGGTGGGTGGTGAACAGAGTTACAAACTCTCCAGTGCACAGTCCGGGGTGCGGGGTGGTAACTCACGCAGACTGTGCAGTTAGGGAAGGCTGCAAGGAGCAGCTGGCGTCTGAGCCAGATCTTAAAGGATGAGTAGAAATTCCGCAGGAGTTTAAGAAAGGAAAACTTTTCCAGGTGGTGGAGATAGTGTGAGAACAGCACAGAGAGAAACCTTTTAGGAGAATGACTGCTCGGGTGGCTGATAAGCATCTTGTGTGGCAGAAATGAGAGGTGTGGGTGACAACACAGGGATGAACCAGGCAGAGTGGTCACAGCGGGGTCCCCAGTGCTAGAGACTTAGCTTGGAATTCCAGGCCTCAATGCCACCCTGGCACAAGGACCCTGGCCCTCAGCGATTCAGACTATCCTCTGTGCCTTTGTGCCCACTGCCCTGTGCCCCTGGAGAGCTCTTCCTAGCCCCCTTCTGCCTGGGGAAGTCTTTGCTGTTGTTCCAGCCCAGCCAACTCCCATCTCTCAGATGCAGCAATCCACACCTGAGCCCCTCAACCAGACGCGCTCCCTCTTGCCTCTGAACAGCCAGGGTTCTTCTTCTTCTTCTTCTTCTTCTTCTTCTTCTTCTTCTTTTTTTTTTTGACACAGGGTCTCACCTTCTTGCTGGGGGCTGGGGTGCAGTGGCATCATCAGTGCAACTCAAACTCCTTGGCTCAAGCTCTCCTCCTGCCTCAGCCTCCTGAGTAGGTGGAACTACGAGTTTGCACCACCACACTCAGCTAACTTTTCTATTTTTAGTAGACGGGGTCTTGCGGGTTCCAGGCTGGTCTGGAACTCTTGGCCTCAAGTGATCCTCCTGCCTCAGCCTCCCAAAGTGCCAGGAGTATGGTCAGGAACCACCACACCCAGCCCCAGAGTTCTTTTGTTGGTTCAAAGTAGAGCCTCAGTGGATGATCACGCAATGACTATGTCGTCCTGGCAAGAAACATGCTTGAGGAAAGGTGCTGAAGTGGAGGCTGGGGCGTCAACCTCAGTAACATCTTCACGCTGTCCTCACAATCCAGTCAGCACTTCAAGGCCAACAACCCCTGTCCCCCAACCCCCAGCCCCTGCCCTGCCCCTCACAGCCCCAGACACTGGCATCCCCATCCTTAGGGCCAGGCAGGACCCCTCTGGAGCTGGGCATGGCCCTGGGTACAGCACGCTCCGCTCCGACCCTCCTGTCTCTGCATTTTTGGGACATTTCCTTTCCCAGTGTCAGAGGTCCTAGCATCTTGAGGGTGCTTGGGGAAATGTTTGAATGTTTGTTGAACCCAACGGAACTAGAGCTGGGGCCCAGAACTCTTTTCTGCTGGCCCTGAGGGGAGCACTCAGAGCAGCCCTCCAGAACAAAGCCTGGCCTTGGTGGCTAGCGCGGCGTGCCCAGAGCATCACATGACTGGACATGAAAGGGCTGGGGAGGATGCTTGCTGGAGAGGCACTTAGCCCGGAAAACCTGAAACCCTCCCCTTGACTGAGGGCCGCTAACCACAGCCCCAATGAATGATTAATGATTATGGCGAGAGCTTATTGCAAACAGGCATGTGACACCTGCAGGACCTGCCCACGTGATTGATGAGCCACCGAGGTACAGCAGGCTGCAGGGGGAATGGGTCTCTCAGGCTCCAGGCAGGGAGCACCCATCGTTGGGGTGGGGGGTGCGGGCAGAGTGACATCAGCGCCTGTGTTCTGGACAGCAGCTTATCTCATGAAAGCCACCCAGGCTGACCTGCGCTATCTGCCCAGGCAGTGGCAGGAGGGCATGGGGTCCTGGGCTAAGCACGAAGGAGGAGGCAGGTGCTGCAGTGGATGAAGTGAGGGCCCGCAGGGGTTCCCAGCCAGGGCCGGGCAGCAGGGAGACAGCTGTCCTTCTGCTACTGCAAGGAGGGTGTGAGGTGCTTGGAGAGACAACTAAGTGCTCTGTGTCAGGGGTCCCCAACCTATGGTGAGCTGTATAATGATTTCACTATATATTACAATATAATAATAATAGAAATAAAGTGCACAATAAACGTAATGCATTTGAATCATCCCGAAACCATCCCCCACTCCTGGTCCATGGAAATATTGTCTTCCGTGAAAACAGTCCCTACTGCTGAAAAGGTTGGAGATCACTGCTTTGTGTGGACAGAGCAGGCTGCAAAACTGCACTACCTGGCCTAAAACACCTCCCCAGCCGTCCCCACCACCCATGCCTGCCAGAGACAACTCCCCCTCCCTCAAACTCCATATTGCATTTCAATAGGATTTGCAGAGGGGGGAGGAGGGAGGCTGAAGTGAAGTCCCCACTCTCCTGCTCCTTGACAGGCCAGCCGGCAGCCAGAGAGACGCTTAGCACTGTGTCCTCACGCTGCCCACCCCCACCCCACCCCCAGCCTGAACCATCTAGGCTTTGTGTTTCCCCTCCCAAGGCCAGATCCTTCAGGAGGCTGGTCCGGGCTCTCTGATAGAGGGACTGGGCACAGACCAGCCAGACTGACCGGGCGGGGACTGCGGGGAATGGGGAAGGCATGGCCCTGCCTTCAGGGGGTTGTGGTCTTGTTAGTGAGACAAGCTTCCCTCGTGGGAAACAAGCTCAGGCAGAACAAAGCATCAGCCCTACACATGCTGCCGAGAAGGAGTGAGAAAAGGGACAGTGGCATTGGGTTGAGAGACCTCTGGGGGAGGCTGGGGAACCTGAGAAGGCCCCTGAAGGCCCCCGTGGGCTAAAAGGCAAGGCAGATCCACTGCACAGTCTGGGCCACCAAAGTGTCCAAGGCCACCGCCTCCCACCTGGGTCTCCAGGGGCACCTCTGAGTGGCCCTGAGGCAGTGGCAGCAGGCAAGTCCAGCAGGGACCCTAGACCTCTCTGAGACGACCCAGGGAGCCAGCCAGGAGCCCAGGGATGGCCCTCGTGGGGGCCCGGCTGCTCGGCAGATCTGGCTCCGTTTCATCTTAATACACTCCTGTGTGTACCTGATATCTGATACTCGTCCTAGAGCATGCAAATCTAATAAATTCTTGGCTCCTGCAAGTTTCTTTAAAAAATATAAAAGAGGATCATATATAAAGAAGTTGATTAATATACACCCTGCTAAAACAGCCTGGAACATCTGTGTATTAAGTTCATTTATTAAATTACACCAATCTGTATTTTAATGAGTGAAAGATACAGTACTTATTCTGTCATCCATCAAAATAAACTCAGGAAATACTTAACATTATAATCATTTTTCTTGTTTGAACACGAGTTATGAAATATGAATCCTGCACTAAGAATGCCGGGCTTGCCGTCATGATCAAATATGTTTTCACAGGTGCAGCAAATATTCAGTTTTCATTTCTTTCTCCAACTGTTGAAAATATAAACCATGTTTTCTATTCCTGCGCTGGGTAACTTTGCCTTCCCTCCACATGGCACCCATTATTGCAGACTTATTACCCCACCATCTTTTTTTCCCCCAAACACACTCCTAAAGTTGCTTAGTAATGAAAACACAGGCTTCTGTGGGGCCCCCTCAGCACGAGCTCTTCCCCAGGGGGCTTTCTGGGCTCGGGCTGGGGCCCTGCGCTTCTCTTCCACCCTGATGGTACCACATCCTCTTGGTTGGAGCCGAGTTCATAAGCCGTTGGAAGTAAACAGTTCATTCGGTCAAAACACAAAAGGCAGTTGGGCCTCAGCTTCACTGCTGGCCTCACCCTGGCTGGAGGGTCTCCCTGCCCGCACCTTGCCTCTTAGAAATCATTCCTCTCGGATGAGGGGCCACTTTAATATGGACCGAAGCCTCAGGAGTGAGTCCAGGGTTCACCTGTGTTCAGCTATTCTCAAACCGGAAGTCCTGGGGCCCTTGGAGCAAATCTGTTCACAAAGCAGCCAGTTTCCACGGGTGGAGGAAGGCCCGTCCCTCTGCCAGTGTCAGTGGGAGCTCGTGGTGGCCGAGGCTCTAGCTATGATATCTACTGAGCAGAGCTGGCCCCGTAGGGTGAGGCTGAGGAACACGCTGGCCCGGCTTCTGCCCACTTAACTCACTCGGCAGCCCCCATCGCCAGAAGGTAAGTCACACTTCGACCCTCGTCTCGCTCCTGCCTATCTCTTTGATTTCATTTCTGGCTGTCCCCACTGGTCCCCTAACACAGGTACAACACACACCTGTTACCGTCCAGCCCTCCTATACAACCACCTGCTGGTGCACAAAGCTGCCACCTCCCTCCCCCAGCTTTTGCCCACGCTCTTCCCTCTGCCTGGAATTCCCTTCTCCGTTCTCTCTTTTCCTGGCCTGATGAATTACTTTGCTTTGATGTCAGGACCCACCTGGTGGAAAAGCCCCATGGAGGGAGCCAGGCATTTTGGCCGCTGGGAGTCAGGGAAACCTCACTGAGGAGGTGACATAGACCCATGAGCCAGAACTGTCCAGGAATGGGAGGGTGGGGAGGCATCCACAGCAGAAGGGACCCTGTGAGCAGAGGCGCAGGGCTCAGGAGCACCAGAACTATTCCAGGATGGAAGGAGACAATGGTAGATAGGTGGGGCGGGGGTACGGGAGATGGGACAGGGATGAGAGTTTGGGGCCAGATTAGGAAGGATTTTGTGTGACGAGCTAAGGGATTGTATGCTACAGTTAAGGAGGAGCTTTTGCACAATGTTAAGAATTCAAGGGATGTGTTCATATTTGCATTTTAGAAATGAAAGCTATTGGCGATTCAGTGTAGAAAAAGGAGTTTGTGGGAAAGCCTAGAGCAGGCAGGGGGCCGGTGGGACGCTGCTAGAACAGCAGAGGCAGGAACGTTGGGCCTGGGTGGAGGCAGTGTAGGGCTCCCTGCCACATGCGGGGATGTCACACAGGAGGGGTGCAGGAGGACTTCTGGGGAATGTCATGGACTGTCCAGGCTCCCAGCAAGCACAGGTGCAGACCCCTGCTCCTCTGGGCCTGAGGAAACAGGCTCCTCAGTCCAGCTAGACCCTGGATCTGTTTGGCCCCAGACCTGAAGACCTGCTGATTCTTGCAAGATGCTACCAGCCCAGGGACTCTTCCTCTCCACTCCACACTTCCTTTCCCTCCTTCCCCATTCCATACCCACCTCCAGCAAAGCCTTGAAACCGGAAACAGCATCCTCCTGGGAGATTTGAGAGTGAGCTTTAGAAACCCGTAGAAAGATGGGAGAAAGTCATAAATAGGCAATTGACAGAAAGGGAGCAGCAGATGGCTACCACTGAGGCTGATATTCCAAGCAGTCAATGACAGATGCAGGCACTAACCGATCAGAACAGCCTCCAGCTGAACCTCTGGGGCAGGGTGGCAGAGGTGCCCTGCAGTGCTAGGTGCCCCTGGGGGTGCTCACCAGTAATTGAGGAAACACAAATTAAAATGACAATGAGCTACCACTTTCATAGGTGGGATTGGCAGGGAGATGTCACCCAATTCTCACTCAAGGAAGGGAGGACAGGGAGTGCAGTCAGTGTCGGCCTCATCAGGGGTTGGCCCCAGCCGCAGTGGGAGAAGTGGGGTCCTCACTCCAGAGCTTGCGCAGGATCGACCTCACAGTTCGACTTCTTCCTCTACCCAATCTTACATTGTCCCTCTTCGCCTCATAAATGCTGATCCCTTATAATCAATCATCTCTTTGCTCACCAAACACCACCTCGGTGTCTGTTTCCAGAGAACCCAGCCTGCAACCCAGGGAGAGTCGACTCTCGCCTTGCTGCTGGGAAAATGAGCCGGCGCAGCCCCTTTGGAGGGAAGTCTGACAGCACCTCATGAGATTAAATGTGCAAACCCCTGAGTCCCAGCAACCCCACGGCTGGGTGTGCACCCCGGAGAGCCTGGCTCACACACCTCACCCCGCCACATGGAGAGGCATGGCCAGCCCAGCACTGTCTCTGGTAGCAGACAGATTATACAGTACAGGCAATCTCGGCATCCCTTGGCAGGGAGAGGGGTGTGTAACATGTAGGGATGAGCACGCTGGATTCCATGCAATGGTCAGACATACAGAACTGTATTTGTACAGAGCAATGTGTGGAATTTGCAATACAGTGTTGAGCAAAACGCAAAGCAGAATCCAAGACAAGGATTTGAGTGCAACTGGTTTGCTCAGGCAGTGATCTCAGGAAGCACTGGTAGACAGGTGGGCAAGTGAGACGGGAGGAGTTGATTGACGAACAGGGCATCTCTGTGGGCACCCAGAGTCTGTCCTGCTGGGGCCCTCTGGGGGCTTCCTACACCAGCAGTTCCCAATCTTTTTGGCACCAGGGACCAGTTTCATGGAAGACAATTTTTCCATGGATGGGATGGGGTGGAGGAGGTGCAGGAGGAGGCGGAGCTCAGGCAGTGATGCCAGCCATGGGGAATGGCTGCAAATACAGATGAAGCTTTGAAGCTTTGCTCATTCGTCTGCCACTCACCTCCTGCTATGTGGCCTGGTTCCTAATAGGCCACGGACCAGGACCGGTACCTGTCCACGCCCAGGAGTTGGGGACCGCAGTCCTAGAGCATGCCTCAGAATTAACTATGAGAGAGCTGGGTATTCTCACTCAGAGCTGGGTAGATTGAGGGCGGCTCCCAGGGGCGTTGGTTGCCCTGCGCTTCTGGCCTGCGCTGCTCTTATAACCAGAGAAAGCCCTCAGAGAGTCCCAGGAGCACACAGTAAGAGCCATCGGCTCACCTAGGAACACTGAGTGACAAAGGAATATAGTCAGGGCGCTGAGATCGAGGGCTAAGAAACAGTGAGATGCACAGCACAGAACATGGGCAGAGTGAAAGCATGTCATGTATTTTAAATGGCTGCACAGATGTCTAAAGAAAGTATGAAAGACGGTTTGGAAGAACATGCATCAAACACACTGGAGTATCATTCAGGTCACCTACCATACAGTCCCTTGGTGAAGGTGGGGTCCCCAATGATGGACAGGTGATACTGACAGCAGTGTGTTAGTCACATACCCTCACAGCCCAGGAGAGGACACTGCACACCATGCAGGGCCACATGTGAGGGGGTGGAATTGGGGCAGAGTGACCTAGAACTAGCTACGGGAGGCAGGCTTTGTAGTGACAGGGGTGTGGGCTGCTCCTAGTTACCTGGGAGGATGTGATTGGCTCGTTGGGATAATTCCACAGCTGGCAGGGAGGTGATCCCCTGAGTTGGGGATTGGGTGGGGTGCAGCTGGCCCAGTGATGGGGGATCTAGCCAGGCAGGGAGCCCTTCCTGCTGGGCAGGGGCATATCTGGCGAGAGCAGAGGAACTCACAGCGAAGCCTCTGGGGCCCTGTGAGGTTCAAAGAAGTCAGCGCAGCACATGGGATTTCACACCCTACAACGCAAGTGGGTTCCTGTGGGGGAAGAGATTGGGGTAGAGATGAGAAAAAATAAACCAAAACAAAAGACAGGTCTTGATGTGAGTGTGACGGGAACCTCAATTCTGTACGCTTGAGGCTCTCGGAAGTAAACAAAAACACTTTTTAAAAAACAAGAAGAGGGAAAGAATGAGGTTCAGGTGGGGGAAAGGGGAGAGCTGGATTGTCAAATACAACCAGGCTGCAGGCCAGGAGTCTGTGTTCTCACAGAACAGAAAATGCTATTTGTTACAAAATGTCCTGGGAACGATCGCCCATTGAGATAGCAAGAATAGAGGGAAATAAAACTTCAGACAGAGTTTAATGGCTGAGCCAGGCCGATTGGGTGGTGAGGCAGGCTCCCCCAGTGAGAGACAGGCAGAGGGCTGGAGGCAGAGTCTACAGAAGGGACTGCAGCTGGCTGAGCTTGCTCTGTCACTCAGACACTTTCCCCAGGAAAACGGGTAGAGTCACCTTCCAGCATCCACAGGGAGCCATGTGGAGACCTGGACACCTCATAAAAAATAAAGGGGCCGGTTATAATCATGAAACTTCTAGACATCAGGACTTTTCAGAAACTTCGACAGGGATAAGGCTGAGATTGGCAACTGCAGAAACTTCATGCTGGCCTGTGTCACTGGGGCGGGGGTAGAGTATGACAGAAGACCATGCATCCTCTGTTGTTGTGTCACTCTTCTGAAACCCAGCCAGAAACCATGGGTGGCCCACTGCACCCACAGATCCAACACCCCCAAACTGAATCCTGGAACTCACTAGTTAGAAATAAGTAGCCCCCCACTCCACTCTCTTCTGCCAGACATGGCAAGGAGTGTCCTGAACTGGCAAGGTCTCCAAAGCCCCAGAGGAAGTCCTTCTGTGCAGACCTGAAAGGGTGGTGCTCTTCTCTCTCCCTTCTCTATCTCTTATACACACACACACACACACACACACACACCCCCCTAAATTGTGCCCTAAGGAGCCCTCAGAGCATCCACACCTAGCATAGTGGAGAGAGCCTACAGACACCTGAATTCTGGAAAACTCTCATTCCAGCCCCACAACCACCATTGTCTGTGTCCTTGGGCAAGTTACTGTAAGACTCACTATGTGGCCTTGAGCAAGATACTTCTCTTCTGAGCTTGTATTTCCCGACAAATGAGAATAAGGTTTGCCTTGCTCAGCTCTTACAATTGGGTGAAAAATCCAACAGGATAACGAATGAGAAAGAACCTAGAAATACGAAGCCCTGGACAAATGTAGCACAGGCCGCAACTATTACCTGGAAACTGAGGCTCTAAGTGGCCAGAGGGAAGAAGGGCTATTCTGCTGATGATCAGACAGGAGCCAGGTCCCCCCAGCTCTCTGCCCCATGCATGTGGCCCACATTTCCCACAGACAACACCTCCTGCTGACCCAGCGGTCAGTTGTGTGCTGATCTCACTGGCAATGGCACTTACAGACATTTGTCCTACTCGCTGCTTTGACGTGGAAGCAGCAGCGATGTCTGTAACTGTTTCCTGAGCCACTCAACCAACTCCATAGAGTTTCTCTTCAACAGGATGTGCAGATACACCATAAAACAAAACCATCTTTGAAATAACTCTCAGGGCCTGCTCTTGGGAAGTGGCCTGGTTCATTTTTTCCTACAGGGTCATAAACCTGACTCAAACTTAGATATATCCAAAATGAGTTGAATATTATTCTTGTAATACACAGTTCCAGATTGTGTTTCTTCCATGTAGGCAACAAAATGCCAAAGCCAAAGCACTAGACTCTGATCCTACTTAATTCCAGCCCCACAGTTCCCAACGTGTGGTTTATGGAACCCTAAGGCCCCTAAGACCCTTTCAGGAAATCCAGTAGGTCAAGACTATTTTCATGATAATACCCAGATGGTTTTTGCCCTTTTGGGTGTTGACTTGTGTATTGACAGTACAATAGCAATGGTGTAGAAACTGCTGGCACCTTAGCATGAATGCAGGCAATGGTACCAAAATGTATGGGCAGTAGTATTCTTCACCTGCCCATAGTCACAGTAAATTTTTTTTAAAAAAAAATAGCTTTGGTTAAGAATGTCCTTCAAAAGCTCTATTTCCTGCACTGTCTATATGAGAGCCCTATGTAGCTGTTGAACACTATATCTAGTCTGAATTTAGCAGTGCTGTGAGTATAAATTGCACAATAGATTTGAAGGACTTAACACAGCAAAAGATAGTCTGAAAAGTGAAATCCAACATTGAGATGCTCTACTTCATTGCAGAGAAGGAGCAGGGAAAGAAAGAGGTGAATAAAGGAGCATAGGATATAGATAGGAGCGAGGGAAGGAGGAAAAGTGCAAATATTAATTTGTCTTGTCTATAGAAATAATTAGGTGTGGGGAAGGCAGAAATAAAGGTATTTCTCACTTTACGTAGGAGGTGAGCTGCTGAGAAACTAGAAGTACTAAAAACCAAATCCTATTTCCTCCTGGACTTACATGTTTCTTGGAATAGTAATAACCACTTCTAGACATGCCCATGCCACTGCCACCAAAATCCCGCTGTCTGAACACAGGGCTGTGCCAGTGACCAACTCCTGTCCCCTGAGTCTGCTGCTCGATGGGGCCAGAAAGAAGTGTCAGGCATCAAAGATGGTGGAGGGGAGGGAAGAAATTAAAAGTACTATAAAGCCAGTGGGGAAGGTTAAGCCCCTGCTAGCTTGTCTCCTGTTCCTTATTATGGGATAGTGTCTGTCTCCAGCCCAGCCTTGGATTAGACTATACGCAGGTAAAAATATTTTAATACATCAACTTTAGGATTAAAGAAAAGGAGGTAGGGAGGAACAGCCCACATTTCTATGGAGAAAAAGCTGGCAGAGTGTGCACCCAACCCTAACAGGGCTTCTTTCTGAATGATAGGCATTCTACCTTCCTATGACAAGCTTTCTAATATAACTGCATTTTATATAAATATATATAACATTTGTAATCAGAGGAAGAGTAAAAATTCCTCATGTAAGCAGAGGCATGAAGTGCTGTGTAATGTGGTCAGTCAGTCAGCTATGTGAGCTTCCCAGAATAGGGACACAAGCCTGTGGAAAACCAGGGTGGGGTAAGGAATGTTTGAGTTTAAACATCTGCCACCCCCCAAATAAGCACAAAGTTACAGGCAGACAGATGAACTGCACACCTCGATGGCGGACAGTGGGTTTGCGGGTATCCAAACCCCCAGTAGGACGAGCAAAGTATAGCCAGATTTTTTCCCACATTTCCTTTCTATTCCAGGCCACTCCCTTCCCTCTGTCCTCCTTTCCGTGATTGCATGATGCACCTTGTGAAAGAAGCCGGTAAGTGCCAGGAGGCTGCTGGGTTGGCGGAGGGCTGCAAGGCTGAGGCCAGATGTCACCGAATGCAAAACTGGTTTGAGAAAGGCATCTGGGAGACTCAGCTCAGCTTAGGTCTTCACACACTCCTTCACCCTGTGGCTCACATGGAGCAAGGATTCCTCCTGCCCCTGTTGGCTCCGGCATCCCCTCCACGGAGACTCTAGACTTGCCCCAGAGTCCGAACGAGAAGGCTTTTTTGCTACCTCGAATTCTGAATGAAGGTCACTTACGCACAGAAAGGCTTCGTGGCCATTGGGGCTGGTACACCCTAGCTGTGACTGAGGATGTGAGGAATGAGCCAAGATTCTGGTCCTGGCTGTGGCACTGGCTTTCAGTGTGACCATAGCACATTCCCAAACTTTGCTGAGTTCCTGGTTCTTCTTTGGGAAATAAGGAGATTGGACTGGAATAATCTGCAAGTTTTCTTTTAGCGTTTCAATGTCTATTACTGTGACAATCTTTGACATTTCCTCTTTTCCTGATTTTGGGCTGTCCTTTTTATATGCCTAGTTTTTAGAGGGTTCCAGCCCCTTTCCCTAATAATAACAGCAACAGCAACATCTCCCATGTGAACAGGGCTTTCCAGCTTAAAATATCTCCACATTGATAAGCCTGGGTGAGCCCAGGATTCAGGACCTGCCATCGTGGATACCCCTTGCCCATCTCTCCGGTGATTACCTTTCTAATTCTTTCTTCCCTCCTTTAAGGCTTCTGAGTTTGCCCAGGGCCAGCTCTCAGCCCCACTGCACTTGGCCATCCTGTCCCCTCTTAGGTGTCCTCTCAGAGCTTCCTCACGCACACCTGCATGTGAGTCATCCGGAGGCTGAGGGCACTGGAGACACCAGGTGTGGTGAGGGCCATGGCAGCCTTATGTGCAGCGCCTCTGGAAAAAAGGGTGCCCCACTGCGATTTCAAATTACAATAGATGTTCCATCCTCTGGCCTGACGCAGCGTGGGACCAGCGAGCAGGGCTTAGCTGGCAGGAGAAGGGCCCCATTCCAGCCCGACAAGCCCCTCTGCCAAGCACTTTTATGCCTCACACAAACTACATGACCATCCGTGGGAACCCAGCTACCTTTCGTTGCAAAACCGGCTTGTATTTTAGATAAGATTTCAAGGGAACCTGCAGGAGGGCACAGTTCCACACTCAATAGTCATGGGTAGTTGGGGAACTCAAAACCCCAAACAAGGTAATCAGACATTGGCACAGCTTCTGAGTACGTAGTTTTGGTCTGTTGTTTTGGTTAAAGGAATCTCCACCTCTCAGGGAATATGCCAAAACTTGAGAATGAAATATTTAAAAAAAAAAAATTCTATGCTCAAAAGCTTGCTTGCTACTCTAAATGGTTTTTATGTACCTATATATCTCTGTTCCTCAATGTAAATGCCATGGGATGCTCTACAGGGAACTCAGAGCTCTACAATTCACCTCCCAAGGTTAAAAAATGATAAACAAGAGAAGGGAAAAGAATAAAGAAGTTAAGCCAGCCCTTGCATATGCTCAATTTTCGGGTAACACAGATCATATCTGAAGCAAAAGCTGCTTCTAATCAAAGGTGGTTGCATAGCTGTTATAATACTTTCCACATTGGACGTTTTAGCTAGTACACAGTGTATTAGGAGGCCTGTGCATAAACCGACTGTCAGGTTGAGGAAGTATGTTCCCTAAGAGGAAAGTCTGCAGAAACACATACAGAATGATACACCTCCAAGAAACAGCCCAGTGCAAAGCTGAGGTGCAAATTGCCAAGTTAACCTAATTCTAGGCTGCTGTTCACACCCAGGAATGCACTGCTCCACCGGAGGAGCTTCCCAACATCAGCCTTCAAAGGTGCTGGTGACACAGCCCCAGGACTCTTGATACTGCTGAGAAAATGCCCCACAGGGCACGTCATTGAGGACTCCAGTTTGAAGCTTGCAGGGATTCATATGTCAGGGAGATGGTTTGCTTCCAGGGGAGATGGCTACCTGAGCCAGAGCCCACCAGTCTCATCCCAGATCCACTGAGGGCTCCCTGGTTTGCCAAGAACCTGAAGAACCTGTCCTACGCAGCCAGCCAGCAACTTCTTCCTCACCTCCTGTTCACCCCATGCAGACTCTGAGAAGAGCTGACTTTCAGCACTCTTAAAGTGATCGTGGCACAGAAACAGCACTGGGTTTGTCAGATACTGTTTCACTTTTCTCTTCTAGAGCGAACAAGATGACAACATTTTCCAGCCTTCCTTATACCTAGGGGGAGGCACATGACTGTGTTTGTCCAGTGGAATATGAGCAGAAGCGACGTGTGGCACTCCTGAGTTACAGCAATTAAAGGCCAGTGTGCCTTTGCCAAGATTTCTCGTTTTCCTTTCAGAGACCACATATTCAGGATGGCAGCATTACAATTGAAGGGAATGAGGATTCCTGAGTTACTGGGTGGAGGACCATGGCCAAGAAGAGGCATTTAATCCACGCGAGACTACGTGAGTAAGAAATAAACCTGCATGGTGTTAAGCAGCTGAGTCTGTAGGATCACTTGTTACAAAAATTAGAGAAGGTTATGTTAACTAATCCAATGACTTTCTGTGTCTGCCAGAACTGAAAGTTAACAAGCCCTTTTTTACAGCTGGCTCTTCCTTCAGCATACTTTCACTCAACCCGAGAATGCCCTAGAACTTGGTAGCCTATCAGGCTGAAAAGGAGGTTTCCATAAGGAGGGGCTTTCAGAGAAGGAGGCTTTCAGAAAATGAGAAAGTCATGTGTTCTTCTCTCTGAGAAATTATTTGTTCTATCACTTCCTCTCCCTCCTGGAGGCTAAAAGAGGGACTTGGGACAGCTCTATTTCCAATGCCAGGCAGAGGACTTATATACACATATATTTATATGAGCATGTCAGGTGGTGATGGGAGCTCTGAAGAAACATAATGAGGGCAATAGGATGAAGCATGGAGGGGAGAGAGTTACCATTTCGTATAAAATAATCAATGAAGGCCCTCTGATATAGTGACATTTGAGCAAAGATCTTACGGAAGGGAATGAACTGTGTGAGCACCTGTAGGAAAAGTGCTCCAGGCAGATGGAACAGCAGGTGCAAAGCCTCTGGGGCAGAGGCATACTTTGACGAAAATTAAGTCATCCAGTGTAGCTGGAGCAGAGTTGAAAAGGAGCAAAGTTGTAAGATATGGGGCCAGAGGACTGGCCAGAGGCAGATCACGCAGGGCCTGGCAGGCCAGAGAAAGGACTTGGGATTTCTCTGAGAAAGGGCTGGTTCTGTTCTTTCCCACTTCAGATTCCCTATGTTATAGTTTTTACCCAGCAGCCAGAGTGACTATGTTACAATCCAAGTCATACTGTGTCACCTATCTGCTCAAAAATCCCTATCGCATTCTTACATCAGAGTAAAATCCAGACTCTGTACAATGGCCTCAAAGCCAGCCCTCCCTACACACTCTGGCACTCACATTGCCTCTCTGACCTCAGCATTCCCTCTCTGCCTCAGCCATAGTGCCTCCTTGATGTTTCTTGAAAAAGGAAAAGAGAAGAGAAAGAAGAGAAGAGAAGGAGAAAGGGTGACATCAGCAAAAATAGCAGAGTAAAGACCTCTGAAAATTCTCTATGCCTTAGAATTAATGAGAAAACTGGCAAAATTTGTCAGAATCAGCTCTTTCAGAACTCTGGAAATAAAGCCAAACACTTGCAGCAATCAGGGGAATGTCTGTTAAAGAGGAAGTCTGAATTGTGAAAAGAGCAGAGACATTTTAGGCATTTTTAGCTTGCCCTGTTTCCATCACTCCTGCTCCAACTCCATGGTAACTTTGAAAACCAACAGCCTGAAATCACACCAAAAACCATCAGCTTGGCAGCCACCACAGGGCGATGGAGTTCTTTCAAAGTCTAATTCCAGAGAACTTTCATTTGACCTACATGGTGGTTCCTTCAAAGACCCCATCTTCAAGGCTGCCTCTGTTTGACATGACTCGTATCTTGTCAGCTACAAAAATCCTTTTCCCTGAGAGTGTTTGTCAAAACAAATTAGAGGCTATTGATTAACCTTGAAGTTCTGAGGCAGTGGACAACAGTTGGGGAAAACACTATGCTAATCAAAAAATGTAAAAAGAAAATCTTGGGAACGAACTGTCCACAGGGGCTTTGAAAAGCTATGACATATTCCTGGGAATCTAGAAGGCCATGTGCATGTGTAGGGCTGTGTACATGCTCAGAAAAGACCTAAGAAGGCCCTAAACTGGCACTTTGGGCTGAACTTGGACTCTGGGAAAGCATAAAGCGAAGGCAAAGACAGAGTTGTCAACTATCTAACTGTGTTTTGAAGACACACCCCAACACACACACAAAGCCCCTAGGCAAAGACTAGGAGAATTATTGGTTCCAGACATTTAAGACCTCTATCCAATTAGTAGCTGACATTTAAGCTAATCAGGCAGAGACTGCAGTGTCTACATACAACAAAGAATACAGACTTTACAGAATTATTAATAGTTCAGAAAAGTCCCTAAAGAAATTTTAAAACACAAAAAGAAACAGCAACAACAACAAACCATGGGAAAGGGAGAGAACCTAGTTTCCAGAGTTTCCACATTAAATCATTTAATTTGTCCAGTTTTTAACAAAGTATTATGAGAGATGCAAAGAAATAAGAAAGTGTGGCCCATACATAGGGTAGGAAAACAGCCAATAAAGAAAGCTCAGGCATTGTATTAGTACTTACTAGACAAATACTTTAAAACAATTATTATAAATAAGTTAAAAGAACTAAAGGAAATCATGTCTTAAGAACCAAAAGAGAGTATGAAAAGGATGATTCCTGAAAGAAATAATATAGATAGAAATAGAAATTGTTAAAAATTAGAAAATTATGGAAGTAAAAATTATAGTAACTGAAATGAAAAATTCACTAGAGGAGTTCAATAGCAGATTTGAATAAGCAGAAGAGAGAATTCTCAACCTTTAAGATAGGATGATTGAGATTACTCAGTCTGAGAAACAGAAAGATGAACATATCTTCAAAGACATGGGAAACACTATCAAGCATACCAAAATATACTTGATATGGGCAGAAAAAAATATTTGAAAGAAATAATAGCTAAAAACTTCCCAGTTTGATGAAAAACATAAATCTACATATTGAAGAACCTTGATAAATTCCAAGCATGATAAACTCAAAGAAATCCACACTGAGACACATTATAGTCAAATTGTCAAAAACCAAAGACAAAGAGAGAATTTTGTAAGCACCGAGAGAAAAGTGACTCGTCATGTACAAGGGATCTTCAAAAAGATTAACAGCTGATTTCTCATCCAAAATCATGGAAGCCAGAAAGTGGAATGAACTATTGAAAGTGCTGAAAGAAAAAAAAATGTCAACCAAGAATTCTACATCTAACAAAACTAAACTTAAGAATGAAGGAAAATTGAGATATTCCCAGATAAACAAAATCTAAAGGAGTTTGTTACTAGGATTCCTGACCTATAATAAATGCTAAAAGGAGTCCTTCAAGCTAAAATGAAAGGACATAGTAATTCAAAGCTATATGAAGAAATAAAGAACACTAGTAAAGGTTACATAGTAGTTACATAGATAAATATAAAAGCTAGTATTATTGTACTTTTGGTTTGAAACTCCTCTTTTTTTCTACATGATTTAAATGACAAGTACATAAAATAATAATTATAAATCTGTATTGAGCACACAATGTATAAAGATGAAATCTACAACAATAACTATATAAAGGGATAAAGTTGTATAGAAACAAACAGTGATGAAGACAAAGTGTTCCATGGAGCACACATTAAAATCAGTTCTCCACCATTCTTAGTATTTTCTACTGGAGCAAATAGGTTCCCAGTAGGATTTCCCTGCTGAAATGATCATGGAAATTAGAAGGGAAATGCACATTTTTACTTTGCATTCAATTTTTTTTAACAAATATAAGTAAAATAAGGTCAATATACATATAATGTATGCCATGTATATTAAAAACACTATATTATATACATAATGTGCTTTGTATATAAATATATAATATACATGATATATGAATTATTATGTATATATAAAATATTACAAAAATCACATAGTAACTGTGGCAGAGGCAATAATATGGACCACATGGTCCATTTGCTCTTCCTCTGGCCAACTTCTGCCCGATAGACTCTGGTCAGAAATGATACTTGTGGCTTTTGGACCCAATCATAGAAGAGCAGATCTAATTTCCCTATGCTCCTCTCCTGCATCAGTGAATGTGCAGTTTCTAAATGGACGTAGCTACAAGATAGAGGAGCATCCATCAGCTGGATCCCAGCAGCAATGGTCCCTTTTCCACCCCACCCCTTTGCTCAATGGACAGGCAGCACAGGGCTAAACCTTTTCTGTGTGAAGCCACTGGGATGTTGCAATTAATGTGTTATCACAGCAAAACCTATCCTATCCTGGCTGTCATAGTAACTATTCCTTGTAATTCTCTAAACCAAACCTCAACTAGAGCTTTAAATTCAGAGTCAAGAGTAATAAGCTTTAGTAGCAACGATTGCATTCTATCATTATTTTCTTTAATCTTTTCTTAAAATTGGTTTTTAAAATCAAGTAATAATTTTCAATTGTATTAAAGATACTTTATGTATTACTCTCTTAACTCTAGGGGAAAAAAAGTTGGTTTTTTTTTAAATTTCGAACTCTTTAATCTGGATAAGGTTTGAAATGCTTTTAAATCTTTCAACATTCCTCTTATTTCTAGACTATCTTTCAAGCAAAGGCACTTTCTGTAATAACTAATAAGAACATCCCAAATTTAGTGTTCCAGAATTAGAAGGTAGAGGCCCCTGGAGTTGTGTTTCACTGTGTTACAGAAGGAACTCACCAGATATTTATGTAAAGTTAAGATAATCGAGCTAATGTTTATAACATAAAATAATAATTTTAAAAACTGAGCAGCTCTCCGCCAGCTTCACGGTTTACACGAGACAAAATGAAATGGTGAAGGAAGCATTTTTCACAATTCATCCAACCCAGCTGGATCCAAGTGGTGCAGGAGGAGACAAACAAGCTTCTGTGGTTAGAGCTGAAGACGATGAAGTGAGAATAATGTGCTGTTTGCTGACTTCCTCAACTACACAGAGGCTTTACGAGAATTAAACAGTTAAAGCACTTGGAAGGTGACAAATGCTAAGTGCTAAGCATTATTATCATCGGAAACTATTATTACATCAATTCTTTGTGTAATCAAGTATTATTATTGGAAGCTCTGCAAGAAAATCTAATCTTTGGAGATTTTCAGCTCTCTTTGCACAACAAAGAGGCATGGGTATCATTTATCCTAAGTGCCTTAGACATGTGAATCAAGAGTACCTAGACAATGAGTGAGTATTTCTTGTTTGTCCATATTTCAACTAATAAGAACTTTGTATTTATTGGCATGATGCAAAAAGCAACGTGGTACTCTGCAGGAGAAGGGGAATAAAACACAAAATGATTTAAATTCTAGAATAAGGAGAAAGTAAAATGGAACCTACCCAAACATTTCAGCTGAGACTAAAACCCCTCCTGGCTATTTTAATAAATTGCTCTTTAAGTAATTAAGACTGTAACCTATGGTCTTTAGTGAATTCTGATAATTTCTCTGTATTCAGTTTCGAGTATTTTCTGGCTGGCTTCTTTCCAAAGAGTACACCTGTGCATTAGTTGAACAATGTCTTACTGAAAGATGAAATTAACAAATTTTGTTTGATTTGGATCTTGGTTAAAACTCTGAAGTTAGATGTTTATATGCAGAGCCACATAAAGAATACTAGCTTAAATTATTCCACCAGGGACTATAATGATTTTCATTTAGCTAATAGAACATTAGAATATGCTTAGCTAATGAAAACAATCCATTTCTGTTTTTCCATCAAACACAAGAGTTGGAGGGGGGTAAAGAACTATTATTTAGGTATAAAACTTCCAGTATTTTAACTTTCTTCCCTTTTATGCTCCATCCTCTTAAATTTATCCACTTTGTTTCTGAGCTTTGAAAAGTCCTTGATCTATTTTAATTCCTGAAAACCCAATAAAACATTGTTTTGTTTTTAAATAATTGGCCTTTAAAGCCTTTGATCCCCCTTCTCGATGTAAAATAAAAGCCTAATGATTCCTATTAAATGGAAAGGATAAAGTTTACCCCAATAACTATTTTCATTTTATGAGGGCAATTTAAGTTTTCACTTTTGTCCATTAATTATATGGGGATGTTGCAAACATTGGCAGATGCGATTTGTTTGTTTCCAATTTTGATCTCAATTGCAGTTATCACTTTGTACAGAATTAGCACATAACTGAGTAGGAGGTGCCACCATCCACCGCTCCACCACACTCAAGGGTACAGTTGTGTTCAGTAAGAGCCTGGTGCCCTCCACAACTGTGCCACAATTAAAGAGCAATCGTGCCTCTAGTGAGGCTTGTGCCAGAAATGGCCTCCAAGGAGCACCGCCCCCCCACCTTGCTGTCAAAACGTGCAAACTTTTCCAGCAATTTGACATGTGGGTTTTAACCGGGCCTTGACGGGAAAGAATGTCGCTGGTTTTCCCTGCCATGTTCTCTGGGGCCCCAAATCATAACCTAGTCATGATTGGGAGAGAAACCTCAGTTTAAGAAACAAGCCTTTTGACTACACCTAGTGTGCCTCCTAGGTTGCTTCTCAAATGTTTTAAAAATGGCCTTGGGGAAAGCAATGAATGTTTGTGATTTTTTTAAAAGATTATTCAATTCTATAACAAAATAATAAAGACACAAATATGGATAGATAAAACTAAGCACAGAAGTATCACGTAAGAAACAGACAAAAAAGAAGAGTACCTGTGTGCTAAAGATGGATTGGAATGGACAGAAGGACCAAGGGAGCACCCAACATTCACGGCATGTGTGATGCAGCAGATTTGCATGAGGCACTAAATATTCATGAGATCTTTAATCTTGGCCAGTTGGTATCCATTTAACCTCCACTTTTTTTCAACCCACCGCTCAGTTTGGGGTGCTTGTTATGCAGCAATAGTACTGATGCGACACTGTGACCCACAGGACAGAAATGCTCTGCAGAACCGATGCCCAAAGAGAAGAGGTATCTGCATCTTTGAAAGCATATGTGTCTAGTTAATAAAACTTTAAACACATGCATTCAAGAAAGGTCCAATTGTATTACTTTATATATACATATATATGTAAAGAGCTCTCATAAATCAATAAGGAAACAGAAGCACAATAGAAAAATTGGCAAAAGTTATGAACATACAAATTCACAGCAAAAAAAATATACATGAAAACATGTATATTAAGAGAAGTATGTGAAGATCGAAGAGAGAGAAGGGGAATGAGGGGTTAGTCTGGCTCTCAGATAGCGGCCCTCTTCTGGCCCCTCCAGCGCTGGGGTGGGAGGAGGGAGGGGAAAGGCAGAGTGACGCTGCACTCCCCTCTGTTGTTGAGGCAGACAGGCGAGCCAGTGCACACATGGGCAGCACACATGTGGTTCCTTAGAAGGCCACATATTTCTCTAACTCATCAGGTTCACCAAAAAATGTATGTTTTTCTAGGCTTTCCCAAATATGTCTTCTGTATGCTCAGTTTACCTACTTAGATTCCATGCGGTTTCTCCTGTTCCAGCCCTTTGGGACAGGAATGCCAATGTCCCTGCTTAGAGTGTTCCACAACCCTGAAGCAATGGTGTTTCCCTCCACAAAAGGGGGAGAATAAGCCCCTACAACACTCTGTGTCACTCATTGTTACACAATTCGAGAGAAGAAAATGGCTACGATTCGTATAAGAGGGAAATCTGTCATGGTCTCCACTTAAGGAGATTTCGTTGCCAAAGAATCCAAAGGAGCTCCCCTGGAAGTGATCCCAGGACATGACAGGCAGGGAAAGTACTAGGGCCTAGGACCCTCCACCCTCCCTCATTTCCTCCTTCATTCTTTTTCTACCTTATCTTCAGTTCATAGCTTTGATGCTTGAAGGGGGTCCAGCAGCATCGTATCACCTGGGAGCTTGTTAGGAATGTAGAATCTCAGTCCCAGCTCAGACCAACTTCATCAGAATCTGCACTTTCAATGAGATGCCCGGGTTATTTCTAAGCACGTCAAAGTGAAGATGTACCAACTTTCAGAGCAAAATTTATGGATTCTCCTGCTCCAGTTATTCACAGCCATGTTCATTTTTAGCTGGGTGGCTCTAGGAAGAAAATCTCTATTCTTCCTACTTTTTTCTCCTTCTTCTTCAGACTCCACCTTGTACAGAGCTGTCCTTGGTAGCATTTTACTCCTGTAACCATCTTTCCCCATTTTCTCTTGCCCTTTCATCTGACCCTTGCTGTCCCCTGCCTGTTAATAAATGTCTGTACGGGCTCCTTGAGCTCTGTTTATCCTCCTCCCAGAGAGGCTGGAAACACACGCCAGCGATCAGCCATGGTGGCTTGGTGGGTTCCGCCCTGCCTCTTCTCATGCCAGCTGTCCTCAATCCCAGAATTCAAAGGCTTTGGACTTGTTTCTCGTTGTTCCAAATGAGCGGTCAAGATGGCCCGGTGTTGAATTGGCAGGACTAGTGGCTTACTTAGATATGTTCCCAACTCTGTTCTTTCAGGCCACTTCTTCTATGTTGCTATCACTTGTATGGGAATATGACTGTAATGTAATTATGAGGATCCTATCAAGTTTGCCTTTAAACTTTTATACTGATTAAAGCACTACACTGGCAGTTTCCACAAACTTTACTCTGAAAGACATAGTATCTGGAATTGGACCCCCGAATCTTTCCATAGGTGTTTGGATGTTCTCTGGGAGTGTACTTTTGCTTCCTAGACATTGCAAGAAATTGTATTTGAAGTCTGGAAAGGGCAAAAATGACTTTTGGTATTTCTAGGGTGCTTGAAGAATCCGCTTGCACCCACAAAGTTAAAATGCTTTCATCTGAATGCACACACATACATACAAGCACACGAGTTTTGTGCTTTATTACCCAAATTTATTGTCTTCTTCAGAGGTGAAAAAATAAAAGAAACACTAAGGTTATCTCTGGGAAGAAAAACTAGCTGTAAAACTGGTGATGTCATGCATCTTATAGACATTAGAAGCCTGAGGACAATCCAGCTGAAGACATCACTGATTATACAATTCAGGTGATGCCCTCTTGATGTTACAAAAACCAATAGTTTTAATTGACATTAATAAGGTGCTTAGAAGGTTAAATTTAACTGGTGGAGAGTAAAATAGAAGGCAGCCACTAGCCATTGTTCATTTTCTACGGACCTGGGGATCTGAGAAGGCAAAGAGCACAGGGTAAGAGAGTATAAACAGGGATTTAAAACAGGCTGAAGATAACTCCCCAATAACCTGGTCAGCCACCTAGATAACCTAGGACTCTGATTTTTAAAAATGGCCTTTCTGTGATATATAAATATAGTAAAAATAATAACAATGACAATAACAGCCCAAGGAACATTCCTTAATGAGACCAAGGAGACATCCCAGCTCTCTCCTCAGACTCCTCTGCCACCGAAAGTGGATGTCTGTGCCCTGGATCCAGCTCCCTAAAACAAGTTCTCCTAGTCTGGTCAGGGGGACAGAGTTACTCAAACACCTAAATATTCAGCAACACAAAACCCACCCTTCTTATCTAACATCTACAAATAGTTACTCTAAAGATCAAAACCAACACTCACATAGGCAACAAAAGGAAAAATAGATAATTTTGGACTTCATTAAAATTAAAAACTTTATGCATCAAAGGATACTATCAAGGGAGTGAAAAGGCTACATACAGAATGGGAGAAAATATTTGTAAATTATATATCTGATAAGACGTTAATATCCTGAATAAACAAAAAAAAAACTACAACTGAATTAAAAAAGGACAAACATTCCAGTTTAAAAATCGGCAAAGGACTCGAATAGACGTTTCTACAAAGGAGATATACAAGTGGCCAATAAGCATTTGAAAAGATGCTCAGCATCATTAGTCATTAGGGGAATGCAAATCCCAATCACAGTGAAATACCACTTCACACACACTAGGCGAAGTTTATAATTTTTTTAAAAAGGAAAAAGAAAATAACAAGCATTTGTGAGGGTGTGGAGAGATTGGAACCCTGTGCATTGCTGGTAGGAATGTAAGATGGTGCCACCACTCCAGAAAACAGTTTGGTGATTCATTGAAAAAAATTAAACACACAATTGCCATATTGATCCAGCAATTCCACTCACAGCTAAATACCCCAAAAGCATTGAAAACAGGGACTCAAACAGATACTTGCTTGCCAACGTCCATAGTAGCATTATTCACAATAGTTAAAAGGTAAAAACAACCCAAGTGTCTATCAACAGATAAATGGATAAACAGATGTAGTTTATACTCACAATGGAATATTTTTCAACCATAAGACAGAATGAAGTTCTGATACCTGCTACAACATGGATGAACCCTGAAAACATTATGCTAAGTGAAATTAGCCAGACACAAAAGGACAACTATTATATGATTACACTTATATGAAATATCTAGAATAGGCAAATTCATAGAGACAGAAAGTAGATTAAAGTTTACCAGAGCCTGGGGTAGTTATTGCTTAATGGATACAGTTTCTGTTTGGGGTAAATGAAAAAATTTAGGAAATAAACAGTGGTGATGGTTGCAACATTGTGAATGTAATTAATCCCACTGAGTTGTACATCTAAAGTGTTTTAAATGGTAAATTTTATGTGTTTTATATATATATTCCAAATTTTTTTTTAAAAAGCCAACATACAGTATACCAGATAGCACCATAGCATTACTGCTGCTCAAGTACCCAGCATACTTGTAAATTCTGTAGGTGACACAAAAGAAAGACAGACATCGGGCATTTGGGAAACAAGGTCATATAGTAAGGCTCCAGAAGAAAGCACTGCAGATAACTTATGCATTTGCAGTGATGAATGGTAGCTCTCAAATCTGATCCCATCCGTGTGACCTCAACGTAGGTCAGACTTGACCACCTCTCACCTGGCCACCACCATATTAGTAGCCACACAAACCATCTTTCTGTCTCTTGCCTATGTCTCTCTCAATTCATCCTCCCCAATGTGAGTCAGATCATCCAAAACACACTCAAACCCCACTCAGAAGCCTTCAGTATCAGCAACTACTGCAGGTCTGGCTCCTGGCCCTGCCCACCTCCACCTGCTCTCCCAACACTGGACTGAGGACACTGACCGCTACCTCTAGGGAAGCCTTTCTTTAAAGGCAGTGGGGAGAAACTGCAGAGCAGGGGCCAGCAAACTGCAGCCATGGGCCAAATCCAGCCCACTGCCTGTTGTTATATGGCCCAAGAGTTAAGAATGGTTTTCAGGCCGGGCGCGGTGGCTCACGCCTGTAATCCTAGCACTCTGGGAGGCCGAGGTGGGTGGATCGCTCAAGGTCAGGAGTTCGAGACCAGCCTGAGCAAGAGCAAGACCCCGTCTCTACTAAAAGTAGAAAGAAATTATCTGGCCAACTAAAATATATATAGAAAAAATTAGCTGGGCATGGTGGCACATGCCTGTAGTCCCAGCTACTCGGGAGGCTGAGGCAGTAGGATTGCTTGAGCCCAGGAGTTTGAGGTTGCTGTGAACAAGGCTGATGCCACAGCACTCATTCTAGCCTGAGCAACACAGCGAGACTCTGTCTCAAAAAAAAAAAAAAAAAAAAGAGTGGTTTTCACATTTTTTAATATTTGGGGGAAAAAATCAAAAGAATAACATTTTGTGACACATAAAAATTACATGATATTCAAAATTCAATGTCCATAAACAAATTTTTATTGAAATGCAGCCATGCTCATTTGATTACATGTTGTCTGTGGCTGCTTTTTTACTCCAGTGGCAGAGTTGAGTAATTGCGATGCAAAACCAAAAATATTTGCTGTCTAGCCCTTGAGAGAAAAAGTGTGCTGACTTTTGTGAGGAGTATCAGAATTTTGGATGGCCTGGTGTGGACCCCCAGCCTCTTCCGTAAAGACATCTTGCCTGGTGGGGGAGTATAGAACCCTTGAAGTACCCCTCAGACTCCTCCTTACCAGTGCAGCCCCTCTTCTGCTTGCACCAAAAGGCGGCCAGCCCAGTGACCCGGAAGAGGAATCCTGTTTCCTGCTTTAGGGAAGGCATTGCTTTATTTCCCCTCCAGTCTCCTGGCCTTGGCAGCTGTGTGGTTTGATGCAGTTCTGAGTCCTGAGCAGCTCTCTTGTGAAACCCTAACTTACCGTCACCCAGTCGGCGCCTTCCTTCCTAGGAAAGATCCTCGGCAGATGCTGTCCCTCTATAAAGGACTGTCAGGCTCTCATTTGTTTGATATTTATATTTCCTCTCTTTCCTTCCTGGCATGAGAGGACTCCAGTTGAAACAGCTCACACTCTTCTTCCAAGTTCTCACTCTACTTTCTTTCCTCAATAAATAAAGGTAATTATAAAAAGGCAAACAAACCTTGGAATTTCATTGTTGGGAAAAATGCAAAAATAGTTGAGAAGTGGCCTGAGGATCCCTAAGGAATGCTTAGTCTAGAGGGAAAACAAAAAACACGATTAGATGTAGTCTGGAAAATACTGTAATTGATATACGACCATGAGGCTGTGGGAGCCCAGAGAAGGGGGAGACTACCTAGGCAGGTGGCAGGGGAGCTAGGGACACCTGCACAGAGCAGGTAGTGCTTAACCTCATAACTAAATAACACCTTCAGGTGAGAAACATTTGCTTGTTTCAATGGTGCAACAAGTTCAATGGATGGTTTTATTTGCCATTGTATGAATGACTTCATATGCCAGTATTACTTTTAACATTCACTGCTTTAACGGAAAATCAAAATTTGGAATTATTAGCCACATAATTCAAGAGGTAAACTATAATTGAAAAAACAAAGTTTTTGTTGTTGTTTTGGCCCAAATTATGCTCTACTTTCTATATTTTTTCAGTCTGTTGATTTTTACCCTGGAATAAACCTCATCCAACTCCAAATAAAGATCTAACCCTACCTACATCTGTTCTTGCCTTCATGTTATCATATTTGTACACAGTAATTGTTGCCAAGTTATTTCATTTCACAACAGCTGGGGCAAAGTAGGACGATTACCTAATGCGCCCCCTCAAATGGCATGAAAATCATGTAGGCACCTGCCTTGATGTTATCGCTGCTATAATCATCTGTTTTTATCACTCTCCAGCTAATCCTCCCTAACCACTCCCTGCCCTTTCCCTTTAAATGCCCACAACAATTCTACCATACTTAGCATAAGGTTTTGCTTTGTTTTGTTTTCATAGGACATTTATGTGTTCCAAATAAGTTTTTTCTTTTTTAACTAAGACAAGCAGCAAATCTCCCAAAGGCTCATTGGTTTGGGATATTCTCTACTCAGAGATTTAGGGTGTAATAATCCAAGATCTTGGGGATTATGATCAACTGTATATTGTGCTATTAAAAACAGAGCTCAAACCAGACAGACAGACTCTAGATAGAGCCTGCCTCCTCTAACACTTCATACAAAGCTCTCTTGGGTGGCCGTGACCACCACAATACAAACAAAGCCCTCTAGAGTGTAGGGGAGGAAGAAATGACTATAGTCTAAGGTGATATGGGAAAACTGGAAGGAAAGGAGATAGCGCTGGATAGGATTTCAAAAAGTATAGAAGAAAAAGAAAGACCCTCCAAGGAGATCAACACCTCAAGCAAGATACCATGGTAGAAAAGATTGGGGCCTATTTTTTAAAATAATGAATCAATCAATGTTGCTAGAAATCAAGGTTCTGGGGTGGGGAAGAGCATAGAAGGAAACAAAGCCAGGTGGATGGGTCACAGCCAGACTGTGCATGAGGATGGCAAGCTGAGGGTGGAATTTACTCTGTAAGAAAGAGGAGCCATCAGAGACTTCAGAAAATACTCTAGAGCTATGGTTCCCAACCCCCAGGTGGTGGACCTATATGGTCTGTGGCCTGTTAGGAACTGGGGTGCACGGCAGGAGGTGAGCAACAGGAGGGTAAGCAAGCAAAGCTTCATCTGTATTTACAGCCACCCCCCTCACTTGCATCACCGCATAAGCTTCACTTCCTGTCAGATCAGCGGTAGCATTAGATTTTCATAGGAGCATGAACCCTACTATAAACTGAGCATGTGAGGGATCTAGGTTGCATGTTCCTTATGAGAATCTAATGCCTGATGATCTGAGGTGGAGCTGAGGCGGTGATGCTAGCACTGGGGAGCAGCTGCAAATACAGATTATCGTTGGCAGAGAAGTTTGACTGCACAATAAATGTAATGCCCTTGAATCATCCCAAAACCATCCCCGTCTGCCCCCACTCTAATCCTTGGAAAAATTGTTTTCCATGAAACTGGTCCCTGGTGCCAAAATGGTTGGAGACCACTGCTGTAGAGGCATAGAGGACAGGAAGATACCCCAGTGGTAAAAGGAAGACATTGAAAACTTTAATCTAGACACTGGCTGTGGAGAAGAGGGGATGGGGAGAAATTTTGTAGGAATCACACAAATCAAATTCAAGTCAGGTTGGACATGGAGAAGTGGGGGTGAAGGACTGGTATAAAGAAGAAGAAAAAGCCAAAGAGCAAAAACGTAGATCAAAATATTCTCCAAGTGCAAAGTCCAAGAGAGGCACTCAACAAATATTTATTACAGTTGATGGTTCCAGGATTTGGAGTATAGGTGATGATGATGACATTTACTGGGCTAAAGAAAATAAAATTGAGTATTCGGAGGAAAATAATGGGGTAAGCCATGGGCATATTGCATTTGAGGTGTCTGAGACATATCTAGGGAGAGATGACTAATTGGCATTGGATATACAAATCTAGGGTTCAGGTGAGAGATCTGGGGCATAGATAAAATGATCAGTGTTTAGAAAGCATAGGTGAAACCAAAAAATTTAGTAAGATCTTCCAGGAAGAATGTATAGAAGAGAACAGAGGCAAGAGGGAATCCTTGGGAAACGTCAGTGTTTGCAGCTGGACAGGAGCTTTGCAAAGGCAACTCATTGTGTCCACCATTATTGCCATTGTATCTCTAGAGTGTAGGCTTGGCAAACAGCAGATACCAAATAAACATTTGTTGAGTAATGGAATGAATAAGTGTAAGGAGAATGTAGATTACACATCATCGGAGGAATGCACAGAGGTGGGAACTTACCTTTGCTGAGCAACAGCTACCTGCCAGGTACTCCCCTCACTTGTGGTTTCTCCTTTAGGAGAATAAAATGATGTCTTCCAAAGCTTTACAAAGCTTAAAAGTCCAGATTTATAGTGACCTCAGTTTTTGCAATGTCTGCAACCCCTCTGCCTTCCCATTGACTCTTCCCTACCCCAACATTTTTGTGTTTAATCTCAACTTTAGGAGTCAGGGGGCAAAATAAAACTTCTTTGAACTGAGGACACTCTTAACATTCTCTTCCATAAAGAGAACTCTCAGATAACCAGGAACCTTGTGGTTCTTCTGGGACTGTTGCATGTGTTCATTTAATTTATTAATTTATCATTTTCTAAGAGCTAGTACTATACAACATGGGAGGAAAATATGGCTCAGCCTATAAAAAGGTGAAAATATAGTTTAAATGTGTGCACACATCCATGTGTGTCATAATCACCATGTAATCTGCAAGTAAGCACTGTGTTCTATGGACACATACAGAACGGTGAGCTAATTCTGTCTTAGAAGTAGAGGTAAGGTAGAAAATCATGGAAGTCTTCACAGAAGAAAAGATAAGAAAACAGGCTTGAAGTCTCAGTAGGTTTGTTTCTTTGTTTGTCCAGGTAGAAGGGGCCACATAAGCAGAGATGTAGAAACATAAGAGGTCCTCAATGTGCACGATTTGAAAGGTGGGAGACAAAGCTGAGCAGCATATTAGAATTTTAAATGAGTGCAACACAATTGGATTTGTGTTTTGGGAAGGCTGTCTGGCAGCTAGTGTGGACGTTGGAATACAACCTGGAAAGATGCCTAACCAGGGAGCTTTATGCCAAGGTGCCTCCTTTCCATCCTGGTCTGCCTCACAACAGCCTCAGGAGGGCTAGATCTTGAAGACTGGCGTGTATATGGATTGAACCATTAGAAAAGGCATAGACCTAAGTGTGTATGTACATGAATTCCTTTGCAACCAGAGGAATTCAGGGAGGGTATAGATGGGGTTTAAGGGGTGTTTATAAAGGCCGTGTTGCTCAAGATAGTAGCTAGAAGATTGGGCTAACTTGTACTTACAGTCTTGAGTTGTCATAAATAGAATTTCTTCCAGGCTGGGCATGGTGGCTCACACCTGTAATCCTAGCACTCTGGGAGGCCGAGGTGGGTGGATCGTTTGAGCTCAGGAGTTCGAGACCAGCCTAAGCAAGAGCGAGACCCTGTCTCTACTAAAAATAGAAAGAAATTATATGGACATCTAAAAATATATATAGAAAAAATTAGGCGGGCCTGGTGGCACATGCCTGTAGTCCCAGCTACTCGGGAGGCTGAGGCAATAGGATTGCTTGAGCCCAGGAGTTTGAGGTTGCTGTGAGCTAGACTGACGCCACGGCACTCTAGCCCAGGCAACAGAGTGAGACTCTGTCTCAAAAAAAAAAAAAAAGAATTTCTTCCAATCATGATTAGGTTTATACTTAACTTCCTAAAGCCCCTCTGTGTTCTAAGAAGTTTGCTTTATGAGTCAACATTGGCCTTGGCCCTAGCCGCAGCCCCAGCCCCAGGGAAAATGCAAAGCTCTCTTAACCTTGAGGAACCAGAAGGAAGAGTGCCTTCCCTTGGCATAGCTTCTCTCACCAGGCTTTATTCCTAGTAACTTGCTTTCTTTTTTTTTTTTTCTTTTTTTTTTTTAACAGAGTCTTTAAAATGTAAGTTAGCTCTCTCTGGACAAAGAGGTAACTTACATTTTAACGACTTTGTTAACACAGATAGACCAGCACATTATGAAATTCAAGTGGATTTTACAAAGAACTCATATGGCCTGATGCAGGCCCTAAATTGTATCTTGGAATATGGGTTAATCACCCCATGAAGATTCAAGAGTCTTAACTATCCAAAACAATTTTTTATTAAAGTAAGTACTTTGCACATACAGATCCTAAGTGAACTAGAAACTGACTGACTGAATTTCTAGAGTAATTTCTTAAGAGCCAAGTAGTAAGAATGAAAGATTTTATCCTACAGTTCAAGATGCACAGCCCGAGCATGTTGGTGACAGACAGAAGCACAGCCATGAAAAGGACTGTCATTTGCAGCCCTGGGAAAATTCTTCTACTTGTTAATTTTCTCTAAGGCTCGAAGAATAAAAACACATTGCTCGACCTGGGCCTTGGAAGGTAACTTCTAGCCCACAGTGGATGATGGTGTTGGGCCAGGCTCTGCATCAGGAATTTCCTAAGTACTGATGACAGCCAAGTGTGTGCCTTCCCATCCCATCTGTGCCTGCCTTTATTCTGAGCATCTCCTCTCCCCTGGTCTACAACTAAAGCACAGGGGGAGATTTCTGAAATTTCCCAGTAAGCAGCGTCAACATACATAACAAGCCGGGAGAGGCTGTCCGAAGACAATGAGTTTATTCAGGAATGAGAAGAGTGCAATCTGGAAAACACATACCTTGGCAATCACAGCACATTCAAGCAGGTTGAGGCAAGGAGAAGCTTTCAAAGGCAAAAGGAGGAGCACACTCAAGTTGTTTTAAGACAAAGAGAATGCTGGTTCCAAGGACATATTACAGGAGTCAGTTCATTAGTGGAGACAGCGTATATATCAGGAAAGAGTTTTGTACATTGATCTCGCTGTTCTTATGACTCAAGTGGCAAGCTGCAGTTTGGAAAGCTCTTGGCAAAGTTCTGCTTACAGACATACTGTGTAAGAACCCTTCAGAGAGTGTAACAGTTCCTACCATAGACACGTGCATGAGGGCCCTCTTTCAGAAGCTCCTGGCTTTTTTTGTTAGGAGTTGACACAGTGACTCCATTTGGATTCTGACAACTGTCACAGCACAAACCCACATTGGTTAACCAGAGGACTACCATCAGTCTAGCTGGTGCAGAAGGAGGAAGAGAGGTACCTCCCCTAGGAAAACTGCTCTCAGACTTTGAAAGGATTGTTGATTTCACCAAAGGATTGGTGATTTCACCGCATATGGGAGCATATGCTAAGTTTCTTTCTAGAAAGAGGTGCAAATCAACCTGTTAACCAGCAGAGTCAGTGTTACCATTTACTTCCACAAAGGGCTTTATTATTCCACAAAGCTTATTTTCACCTCATATCTGAACTTTTTAAAAACATCAAGCCATTTCCCCCCCAGGAAGCCTATTCTAATGTTCACTAAATTTACTACATGCTTATCATTTGTAACAATCTATGAAATTGAACTCTTTTTCCCTTTTTCTTTCTTCTTATCCTTTAAGTTTTCTTTTCTCCAGATGTCATAATGGGAAAGAGTACTCACTGAAGGGTTCAGAAGTCTATGTTTCAGTCTAAGACCTGCCAATAATGCTGGAAAACCTTAGAAGATGAATTAACCCTTCCAAGGTTCAGATTCCTCACCCCTCAAAAGGACAGGAACTTTCTGAGCTGCCCCATAAGACTATTGTGAGTTTCAGACAGAAACCACATCCGTGAATGCAATCTAAAACCCACCGTGAGCCAGAGCAAAGGAAGGGCATTTCAAATTCTCCATAGATATTTCATATCAGACATCATGTAGTTTCGATATACTTAGTTTCCTTTGATATTATCCATAGCTTTGGCCCTCAAACATTTCACATTCTTAGAATTAATTTAATAACAATCTGGCACTGCTGCCTATGCATCCTACAATATTTATAGCCAACTATGAAGACAATAACTTTTTCACCTGAGAACTAAAGATTTAAATGGTTATTGCTTCATATTAAAGTCTATTTAAATTACAGATTATATGGTATCAGACCATAGTCTAAGCCAGTGGTCCCCAACCTTTTCGGCACCAGGGACCAGTTTCGTGGAAGACAATTTTTCCACGGACAGAGGGATGGGGGAGGCAATGGTGAGCAATGGGGAGTAGCTGTAAATACAAATAAAACTTCGCTGGCTCTCCTGCCCCTCACCTTCTGCTGTGTAGCTGGTTCCTAACAGGCCGTGCATAGACTGGTACCAGTCCTCGGCCTGGGGGTTGGGGACCACAGGTCTAAACCATTTCAGATCTAAGAGATTTGCCAACACGTTCTCATATGCTGTCTGCTATAGTTTGATTAGTCTCAGTGCACAAATATTTATTAAGCAAACACTCTGCAGAGTGCCAGCTACAAAGACCCACGTAAGCAGCTAGAAACTAGGAAGTGAGTTAAAAAGGAAATTAAGGAGGAATACACTTTATAGATTGTGAATTTTAGGAGGATTTTGTGGGAAGTTTTTTTTTTTCTTTTTTCTTTTTAAGCAAAGCTATGTTTTCAGGCTTCCACACTTAATCATTAAAAATTACAATGATTTTTCAAAATGTGTCTTTGGCAGCAGAGATTGTGTTTTATCTGGTAAATGTCCTATCAGCTTTCTCATTTAATCAACAGCTCATCTAAAACCATTTACCAAATCCAGAAGATAAGAGAATTTACAGTGAAGTTTGGATAGTAAGAGACCAAAAATTACCTGATAGAAAACTAATCCCTTCTTGGACAGAGCCTGCATGAAATCTTTGCACTTATGTGTAGACCTACTCAGAGCAATGTCTGTGGAATTGACTTCAAAAGTTCCAAGTGCCAGAAATAACAACTGCACTGGATCAAATCCAGGAACATATACTGGAAGTAGAAAGATGGCTTTTCCAAATATCTGAGTTTTGTTTCCATCTATAATATTGCTGATAAATAGAAATGTTACTATGTGAAATCCTGGCACTGTTGTGGCTATAAAAGAGCCATGTGTGTGATGAGCATGGACTATGTGTACACCTGGTCAACTCTAGAAAACAGAGAAAGCATTGCGGGCACCCTTTAGTAGTGTATAACCTCCTGATAGATAAAGTAGACTTGTGCATTGGTAAGGACTATTTAAATGTTCTAATTAACTATTACGATCATTTGAATTTCATGTGTCTGTTAAACAAATATCTCTAATCCTGAATAGTATTCTGTTTGGATTTATATCTTGAGGAATATTTGAATTGTCTTAATATTTGCTAATCACATAAAGAATCCAAGTACCATACTTTCAAATTAAACCTGCTTTCTCAATTTTGCAAATTACAACTCCAGGGGGTGCAACATTCATTTAGATGACAGAACAGAGTTGAAAACTCACTTTCATGCCATACAGAAATGAGCCCAAGTGGCGGGTATCTCCATCAGAACTTCGTGAACTATGGGAGGAGGGCAAGTTATAGCCTTGATAAAAATGTGCTTTAATGATTGGATTCTAATGACCAAAGTGTTTAGAGATGAACGTTGATGGTAGGTTTGATTAGTACTTCCATTTCCCTCGGTACCTGACCTACAGAGAATGGGGAGAAGAAAACATGCAGTGCTGCTCAGTATTCTGAAAGGTAGCAAACAAGGGACGGCCATGACAAGAGCATCTCTGAATCAGATGGAGGGCGGAGGAGAGTCCTGCTTCCAAAGAGGTCTTCCCACAGCTCTCTCGCCTCCCTACTTTTATGCCCTAGGCTGGGCTCCAGACCTCTTCTTGTTTAAACAAATGACTTTCTTCTCTTTAAAGAGAAAGGAGAGCTCCTGACACTATACACCAGAAAACACCCCCAAATAGGTAAATAGTAGAGAGTGACAAAGACATTACATTATACAATATGTCTATTTTTACTAGGAAGGACCCTACTTTCAATTTGTATTAACACTAGAGAGTCAAGTTCCAGATACCTGGACACCTAATGTATAATTATTTCATCCCCATGGAACCCATATCTCACATGCAGAAGAGTATTGACCATATCCACAGATCCTTCCTCTTCTTAATCACCTTCTGTGTAGAACCCTCTCACCTCTTTCCCTAATGAGTACTTGCCCACTATCCTGAATTCCTATGATGCTTGTACATTATTTTGATAATGTATACTTCTTTGATAAACACACACACACACGCACACACACACAATGTAAGTTGGACCACCTACCTGAAGTTCAAATAAATCATTTCATCACTGGACCATCCCTGAGCTTCAGTTTTTTATTCTGTAAGAGTGACAGTTGTGAGATGACAGCTGCCATGCCTGCCTCACTGATTGTTGTGACTGCCAAATGAGACAAATTCGGAGAAATGCTTTGAAAATTAAAGAGAGAGAGAGAGAGAGAGAGAGAGAGAAATACAATATAAAAGAGTATCTTGTCAGATCTGCCTTATATTGAAAAGGCTTAGAAAACAGAAATTTCATCTGTCCTCCCTTTCAGTGACATCACCCATCCGCTGTTCCAAACTCCTAACGTTAAAACTTTTAAAGTCATCTTTAATAGCACACTCTTTTTTTTTTTTTCTTTGAGACAGAGTCTCACTCTGTCGCCCTGGGTAGAGGGCAGTGGCATCAGCCTAGCTCACAGCAACCTTAAACTCCTGGGCTCAAGTGATCCTCCCGCTTCAGCCTCCCAAGTAGCTGGGACTACAGGCGAGCACCACCACATCTGGCTAAGGGTCTCGCTCTTGCTCAGGCTGGTCTAGAACTCCTGAGCTCAAGCCATCCTCCCACCTCAGCCTCCCAGAGTGCTAAGATTACAGGTGTGAGCCACCGCGCCTGGCTGATATCACACTCATTTTCATTTTCCACTCCAAAGGTCACTAAACCTTTGAAAAATCTCCTACATCCTTTCCTTACTTTCCATTCAGAATGTTCTCAAGGCTGTCTTTAGTTTGTGCCCCTGCCCCAGCCACCCACCTCTCAATCCAATCCTTCCAGACACATCACATCATACCGCTCCTCCTAAACCATTTATGTTTGGAATGCCACTCCCCTACTCCAGGATTACCATTGTCGCCTCACTTTCCTGTAGGTACATTTCAAAGGCCCATTTGACTTATCCAGCCTTACCTTCCACTGCTCCACTTCAGAATTTTCTGCCCAAGCAGTAAAATGTTTTCTCACTTTAGATCATTTCCAATGCTCATAACCTCCAATACTTTCCTTATACTATTTTTCTATCCTGGGTAGCCCTTGCTTTATCCCATTCTAATAAAAAGTCTAATTTGGTTTATAGGGCTCAGCTCGGGCATAATCATTAGAAGAAGGAAGTGATGTTTTTGTCTGATCTCATAATAAAACTAATTCCATCAACATTTGCTAATGTCCAGTGTTTCTGTACACATGAATCTGGGCAAATTGCTTGGTGGATTTATAAGTACATCTTGTCCTACAGTACTAAGCCCAAACCAGTAAAAGCCATTTTATTGAAAAAAGTGTCCCATATTTAAAAAATTAGTACTTGCAGCAATCAGCCAAATTCTATTTTCTCTGATTCCTATTTGCAACTCCCTAACAACTTCCCAGCACAGTCATACATTGAGGGGTGCTTTGCCACAGTGTGTGCTGTGATGGAGATTCTGAGCTGATTCTGTTCAGTTCAACCTAAACCTAAGGTCTTAAGACTTTTGCTCTCACTCACCACCAGTCTTCCAGACCAGGATGCTGCCTTCCACCTCACAGGGATTATGAATGTCCTAGGACTGCGAGTGAGAGTCCCACACTGAGCAGGCAGGGCAGAAGCCAATCAAAAGCTCTGAAGAAAGTCCTCACTACTGCTGAGCTGTATGGGAGGCATGCTGAACCCTGCCCAAGAAACTTCTCATTAAGAAGCTAAACCCAAGAACAAGTAGCACAGCTCTTTAACCTAGGTAATACTTAAAAGGAGCTAGACAGCCAGGGGCACTGTCATAACTCCTTTATGACCTGTGGGTCATGACTATCTCAGCTTCTTGCTCAAGAGGGGCACTGGATGCTCTCCAATGCCATCTCTTTTCCCTTCCCCATGGTCCCTCCTGGTTCTGCCAAGCTCTCCCCTGGCCAGTCAGATTTTCTCCCATTCTCTGTCAGCCTCCCCAACCTAAGAAACTTCTCCAAGTTTTCTCTTACCATACAGTCTTCCAGATCTATAGAGTAGTCATTTGATTTCCTCCCCTTTCACTGAAGCTTAGAGTTTCAAACACAAAAGCAAGGATTGTCTTCTTTCTGTTTTCTGCTGTGTCTTTCCTATCCTGCTGTAGGGCATGGGGAATGCCCACTTCACCAGGTGGAGAAGGGCCAGGACACACCAGGAACAAAACTGGATTTGCTGTTATTTCAAAGGCATTGCACCTCAAACATTTCAAAATCCTGGGGAAGATTTGAGACATCAATGGTGCAGTCAGCATGAGTGGTACCTTAGCGGACTCCAGTTGCTGCTGCACTTGGAAAGCAAATGCTTCCCAGATTGAGACAAGATGGCGGACCAGAGATACCAGCTGCCAGATCGTCTCAGAAAGAAGGAAAATTTCAGAAGAAAAAGAGAAAACAAACAAACATAGATTGGGTGTAATTCTGAGGGAAAAGTGCCAGAAATTCCATGGGAAGAAGTCATGGAGCAGGACAAGAAGGAGCCAGATATCAGCAGAGATCAACCTTCAAGAGGCCTGGAGTGACTCTGGGAGGCCAAGGCAGGCAGATCGTTTGAGCTCAGGAGTTTGAGACCAGCCTGAGCAAGAGTGAGACCCCCTCTCTACTAAAAAAAATAGAAAGAAATTAGCTGGACAACTAAAAATGTATAGAAAAAAATTAGCCGGGCATGGTGGTGCATGCCCATAGTCCCAGCTACTCAGGAGGTTGAGGCAGTAGGATCACTTGAGCCCAGGAGTTTGAGGTTGCTGTGAGCTAGGCTGATGCCACGGCACTCTAGTCCAGGCCACAGAGGGAGACTCTGTCTCAAAAAAAAAAAAAAATGCCTGGAGTGCACCGAGAAGGGCAGGTGGAGCAGTCTATTTCTCCCTGCCCCACATCTCTGGCCATCAGTGGGCTCCCAAGCTGCTGGAGAATCCTTCTACCCCCACCAGCCCCAAAGCTGCTGCTGCCAGTGAACCGGAAGCTTCTTGAGGACAATGCGTCAGGCTGCCAGCACTGTTGGGGTCACTTCTCATCACTGCAGACCCAAGCCAAGATAGCAGGTGCCATATTGCTTCTCCACCCACTGTGCGCCTTTGTCCCCCCCCAGGGGACTTCAGCCCCTCAAGTGTTTGTCTTGCTTGTTCCCACACAAACATTTCGCAACTCTGGCCCAGAGTGTGGCAGCCACAGGGGGCTGGTGGGTCCAGGGGGATAGGCATGATCCCAGAGCCTGGATATTCTGGGCAGGCTGCCTTCTAGAGAGAAGGGCAGAGACTACCAGAGTGCTCGCTTTCTTCCATTCAGACTCTTTTCCTCTGCTTCCATTCCTCTGCCCATGGCTGCAAAGAGAGACTATTGAGCCAGGGCTCCCAGGAACTGCGCTTCCCCTCTGTTGGTACATCCACCACACTGGAGCTTCCACAGAGAGTGGGGTTCAAACCTTTCCTCTTAAAGACCTACAGTGGACTAAGCAGTGCTTGGACTGTGAGCTCCAGGCTCACTGGCCCTCCCCAGGGCTGCTGTCTTGGCTGCTGCATCAGAGAAGGGCACAAGCCAAAGAAAAGGGATATCAAACCTGCCTGAGAACCCCACAGGCACCTCGGGACCAGCAGGCTTCTCTCTGACGTAGTCAGTGATTGATCTTCAGGAACCTGGGGACAGGCCCACGGGCCAGATCCCCTACCCCCAGGACTTGATCCTGTTGCTTGAGGGAATGGAGGAGAGATTTGTGAATGACATCAGGAGGCGATGGAGCCTGCATGGGCAGAAATGAAAAGAGAGTGCAGCGTGGTCCCAGCCGCAGCACACTTATGGGGGAGCTCAGCTAGTTGGAGCTCCTGCCTGATGGCAGATGCTGGAGGGAGACTGCAGAGCAGGGAAGTGGGGAGAAGAGTGAAACCCGCTCCTGACAGCCAGACTATGACTTTCAGATGGCTCCTCCCCAACAAGCAGACTTTCTGGCTGGTGGGGCCACTTCAGCCCCTTCCTGGTGGCCTGGGAGTGGACCTTTGACCCCTGCTGAGACAGCTACCTTACCAGCTTTTGTGGAGCCTGAAGGCAGGCTCATCTGACCCAGCCCCACCCAGCCTCACTCTCCTACCCGCCTCCACTGTGGCAGCGATTAAGGACTCACCTGGAAGTTCCAGGGCCCCAGCCACCAGCTGGGGTATCCAAGTGCTTCTGCTAAGGGCTAAGAACCAGTCACAGGTCCCAAAAGCAACACAGGTGCCTGTTCCTCTGATAAGCACCACCTACTGACAGGGAGGTCAATTTGCACAGCCCCTTACAGCATTTACTGACTCAATCGTATAGGCTAGGGTTGATTCTCACCCACAAGCACCACCTACCATTTCAGATGTATTTCCCAAAAGGTCATTCTTGGTGTCGATCATCTTGAGAAAAAGCAATGTCTTCAGATGAAACCAGAACAACCATAAGATGGACTTAAGTTGATAAAACAAATAATTAGGCCTTTCCCACCCTCTCTGAGCCTGAGTTTTGAGAAGTCTAGATTTCCATAAGGAAACTTTCAGATAAGAACTGTTCAAGGATACCTTTTTGTCCCTAGAGGCAGATGGGTCCTAGACTGAGTGGGCCTCTCTAGCAAATCACAAAGTGTGAATGAGTCATAGTTTATAAGTCAATTTATTCTAGATTCATGCTGCTCTCTCCATGTATTTCCATTTTAAGTATTTCAGCTTTGTCTAAGCATTATTCAGAAGAACCAAGGCAAGGGCCTGTGTCCATCCTGGGCCTGAGGGTATGCAAAGGCCTTCTGAAGTCATCATGATGGGAGCAGCAAGAATCAACCAGGGATCATAAGAGTAAGGGAGGACTCAAGAGGGAAGGCTGGGTCAAGGGTCCAGTGACTCCCAACCTCATCAATTTAAAAGTCATGCCCTGGCAGGACACAGCATAACAGTTATATTATATTAGAACAAAACATAGTAACCCCAGCACTCCTACAAGGAAATAATACAGTGAAAAAGATGTATGAGAAAATAAACCAATATTGTACATTTTGATAATTGCTATAATTCAGATGTATTTGTCAAGATTAGAGTTGGTGAATGAGACCCAGTCTCTATAAAGAAGACAGAAATTAGCTAAGCGTGGTGGCAAGTGCCTGTAGTCCCAGCTACTCAGGAGGCTGAGGCAGGAGGATCACTTGAGACTAGGAGTTTGAGGTTGCAGTGAGCTATGATGACACCAGAGTGACAGAGTGAAACCCTATCTCAAAAAAAAAAAAAAAAAAAAAAAAAAAAAAAAGATTAGAGTTGGTGCATGTAAGAGAAAACTGGAAGTTTAGGTTAAACAAAATAAGTAAATGTCTATCCCTCAAGTAAAAAAAGTTTAGAAGTACATAGTCCAAAGCTGGTATGGCAGCTTCACAGTGTCAGTCCCAGGATTTCTCCATCATTCTGCCCCACCGTGTCTAATATATGGTGTTCATCCTCAAGGGAGCCTCATGGTCCAAGACAGATGCTGGAGCTCCAGCCAATACATCCATATTCCAGGCAGCATGAAGGAAAAAACGGGATAAAGACAAAAAGGGGCAGTGCCAGGTGTCCTGTTCTCTTTTTGAGAAGATTTCTTGGAAATCCCATTCAGCATCTGCTTGTGTTTCATGAGCCAGAGTTTGAGCACTTGGCCACAAGGTTGGGAATTGGGCAGGCTGGCACTCCAAATAAATTTAGGAATCTTTTATGGGAAAAGAAGGAGAAAGCAGATGTTTGATGTTGCCTCAGCAGGTATATACAAAATACAGTGTGAGCACTGGAAGGTGCCTGGGGCAGGCAGGAAAGACTTCACTAAAAAGGGAACATTTGAGCTAAAATAAAACAAAACAAAACATAAAGCAAAAGAAATTAATTAGTCTTTCTGATTGGCAAAGAACATCCCAGGCCACATTTACAAATAGGCTGTGTAAAAACAGAGGAGTCAGAATTTATCTTGTAGGGAAACTAGGAAGTTTAGACTCCTGGAGCAGGGAGATGAGAGCAGAATGGGAGATTAGGGCCAGATCATGCAGTCCTCATAAACTGGATGGAGGAGTGTGCCTTTCATCTTCTAGATAAGAGGAAGCCAATTAGCAATTTTAAACATGAGAGTGACCCAGCCTGATTTTCACAATTGAAAGATCTTTCGACACTTACCCTAGGATATGTCTATCAGTGAGTGGTGCAAGAGGAATTCTGTCTCATCCCTAATGGTCCACCCCAGTAGAGTCACTAACAGATGCTAAGAATATCTCTGACGATGGGAGAAGAGGACAGAGGAGCAAGACAAATAACTGGGGCTTCCTTGCAAAGACAACACACACACACACACACACACACACACACACACACAGGGTCAACTGAAGAATGACAAGTTTGTATTGGAAAGGGGAGCTTTATTTCTTATAAGGGGTTGCAGCCTGCAGGCAGCCAGCAAGAACAGGAACTTATGCTGATCAGGGTGGCTGAATATATATATTTAACAAGCTGTAGGAGGAATCATGAATTTTTATGAAAGGAGGAACATGTTCATGCACAATTAAGCTTCATGCCCCTTCGTGGGACCCATGTTCACTAAATGGCAGCGTTAGCATGATCCCAGGGTGGAGTTTTCAGCCTTCTGGTGTCAAAAGGTGAGGCAGAGTACACGAAGCCTCTCTGTGCACAGCATCCTCCATAGATTGGTCAAAACAACTCCATGGTCTCTTATCAGGAAGGAGTGCTGGTCAGTTGTTGGGCCAAAACTGCAGAAACGGAGGGGCAGTCACGAGGTTGATTGAAATCAGAGGTGGAGAAAGTCCTTCCAAAGGGGTGGTTTCTGTTTATCCCTCAGGGAAGAAAGCCTAATGGTGGAATCCTGACATCCAGGAACTCAGTTTTGAGATTTTTCTGGGATCCCCTTGGCCAAGAGGGGGTCCATTCAATCAGCTGGGGGGCTTAGGATTTTATTTTTATATCTCAACACACACACAATAAACAAACCCAGTATAGACACACTCCAGATCTGCAGAAATCTCACAGTAAATACTGGAGATCGGTGTTAAATTAAGCGTAACCTAAAGCTGCCTCCTTACATATTTTAAGTTCAGCCTAAAAGTTTGTCCACACATAGTAACCTACCTGGATGTGTAGACAGACTGTAACCTACTTGTACCAATCACTGAGTTTTGACCAAGTAAAGGCAGCTCAAACTGTGTTCAAACAAGGCGAATGTGGACCTATACCCAACCCAGCTGCTTCTGTGCCTTACTTCCATTTTGTATGTGTCACTTTCCTTTTTCTGTCCTTAAACCCTCTCTGACCACGCAGCAGTGTGCAGCCTCTCTGAACCTATTCTGGTTGGGGGCGGGGAGGGGGAGACTGCCCTATTTGTGAGTCATTCTTTGCTTAATTAAGCTCTGTTAAACACAATTTGTCTAAAGTTTTTCTTTTAACATTGGTTAAACAGAAAGGAGGGAAAAATTGAGAGATGGATAAAAAAAACACAACAAATTTAACTCTGATCTATTCTTTTGTTCTGTCTTTTTCAGATCAGTTTCCCCCCACACTTAAATCCTATTTCACCCTTAACATAATAGAGAGCCAATTTTTTAATCAAAAGCTATTTCTAGGATCAAAGAGAAACATATTTCTAGGCGGATAGTATGTTAGTTATAACTTATAACATCATATGGTAAGGAGTATTCAACTAAAATTAGAGACAATATTTGCTGAAATTCTCAAAAAATCAACTGCGTCCAAATCTGGGGGTGGGGGGGGTGTTGGAGATTGAATCTTTTTTCTTCCAGGATATTTTTCTCAAGTACTAGCGGAAGTGCTAATGAGAGACAGGCTTTCTTGCCATCCAGTGACAAATGTAATAGGTCACATGAAACCACAGAAAATGAGTCTATTTAAAAATGTCAGATATAACACTAAAGGAAAATTCAGTCTTGTATGTTTTCCTCTTGATCATGGTCTAATAGAGACAACTCAGAAATGATTTCTTCTGAACTTGGTGAAATTCATGATTGAAATAGTGTTGCTAATGATAACAATGTGTAGAATTATTACATGGAAAGTACCAATAATGCAAATCATATGGTCCATAGCTGCAGTTTCCCTACGGATTATTTCTTCCTAGGCATATCTGATTCCTCAGAGATTAACATACTAAGTCTCAAATTTGTACTAACAAATAAAGAATTGGGGTTTATAAGAACAAAATTAGACAACTCACTGAATTTTTACTTATGCCAGTTTTGCCACGTAAAATAATGACAATGTAATGCAGGGGATATTAAACCAAAAAACATTCTTCAAATATTTTTGGCATTTGATACACTTTTGCTTAAATCTACCTATGAGATATAAATGCTAAAACATTTGTAAAACTGTATGAGTAACTTGCTAAACCAAAGGTATAATGTTTTTATCTCTGGTGTCAAAATATAATGCTCACTTTGGAATCTTTAAATATTACCTGACTTCTTGACTATACTTTCAAGAAAAAGTTGGAATATTTTCTTTTCCCTATTTAGAATAATTTTTTAAGAATTATATTCATATCTCATACTGTTTGTGTATCTGATAGTTAACAGAAACTATTTTTCTCCTCTGTAAAAAACAAGATTTATAAAGATACATTATGTCACTCTGATTATAGGTTATTTCCACTGGTTTTATAGAGTAAAAAATCAGAATTTAAAAAATTGCAAACGAGACGAGGGAATGTCTTTTTTCATATTAGTGAATTCTAGAACCATGTCCCAAAGCTGATGGGCATAGAACAATGGGATTTCCTCAAAGGAATAGGGGAACTTTTTTGAGCAAAAACTTGGCATCAAACAAATCATGACTCTGTCTGCAAACGTATCATAAAAGCAAAGACACAACTATAAATTTTATTATAATAATTTAAATAGCAAAAATTATGTTTCAAGTCCCATAAAATGTACCTATACATTATTTATTCAAAAGATATTACTATCTTAGATTTAGGACATTACATATTTTATGTTATATGTTATATACAATATAGTATGTAAAGATACATAAAAAGGATCTATATATTTAATATGTGCTGTATCAGACAGTTTTGCTTACTTTTTCTACAATAAAAAACAATCCCCAAAATTTCAGCAGTTTATGACAACACAGATTTCTTTCTTGCTCCAACTACGTGTCCTTAATTGGTTTGCTATAACTCAATTCCACCTCTTCTTCATTCTGGGACCCAGGACAAAGGAACACTCCAATCTGAAACATGCTGATCCTGGGGCAGAGAGAAACGACTAATGGCAGAATCTCCCACTGAGCCATCTGTTAACATTCCATTGTCCAAAACAAGCCAGGAGGCCAAGCTTGATGTCAATGGTGCCCAAAATACAATCTCTAACTGGAAAGGGCAGGAAAATATTGGGAATAACCTCATTGTCTAAGAGACTTCCTGAAAACATATTTATCCAAAGGATAGGCCACTCGGTGATCTTCACAGAACAATTGCTCAACTGAGCAAATCTGCTAGCTTATCAAATGACTAAAAGAAAAACTTGTAGAACTAATAAGTTAATACAAGAACTGCTTCTACCAAAAAAAAAAAACCTTAAAAATATGTAAATATAAACCATTAGCTTATCTGATCCAGTGGGAAACAGGGAATAGCACAAAAACAAAAAAAAAAAATTGTAAATGATAATGAAATAAACACAAATATAGAGAAAATTTAAGGAGTCATAAGTGACTACTTTGTTCAGCTCTAAACAAATAAATCTGATAACCTGAATTAAAAGAGTGATTTTTACCATAATATAAATTACCAATAGTTCCAATATAATTTAAATTTTTCCAAAGCACAGAAAATTTTAAAAAGGGAAAACTTCTGAATTCTTTTTATGAAGCTAGTATAATATTGGTAACAAAAACTCTAAAAGAAAGACAAAAATTAATCTCACTGAAGAATATCAGTACAAAATCCTATGTGAAATATTAACAAATAGAATATAACAGCATATTAAAATAACATTTTATGATTTTTTAAAATATTTTTGAGAGGACTCCCAAAGTAGTACACTTCATCTCCATTTGGGTTCTGAAAAAAACAGAGAAATGAGACTAGGAATAAAGCATCTGGAGACCAAAATGTCATCTTTATTCTGATGAAGTCAATATTAGAGCCCATAACCAGAATCAGAGCCAAAAGGGCTTGCAAAGTGAACCCCAAAATTGATAGACTTAAACACCCAGTGGCAGGAAATGTTCTATGGGATGGAGACTTTCCCAGGTTATTCTTACATCACGGAAGAGCAAAGACTTCTACTTTCCACGGGAAGCTAACTCCAAGAAGAAAACAGATGATTTAAGCATTCATAATTTATTCTTTCAAACTTTACAAGTCACTCCACTTTCCCTGGGGCACAGTGAGGAAGGGATTGGGAGAGGCCAGGAATGTTACACTAATTGAGATCCTTAGCCATGGAAAGAAACATTGGGAGTGGAAAATATATTCCAGGTTGTTGATTTTGTTTTTCATTTTTATTAGCCTATGGTCTATATCCCTCAAGAGATAGACCCTTTAGGAGAGTCCTGCAGGCTACTACACCAATAACTGTCCTTTGGATGTCCTTCAAGAACCTCTGATGGGCAAGGGGGGCATCGCCCCAGAGGCTATTTACTGGCTCAGAAGAATACTTTTATTTGATAAAACCAAGGCCATGCTGTGCTCAAGGCTAAAATTTTATTACCCATTCTGTCTTCTACTTTCAATTTTTGTCTTTGCTATGCTATCTAAAACAGCCCATCAGAGATTCTACAATGAAATTAAATGATAATATTAAGGTACTCCAATAGTAAAATGTAAAGACTTACTGTTGCCTTAGAAGCCCAGATTAGAGTCATGAGAATGCAGTTAGCCAAATCCATTTTTGATGAATTGAATATGTATTTAATATTAGAAGATATTAAGGAGTTATTGTTACTTTTGTAAGGTGTGATAATGGTATTATTATTCTTTTCTAAAAAGTCCTTATCTTTTTAGAGATTCATGCTGAAGTATTTAAGGTTAAAATAATATGATTATTAGGGAGGGGGGCTCATAGCTCAGGATGAGAATGAATTCTCAGCACAATGATTAGGACAGGTTTTGAAGCAAGGAATTTATTTTACTTTCCAAGGGAAGAAAGAGCACAACATGAAAGAAGGAAGGAATACCAGCCCTAAGGATGAGGGGTTTGGGCTTTTTTCGGGATAAAGGATACAGCGGTCATTGTTGCAAAATAATAACAGGAGGCGGTTTGTGCTTTTTTTTGTTTTTTCCTTCTCTGCGAGGCTGGCTGTATTGGACTTCTCAGAATGTGGTCTGGTAGATGTGGAGGAGGACTACCCACTCTTTTCCGTCTGCTCAGTACTATTCATTTCTGTATAACAAACTCTTAAAGAAAACAAGTTAAGCCACAGGTGGTTAAGCAAACAAAGGGCAGTTGTGTGCAGTGATACAGAAAGTTGGGTTATTATTAGGGTTCCCAGCATAGGCCAAAAGGGGCAGGCCTGATATGTAAGCTGGGTTGTGGCAACATTCATGGAAGTATAAGGAGGACAAGGACAACAAGAAGCCATATATACCACAGCTTATTGTTAAAGCTCATGGTTTGGGGGCTTCTATCAAGTGAATCGAAGCCTGGTCTTGTTGATGGACTGGCAGGTGTAGGCCGGTGGATTCTCAGGGATTTTGAAGTGGGGGTAGTAGGTTCCTCTGGAGGATCAGTGGGCCTGAGTTGGGAAAGACGAATCTGGAAGGGAATTCCCAGAAGTTTAGTAGCAGTGAGTGTAGTGAGAATTATTTCAAAAGGACCTTTCCACAAAGGTTGGAGGGGCCCAGTTTGTCCTGGGAGATCCTAAGTAAAACCCAATCTCCAAGGTGTGAATGTTGAGGTCCCTTTAAATTAAGGGGTTGAGGAAGGTGGGTATCAGCATATTCCTGAAGGAGTTGGTCCCACGGAGTCTTGTTTGCTGGGGCATTCCTTACTCCAGTAACTCAGTTGATTACAGTTAAAACAGGGCTTAGTTCTCAGAGAAGAGCGTGGTCCTGGTGACTTCTTGCCTGAGACCCTTGGGTAACTGTAGTCTCTGAAAACCTCCTCCTATAGTGGTAGCCACCATTTGGAAAACCTCCTTCTGCTCTTAGGCCTGTTGCTGGTCCCGTTCTCACTTTTCCTCTCTCAGTTATTAAAGACCTTGAAGGTCAGGTCTAAAAGTTATGCTTGTGGAGTTTGAGGCCGCTTTTCAAGTTTTTGGAGTTTAAGCCAAATATCAGGGGTCGACTGGAAGATGAAGTGGATTGCTAAGATGGATTGTCCCTCCCTTGTGTCAGAATCTAAGTTAATAAAGGGGTGAATGGCCTCAGTCATGAAAGGTAAAGGGCTGGATTTTCATACTGGATCTGAGTAATTTATAATGTCTTCTAACCCAGCAACCTCCCAAAGGTAGAACTGGTATACAGGCGGGGAGGAATTTTGGAACAGCTGGCCGGAACAAGTACAGCCGGAACAAGAGTAGTGGAGAAGGAGATTAAGAAGAAGAAGAGGGGAAAGTAGGGGAAAGTGAAGACTGTAAGGTTAAAGGATTAGACAATAGCACCAAAAGATGGAGGCAATATGGAGGAGGAACAGGGGGAGCTGGAAGGGATACATCGTCCAGACCAGAGGAAGACGGTGGGAGAGATGTAGTGGTAAAAAGTAACATGCAGCAAGCAGAGAGAAGGTCTGGATGTCAAGCAAGCTCAAAGAAAGCCTGAACATAGGGAACTTCAGACCACTTGCCAAGCTGGCAGCAATGAAGGTCTAGATGAAGAATGGTATTATGATTAAGAGATCCATTCTTGGGCCAAACCTCCTGGCCATCTAATTTATATTGTGGCCAGGCTGTATTGCAATAGAAGACTAAACGTTTGGGTGGGAGGTTGGTAAGTCCCAAAATTTTCAAATTCTTAAGGAGACATCCCAGTGGGGAGTCTTTAGGTGGGGCCAATTGGACGTTGTCCATGACAATAACCAGGAGAAAGAAAAGGAAAGGACTTTTCAGGGATGGTCACATATCAAAAGAAGAGATTCCAAGAGGGGCATCCTGACTCAGACTACTAGATCTGACTAGACTGAGTCAGACTAAGATCTGGTCAGACATTGGGCATCCCCATGATCTGAGTCAGATCAAAACCTAGAAACCTAATGATCTGGCCAGAAAGTGGGCATCCCCAGGTTGTGACCCGGACCACACTCCAGAGATCTTCCCCAAAGCCATGTGTCCCTGGGTCTGGGTGAAGACCGAAAGAGGTGGTTAGAAAGTGTCCTTCCAAGGCCCCTCCTGAGAGTGGTAGGCCTGGTAATGGGTTTTTCCATCCTAGGCCAAACACAAGCTCCCCTTGCACTGTCATTATGTATTAATTACTTTAATTTCTTTATTGTGTATCCGTGAGAGCAAGGGCATTTCCCTTTGGATTGCCTTTGTGTCCTCAGCTTAGAAGAATGTTTGGAATGTAATAGGTAGTCACTATAAAATGAATGAGTAATAAAGTCTAGAATTTTTATGTAAAAGGTAAAAATGTTTTATTTGCTGTCTTAAAACAGTCTATAAAAGGTCTAATTTTATTGTTTGTACTTATGGTAGACATCTTTGTGGAATGTCTGCCCGTTCACTACCATCCCCTTACTCATGGCAGAGTGTCAATGTGACCACAATCATTTGCCATTGATGACTGGACAATTGCTGGACACCAGACCCGAGCTGAGCCTATCAGAAATTCTCCCCTGGGTATCCGGAATTAAAATCAAAGGGTCTCTGTGTGGCTGTCTCTCTGTATCAATATAGAACGGCTACATTGTACTGCAGTACCAATAGCAAGAATCTCAGAAGCTTTAAAAAACAAAGATTTATTTCTTTTTCATTATATGTGTTACTGTGGTTTATATATGGTTTGTTCCCACAAAAATTCACATTGAAATTTGATACTCAATGTGGTGGTATTGGGAGGTGTTTGGGTCATAGGCAGATCCCGAATGAGTAAGTTGGTGCCATTTTGTGATAATGAGTGAATTCTTGCTCTCAGAGCCTGGACTAGTTCCCAAAAGAGCAGATTATTATACAGAGACATTCTTCCTTCTGTTTGGTCCCTCTCTGCATGTGTCTGCTTCTCATTTGACCTTCTCCACCATACTATGATGCAGCACAAAAGCCCTCACCAGAAGCTGAGCAGATGCCCGCACCATGCCGCTTGATTTTCCCAGCCTGCAGATGATGTAAATAAACTTCTTTTCTTTACAAGTTACCCAGTCTCAGGTATTCTGTAATAGCAACACAAACATACCAAGACGTGTTTACCACAGGGTAGAGATTAGACTCTGCAGTGACAGCTACTCAAGGATATCTATAGCCTGTTGGGACTGATACTACCTTAAATGTTGACATCATCTTGCTAAAAGAAAAAAGTGAAGCTTTGGAGGATCTCACACAAGTAATCATCTGCTCATCCTGGAAGTGACATACCATTTTTCCTCACAATTTTTTGGCCAGAACTGCTCACATCCCCTCCTCCTCAACCCCTTCACCTAACTGTAGGGAAAGTCCCTCCTACCATGTGACTAGGAGGTTGAAAGTGGAAACTATTTAAACAGCACTAATGACTCCTCAATCTACAGAATAACTTGCATGAGCCATAAACAGTCATATTCTGTTGTGTAGCCTATGGATAAATGAATGATGAAACAGACGCCAAGACAGAAGTGAAGTCAAGGGATGGAGAGAGAATTCTGCCTGGGTTCCCAACTGTTTTACAGATCCCATTTCTACTTTGTACTGAGGTCAGGATGAATTCCTGCCATTGGAGTGGGAAATCAATAGTTCTGTGTGGGCTATGTGAACTTTGTGATGCCTATTTGACTTTCAAGTGGAGATGTTGGGTAGGTTGTTTGATCTACAAGTCTGGAACTCATGGGAGAGGTCTGGGCCAAACATGTGGATTTGAGAGTAGTCTGTCTACAAACAGTATTTAAAGCTGTGTGACTGGATGCAAACACCTAGGGAGAAAGTTTAGGTAGAAAAGAGTGTCTTCTGTGCCAGTTATGAGTCTGAAAAAAAGAAAAAAAAAGAAAAGATAGAAAAGAGTGTCAAGGATAGTGCTCTAGAATACCAGGCAGCTAGGGTTAGAGGAGACAACGAATGAGAAGGAATGACACAATTCTCTTTTACTAGATCTTCTGGCTGACTCCTTGTCATTCAAGACTCAGCTCGGTTGCCTCCCTGTCAACCCAACTTGATTGAGCCACTTTCTTTCACATTGACATTTAATTTTATTATTTACTCTTTTTATTTCTTACTTACTCCTTTTATTTCTTATTTACTGTATATATTCATTATCTGCTTGCCTTCCAAGAAAGCAAAGATCTTTCCTTCTGTTTTGTCCTTAGCACTCAAAACAATACCCAGCACATAGTAAGCATTTGATATGCGTTTTTTGGAATAAAAGAATGAATGAATGCTCTGGTGAATACATGAAAGGATTTTAACAGTCCTTATTTAAAGATTGGTATTGAACACAATTTTTAGGGCAATTCCTGTCTTATTGGGAACTGGAAACCAATGTAGAAAGGAAGATACACAAGGTCCACAAGGCAATTTTACCTGGAACATGTGCCAAATGGATTCTGTGGGCTGCACAGGGTACTCCACTCCACTACTTCAGTGGAGTCATTGATACATAGATTTACAGCATGTTTACCATGTATTAGACCGTACGTATTCTAGATCTAGGGAATACAAAGATGAGAGAAGGAAGTGGTATTTGTCCTCCAGGATTTCAGAGTCTGGTACTGGAAAAAGACAAATGAGCCTCCTAATAGAAGTATGCAAATGATGATACAGGAGTATAAAGGAGATCACCTCACTGCACCTGAGGCATCAGAAAAAGCCATTTGAAAATAAATCTTGCATTATGTGTTAGAGTTAGTCCATGGAGGAAGGGGGAAGTGGGGTAGAGCCTGACTCTGCCAAGTGACCCTGGGCAAGTTACTTAATTTCTCTGTGCCTCATTTTACACTATGCATAAAATGAAGATAATAATACTGAGTGATCGTAAGGTCTGGAAAGATAGATTTATTAAAAAAAAAAAATTGAACTCCCTTGGCTAATTTTTCTGGTACAGGCTCAATAAAATCTGACATATAAATCACTTGAAGCAATGCACCACAGATGATATATGCAAGGATTGAAAGAAATGCTGCATAGTGAACCACACTCATTGGAATTTTGCACACATAAATTGAACTGTACATTAGTAATGAGGGACAACACCAAGGATGTATCTTGTAACATCACTGTAATGTAATCAATCATTTACTTCATTGGATTTCTGTGGGGATTAAAAACAAACGCACTCATGAAAGCTGTTAGCACAGCCAGTGGCTTTTTTAAAACTCATTAAACATTACCTGTTATATTTAGGAAGTAGAACTAACCAAAGAGAGGAGGTGAAGAGGTACCAGTCTACTTCCAACAACTGGTCAGATAGTGGTGCCTATCACTGAGATGTTGCATACAAAAGGACCAAGGCTTCTTTTCTACCTGAAATGAGTCATTGATGACTTGCCGGTCTTCTTGTCTGTTTTCCCTGACAATAAGACTGTCATATTCACTACAGTGCATCAGTGCATCTTTGGACAGATATATACCACTTTTATATTATATATAGATACAAACACACCAGTTTGGGTGTGTTAAGTTCAAAATATACCTCTGTAATAGACACTTTTAGCATTTTCCTAAAGTATCAGAGGTTGGTCATATTAATGCTAATAAACAAGGTGAACTGAGAATCCACTTCCTGCGTACGTGGGGAAGGAAAGAGGCACAACCAATAATGGAGGAAGAGGAAAAGTCTGCAGAGGAAAAAAAGAGGGAGAAACAGAGAATAAATGAAAGATGCGCATATCAAGAATGACAGTAAGAGGCAAATAAAATTCAAATGAACGAGAAGGGAGAACCCCTCTATCCTCTGGACGGTCCCACTGGATCCACACCACAGGTCTCAAGCCTGGGTCAGAAATCTCCTAGTCTCTAGAGCGCCGCGCACCCTAAACGCGTCAGCTTCCCAGAGCAGCGTGCGACTCAGTGTGGTGACATCACCAGGAGGCGGAACTTCCGGTCCCCGCGGCGCCTTCCCAGGATCCACAAGGAAGGCCGGCCGCTAAGTAAGCGGACAGGTGAGGCGCTGATTAACCCGCCCTGGGTGACTGCCGGAGAAGGACAGGCGGGCAGGCACGCGGCATCTGGAGCCCGTTCCTTTCTATGGCTCTCCGTAGAGCCCCCGCTGCCCTTGGCTAGATGGCCCTTAGCCGTAGAAACAACCGTGCTGCGACAGCTCGGGAGTTCAGAGCCTCTGGGCACTCGCTCCCCTGAGCGCGGAGTCGCACCGTTTGTCCCGCTAATGCTGCTCTCACCTTTGGGGAGTCTTATGGCGGTCCCCTTGGGGAAGAGGGTCCAGAACGTTGGGCAAACGTCTGGGAGGAAATGACTAAGATGGGTCAAAGTCCGGGTTTGGAATGTACTTTACAGCAAGCGTCTAGTGCACTCCACTTTTCATTCACCTTTAAGGTGGGACTCTTATTTATAAATGTCTTACCTCGCAAGTTGTTACTAGACACCTGCTTCGTGTTCTGTGTGCCAAACACTGGGAGACTTTATGGTTCACCATCTGAACCCATATTTGTTAGTCATTTTAATTCTAAGAGCAAATCCCTGTAGAGAAAGAGATATATGACTAAAAGAAACCCAGAAAAATCTCCAACATGTTTATTCACAAATTTTTCTCTTTTAAAACTTCTTTCTGTAAGTAGGAGTGAGGTCTCCATTGGGTGTTTCCCCATTTTTCCACCTAAACGTGAAAAGCCTGCACACCTAAAGCTTCTCTTGACAGCATGTAGGATTTTAGAGGACAATCAAAATGCCCCCCTAAAATTTTATATTTTAAATTTTGCATTTTGATAACTTAAAGTCGTCAGACTGGGTGACTGACTTTGATAAAAGATTGGTCCCCTTTCAGCATTTTCTCACTTGCAGTATTACCATAAAATATTTAGAATTAAGCACTTAATTCCAAGGTCTACTTTAAGTATACTTTAATCAAAGGGAAGTTAGTATGTTATTTTTAATGATGTTTAACATATGTAAGTAGGGTAGTCTGTGCAAATTTGTGAAATTCCTGGCTTTAATTGATGTCCAGAAGCAGAAAGCTGCATTTTGGCACATTTAAAACTCTATGTGTGTGTGTGTGGGTGTGTGGGTGTGTGTAATTACAGTAAAGTTTTATGTAACAGTTGGTAACTTAGAGGCAGCAAAGAAGTGGTCAAAAAAAATTTTGCCTTTTTCAAGTAAACATAAGTCAGGAAGTTCATCATGGATGTAGTGTGTGCTTTAGTTTTTATATTTTCTCTGCAGTAGTGATGGATTTTCTGTTCATCATATAAGCTCTATTTTCTAGCCCAGTTGCACAGGTTTGAGAAGAATCTCACTGGGATTAGTAATGTAGTCATTCAAGTAGCAAATACCCAAATAGCAAAACTAGAGGAATTGCAAAAATTGCAAAAAATTTGTGAAATTGCTGGTCTTGTGACCACTTAACAAACTGAAACAAAGATAACTGCAGAGAGTCTTCATGTAACACATCATACTCATTTCTGTGTGAACTTGCTCCTACACTATTTTGCAATTCGTTCTTTGGATTTTTTAGTATTCCATGCGATTTCAAAGTAATATGTGACTGGAAGAATAATGGAACAGGAGTCAGAAGACTATAGAGCTGATTTTGTGATTTAAATTCTTTTTACCTTGAACAAAGAATGTAAAAATCTTTGACCTTCAATTTCTCATTCTATTAATTGCACTGCCTACTTTGAAGAACTTGTCATAGTCAGAGGAGAAAGGATGAGAATGTACTTTGCAAATGAAAAGAACTACAGAAAAGGGTGGTTTTGTTGTGAGTGGCAATAGGATCATCAAGTCAAGATACAGAAAACAATTGCTTGTTCCGACATGTTATTCTGGAGAAAGATAGGATGGATATAAATTTAATAGTTACAGCAGACTAAAAGAGATTTTGTTTATGAATCTGTATTATATATTGACTGTAAAACATGAAGTGTGTGATTTTTAATTCTTTTAAATTTGAGTTTGTTTTATAACTGAGAATATGGCGTAATGTTGACAAATGTTCCATGGATGCTTGAAAAGAATGTGTCTTCTGCTGTTGTTGGGTACAGTATTCTATACTTGTTGATTATGTCCTATTAGTTGATGGTGGTGTTCTGTTCTTCTGTATCTTGTTGATTGTCTGTTTAGTAGTTCTTTTTGTTGCTGAGAGTCCCAACTATAATTAGGGATTTTTCCGTTTCTCCTTTTAGCTTTCTTGGTTTTGACTTCTTGTATTTTGAATATCTATTTGGTGCATATATGTTTAGGATGTTTTCTTAATGAATTGATCCTTTTATCTTTGTCCAGTAATTTTCTTTGCTCTGCAGTCTACTTTATCTGATGGTATTATAGCCATCTCTACTTTTAAAAAAAAGTTTGCATGATATATCATTTCTATCCTTTTATTTTCAACCTACCAATGTCATGTTTGAGGTGAATTTCCTGTATACAGTATGTATATTTGAATCTTAACAAACACTATTCTGCCAATCTCCGTATTTTAACTGGTATATTTAGATCATTTACATTTAAAGTAATTACTGATATGTTAGGGCTTAAGTCAGCCATTTTATTATTGGTTTTCTTTTTATTTCCTCTGTTTTTCATTTCTATTTCTCTTTTCTTGCCTTCCTGTAAGTTACTTGAATATTTTTAGAATTCTGTTTGACTTAATTATAGTGTTTTTGAGTATATAATGCTTAGTATATTTTTTTAGTAGTTGCTCTAGATATAACAGTATGTATAATAACGTATCCCACAGCTTACTTGTATTGACTTTTACCACTTCAGGTGAAGTGTAGAAACCTTACTTCCATGTAGGTCCTTTTACCCTTTCTGCCTCTTCCATATAATTGTCTTATTTCCTCTATATACATTGAACACCGTATCAGATGTTGTTATAACTTTCATTTCAGTCAATGAATGTCATTTTAAAAACTTATGAGATAAAGAATAGTTCCTTATATTTACCACTACTTTTATCCATTACGTTGTTCCTTTACTGAAGTTAAACCTCATTCGATCATCATTTCTTTTCTGTTTGGAGAACTTCCTTTAGGATAACTTCCTAAAGATGTGTCTGTTAGCGACAAATTATTTTAGTTTTCCTTTATCTGAGGATGTCTTTTTTTCCCCTTCATTCCTGAAGAATGTTTTTGTCTGATATGAAATTTAGCCTTGACAGTTCTTTTCTTCAACCTTTGAAAAATGATGTGCCATTTCTGTCTGGCCTCAATGATTTCCGATTAGAAATACACTGACATTTAAATTACTGTTCTCCTTATAGATAATATGATTTCTCTCTGGCTGCTTTTAAGAATTTTTTCTTTGTTTTTAGTTTTCTGAAGTTTGATTATGTTTCTTGTATTTCTTTGGATTTCCTACTTGAGGTTTTCTCAGCTTCTTGACTATGTAGATTTGTGTCTTTTGAAAATTTCAGAAGTTTTCAGCTATTATTTCTTTAAATATTTTTTTCTGCTCCACACTTTCTCTTCTTCCTCTGGAACTCTGACTGTATAATTGCTAGATCATTTGTTATTGTCCTATAAGTCCCTGAGGCCTTGTTCATTTTTTTCACCTGTTTTCCTCTGTTGTTCAGATTGAGTAATTTCTGTTGATCTATTCTTCAAGTTCGTTGATCCTGTTCTCTGTCAATTCTATTCTACTGTTAAGCCCACATGGCAAGTTTTTGGTTCAATTATCATTTTTTCACCTTTATAACTATATTTGGTTCTTTTTAAAGCATTTTATTCTTCAAGGAGAGCTACTATAAATATCTATGCAATTTGGGGGGTAAAATTAATGACAGTTTTAGATGATTTATATATGTAAACTAATCATGTTACTCAAGATTTTAAACCTCTGCAAAGTTATCTTTGTAATTAGCAGATACAGAATAAACAGATGGAAATTTTCTCTCCTTTCTTGTTCCAGGTAATTCCTTGTTAGAGACCCTAATAAAAGGGAAATGGGCAAGGAAATTAAGAAGAGTATTTAGACCTTGGTAAATTAAAAATTGTCTGCAGTGTCTCACTAGTAGGTACAGTGAGAATTTTGAGACTCTAGGAAAAAAGGAACCAGGAATCAAAAATGAAATTACAAATTTATATTTGTTCATTAAAACTTTTAAAGGAGTTTTGTGAAATAGTTTCAGATTTAAAAAGCTCCTTTCCATTCCCCTTTTTTCCCTTGAATCATTCTGATGATTTTAAATAGGACAGGTAACTTTCAGTGACCATACTTGAGATTTAGGTAATATTGACTTCTAGAGTTTATCCATTTCATTCCTCCTCTTCCATATAATTAAAAATGAACCATAGACCCAATTGCCAGGTTCATTGACAGTGTAGCATTGTGATTAATAAGCTTTTTCCCAGTAAATTTGAAAAGTTAATATGAGAAAAAGAATGTATTTTAATTCAGTGGGAGAAAAGATGGTTTCTAGCACAAGTAGCTCTCCTTTATACTGTTAATGTCATAAGTTAAATTGATTAAATTTTGAATATTTAAACAACCTTTCATTTCTGGTATACACATAGTTTCGTTGTCATGTATTACCATTTTCTATATCACTTGGTCTGCTAATATTTTGAATAGATTTTTGCATCTATGTTCATGAGAGAGATTGGCCTGCAATTTTCCTTTCTTATGATATCTTTGTCAGTTATTGATATCAAGGTTTGCTGGCTACATAAAGTTGGGAAGTGGTCCCCTATTTTTCTATTCTCTGGACAACTCTCTTATAAAATTGGTATTGTTTCTTCTTTAAATGTTGACTCCTTCATCTGGACAGAAATTATGACTTCAGTGTCTTTAACAGGTATAGTTCTGTTACGATTCTTCTACTCTTTTTGTATCTGTTTTTCTTAGAATTTGCCCATGTCAAATTTCTTCACATAAATTACTTTATATTATTCTTTTATCATTTTTTGATGTCTGTAGAATGTGGAGTGATGTCCTTTTTTGACTTCTGATATTAGTTATTTGTGCCCTCTCTTTCCTTCATGAGTCTTTTCAGGGGGTTAATTATTTATAGGTCTTTTCAAAGAGCAAACTTTTGGCAGTCTTCTCTAATATAAATTTTTCATCCTATACCATTAATTTCTACTCTTTGTTATTATCTTTTTTCTATTTTCTTTATATATCTTCATGTTTTTCTAATTTCTTAAGCTAAATGATTAAATCCTTTATTCCCAGTCTTTTTTCCTAATATATACATTTCAGAACTTTAAATTTTGCTGCATTTATGTCTATCTATATTCCATACATTTTGATATGTCATATTTTCTATTCTCTATTCTTTCTATGCTTTCTGCTCATTTTTATATTAATTATGTTTTTATTTCCTCTTTTATTAACTTCTTGTTAACCATTCTTGTACAATTATTTTAGTAGTTACTGACTTTTTAAACAGATTTTTTAAAAAAATTTCTCTGGCTTTTCTAGTTGTTCTTTATGGAAGGTTATTTGGAAACCAGCTAATCTGACGTTGCTAAAGCAAATTGAAACTTCATTCTAGTGTACATTTCAAACCACCCATTTAATGTATACAGATCACCATCATGTTAATGTTTGTTGCTAGAACAATGTAATAAAAAAAGACTTGAAATAAATCTAATGTTGACATTTTTGTTTATGTTTATTTTTCTTATGTTTTGATATCAATTACTCATTGTGTACTCTTCCCTAGGCCTTTAAAAATTAAATCTGCACTTGGCCAGTCACCAGATATTTTAGAAGTGGTGTAATACCAGGAATAGCACTAATTAATTGCCAGTCAAGGATCAGACACATGCAAAGTATATGCTCTGCTATGTCATAGGGACACAGTGCACAAAGTTGTCCACATTTGATAATATTATGTATAAAGTTTTTGGCATGTGGGGAAGTTTTAGACTCTTCTTATTCACCTTATGTGTGTGATAAATAATACAAGTTATTATTAGATAGTGTTAGTGCTTTAATTTTGAAAGAATAGTGCTTTAACTTTGAAAGAAACTGTCTTACTACCTTTTTTCAAGTTTAATGTAGTTTAATTGAAGACTCTCCAGACATTGCGATATAAGCTTTTAAAAAACTTTTATTATTTGCAGTTCTTACATGAATAAAGCAAAATTCTAAGTAGACAAAATAAAATGCAGACATTATTTGGATGCCGAAGCTGAATAAGATGCATTTATAACTCCATTTATAAACACATAAGATGTATTTATAAAAATATATCCAAAAACATATTTTTACTCATCAGTATAGCCTCATTGTTCTTATTGGCTGACTTTATAATAAATAGATATTATAAATATTTAAATATATATATATAATTATTTAATATAAAGTATATGAATTTAAATATGTAAATATATAGTAAATAAATCAGCCAATGTCTAGCATATAAATATTTATATTATAAATACTATAATAAATAATTTATAATAAATAAATATTATAAATTTGAACCTCCAAAATGGTCAAATGCTCCTTTCTGTTTTAAATATGGTCTAGGTTTAGATTTAAATGGAAAAAATCTCTTACTTAGTAAAATTTACCCATTAATGTAAGCAATGAACACCTATATTTAGGAAAACAGATTTGCCTAAGTTGTACAAATTATATCCACACTTGGTTTCTATCCAGTCTAAGTCTTGCTGCTTGTCAAAAATGATTTCACTGAAGATTGCTCATAGGCTGGGGCTGAAGTTGTGTCATCACCTTTTCATAATATATAGTTACAGCACATTGTCTTTTATTAATCTGGCACTTGTTTGCAGAACTTGAATTACCTTGGATTCTTAGGTAAGAAAGAGTTTGAATTCTTGTACCCCAAGTTTTCTTTTGCTTCTTTTACATGGCTATGTGAGATTCAGAAATACAAGAATGAAGTAAAATAAAAGATGCTTTTTAAATACGTGTGTTAACTCCATGTTTCTCAGTTGTATTTTGTCTGAGGTGTTAGAGTTGCAGTTACTTTTTGTTTGTTTTCCAGTTTTTATAGACCATGCTTGAGTTTCGTATCTATTTGAGTTCTCATTAATTTTGTTGCTAATCAAACTCCCGAAATGTCATTTACTTGAAGTTAAGTATTTATGAGTTGAAAGTATTTAATAATTTTATAGTTAATAGCTTTGAATTCTCTTCTGGTGAAAGTATTAAGTTTAACCAATGTCTTCTCGGTCAGTGCTCTAATATTGTGTTTAACAGCTAAATCTAATATTGTTTCTAACACGTTATAAATGTCAGAACCTTTATAAATATATTGTGTTTTGTGATAGTTTTGGAGACTGTGCTACAGTGACATTTATTAGTGAACTAAAAATACATAAGAAGTGATACTTTATTTAGTCAATATGTTTTGAAAGGAGAGGGGTCCCCACTTTTTAAGTGAGGATTTTTCATTTTTCTAAGTTTTCTTATTTAAGAAAATCAGTTTTGGACTTTGGTTAAACATGGAGGTTACAATATATATGTTTATTTCTCCTTCCTCCCTAAATTCACTAAGTTGACAGTATAAGTAATAAAGGCATAAATGAATGGAAGAGGCAGCATAACATCAGACTAGTGAAGTGAAATGTTAGAAATGTTAGAAAGCAAATGGATCAATTATAACCAGCTTAGCAGAGCAGAGCAGTTTTATTGGAACATAATATTTGATCATTATACTGAACTACAATTTATTTAATCATTCCCTACTGTTGAGTCATATATAAAATCTTTAGTGTCTGTATAATGGTTTGGTATAAATAACCATTCATCCATTAATAACCATTTAAGTTCCTCAGCTTTTCACTGTTGTAAATAGCATTCTATGTATCAGCCTTAAAAGAAGAATTTTGGATTTTTTCTTAGAATTGATTCCCTAAAATGTCTAAATCAAAGTTTATGCCTTTTGTGGATAGTTGACCCATGCTGCCAGATTGCTTTCCAAAGACCATTTTCATTATCACCGTCAATGTGTGGAATTTGTCATTTTAGTACATCCTAGCGAGCATTGCATTTGCCTTGAGATGTTCAATCTGGGGAGGAACAGGTTGTGCTTGCAGTGAATTTCTTGGCTGTGGTGCTGTGGGAGAATGTGGTATGACACGAATATTGAGTTTCACCTGGTAAAGCTTAGCTGGCTACCTTTACCACTGCCACCTTATGATAAAGACAGGTACGATGAGTTTAGAAGAAGAGATAATTTCCTTTATTTACTTGGGGTGCTGAAGGAAGGCTTCATGAAGGAAGTACAATTTGAGCTGAGTTCTAAAGGTGGGAAAGATTTATAGACAAAAACTTGCATAGATAAGATACATGAGAGCTATATCAGTTTGCATCAAATTAGGAGACAGAAACGACACTGTAACTTAAATGATTATTTTAACATAAAGAATTATCAGGGCCGGGCGCGGTGGCTCACGCCTGTAATCCTAGCACTCTGGGAGGCCGAGGCGGGTGGATCGCTCAAGGTCAGGAGTTCGAGACCAGCCTGAGCAAGAGTGAGACCCCGTCTCTACTAAAAATAGAAAGAAATTATCTGGCCAACTAAAATATATATAGAAAAAATTAGCCGGGCATGGTGGTGCATGCCTGTAGTCCCAGCTACTCGGGAGGCTGAGGCAGTAGGATCGCTTAAGCCCAGGAGTTTGAGGTTGCTGTGAGCTAGGCTGAAGCCACGGCACTCACTGTAGCCCGGGCAACAAAGCGAGACTCTGTCTCAAAAAAAAAAAAAAAAAAAAAAAAAAATTATCAGGTTATGATAGGAGAGAAACTATAAAGTTATTATATAAAGAGAACTCTAAAAGGTACCCTAGAGCTGAGGTAAAGTATCCAGGGAAGGATAAAATCAATATGAGAGTCCAGACCTCATTGAAGGTGTGGTTGCAGCCCATTGAATGGTAGAGAAATTTGCCAAGTTGTCTGGGCCAAAGCTGGTACACTCAGTGTGTCAGCAGGTGAACCAAGACTGGTGGGAGAGCTTGCAGAGGGAATCAGGGCACTGCTACAGGTACAGGGGAGTCCTGGATGGAGCACATAGTGTCTGTGTTGGGAGGGCCCCAGTAACAACCCTTGGGGTGCAGGTGAGTTGAGGCTGGTAGGTGAGTACAGAGGGAGTTGGAGCACCACTTTAGGTACTTGCTGGAATTGGAAGTTGGAGAGGCCTCAGTCTGCAGCGATCTAGAGCACTGCTGTGAACAGCCTGGGGCAAGGGAGTTCCAGGCTGCTGCGTGGGACAAAGGCCAGTTGGCTGGCTAGCCTGGCATGTGCGTGTAGGCTGAGGAGAGGGTACAGGGTGTAGCCATTTGGTCTGGGGCTCCTGGCTGCAATGTTGCTGCCGCCTGAACAGAAAACTGGAGAAAGAAAGCATGCAGCAGCTAGCCAAATGCTGGAGACAGCTATACCCTGTAGGCACTTAGCACTAGAGAAGTGTTTCTCTGTCTTGGCATTATTGACCTTTGGGGATGGATAATTATTTGTTATGGGGGCCTGTCCTGGGCATTGTAGGATGTTTAGCTGCATCCTCGGCCTCTAGTCACTCTATGCCAGTGGTTCTCTCAAGTTGTGACAATGAAAAATAGCTCCAGATATTACTATATGTCCTTTTGCAGGGAAATCATTGCCAGTTGTAAATCACTACAATAAAGAAATCTCACAGCAGCAGAGCAGTGGGCAGGGGACTGGTGGGGGGCGGGTGGAATATAAGCTCCAGAAACCTGCTGAGAAAACTCTCTCCTGCAAAGTCTCTTCAGTGTGCTCTACTGACAGAGCTTAACATTACATCTGCTGGTAAAGGCAAAGTATTTTATAGGCCCAGATCCATTTTCCCAGAGAAGCAAATGGAGGATGAGTTTGGAATGGAGAGGCAATAAATTGATAACTGCACAAAGGGGGAAAGCATTCTGAAAGTCATTGGGGGATAAAATATGAGCAAAATTGTAGGAGCAAAAAAGCATAGGGACACTAAGGAAATGCGAGGGCAAGACAGACTAGAGTGCAAGGTCAGTGTAAAGTGATAAGAGGAGAAAAACTAGAAGGGCACTTCGAGTCTTCACCCTAGGCTTTGAGTGAGTGGAGGATAATAAAAGAGGAAGATAGAAAGACCAGTGAAGGTTTGAGATTTGGTGCTGTCCATAGACAGGAAGACTGAGGCAAAGAGGGAGGAGTGATAGAAATAGTTTGAGCCAACATTTTTGCACATACTTAGATTATTCTGAAAATTGTTCATGATGTTATCTCATATCCTGGTTTTTTTCCATCTATCCCTTTCATAATTTAATAATGTAGTACTTTAATAATATTAGGTTAAGTATGAAATGTCCGATTTCCTTAAGTATTGTTCGACCCTTGATATCTCTGACATTTCATTTTAACACTACTTCTTTTATTTTTATTGTGAAGGTACATCCTCAGTCTTTCAGACACAGTTTGGCTTGTGATTATCTTTGAAATTTTTTTTTAGAGTAATTTTTGTGAAACCATGGTTAAGTCAAAAATTCATGTTATTTTCGAATATGAATTCTGTCGTGGAATGAATACAGCAGAGACAGCTCCAAGTATTAACAAAGTGTTTGGGAAGAATGTGGCTGATGAATGCATAGTACATCAATGGTTTGAGAAGTTCCATTCTGGTGATTTTAATCTTGCAAATGAGCCACTTGAGTGACCTGAGACCAACGTGGATAATGATGAGCTGAAAGCGTAGTGGAAGTGAATCCATCTCAACCAATGTGTGAATTAGCAGCAAGGTTTGACATTACTAGTCCAACAATATTGGACCATTTGAAACAAATCGACAAGGTAAAGAAGCTGGATAGATGGGTTCCGCGTGAATTAAATGAGCATCAGAAGAGAAATTGTCTGGAAGCTTGCCTTTTTTTGCTGTCACAACAGAAAAAAATGAACCATTTCTATACCATATTGTTACATGTGATGAAAATGGATTCTTTTTGACAGTCGCAAGCACTGGGCACAATGATTGGATAAAGATGAAGTGCTGAAACACCATCCGAAACCAAATATTCATCACAAAAATCTATTGGTATCTGTTTGGTAATCTAGTGCTGGTATTATCCACTACAGCTTCATGAAACCTGATCAATCAATTACAGTGGAGGTCTTCTGCAACCAATTGGACAAAATGATGAGGATGCTTGCAATTAAGTAGCCGAGATTGATCAACAGAGACAGGCCAATCCTCTTGCAAAACGATGCTCAACCACATGTCGCACAAACAGCACTGCTCAAAACTACAGAGGCTGGACTTGGAAACTCTCTGTCATCCACCAATTTCACCAGACCTTGCACCAAGTCTCTACCACTTCTTCGAGGCTTTGGACCACTTACTGCAAGGAAAAATATTAAATTCTCAACAAACTGTGGAAAACGCCTTTCATGATTTCATTGACACTTGCTCTCCAGGCTTCTTTGCTGCTGGCATAAACAGGCTACCATTAAAAATGACAAAACTGTATTGATAGTTCAGGCACATACTTTGATCAGTCGTACTGCTTCTTCTTTGAGATATTGATAACTTATATAAATTAAACCTTTGATTCAAAATCAGACATTTCATATTTAATGACCTAATACATGAAAATACGCTTATAGAATTTAGGACAGGAGAGGAGTAATAAAAGAAGGACATAAAAGACCATATGGAGCTCACTGTCCCCCTTACTGTTCTGCTGGGGAGAATGCAGGGGCAGACCATAACCTCTGTACTTTTCCACCAGTCTTCACCAGGTGAAGGTAGGGAGAACTGTCTCAGTAACACACAGAGCTGAAAGAGAATTTCAGCAGAAGAAAAGTAAAAGTTATCCATGGCCATTGTTGATTTAAACAGGAGAGGAGAACTATAGAGAAGGCTAATCTGATTTGATTCAAACCCCTCTATAGTCTTTTATTTTGCCAAAGATGTGTCTCCCTGTTTCTAACTACTATTACAGTTTGTTTTAATTTGTCTTTCAATCTTTTAGTCCAGAATAGCCAAATAGTATCATATCTCCCGTATGTCTTTGTGGCATTTCCTTCAAGGTATATTGAAATTTGCCCTTTTTTATTGTCTTTGGCTCAAGTTTTACATTTTACTGACTCTTCATACTGCTTTTCTCCCCTTATTTAGAAATGGACTCACAACTCAAGGAAGACATTCCGGTGCATGAGGAATTCATTTTGTGTGGTGGAAGCGAAACCCAGGTGCTAAAATGTGGGCCTTGGACTAACCTCTTTGATGATCAAAGTGCCAACAGGCCTAAATTGCTTATTTTTATTCTTCCTGGTAAGTATGAAAGTCTGGATGAGGAGACTTTACACAGATTCTTATAACTATGTCTGATTTTAAAAATACTATTATGGGTTAATTATAGAGAATTTGGTAAATATAGAAAACCTTATAAAAGGGGGGGAAAATCACGTGACCCATTGGTAACAACCACCTTTGATATTTTGATGGCTGGGCTTTTTTTTCCTTCTATGCATTTATATTATGTTTATTTTGTTGGCTATTATATATATGTATATGTTACAATTGGAAGTATACCATATATACAGTTTTGTAATGTGCTTTTTATAAAATTTCTTAATATTTAGAACTTTAGCAAGGTTTTTGACAGTTTCCTAAACTTTTTTCTGCCTCATTTCAAGATGACTATATGTTTATTTTAGAACATTTATTTATTCTGAGATTTGGCAACTGGGTCACTTGTGACTTTTGCTAGATCACTGTCAGTAGAATGTTGGGGTAGATGCTTGTTTGCAGATTCGAAGTTACTTTTTAAGTTGTGAGGTTGGACGTATATGTTTATAATCCATTTGGGGTTCTTCTGTGAACTCCCAGTTTGAAACTCTTGCCCATTTTTCAATTGTTATCCATGTTTTTCTTAACGATTTGTAAAAGCTTTTTATTTTAAAGTAAAATTGTTTTGTCTCTCGTACATAGCAAGAATTGTTCCTGGTTTGTCTTTTAACATCATTTACAATGTTCACTTGGTTATACATTTCACTGTATTTCTACTCTACAGATGTATTAGATTGAATCTTTTTGAAAAGATAATCTATTTTTTGTTTCTCTGAAGCAAACCCATGTCAAAAATACCTTCTGTATACACACAAGATAAATCTGCCTGTATTTTTTGGTGGTCTTCTCCTCCAAAGGATCAAACTGTACATCTGTTTACTACATAAGTACTTGTGATAAGTGACAAGAAAACAGTAGACTCCTTAAAGTTCTCTTTGTGTGTACCTCTTACTCTGTTTTGGCTGCCTGTTTTAGTTTTCATGCAGTGTGATAACTGAGCATGATCAAATCTTGAGGTCCCTTCTAGGCAGTGTTAATGATTTTAGGCTTTATCTGGATAACAATGGGAAGCCACTGAAGAGTATTTAAATGGGGTACTTCAGTGACTTTATTTGAAGTTTGAAGCTGTCTCTCTCTGGATACTCTGAAGAATTCAGAGGAGAGTGTGAGGAGAAATAGACCCTTCTTTTCCAATCTGCACATCATCTTATGTGGGTTTATTGCTTTGATTAAGGCCTGTGTTTCTTTTCTTAGGTAACCCAGGTTTTCCCACCTTCTATGTGCCATTTGCAAAGGCTTTATATTCTTTGACAAACAGACGCTTTCCAGTTTGGATTATCAGTCATGCTGGGCATGCCATGGCCCCCAAAGACAAGAAGATTCTTACAACATTGGAGGGTATGTCCTTGTTAACATCTGCTTTCTTTTACAGTGAGTGGATGTTCATTGTTCTAGAAAGCCTGCTAAGGTTAACAGTTACATCAGTGGAAACCTCTGCTTGTGGCATTAGGTACATGGTGCCATATTTTGGTAATTTTAAGGTTTTTAGAAATATTTTAACTCTTCTGCAGGTGATTGTCTATAGAATTTGGGTAGATCAAACAATCTATGACTTACCTTCTTAGTTTACCAATTAGTGATCAACTTTTTGTTTTTTGATCACATGTTATTTTTCCAGAGTTGTAATAGGAGGAATGGTGGAGAAAAAGTGTTGTAAGACATGCTCTTTACTCTAAAGAAGTTTTCTTTTTCATGTTTAGGGAATAATTAAGTGACAGACTCTGGCCTGCTGATCATGTAGATACCTAAGAAATAAACAAAGGAGAAAACACAGTGTGGGTTAGAAAAGACTGTGTGGAGTAGGGTTTCTTAGTTTGGGCCACTATAGCAGAATACCATAGACTAGTAGCTCATAAACAATAGAAATGTCTTTCTCATGGTTTCTTGAGACTGGGAAGTCCAATATCAAGGGACTGGCAAATTTAGTGTCTGATAAGGACCTAATTCATACATGGCATTCTTCTTTCTGTGTCCTGTCATGGTGGAGAGACGAAGTAAGCTCTCTTGGGACTCTTATAAGGGCATTAGTACCATTCATGAGGGCTGCACCCTCATGACCCCATCCAATTCTAATTACCTCCCAAAGACCCTGCCTCTTAATACCATCACATTTGGAGGTGGGATTTCAGCATAAGAATTTTAGGGGGTTACAGACATTTAGACCATAACAGGGAGATTTGACAGTTGAGTAGGATTTGGATTTGTAGGGTGGAGGAGAGTACAGAGGTATAACAGGCAGAAGAAGTAGCATAGAAGGGTGTGAGATTTGGTGGGCATGTTACTGCTATGCAGGGCCAGTTTGAGAGGACTTTGAAAGCCGGGAAGAAAGCCAGGACTCCATGTGGTACACTGCTGCATAGCTTTTAAATGGCAGATATAATACATATTTTAACTTATGGGAATTCTAGCATGTTCACATTTCTAAAATATAAAAAATGAGAGAGAAAAAGAAAAACATAATTTAAATTCTATTCAAGGGCATTCTGTCCTAAGAGGTCCCCCTTAGTTAATCTGAGGTGAGAGAGGGTGGCTGTGGCTTCATTGCGTAGTTTGCTCCTGGTTCTTGAATGTTTCTCCTGTGGCATAAGCATCTTTTTATACTTACCGAGCTTCTAAGTTTTAAAGATATAGTATTATAAAGTTACATTTGTATGCTTTGTTATTATATATTCATGATTCTTTTAGACATTGATGTACAAGTTTGAATATACAAAAGCCTGTACTCTATGAATGATCTAAGTAAATGATATTCAAGGCTAGTTTTGATTATGTTTATTTTTAACTGTGTATTCTGACTTCAGCCTCTGGCCACCATATCAGATATAATGTTTTTGTTTCTATTTTAAAATTTGAATATAGTGACAATAAATATGATTTCATATGTGAACTCTTCTGAACACCCTCTAAAGAAGATTAATTTATTAATCTATTATTAATGTGGATAAATGTTCCATGTCAGATAAACAATATCAATTTATCTAGTTTTATATACTTTTTAACCTTATATTTTAGCACCAGGGAGTAATGTACAATTAGCACCCTTTTAGCACCAGGGAGTAATGTACAATTTATTTATTTTCAAAATGGATTAGCTTTCTTTATTGTATTTTTATATTAAAAAGTTATATGTGCTTAGTATTTAAAAATTAAGACAATATGGAAAACTGTGAATAAAAAAGTAAAAAAATTCATTGTTCTATAATTTAAAAGTTGAAAAGGAATGCTAAAACTTCATAATGTTTTGTTTTAATTATGCTTAAACATTTTCAACCCCAAGTCAAACAAACATTAACACCTTGGCACTGACAGATGAGAGTTTCCAATGCCTTTAACACTTTGTGCAATAGCTCAGGGGTTTTCTCCAGGCTGAAGTAAGCATCTGGGAACTAGAGCATGAAGGAGTATATTTTTGTGCTTTTTTTCCCCCCTATGACAATGTAATGATGAAGTGTGTACCTTAAACCATAGTAAAACAGTTACATTTGAATGTTTAGGTTTTTTTCCCCACAACATTTATTTTCTTCTTATTACCTATTCAGAAATTTTAGTTGGCATATGTTATGCACCAAGAAAATATTTAGTATAGAATGATTTTAAAAACAAATGTGGACTTCCAGTTTTAGCTCTGACGTGTAAAGTTTGGAATTCATCCCTTCTGTCCACACAACATGAAAAAACTGAACAAACTGAAAATCATGGTTTTTCTTAGACCTATCAGAGAATTGAGGTCACAGGACAAACTGCCACCTAACATCTGGAGAGAAAGGGGAATACAGTGAGGATCAGCTAACCTGAAGCAGAAGATACTAGAGCCATAGCCGGTAGCATACGTAAATGGTCATTTTGATGAACTGCTGGAGGTACAGTGCAGACTATTTTGAGAGTGAGAAACTTCTGTAAGCTTTGTTTTCGGGACTATCCCATTTTCATCGGTATTACCTCCAGGAACCCCATCAGGTTCTTTTGTGAAAATCTGTGAAAAATCCCCTAGAGTTTTTGTCAGGGGTGGAAGAAAAGTAACTATTTTGTAGTATGCCCAAAGCATTCTTAATAACAAAGGTCTACTTTTCAAGGGAAAAAGACCACCAGAGCCTTATCTAACCTGGGGGAAGGGCAGTTAGCCAACTCCAGCCTCCTTCTAACCTTCCTGTCTCACATACTTGAGGAAGAAAAAAAGGTGACAAACATTTTAGAACAGCGGTCTCCAACCTTTTTGGCACCAGGGACTGGTTTCATGTAAGATAATTTTTCCATGGGACAGGTGTGGGGGTGAGATGGGGGGAAGGGATGCGAGTGGTGGGAGTGGCTGTAAATACAGATGAAGCTTAGCTAGCTCACCTGCTGCTCACTTCCTGCTGTGTGGCCTGGTTCCTAACAGGCCACAGACCAGTGCTGGTCTGCGGCCCAGGGGTTGGGGACCGCAGCTTTAGAAGATCACAGCACAGAGACTCAGGCCCACTGAAAGACTGAGATTTAATCAAAAAGTTATAAGAAGCTTTCCTCCCCCATAATTTACTACCATATCAACAGGTCTCCAGTATAGTAAAAGTGGATCACAACTGTAAGAGCCGCAAGACACAAACTCTGCTTAAATACTTTGTAGGGAAAACCAAAGATAATAGGGAAGAAAAACACAAGGACACTACAGGAAACTGAAGCATCTGGCACCTATAGGTACAGCAAACATTAAACACAGCCCAGCTTCTAGCCACATTAACATAAAGCCTCACACTAAGGGTCTGTTTACCTCAGTTCCTATTACCCAATAACATCACATCCAGCTTTAAACAAAAAAATCATAAGACATTGTTAAAGGCAAGAAAAACCAGTCTGAAGAGACAAAGCAAGCATTAGAGCCAGATTCAGATATATACTTATTGCTGATTTTGGAATCATTAGATAGCAATTTAAAATAACTGTAATTATTATGTGGAGGACTCTAATGGAAAAAGTAGCATGCAAGAACAGATGGGTAATGCAAGCAGAGAACTGGAAACTCTTAAGAAACAAGCAAAAGGAAATAGTAGAAAATACTGTAACAAAAATGAAAAATGCCTTCAAGAGGCTCACCAGTAGTCTGGACACAGCTGAGAAAAGAATCATTGAGTTTAAAAATAGGTCAATAGACATTTTCCAAACTGAAATGCAAAGAGGAAAAAATAATAATAGTAGAAAAGAGTAGAATATCCAAGAACTGGGACAATTTAAAAAGATGTAACATATGCATAATTAGAATACCAGATGGAGAAGAAAGAGAGAATGGAGGAGAAATAGTTGAAGTACTTACTGAATTACTTAATGCCAGACACAAAACACAGCTCCTGGAAGCTCAGAGAACACTAGGGTAAGAAAATACTAAAAGTCTATACCTAGGTGTGTCATACTTACATTGCAGGAAACCAAAGACAGAGAAAATCTTGAAAGAGGGCAGGAAAAAGAACACCTTATCTAGAGAAGAACAAAGATGAAAATTACAGGGAACTTTTTGTCAGAAACCATTCAAGCAAGAAGAGAATGGAGTGAAATATTTAGTGTTGAAAGAAAAATACCACCAACCTAAATTTCTGTATCTAGTAAAATTATCATTCGAAAGTAGTGGCAAAATAAGTTTAGTTTTCTTATTCTAAATTAATCTGATAGCTGTTCAAAGTAATAAAAGTAACAATGTACTGGGTGATTATAATATTTGGATAAGTGAAATGAATGCCAGCAATGTTACAAGAAATGAAAGAGGAGAATTGTGAATATTCAGTATAATGTACCTGGACTAAGGTGAAGTGATGTAACATTACTTAAAATGGATTTAATTAAGTATATGTGGCAAATTTTAGGAAAATACTAAAAAAAAAAAAAAAAAATTTAAGAACTATAATTAAGAAGAGAGAAAATAGGATCATATAAAATATTTAATTAAAGCTAAAGAAAGTAGAAGAGAGGAAGATAAAAAAGAAACAAAGAATAAGTGTAACAAATAGAAAACATTTATAAACATGATAGATATTAATTCAACTGTATCAGTAATCCCTTTAAATGTGAATAGTGTAAATACACCAATTAAGAGACATAGACTATTAGAGTGGATTAAAAGAAGATCTAACTGTACATTGTCTACAAGAAACCCACTTTAAATGTAAAGATGTGGATAGATTACAAGTACAGGTTTGTCCAAAGATATATCACAGTAGCACTAATCAAAAGAAAGCTAGAATAGCTATTTTAATTTTAGACCAAGTGGACTTCAAAACCAGGAAAATGTCAGGGATAAAGAGGGACGTTACATAATGTTAACAGGATCAGTTCTACAAGGAAATACAAGAGTCCCACGTACCTAACAACAGAGGTCAAAATGCCTGAGGTAAAACTGATGGACTGTAAGGTGAAATAGACAAATGTATTATAACTGGAAATTTCAGCACTCATTTTTTTGTAATTGATAGATCCAGCAAACAGAAAGCCAATAATGATATAGTTGAACTGAACAGTACCATCAATCAGCTTGATCAAATTGACATTTATAGAGGACTTAATCCAACAACAGCAGAATACATATTCTTCTCAAGCTTACATGGAACATTCACCAAGACAGACCACATTCTGGGCCATAAAACACACCTGAACAAACTTAAAAGAGTATAAATCATACAAAGTATGCTCTTAGACCACAATGGAATTAAACTAGAAATCAACAACAAAAACATACCTAAGAAATCTTAGATATTTAGAAATTAAACAACACACTTCTAAATAACACATGGGTCAATGAAGGTTCAAGAGTAATTTAAAAATATTTTGAACTAAAGAGTGTAAAAACAACTTATAAAAATTTATGAGATATAGCAAAAGTAGTGCTTAGAAGGAAATTGATAGCATTGACTGCATATATTATAAAAGAAGGAAGATCCAAAATCAGTAATCTAATCTTCCACTTTAGGAAGCTAAAGAAGGACCGTTTAGGCCTAAATCAAACAGAAGAAAAGAAATGATAAAAATGAAAACACAAATCTATGAAATTGAGAACAAGGAATCAGTAGAAACACAAATCTATGAAGTTGAGAACAAGGAATCAGTAGAAAAAAATCAACAAAACCAAAAGCTATTTCTTTGAAAAGACAAATAAAGTTAATAAACTTATAGCCAGGGTAACACAGGGGGATAAAAGAAAAGACACAAATTACCAATATCAGAAATGAAAGAAGAGTCAGCACTACTGATTTTATAGATATTAAAAGGACAATAAACTTAGATGAAATCGACCAATTTCTTGAAAGACACAAACTCCCAAAAGTCATACAGGAAAAATAATCTGTATAGGCCTATATATATATGAAAGAAATTGAACCACAAAAGCTGGATAAGGATCATTCAAGAAAAGAAATTACAGGCTAATATTCCTAATGAACACAGATGCAGAAGTTCTCAATAGATTGCTAGCAGACTGAGTTCAACATCATGTTAAAAAGATCATAATCAAGTGGGATTTATCCCTGTGATGCAAGAATGATCAGCGTATGCAAATCACTAAATGTCATACCACATTAAACAGAATAAATGAAAAAAAATCATGTAATCTTTTCAATAGATGCAAAAAAACAGTTGACAAGATTTAACATTTTTTCATTATTAAAAACTTTCAACGAGTTTGGCATGGAAGAAATGTATTTCAACATAAGAAAGGCCATATATGACAAGCTCACAACTAACATCATATTCAACAGTGACAATTTGAAAGCTTTTCCTCTAAGATCAGGGTGCCCATGCTCACGACTTTTATTCAACATAGTACTGGAAGTCCTAGCCAGAGTAATTAGGCAAGAGAAAGAAATCAAAGGCATCTAAACTAGAAAGGAACAAGTTAAAATGTCTGTGTTTGCAGATGATATGATCTTGTATTAAATGTGTAGAAAAGACTTAATGACTCCACCAAAAATCTGTGAGAACTAATAAATGAATTCAGTAAACTTGCAGGATACAAAATCAACATATAAAAATCAGTTGCATTTCTATACACTAACAATAAAGCACATTTACAGCAGCATCAAAAATTTAAAAAGACAAATACCATGTCCTATCAATTATATGTAGAGTCTTATAAAGTTGAACTCATAGAAACAGAGTAGAATGATGATTGCCAGAGGCTGGGGAATAGGGGAAAGAGAGAAAAACTATAGAACAAAACCTCTTCTGAATATAGATGTAAAAATCCTCACAAAATATTGGCAAATTGAATCCAACAATGTATAAAATGAAATAAAAGCCACAACCAAGTGGAATGTATTCCAGGTATATGAAGTTGGTTTAGCATTTGAAAATCGTTTAATATAATCCATCACATCAACAGGCCAAAGAAGAAAACCATGTTGCATCAATTGAGGCAGAAAATACATTTGACAAAATATAATTCAGAGGGGAACTTCCTCAATTTGATATAGAATGTCTGCAAAAAACCTACAACTGACACAGTACTTAATAGTGACAAATTGGATGCTTTCCTCCTAAGATAGGGAACAGGCAAGAATGCCCCCTCTCACCACTCCTTTTCAACATCATACTGGAATTCATAGCTAGTGCAATAAGACAAGAAAAGGAATTGAAAGGCATACAGATTGGGAAGGAAGAAATAAAACTATCTTTGTTCACAGATGACAGTATTGTCTATGTAGGAAATCCCAAAGAATCAACAAATAAAACCTTTTGGAATTAATAAGCAATTACAGCAATATCACAGGATACAAGGTTAATATACAAAAGTCAATTGCTTTCCTATTTAGCAGCAATGAAAATTGGAATTTAAAATTAAGAACACTTTACATTAGAGCGAGGGTGTATTTTGAAAGGTACGCGAATATTGATTACTTAACAATGAAAGATTTTAAGAGCATTAATGAAATGAAACTGAACATACAAATTGTGTTGCCTTGATTAAAAACATCTATTTCTTGGTTGGATTTTACTCAAAACAACCACCACCACCAAAAAAAAATCTATTTCAACAACCGTCATATTGAATGAAATGTGACTGAAAGTGAATAAAATGTATAACAGATACTTGCTGTGCTGTGAAATATTATTAAAGAGACCTTTTTATTGTGTTATTTCTTTATATATGCCACAAATTAGCAGTTTAATACAATAGAGTTTCCTTCATCAGGAAGTTTATATGTCTGTTTAGAATGTGCTTTTGCTATCTTATGTTTGGAAAACGGAGCTGCTGAAAGAATTCTTCCTAGAAAACAAGCTCGTTTAATATGCTCAACTTCCAAAAGTTGCTGGCTGTCCTGGCCTGTTAATCTGAACTCTGGCAAGAGAAGAGGCAGCCAAAGACAAGGAGCTAGGAAGTGGTGCAAACACCGTCAAATACTAGTGAAGGATGATCCCTCTTCTTCTGTTGTGTTCAAACTTCTTAATAATGAGTAGCTAGTATGTCTTATTCTTATATTCCTACCTTGATGAGAAAAGCCATCCACAGTAGACAGAAGCTATACATTGAATTACTTAATCAGAACAAGATTGAGCAATCACAGTGAGCTATCTGAAGTCATGCTAAAGATGGAAACAGAACATGCTTAGTGAACAGAACATGAATAGCAACTTTGAAGGTTGAAAATGGTCTCGAAGGATCACCCTAGGTCAGGGGTTCTCAAACTTTGGCATGTATCAGAATCACCTGGAGGATTTATTAAAACATAGATGTCCTGGGACCACATTTTTGGAACCACTGCCCTAGATCTTCATCCATAAATGCTGATGAGGAAAACCAGTAGAAAGTATCTATTATGTGTCTGACTTTCTAGGAAATGTCTTTAATTCTTGTTTTACATTAACACCTTATTATGTATAACTTTACTTTGAGTATGCTTATTGCTGTTTGGGCTGCCTGTATACTATTGAGTTAATAACTTAGTAATTAGAGCCTGGGTTCTTTGCTATCTAATGAAAACAGTGCCATCTAGAGGCACTGGCCCAAAGGGTCACCACAAGGCCAAAGCAAGCTGTGGTTTCTGGAGGGGGTGTAAGGGCAACTTGTCATCATCAAGAATTTATTGACATCTTAGTAGGTTATTATGTGTGGTGCTTCAGGGGTATCAAAGAGACATGCCAGTCTTCACCTTGTAAGTTAGTGACTTTCTATCTGTGTTCTGAGTAGCCCAAAAGTTCTATGAAGGCTAAGTGGGGCTCTGGGCTTTACTAGCCCCTCATTCAACCAGAACAGTTCTACTTTCATCTGTTTTACATATTGGAGGTTATGTTTGCAAATGTATGCTATAATAGATTGCTTTGGATAGACAGGACAGATCTATTATTTGCCAACCAAGATTATTATCCTAAGGTACTGGTTTTCTGACATGCAAAATATGGTGTGAAAAAATATGTAATCATTGAGAAAAAAAGCATAAGCTATAACCACACATCAAATGTTGAAAGTATGTTTTGCTTTGTATTAGCACATTAAAATTATGAACAGTTGGAAATAATATTGTAATTGTACATTATCACAATTATAAATTGAATATAATTGGGAGAACAGATGTTCAACAATATCAGAGGGGATGATTCAAGAAAAAAAAACATGCGAAAAGAAAATTTAAGGAATTAGAAGTGTAAACTGGCTTTGATTTACTATAGAGTCAGCTTACTTGATGAGAAATACTATTTCAAGTCATTTATACAAAAAGTATAAAATAAAAGCTACAAATCATGCTGGTTTAGTTTTAGCAGATAAAAACATTACCTAAAAAAGTTATACAATCTTTCAACTAAATTATGAGTTTGAATGATGCTTGTTAAAAGAAATAATAAACTACTTGCACTGCAGTCCCCCAAAGAGAAAGAAACCAATGGAACTTTCTCTTTTGTCAGGACTGGGAATGGCAGAGGAACATGGGGGTAAGATGGGATGACTAGATGAGCTCAAGTCAGGGATAATCAGGCAATCAAATCTTAGGGCTCACAGTCCCTAGAAATGAGAGCAGCTAAGTCTCTAGGTTGGAAGAAGCAGAAAACCAAAGGACAGAGCAAGAGAGAAGTTAGGAATTAAGCAAGTCCCAGGGCAGACAGAGGCCTTAGCATTGAAGTTCTTGGGCTATAACAGACCAGATTGTGCTGCCCCTCTCTTTGCAATCAGTAGGTATCTTCTCACTGATCACAGAACAGAGTCCAGTGTGTCGTTCAGTGTCCTACTTCATCTAGACTCAACCTTTCTTTCTAACCTTATTGCTACTTCTTCCTATAACCACAAGTAGCCATAGAACTTAAGGCTGTTTCCAAAATAATGCCTTACACTTTTTATGCCTTTTGCTTTTATTGTTTGCTAAATGTATAACATATTCTCCATGCTGAATCTCTCTCCTGTTCCCATATTCTCCTGTTGAAGTCCTTAGCATATCATTGGTTTTAGTCAAGTGGAAAGCATAATTTGATGACCCTGGTTTTCACCATCTGTTTGGAGAATAATAATTAAAAATTATTTTATAATACATATGCTTAGGGTTTACAAAGGTTTTTTTTTTCCAAAGTCTTGCTCTGTTGTCCTAGGTAGAGTGCAGTGGCGTCATCATAGCTCACTGCAACCTGAAATTTCTGGGCTCAAGAGATCCTTCTGCCTCAGCTTCCCAAGTAGGTAGGACTGACTACAGGTGCCCTCCACCATGCCTGCCTAAGTTTTTGGTTTTGGTTTTTTTGAATCTTTAACAAAGCAGACAACAATATACACTGGGGAAAAGAATCCCTATTCAATAAATGGTGCTGTGAAAATTGGATAGCCACATGTAATTTTTCTAGTTTTGGTAGAGACAGGGTCTCGCTCTTGCTCAGGCTGCTCTCGAACTCCTGACCTCAAGCGATCCTCCTGCCTCAGCCTCCCAGAGTGCTAGGATTACAGATGTGAGCCACCATGCATGGCCAAATTTTTTTTAAGTATAGTAAGATAGCAATATTAAATAGAATGCTTATCAACCATCCCCTCAGCATGATGCCTACTTTGAGAGCTAACAGAGTTGCACCAGTTGTTAGGTACAGGGAACTTACAGAATTCTTAGGAAGCTGGGGCTGGATGAAGCCTAAACCATGAAAATGTACTTTCACATCAGCTTAGTAAACTAAGGGGACAGTTGCGAAAGGAAGGCCTTTTGGATCAGTGAGTTAAGCATAAAGAATTAGGGACCACAGTTCTCATCCAACTGCTTCACTGATGTTTAGCATGAACCTAGAAAGTCCTTTGAGGCTTCTCTATTCCATGGAGTAATAAAGAAATGAATGCTGGCTTTCCCAATAAAAATAGATGTAAGATATCTAGGAACAGCATATAAAAGCATTCCTATGTTTTTTAATCTATTTTGAGAAATTTTTAAAAACTTAGAAAAGTACAGTTATGTAATAGTCCAAGATTCTATTACTCACAATTGACTGTTAACACTGCCATAATTATTTCGATATTTTTTGTTAAAAGAATAAATGAAATGAGACAGTACAGGAAAGTTTTTGTCTTCTTTGTATCCCATTTCCAGTGCTACTATCATGAATTTACTTCATGTCTCTTTTTATGGTTTTTGTTATGTGTATGTATGATGAACAACATATGATTCTGTTTTGTGTGTTTTAAATTTAAGGAGTGAACTATATTTTCATCTTGCTCAAAGCATTCTTTATGAAATATTGTTTCTAGCCTTTTAATTTTCACATGCAAGTTGTTTAGTTAAAATTATTATTAAGATACAGCTTTGGAGTAATGATGAAGCCCAGGATGAAAGAGTTTAGTAGTTGAGCAGTTCTGGTGTGAGATGTCAAGAGTTACTGTCTGCAGACTCAGAGGCTCATATAGTGCCAATCTCCAATCTTGTCCATTCTGTAGACTGACTTGTGATTATAGTTTGGTGAAAATAGTTAAACTTATGCATTTATATTCAATGTGTAGCTAGATACACATATATGGGAATAATAGTTAAATATATGGTTAAATTTAGACTGGTATGCATGGATTCAAATACGTAGTTAAATGTATACATTTATAGTAATGTGCATGTAGTAAAGAATATCTTCTAGTTATTTATCTTGGGTAGTTTGGAGAAAAGTAAAGTACTTTTTATAAATCCAAAGGGGCATTATCTTTCTGTTGTGATCCAATAAAACTTTGTTCTTTTCTCAAGCAAAATGCTTGAGATACTTTAGCATTTTATAATTGTGTTTTTATCCATGTCTATTTCCTCTTACTAGACTGTGGCCTTCTTGAAAGCAAGAGTTATATATAATATAATATAATATAAAATATAATATATATTATATTTTTATCTGTATTTTCAGTATTACCAAGGCCCAGTTAGTTACTATTTTCTGTCAGAGTAGTCAATTTAGTTCATATAAAATGAAAGAAAATAATAGTTATCAGATTTACCCATGTCGTGAGGCTATAAGGGATGCATAATATCTTGATTTAAAATTGACAACAATTTTAATAAGTGGAGCATTGAATTTGAACAATTAGATGAAAAGTAAATGTGAAGTACTAGTATTATTTAATTTCTCTATGAACTACTTCAGAACAGGTTCTATATACCTTTTGCAATAAACTCTAGAATTGAGAGATGAGCTGTGAAGTGAATCCAATAGAGATGAATCTAAGAAATAGGCTCAGGTTCTCAGAGGGAATTGTCAGTATCATATTTAGGACCATTTATTGGTAATGATATGGTGAATTGGATTATCTGTCAATTCAGACAGTTCTCAGTTTCAAAACAGATTGCCTTCCAAATGTGCTTAGTTGATTGTAACTTGGAGTACATTTTCCCTATAAGAAGAATGGTATAAATGATTTCCATATTATCATTCTCCTGATTTTGATACAATTGAATGTAATTTTTACTACATTTTATGGAGAGTAAGTTGATAATTACTAGCCTTTTTTCAGAGTATATTAAAATAATAGGAGTGAAAATACATAGTCAAGCATATAGTCTCTTAACCTTTCGTTTTTGCTAGCAAAATAATGTCTAGTATTTTATGTGCTAGTAAAATTAAAAAATGATAAAGCACATTTAAAATTTCTATCATTGTTTATTTATAGAAAGTACTTTTTCCATTAATCTCATTACTTTAGTAAATACTAACACATAATGTGTGTATCTTGGAAATCTACTAGGCAGTTCCCAGAGGTAAAGTCAGATCTACTTCTGAAATATTCTGAATTATAATGCTCATTAAAGTTTATCTGAAACATAATGTTTTAGGACCTTATTAATGGTGTCAGTGAAATTTTAAAATGTTTACTGCATTTAGCTCATTTTCCTTATCTTTGGTCTAACCATGTAAATGTTCTTGGTGTATTTTGAGGAGAGGACTTAAATGACAAGAATTGAAATGACAGCAATCATAGCTTTTATTTATCAGTTTATACCGGACACTTAAGAGCTCTAAGAGGCTAGCATTATTATTTCTATTTTATTTTTTTTTATTTTATTATTTTTTTTATGAGCCTATTTCTATTTTATATATGAGTAAACTAAAGCCCAGGTTAAAGGATTTGCCCAAGTCACACAGTTAGAGGAGTGCTGAGCTGGGGTTTAGACCCAGACTTATCTTATCTCCAATGCCCTTGATTTTTGTTCTACACCTACTATACCAGTGAAAGGAAGACTTGGACATTTTGAAACACTATGTATTTTGAAAAAGAACTCAGTAATCAAATATTATTGGTATCATGGAATGATTTGATCACTTTTGGATAGAGTGATTTGAGAAGCAGGGTAGAAACTATTCAAACCTGTGTGTAATATTTAATGAATAAAAATGTGAATTTCGAGTCAGGTTTCAGATTCTATCTCTTCCCCATTCTGTTTTATGCGGAACTTCCTTCTTAAGTAGAGAATGAATTCTGGGCTGACCAGGGAAGAAGGGTTAGGGCAGAACATGTCTTACCTGGGAGATACTAGTACCTCGGAAATGAGAAGTAAGCCTCATTGACTCAATTAAAAGCTTTACAATAACTGTGTCTGACTTTGGGGAACAGAGATAAGCAAGACATGAAGTGTAAACTAGGAGCAAATAGGAGTAGTAGTGTGAGATAAACAGATGTGTGGAAACTGAGAGGAAGGCTACTTTACTCCCCACATAATGAATCACAAAAAGGCTTCTCAGAGGAGATAACACTTGCTGCAAGTATGAAGAATGATTAGGATTTAGACTAGCCAGGGGAGATTAGCACTGAAGGAAAAAATGTACAGACAAAACTGAAGAGCAGTCCTTCATAATGAATTTGGGGTGCCTTTTTAATGAGCCACACAGATTATAATTTATATCAATACCTTTCAGGAGTCATGAGAGCAAGAAATTTAGTGTTCCGGTGATTCAAATTTTAGAAAGCAGTTGACTACCTTGTGATGTTTTGAAATATTTCACCCTGTTATTAGGTTGTGTGTATGTTCACGGGGAAAACCTGTTGAAGTTTTCTATGCTTATACAGTATTAGAGCTGGCAGCATCCTTAGAAATCATCTAGTCAGTTCATGTTTTCACTCAATAATATTTACTGTGTACTAGTCACAGAGGACACAGATGAAAAGATGGACCTTGCCTTCAAGGAACTAACAGCCTAAGAGAGGTAATAAACATATAAATAGACAATTTACAAGTTTGATGAAAGTGCTATGATGAAAGAGTCAAGTATTGTTTAAGTACAGAGGAGGGCTCATTCATTTTTCTTGAGTATTCACCCGGTAAAGTTTTAATTACATCTTAAAAAATCTAGAAAACAATTTATTTGTAACAATAAGAGAGGATATTTCAAGTCAGGGCTGTGCTGGTTAAAAGGAACAGTTTATAACATTTCTACTTAAATTTTTCAGTCCAAGTTCTTAAGCAAACAAAGATTATCTAAAATAATGAAGGAGTCATTGACTTGGAAAGTCATGGACTTTCTTAGTTGTCTATTAATGATATAAGTTAGCCTGAACCAGTGGTTCTCAGTGTGTGGTCCTGGGATCAGCACATCAACATCTCCTGGAAACTTAGAAATGCAAATTGTCAGCCCTCAACCCAGACCAACTGAATCAGAAACTCTGGTGGCGGGACCCAACAATCTGTTTCAATAAGCCTTCCAGGGAATTCTGGTGCATGCTCAAGTTTGAGAACCACTGGCCTAAGCTAACATTACTTCATTGAATAGTCGAAAGCTCTTGGGCTTTGAGGACAAAAAGACCTGGATTTGAATGTCACCTCTCCCACTTAATAGGTCTGTGACTGTTAGTCTGTAACCATGTCTATGAGCATTGGGATTTTCACCTATAAAATGAAGGTATTGATGATAATACTTTCTTTCCAAGGTTGTTGTGTGAGGATTGATTAATATAAATTGAGTGCCTAATACTATAGCTGGCACACTGTAGACTTTTGAAGAATGGTAACTACTACATCATTTTTGTGTTCATTTTTAAAGATATTTTTACAGTGTGATTACTTTCACTTACTGAATGAAAATATGCTCATATCTTTGCTTTTAGATCCAAATGCTCAAGAAATTACGGATATCTATGGACTGAGTGGTCAAGTAGAACACAAACTAGCTTTCCTGAGAACTCATGTGCCAAAGGAAATGAAGCTTGTGCTCATTGGCCATTCAGTAGGCTGCTATCTTTCTCTCAAGATGTTGAAGCGTGACCCTGAGCTCCCAGTAAGTACGCCGTAGGGGGTGACTGTGGGTGCTTGATTATGTACCTGCACAGATCCTCCTCAGCTTGCCTTTGCCTTTTTGTCTCTCGTTTACTTGATAAATAGAACTGAGAAGGAGATATTTGGAAACTGCCTTTGTCCTTATGTCCATATTACCATGGGCTTGCGTGAGTGCACGTTCATGCAGTTCCCGTAATGTTCCAAAGAGTAATGCTGAAGGAGATAGGAATTTTCTAAATGAATGCCTTTGGATCTTAGGTTATCCTGAGTTCTTATGTTACATATCACTTGCTGTCTTTTTTAAAAAGGAATATTGAAGACCTAGACAAGAATCTTTCTTTTTTGGGAGAGTATTTTACAAATATTCATGCCTACTTTCAAAAGGAAGGAAATGTATTATATCATCATCACCATTGTTCGTAGGCAAATAGCTATCTTTATGGAATACTAAATCTTTAATTCATAAGTCTGGATCCTTACCTGTTCTATAGCCTGGCTACCTTTTTGAGACACACATTTATTCATTTATTCACAAATACTTATTGGGTGCCACTGTGTGCCAGATATTAAATGAAGCACTAGAGACACAAAGACCTATTAAAAGTGCCCAGGAAAGCGAGTGAACTACAAGGGATTTAAAACAAAGCAAAAACTTAGGCTTTCACTAACATGTCCCATTGAAATGACCCATTGAATGATTGCGATTCACAGGATAATTTATTTCTTCATTCAACAAACATATATTAAGCCCTTGCCATGTGTTAGGCACTGTGCTGTGTTTTCAGGATATCCCAGTGAATAAGACAGTCTTTGAGGTAAGAGAGCCTGGAGTCTAGTGGAGGAGACAGACTAACCAGTAGGTGTGATACCAGCTGTCTTGTGTAAGTACAGGGTGTGTGGGAGCGTGGAGTGCTGTTTAATCGAGTAATCAAGTCAAGATAGGAAGTATGGCCTCTCTGTCCTAGGATTTTGACTTCTCTCACTCCATGTGATAAAAAATCTCTAATGGGGTATTAGAGCTCACTAGGTGTTTGCCGCTTTTCCCGCCAGCTTTACATGCTTACTTCTTACAATTGCCCTTGGAAAAAATACAACTGTAGCCTCCTTGGCTATGATTTATAATACCAAGTGTAGGCTTTTAATTTTCTCTTATTGAGTATAAGAAAATGTATTTTTCATTTTAAATGTGAATTCAATAAATTGAAGATTGTACTCTATTCACTGTATTATTGCTTCTATTAATACTCTGTTGGGTTTTTTTCCTTAGATAAAGCATCTTAATCAGAAAGCAAGCTTTATTTTTGCTTTTAGCATTTTGCATGGCTTCTGATCTCTTTTGTGCCTTTGAAATCTCTTCTGATACTAGGTTATGTGGTTACATCCTTACAGTGTTAAGCCCTTTCTCTTAGTGGTTCTGCTGTGAACTCAGTTGCTGTGAGCTCTGGCTCTAGAGCCAGGATGCCTGGGTTCCAGTACTTGCTGTAATTGTTTTGTCTGTGTGACCTTGGACAAGTTATTGAGTCTCTACTCAGTTTCCTCATCTGAAAAATGGGTATAAATAGTGTGTTCTTCAAAGCATTTTTGTGAGGAATTATATAAAGTATTAAGAATGGCACCTGGAACTTAAAAGTTCCATGTAAGTATTAGCTATTATTATTATTATGGAAATGACACTAGAATCATTGGCTCGGTCATTAGGTTAACTACTGTATTAGTTATCTACTGCTGTGTATCAAATTATCCCAAAACTTAGCAATGTAAAATGATATACCTTATTTATTCACAGTTTCTGATCAGAAATCTGGCCACAGCTTAGGTGGATTCTTTGCTTAAGGATCTCTCACAAGATTGTTGTCTAGGTGTCTTCTAGGGCTGTAGTCTCATCTGAAGACTTGAATTTGAGATGGATCTGCTTCCAAGCTCACTCATATGGTTGTTGGCAGATTTAGTTCCTTGAGAGTTGTTGGACTGAGGGACTTAGTTCATTAATGGCAGGAGGCTACCCTCCTCAGCGTGTCCTTTCTAGCTCCCTTCGTCAGAGCAAGCCTGGGAGAAGAGCTAGAGAGAGAATCTGCTGGCAAGATGAAAATCACAGGCTGTAACCTAATTACAGAAGTGACATCCCATCACTTTTCCCATATTCTTTTTGTTAGAATCAAGTCACTAGATCCAGCCTACACTCAAGGAGAGGGAATTACACAAGGGCATGAATACTAGGAGGTCACTGGGAGCCATATAAGAAGCTCCCTACCCCCCCACTCCAGAGTTAAGAATTCATTTGTGTGGTGTGGAGATAAATAAAAATTCAGATGCTGAATATACTTTCTGGTATAGGCAACGACTTGGTCCTGTCAAATAAAATGTAGGAAACTGATATGAAATATATTAGTTGTTCTAGGTACCTGAAAAGCTTTCAAAACATTAAAAAGGATACTTGCACATTTGAAATAATAATAGCATTACTAGTCTATAAACATAGGGAAGAAAATACTCATTTCTGAATTCTTCACAGTCTATTAACTTAATCACAAATGATCGGTTCTTTTGGTTTTTGTTTGTTTGCTGCAGACCTATTTGGCATGTGATGCATGGTTTATCTTTTGTGTATTTGAAAATAGTTGTTCAACACATTTATTTTGAGTCCTTCTTTTTTGAGCTTGCATTCACAATGTTGGGAAGGAAATACAATGCATCTTAAGGTTATTATATCTTATAGCTTCTTCAGCTTCATAACTTTCTAATTATTGTTCTGCTTTCAGGTGTCTTTGCTTTTGCAGGAATAGTGGTGAAAAGGGGAAAAAAGATTAAACGTGAGCTTAACCTAATTTATTTGCAGAGACATAACTCAAACTGTGATTATAGGGTTTTCAAGAGAGCCATATGAAACTGTGTTTTATCTTCTTAAAAAGGGTGTGTTCTAGAAAATAAGCTGTGCAATAAATTGTCCAAAAGGTTGCCTCTTTTTTGGGAGGAGGGGAGCAATGAACATCTGTATGATTTTTTTTATTATTATTCAGAAGCTTTATCTGGTTTCAATTAAGTACATTGCTGAAATTCCCTCCCCCCGACCCCTTTAAACACCTGGGCCAGTTAATATTGGTGGTGTGATCCCTGCCAAAGTGTTGAAATATCAGTGTCTCTGGGCTACTCTAAGACAACACAGTGCTTGCATGCCTGAAGTTAGCATGACATGCTTCATTTAAGATGCATTTGACAATCAAGTAAGTTTGCGTATGCCAGAGTGTTACAATCCTTAATCGTTTTGCCAAAAATAAGTTAGCTGTTATGTTTTATAACATATGAAGTGTGATAATAAGAAACTTATGTTTCCATCTCTTGTCTTATTTTTACCAGAATATTTCACTCCCATAACATTTTGAGGTCTTACATGTAGTTTAGTAGCTGGTTTATTTGGTTTTATTTTGGTTTGGTTCTTTGTAATATTTTTGTAACTAATTATTCCTTTGGTCTCAAATCATTTTAAGAGACTTATTGTATATGTCAGATATGTTCTCTGACATATATTTTAATATAATGAAAAAAATAATTGCTTCTTTTTAAAGCTGGTATTTAAACCTTTTTATTTCTTTAAACAAGTTTGATCCATAAAATCATAGAAATTCTTCAGATATTTTGACAGTAATGTCCAGTATAGGGAATTTAAAAAGAAGCTTGAGAAAATATGTAATTGGAAGACTGTTAAATAGTAGCTGTCATGGACTTACAATAATAAACATAATTGTTTTTAGACTCATGGATCTTACAACTGAGATAGGCTTTAAAGACAATCTAGCCCCATCTTTCATTTTGTAGGTGGAAAGTGAGACAAAGTTACTTTGCGAGCATTCAGCCTTGGCTCTGTCTGAATCCTGGGGTGGGATACGCTTATATTAGCTGTGGATATAAGGAGAATCTAAGAAGATGTCTGGTGGCTGTTTCAATCTTTGGATAATAGCAAAGCCTACAGATACTACCATGTTCCCCTGCAGTGTACCCAACTACTAAATGCGTGGGACTCGCAGCTCCAGAAGTAGGAGACCCATGAATGCTCTAGCAACCTGAGGTGGGGGGCAAATGACATGGAAACAAAAAAGCTGTAGTCTCTACTACTAGAATCTTGTTTCTCTCATCATTCATCCTCTCTGTGTTAAAAACGTACTGTCTGATTTTGCCAATAAATTGTTTGCATGAAGTTCAAGATTGGCAGTTGAAAGCCCTTGATTCTAACCGGGGGTCTGCACTGAGTTGTGGGGTGACCTTTCCAGTATTTTAACTTTTATTTTCCTCTAAGGATTTATATAACATTCAATGATAACACATCCTTTCCTTCCAAGGATATCAGATCTTCATAACTTTTTTTTTATATTATTTGGCCTTTCTTGGGGAAAATGCACAACAACATAGAGCTTCCTTTGTCTGTCTGGTTGGTAATAATATCTTCTCTCTAAATGAAATTTCCAGATTACTTAAACTCACTCCTTCAAGCGCCAGAGTATTTTGTCCAATTGGATAAAAATCTGTCTAAAATATTATTATCTCACTTTTTCAGCAATGCATACTGACTAATAGAGGAATCTGTTCTTAGTGATTCAAGGGCAATGATAATAGCACTATCGTTTTGATATGTGCTAGAATAAAATGTAATAGTCAGAGGGATTTTGCATATGTCCTGAAATTTCTTAGGTGATAGTGCTTGTTCTTTTTTTAAAAAATTTCTCTTATGTGTCTATTTTATAGTTTTTCTATCTCTTCTCTCAGTGTTTAGGTACCATTTCTCTTCTCTTCTTGTAGTTTATTGCTACTAGTTTGCTATGGGTAGAGAAAACAGATAACCATGGTGTAATTTTTCTTAGTAAGAATGAAGAGGTCCTAAATAAAGATACAAGAGTAAAATTGACAAAATTAAATGCGTGGGTATCATTATCACTGACAGCTTTTTTTTTTTCTTTTGTTTCTTTGGTATCCTCAAAAAGGATGTTTTGGGTGTTTTAAATACTCAAAATTTGAGAGACTTAAAATAATTTATAACTATAGCTGAGAAGCTTAAAAAACTTTACTAGAAGACTTAGAATAGCATAGTAGATCTTGTATGTGTTGATTCAGGAGTACACCTCATCTATACTAGGGAAAAAATATATTCAAATATTCTGCCAACAGTGAGATTGTTGAGACTGTTTGTGGTTCACTTACACTATTCTGCTGAACCTTCATGTCTACAGTCAAAGTTGCACATGCTTGTAAGAAACGTTCATGTGATATCACTAAGAGATAATCTAGAGGGAGGGAGAAGAATAGGAGATAATTCATTTGTCATAGTAAATGTCAGAGTCCTGTCCCTAGATTAAGTGATAAGAAATGGAAGACAAAATGAAGTATTACTGTAAGTAAGACTCTGAATGTTTTGAGAGAGGTGTCTACCAGCTAGGAAGCTCAGGAAAAGCTTCATGGAGGAGCTTTTTTGAACAAAACATTTCTTCAAAAACAGCGTATTACTGAAGGATGAGTAGTAACTAGAAGTAGGGGATTTGATGTGGTGGTGGTGGGGGGGTTGCTATGCATTCTAAGCAGTGGGGACAGTACTAAGAAAGAGAACTGGGTTTTGTCACTGGGCACTGGAGAGAGCAGTGGGTGGTCTGGTTGGATTGCAGCATAGTGTGCCTGAAGGGTGCAGTCAGCTATGAGAACCCAGGCTGATAGAGGTGGAGGAACAAAAAAGCTGGGCTAGGGGGTTTGGACTTATTTTATGGACAGCAGGAAGCCATCGAAGGATCTCTGATGATAACAGTCATGCATCAGGTAAATTAATTTCTCAGAGAAAAGGAGAGAGTGTGTAGTGCAAAAAATGAGCAACCAGGTGATAGGCAAGTAGAAATAATGAAGACAATGTCCAGGATAAAATTATCCAGGGGGATTGTTGAGAAAAGAAAGAGGTCATAGATGTATATTGGGGGAATGACTTCATTTGGCATAAAGGAGGATGAAAAGGAGGAAGCAGAGAAAGGCAGAAGGTTTAGTGATTTTCCGAACAATTGGCTGTAGGCCATTAATGTATCCCAAAATCATTTCAGTAGATTGTAACCAGTGCATCAGTCCAGATAGAGTCAACTATGCTACAGTAACACAATGGCAGTGGCTTTTAACAACAAAGATTTGTTTCTTGCTGATGATACCAATCCTTTGAGGGTAAGGCTGCCCCTGTGTAGTTTTCTCCATGCAGTCTTATTCCAGAATCCAGATTGATGGAGTAGCCTCTATCTGGAATATTCTAGTCTCGTGGCAGAATATAAAAAGGAAATAGTGAACTACACACTGCATTTTAAAACCTCTTCCTGAATGTGACGTTGTTCGCTCCTCACATTTCATTGGACAGAGCAAGTCACATGACCAAGTCTGCCTTGAATGAGGCTGTAAGGTATAATCCTCCCCAGAGAAGGGAGGCATATATTTGTGAACAATAAAATAGCCTTTAAAAAAATATCTGTAATAAAATAGGGTAAAATAGAAAATATTTATGCTGTAATAAATATATGTATTATAAAGCTTTTGTTTTACTTTTTATGAGTGTGTTGATATTTCAGATTACAATATAATGTATATCTTACTATGAGTCAAAGTAAAAAAGTTTGAAACCATTAATCTAGACTAGAGTATACCACAGAAGCTAAGAGTAGAGAAATGAGAATGTTAAAAAAAAGGTGAAGTTATATGGGGGATTAAAGATGGCCATTCCATTCCTCTCTCATGAGGTGAAGTCTATTTTCCTTCCCCTTTGAGTTTAGGCTGGGCATGTGACTTGCTTTCACCAATAAGATACAGTGGAAGTGATGTTCTGGTACTTCCAAGCCCAGACCTTAAGAGGACTGGGAGCTTCTATTTCTTCCTTCTCAGAAGCCAGCTGCCATGTAAGAAGTCCAACTACCCCACCATCCTATAAAGAAGCCCAAGCTGGCCACATAAGAGGATCATGAGGCAGCATACATGTGAGTGAAACCTTCTGGTACCTTCCAGTCTAGCCCAGCCCATCCCATCCACCACTGAATGCAGCCAGAGGATTGAACCCAGCCAACACCTTATGGAGCAGAAGAACCATCCAGCTGAGCCTTGTTTGAATTCCTGACCCACAGAATCATGAGAAAGAATAATCATTGTGGTTTTAAACCATAAGCCTGGGGTTTGTATGTTATTTAGCAGTAAACTTAACCCAGGTAACAGAGTTGAGTATAACAAAGGTTGAAGACTTCAGGCTTTTGGTATAAGTAATTGGAGGGTTATTGATGACCTTGAAGAGAAAATTTTTAGTGAATTAATGGGAGAAGGAGGCTTTAGGAAGTTAGGTGATAAATGGAGTGAGCCAGGAATTGGTCACTGAAGGAGAGAAGACTAGAAGATAATTTAAGGAAGAAGATGGTCAAGGGAACATTTTTTTTCCTGTATGTGGAAGAGAATTTAACATATTCTGAAAGAAATAGCCCATGCAGACAGAGATGATGAAAATGAAAGAGAAATAGGCACGTTTGTTGGAACAATCTCCTTCTATTTGTCTTTTAAGCCTGCACACTTGAAAACTTGGAAAATTGAATTTTCCTTAATCTTTGCATCCTTGCAAAAATGTTTTTTTCTCTCCTTATAGGGTTGGGGGTGAGTGGTTGGGATATATGTGACTTATACTTTCAGTCTGGAAACTTGAATCAATTTTTTAAATTGATGTTATTGTCATTACTAACAATAGTTATACCTAATATTCATTTGAAATTTATAAAACATGTTCACATGTAACAAAGTCATTTAACAACGTAATTTTTCCCATCTTACAGATGAGACTGAACTGTCAAGGAGCCATGTGTCTAATGCATATGTCAATTAATAGTAAGTGGCAGAGAACTAGGCCTCTGTATTCTGTTTTCCAACTTTCTCATTATCTGTTTTCTAGGTGACTTAATTAGAAAGGTTATGATTAAAGATGGTTAAATTATTTTCACGAACCATCAAAACCTATTTAGCCTAAACTATAGATTTCTATTATTGTTTTTTTAATATTTGAGTTCTTCAAATACACAAGGAGGGTTTTGGTGGCAAGCAGGTGGATGCTTTGTGGAGAGTCGGGAGAAATGAGAGCATGTGCAAGTGTTCTGGAGCACAGGAGATAAAGGGAGTTGGTGTTGAGGCATGGGCCAAGGGCATGTATTGAATTGAAAAGATAGTGAATCAGAATCCTTGGCTTGAGCTGGGGCAGAAGGGGACATTAGAGCGTGAAGGATATTGGAGGATTCTGCAAACAGGGCATAGTAGTTTCACAGTTGTCTCCTTGTGACCCATTAATAAACCCTGGTGTGTGAAAACCACTGAGATCAGGCAATCAACAACTATGATTTGTGAAAGACTCTCCATTTCAGAAAACAATAAATCTACTTTGAGAAAAGTTTGTACTGAATGTGATAAAATGATGTTTTTACAATCACTTATGCATTTATTTAAATATGTATATTTATCTGTTTATGTATATGTACACCCAAGTTATGTTTTGAAATACCCAGGAGAATACCTTGCTGAAAACTAGACACATGGAAAGTTTCAACTTTTCAACTTCAGTCATTTTTAGTTATATGCATATTTTTTTAAATCCTAAAATTGCTTTCAAAGTGGAAAAATTGTGTGGGCTTTTTTTCATCTTTTCATAACTCAAAAACTACTTAATATGTTTTTCTCAAACTTTTCAGAAAAAATCACCTTTGGGCTGAAACCAAGCATGGAAAATTTCACCACAAAGGGCTAATTTTTTGGAAAACTGTAAGAGGGTGAAAACGGGTTTATATTAGAACATTTTTTGTGCATGTTAATACTTAGTATTTTATATAATGCATTTCATCTGAGAATTTCTGAACACTTTTTAGATTTAAATATTGAGCCATTTTAATATTTGTGTATCATGATATGTTGTCAAATACAGAAAATTTCCCCCATCCTCTAAAAGGTCCCATATCTTGAGAATAGTGAGGTGTGTTTAGAGTGACAGGTAGCAAGTGAAGTGAAGTGGCTAGTGGGCGGAGAAAGCCTTCCACTTACTGCCTAATACATTTTATCACCACATCTTCCTGGCCCAAAAGTACTATAGTTAGAAGAAGAATATATTATAAATAGGTCATTAAATATGAAATGTTGAGTTTTGAATCAAAAGTGTAGTTTATTATATCTCATACAAGAAACGGTGCAATTAATCAAAGTATCAACACAGTTTTGTCATCTTAACGGTAGCTTGTTTATGCCAGCAGTGAAGAAGCCTGGAGAGGGAGTGGTGATGAAATCGCCAAAGGCATTTTCCACAGCTTATTGAGAATTGAATATTTTTCCTTGCAAGAAGTGGTCCAAAGCCAGGAAGAAGTGGTAATCACTTGGTGCAAGGTCTGGGGAATAGAGTGGATAACAGAGAGTTTCCAAGTCCAGCCCCTGTAGTTTGAACAGCGTTGTTTATGCAACATGTGCTCGAGCATTATCTTGCAAGAGGATTGACCTGTCTCTATTGACCAATCTTGGCCGCTTAATCATACGCATCCTCATCATTTCATCCAATTGGTTGCAGTAGACATCTGCTGTAATAGATTGACCAGGTTTCATGAGCCTGTAGTGGATAATACCAGCACTGGATTACCAAACAGATGCCATCAGGTTTTTTTGATAAATATTTGGTTTTGGACTATGTTTTGGCACTTCATCTTTATCCAATCATTGCACCAGACACTTGTGATTGTCAAAAAGAATCCATTTTCATCACATGTAACAATACAGTGTGGAAATGGTTTGCCTTTATGTCGTGACAGCAAAGAAAGTCAAGCTTCGAGATGATTTCTCTTCTGACTCTCGTTTAATTCATGTGGAACTCATCTATCCAGCTTCTTTACTTTGCCAATTTGTTTCAAATGGTCCAATATTGTTGGAATAGTAATGTCAAACCTTTCTGCTACTTCTCACACAGGTTGAGATGGATTCGATTGTGCTACAGTTTTCAGCACATCATTATCCACCTTGGTCTCAGGTTGCCCGCATGGCTCATTTTCAGGATAAGATTAAAATCACCAGAACGGAACTTCTCAAACCATGGACGTACTGTGTGTTCATTAGCCATGTCCTTCCCAAACATTTCGAGCTGTCTGCACTACACTGAGTTCCACGACAGAACTCATATTAGAAAATAACACAAATTTTTGACTTATCCATGGTTTCACAGAAATTGCTCTTTAAAAAAAAAATTTGAAAGATAATCACAAGCCAAACCATGTGTTTGAAAGACTGAGGATGTACCTTCACAATCAAAATAAAACAGGAAGTGTCAAAGTGAAATGTCAGAGATATCAACCATCAAACTTAATACTTAAGGAACTTGGACATTTTGTACTTAATAACCTAGTAGATGACACTAAGCACTGACTCAAATATCTAAGCCAGTACTTCTCTAAGCAGTGTCAACATCACCTGGGTTCTTGTAAGAAAAGTGAATTCTTGGACCCTACCCAAACCTGCTGAATGGGAAGCTCTACGGGGTCCCACCAATCAGTGTTTTAACTAATGCTGCAGGTGGTCTGACACATGCTCAAGTTTGAGAATCACCTACCTAATCTTTCCAAAAACTTGGAGCGTAGAACACATTGAAATGCTGTGGACAATTAAATCTGTCCTTGGTTCTTCTATGATATGTCAGCTCTATCTTCTCAGCTCCTCTCATCCTTTGGAAGCTGGAGGAATACTAAGGAACGGTCTTTATTAAAGCACTCTAGCTGTTTCCAACTACAACCTTGTCCACAAGCATGGAGACCTCTTTGAGTAAAGGTGCTAATATCCAGCTTGTTCAGGGTAAGAGTACTACCAAGATGTATATTCTCATTTCTTTGAGTTACCAGTGTCAAAACTGGGGTGGGACTATATATTGCAGGCTCATTTCTTTGAAGTCTTAACTTCTGAGATATAAGTGGCAAGGTATCAAGTCTGTCAGTGGAAGCTAATTTAAACTCTGCTCTTTTGTGTTCAAGCCCTCAATCTCATGCATTGCAGTGGCCCTCTGCATTCCAGCAAACTTCAATGTCTGTATTTTTGTGTCTCCAGGCACTGAAGCAGTTGTGCATGTGGCATTGTAATAGATTTTGAGAATATTAACCTGGTGACAGAAGTTACAAGTCTGTTGCATTAGGGTCTTTAGCTAATCGCTGGTGCCCTAGTTTATTGTAAGGATGGAAAATTTAGGCATAGCCTAAGGGGATTTAAGGAGTTTAAAGGTATATTCAGCTTTAGTCCATCTTAGTGAAACATATAGCTATATAAGCTAATATAGAGGGGAAAAGAAAAATAAAAAGAGACATCTTTTTTAAATTACAAATTTTATTATGAAAAATTTCAAGCAGAAACAAAAATAATTGTATAATAAATCTCCAAATGCCCATTATCCAGTTTAATATAGCCACTAATATTTTGTTATCTTTACTTCATTTCTTACATACTTTCAGGTAAATTATGGCCTTCTTTTCTTTTCTTTTTTCTCTTTTCCTTTCTTTTTTGTTTTTTTTAGAGACAGGGTCTTGGTCTGATGCCCAGGCTGGAATGCAGTGGCTGATTGTAGTAGCCTTGAACTCTTGGGTTCAAGTGATCCTTGTGCCTCAGCCTCCCAAGTAGCTAGGACCACAGGTGCACACCACCATGCCCTGGCTAATTTAAAAAAAAATTTTGTAGAGACAGGGTCTCGCTATGTTGCCCTGGCTGGTCTCAAACTCTTGGCCTCAAGTAATCCTCCCACCTCAGTCTCCCAAAGTAATGGGATTGCCAGTGTGAGGCACTGCACCTGGCCGGATATTTCATCCTTAAATACTCATTGTGCATCTTGAGCAAAGCATATTTTCTTATATAACTACCATATCATTATCACACCTACCAAAATTACTGATACTTTATTGGTATCTAATACAGTCCATATTCAGATTTTCTTTGTCCTCAAAATGTTTTTTTACAATTGGCTTGCAAGATCCTTCTTTAAAGGTTTTTTTTTTTTCTAATTATAAAAATATATTTGCAAATGTCAGAAAGGTAGAGAAAAAAGCTTAAAAAGTAATTGTACTTTTGAAGATTGGTAAGAAGTAGTATCCAGAGACACTTATACTAAGTGTGCCATAGATTGCTTTTATACTGCAACAAGTCATTTTTAAAACAGAATGTGAAATTGGCTTAAAGAAAGGGATAGATATAGACTCACTATAGTTTGTTTTAGAGAGATTTGGTGTAAGAGTTCATGATTATGTACAGGTCACATTGTAGCTAACTAGCTTGTCCCTTGAGTTTTCCATGTTTAGACCAGAGAAAATACTGCAGCACCCTCTCTTGATTTTTTTTATTTAATAAGAAAAAAATGAAATTTTGAGCTGTTTTGCATTGTTATTTACTAGGATATAAAAATTTATTTAAGGTACATAATTCTCTCACAGATATTTATAGTAATTAAAGAATAATTTTTTAAGTACCTTTGCTATAATTATTTATTATATTGCTATAAATATAATTTATGAATGTTATTTAATCCTTTCAATAACGCTTTAAGGAGGCTATTTTATACGTGAGGAAACTGAGATTTAAAAAAGACTTAAATAGGCCAGGCATGGTACCTCACACCTGTAATCTTAGCACTTGGGAGGCCGAGGCGGGTGGATCGTTTGAGCTCAGGAGTTCAAGACCAGCCTGAGCAAGAGCGAGACCCCGTCTCTACTAAAAATAGAAAGAAATTATCTGGTCAACTAAAAATATATAGAAAAAATTAGCCAGTCCTGGTGGCGCATGCGTGTAGTCCCAGCTACTCGGGAGGCTGAGGCAGGAGGATTGCTTAAGTCCAGGAGTTTGAGGTTGCTGTGAGCTAGGCTGATGCCACGGCACTCTAGCCTGGGCAACAGAGTGAGACTCTGTCTTAAAAAAAAAAAAAAAATACGTGAATAACTTGCTCAGGGTTAGACAGCTAGTAAGTCCCAGTGCTAGGATTTGAACCCACATGTGTTTGACTTCAAAATCCATGTTTTTAGCCACTAGGCTAAAAGGTTAACTTCTTAATATGAAGAATTTGTAGAAATTTGTAAAAAGAACAGCAAGTTCTCAGATAAAGATACAAAAGACATGAACAGGTAATTCACTAAACTAGCTAATAAAATAAATTTAAAAATATGTTCTAGCACAAAGTGTGACACATGCTTATTTAGTGTACAGTAGTACTTAATAATATCTGTTTATTCAGTATAGTTGTACTTACTAGTGTTTGATGAATGTACCTCAACAGTTATCAAAATTAACTGCTACTATTGCAGAATTTAAAAGAAAAGTTTTGTGTGTGTATATGCTTCTGTATACATTTTTAGAAAGTCTGAACAGGTAAACACCAGGTGGCGTATTGTAGTTATCTCTAGTTGTTAGGAGGAAAGGTTGTATTGGACCGTAAACTCTACATTGTTTCCCTTTTATTTTGCAATGGTTATGTCTTATCAGAAAAAAACAATTCCCATAAAAAGTGTTCATATCCTTTGAACCTACTAATTCTTTGGAATCTATATTAAGAAAATAATCTTGAAGATGAGAAAATCATGTGCAAAAATATTATTTATAATAAGAAAAATTTGGAAACATCTTAATGTCTAATTCTAAAGGAAAGGTAGAGTATGGGATGTGTAACAATTAAATTTTCAACAGACATGGTAATGTATGAGTTAATTATAGAATATTAAGGATGTAAGAATATATAGAGAATATGTGAGTACAACTATATAAAAATACATGGAAAAGCTTGAAAATAAACTTTTCAGAATGAATATAGTTAGTTGTATTTGAGTGGTGAATTTGGGGGTGATTTTTTTCTATTTATATTTAGTTTTTTTAATTTCCTGTAATAGGATATATTTTTTCACTATTACAGTCATTTAATGGTCATGCATTTTCTTTTTTGATTATATTACTTTATTAGAGAAAGTTGATCCAGGAGAAATTACTATAAATTCGTGTTCACTTTATATATTGTCAAGTCCAATGCAGTCCCTCTTACATCTCAGCCAAATTAACCTACAAGGCCCATATCAAATGCCAACCTTCTTAAATCCTTTTGGGCACAAGATAGCTTATAAATAGACAAAACAATAACTAAGTAATAAGCCAAATGCCACTTCCTGCATGAAAACTTTGCTGATTGCTCTGATTTAATATAACCTCTGCTGCCTTTGAGCTAATCATATTGTCTCTGATTAGCTTTTCTGTTGTGGCTTGTAGTGTAAGTTTAATTTTTCTTATAGCCACAGGACAAGAGCAGGCTCGTTTTCTTCTTTGTACCCCTGCAAGTTCTAGCATAGGGTCTCACACATGTGTTATACATCCCAAAAGGAAAACATCTATTCCTTTTCTTACTGAATGAAATTAAACTATATGGCAGTTACAACTTCAGCAGCTGCTGCTGGGTAAAATTCTCACTTGGTTTATAAATGCCATTGACTTCTGTTCATGTAGTTTACCCTGACCACCCACATTGACCTAAAGGAAACGAGTATCCTGTTTGACAGTGAAAGAGGGTAAAAATCAGCAGCAGGAGACAGCAGCTATGGGCATGCAAGGGAGCAATACTAATTCAGCTTCTAGAAGATAGAATTGAAGAATATTATCATGACTTCAGAGTAGCTAATAATTTCTTAAATTGAGTAGCACAGAGTTTTATACGAAATAGTGCTATATGTAAGGGGAAAGATACCAGGAGACTCTAGGGGGGCCTGCCATGATCCCTACCTCCTAATGTTCATGCTTACAGGTAGTCTCCTCCATAGGTGTGGCTATGACCTGTGACTTGTGTTTAACCAACAAAATATGGTAAAGGTGACAAGAGACAAATGATTATTTGTATGTGATTTACATACATAAGATTGTAAGGCCTGTCTTGCTGAAGTCTCTCTCCTTGCTGTCTTTAAAAGCAAGCTGCCATGTTATGGGTTGTCTATGTTGGGAGGCCCATATGGCAAGGAATTGCAACTGGCTACTAGAAGCTGAAAGCAGCATGCAGCCAATATTCAACAAAAAACTGAAGCCCCTGGTCCTATTCCACAAGAAACCAAATCCTGTCAACAGCTTTAGTGATCTTGGATCCTGCCCAATCAAACCTCAGATGAGACCACAGCCCCAGCTGACACCTTGATTGAATCCTTGTGAGACCCCAAGCAGAGGACCCAGCTAAGCCAGGCCTGGACCCACAGAAACTGTGGGATAATAAACGTGTATTGTTAAAAGCTATAGAATGTTTAGTAATTTGTTACATAGCAATAGATAACAAATCAAGAAGAAAGTAAAAAGATAATGTCACCTACATGGTTTCTCTGCAGGAAAACCTACCCCTAAGACCAGTAGCAGCACTCAGTATCAGCATCGTTGGTTGTAGCAGCTAGCCCAGCCTCTCGTCCTGCCACTCTTCCTTGCTCTTACCCTACGCAACCTACTTTCCCACTCTACTCAAGGCTTTTGGCCTCCTTTGCAATTTTTTATTAACACTGCCTTCCCCACCCTACCTACCTCCCCAAATAATTTGGATTGTTTGATAAATATGCCTTTTGATGGCTTGCCTGATGATTATTTGAGGTAAGAATAAAATCACAGGTTGGGATTAGCATCATCCATCCTACTCTAGGTTGAAGCAGGCTTTATTTGAAAGTACAGATTCAAATTTCATCCTACTGGGAGGCTTATGGAAGTAGGGCAGTTAGATGCTCTGGGGTATGAGTGGCCCAGGCTAAGGCAGAGGTGCTGTCTTTCCGAATACCCTTGCAACTGGATGGATACAGGTCTGAAAGCTATAGCTTGTACCTTGTCACATTAAGCCTGTTTCATGGAAGAGCAAATTCATAAAGTCTCAGTAGATGGAGCTTAACTGTCAGAGATGAGGTAACAAGGAGGAGAGTGGAAACAAATGAACAAAATTCTGTGAAATTGCCTCTTTTTGACTTTTGTTTAGTCCAGACAGAAGCTTCTTTCTAGGTCTGTTTGTGGACATGGACATGGAAAGGAAAAGGCTCTCTAATATGGCTAGCCATTATGTGTGAGGTTATGTTACACTCACTTCTTGCTTGTATGGAAAAATCTGTGAACAATATGCAATGCAGGCCACAAAGAATTCTCTGAAGTGGAAAAAGCCTAGCAGGCACTAAATGAAAAATGCTTCACAAGAATAAAATGTGGTTGCTTTGAGATCTCACATTCCAGGCCATTTCAGACCAATTGTATGTGGTTGGACAGCAGCAAGATTGTCAGGTATCAGGAGGGTGTATTGATGAGTGGATAAAAGACTGAAACCAGCATTATATCTGACAACTTGTCCCTAGGAAACCAGGTAGTCAATCATTTTCCAGTATCAGTCATACAGAGACCCGAGGGAACATGCATGTATGAAGGCCAGGGATAGTCCAGAAACTCCATTTCAACAAATAATTTTAATTTCGCTCCTCACCAGTATAGTTGTGGGAGCATCTGCAGTAAAGCCAAAGCAAGCGTTAGAGATTCAGCCTTTTCCCCTTTCATAAACTGCTATCCACAAGAAAATGCTGAGGAGCTTCCTGTGAGGAGCTTCCTTCTTATTACAGAGGAGAAAGTTTCTGAGAGCTTCGGTAATATTACATTAATGTTGACTGGTACCAATTCAGAAGAGATTTCATAAAACCTTAGGGACAGATTCTGCTTATCTGGGTGCCAGGGGAGTTCTCCTTAAGGTCCTCTGAGGACAGATGGTCTCAGTTTGTTTCCGTTCAGTCATAGCCCCTGTGCCTAGGGCTCCTTCCTGACGATTGTCATTTCTTGTCCAGGTATACTTTACCCTTTCCTGTCTGCGTGGCTTTGCTGAACCACTCCCTTTCTGCCTTGTCTTACACCACCTAACTGATGCCTTTGGTCCGTCTTTTAAAATCATCTCAAACACAAGCTCCTACGTGAATGCTTTCCTGATTTTTCCCAGTCTTTTTTATTCTGTCCTACCTTTGTAACATGTTTTCCTCATTATTCTTGTATATTCCACCTTGTATTATAGGCATTGCATATTTATTTGATTTTTCCTGTTAGAGTTTTTCAGTTTTTCTTTTTTTTTAAACTGAGGTACAATTTACATATAAGAACTCTTTTTTTCTTCCTTGCAGGTTGTATTAAAAAAAAATCAACTTTGTTTTTTCCTGTCCCTGCTTCAGTCTATACATATATATATATTTTTTACCTGTATTCCAGGTTACTAATCCTCACTTGAGCTATATATAAATAAATGCCTTTAAACCCATCTGTTGCATGCTCAATTTTTATTCTATTTTTTGCTTATAGAATTTCCATTTTCTTATAGTCACAAATTTCTGAAATTCTCCCTCTTATCATTTAATATCTTGATCATATTATCATATTAATAAGTTATTTTAAACTGTCTGACTTTATTCACCTTTGTACCATTAGCAGTTTTTAAAAATACAATTACTGTTATTCTTGAAAGTTCAGAGATGACATATTTGAAATGAAAATACATAAAGATTGTATCTGATCATTCCAACATCTTAGTCTCATGTGGTTGTGTCTCTACTTCTGCTTTTTCCTTCTTTGTTTGGTTATATTGTCTTGTCCATCTCTATGCTTAAATATTAGTCAAGGTTCACCAGAGAATTAGAACCAATAGGATGTATGTACATAGAGATTTATTATAAGGAATTGGCTCACATGATTATGGAGGTTGACAGATTCCAAGATTTGCAGTTGGCAATCTGTAGACCCAGAGAGCTGATGGTGTAATTCCAGTCTGAAGTCCTATATGCTCAAGACTCAGGAAGAGCCAGTGTTTCAGTTTGAGTCCAAAGGCAGAAAAAAACCGATGTCCCAGCTTGAAGGCAGTCAGGCAGAAGGAATTCTCTCATATTACACCTTTTGAATCTATTCAGACGTTCAACTCATTTGATGGAGCCCACTCACATTAGGGAGGGCAATATGCTTTACTCATTGTACCAGTTCAGATGTTTGTCTTATCATCCAGAAACACTCTCACAGACACACCCAAAAATGTTTGACCAAATATCTGGGCACCCTATGGCTCAGTCAAGTTGACACATAAAATTAACCATCATAGCTTGGTAAGTTTTTTCAGTTGAATATCTAACATTATTTATGAAAAGTTATTCACAATATTAGGCTTTTATTTTCCTCCAGGCTGGGTTTACTTTTGCTTTTGACTAGGGTAGATAGGGTAGATCACTTTGATGCCATCAGGAATTGGGCTGAATCAAAGTATCTTTGTGGGGGCTAGTCTGTTTGCAGTTCATCACTACTTCTAGGCTATACCCCCGTAATAGTTTCCACTGAAAGCCTACAGCACCTACGGTTTAATGGGCACAAAACTCCCAAGTTTTGTCCATCAGGCCCCATAAGATTTTCAGAAACTCTCTTTAGGTTCTTAGCCTCTTAGGTGCTGCTTGCTAAGATATACTATCTGTATGTATTTTTTTTCCAGAGCTGTTAAGTTTCCCCAGAAAAACATCTTCAAACCTTTTGTCTGTGGGTAACATCCTTGAAATGAACGGCCCAAGAGGCCAGTGTAGGTTAGTAAGAGTGTCGCAGAAGTTAGTATTGGGGCTTTCCACTTACTCCCCTTTTTATGATGTCCCTTTTCCCCTGCCTTTTTCTATGCCCAGTGTGCCCAGATCAGGAAGGAAGGAATTCCTCCAATTTCTATACAGAATAAATCTCCAGGCCATGCTGGGATGGTGGAGTTGCTTGAGGATATTAGATGAGACAGCTGTCCTGGGGGACTGGCTGCTTCTCAGCCAAACTTTAATTCGTTCCATCTATGTGATTGAATGTGCTGAGCATCTGTGAACAAAACAGAAACAAACAAAGAAACAAGAAACACCTCTGCCTTTGCAGAATTTATGGTCTACCTAGGGGAGATGATAATAAGCATAAAAATGAGTTAAATAATATGTTCAGAAGTGATACTGCCCTGATGTAGAGTAGAGCAAGATAAAGGGGATGGGAAGTGCCGTTGCTGGGGGATAGAGGGCAGTGGTGGACTGCAAGTGAATTGTTTAAACATTTTATTTGGAAATAATTTCAAACTTACAGAAGAGTTGCAATAATAAGAATAGTACAAAAACACAGTATACACTTTGCCCAGATTTACCTCTTGTTAATATTTTACCTCATTTGCTTTATTTGTATTTGCGCGTGCTCGCTCTCTCTCTCCCCCCCCTCCCCCCGCCAGACACACACACACACACACACACACACACACGTGCGATATTTCTTTCTGAGCCATTTGAGGGTAAGTTGAATATACCATGGCCCTTTATCCCTAAGTACATCCTTAAGTGTGTAGTTCTTAAGAATAGGATATTCTTACTTAACCACAGTATAGTTATCAACTTCAGTAAATGTAATATTGATATAATACTTTAATCTACCTTCTATAATCCAATTTTGTCATTTGACCCACTAATGTCTTTAGTAGCATTTTCTCTCCCCTCCAGTATAGGATCTAGTCTGGAATAAGGTATTGCATTTAATTTTCGTGTCTCTTTGTTATCCTTTAGTCTGAAATATCTCAACAACATTCCTTTATTTTTTCATAAAACTGACATGTTGAAGAATACAGTTCCTTTAAAAAAAAAAAAAGAATATCCTTAATCTTGGGTTTGTCTCTTGTTTTATTATGACTAGGTTGAAGTTATGCATGCTTGGCTACAATATTTCATAGGTGGTGCTGTGTCCTTCTCAGGGGAGCTCATCTGTAGGCACACCTCTTTGGTGATGTTGACTTTATCACGTAATCAGGATGTTATCCAGAATTTCTGCACATTTTTCCTAGCAATTAATAAACAGTCTTTGGGGAGACACTTTTAACATCATGCCATGATTGCTCTTTACCAAAATTTTCCCCTAGATTAAACATCCAATATTTGTCTTTACTTGATCTTGTCTTTACTATGATGGTTGCAAAATGATTTTCCAACTCTAGCATTCCCTGTATAGATACTTAGGATTCAGCATTCTACTGCAGCATGAACCCTCTTTCTCTCTCATTTATGTATTTATATATATGTGTCTGTATGTATTTATCATCATAGACTTATGAATTTCTGATTTACTAAAAGTATATGATTCATTACTGTATATAATTATTTTGGTGATCAAACTGTTCCATATTTGGCTGATAAGAACCCCTTCAGTCTGGCTTCTTTTGCAGACTGCAGTTTTAAGCAAGGTATTCATTAGGCCTCATTGAGAAGTGACCTGTGGGATATGCAGTTAGCTACATGGCTATCTAGGAGACAGGATTCAGCAGAAATAGTTATTACAAGGGCTTTAAGGCCAGGAGTATGCCTGTGTTTGAGGAACAGCAAGAAGGCCACTGCAGCTGGAGCAAAGTGAATGAAGTATGGAGTAACAAGCAAGTTGTCTGAAAGACTTTACCTTTATTCTGAATAAGCAGAGGAATGACATCTGACTTGGGTTTTAAAGGGAACATTCTGGCTGTGTTTGGAATAGACTGTAAAAGAACCAGAATGGAAGCAGGGAGCCGAGTTATAAGGGTATTATAATAATTCAGTTGAGAGATGATGGTGTACATGCGGATTAGACCGCAGAGGTAGCAGCTGAGATGATGAAAAGGGATCTGATTCTGCAAATATATTGAAGGGGAAGCCAGAGAATTTCCTAATTGATTAGATGTGGAATGTAAGAGAAAGGGAGGACTTCAGGATGTCTATAAATTTTGGGGCCAAGCAACAGGAAAGATGACTTGCCATCAGCTGGATTAAGGAAGGCTAGATGGATTAGGTTTGGGGAAGATCAGAAGTTTAGTTTTGGAATACTAGGTTTGGGATGTTGTTTAGACATCTCAAGTGTAAATGTAGAGTAAGAAGTTAGATGTTAAAAGTCTAGGGTGTCAGATGTCAAAGGAGATTGAAAAAGAGAAACCAGAGAAGTGAGAGGAAAAATCAGTGAATGTAGTACCCTTGGAGCCAACTAAAATAAGCGAATCAAGGAGACTGGAGTGACCAACCCTGTGAAATGCATCATACAGTTCACATTAGATGTGGACTGAGAATTGACCATTGGATTTAGCAATGTCGAGGTCATTGGTGACTTTGAGCACTTTCAGTAGCATGGGAGGAATGAAATATTATCAGTCAATTCCTCTATTTTTGCCCCAGGGTATATCTTCCACCTTCAGGGTTCTGTGAATGAATTGATTTTTTTTATTTGTATTCACCTCTAGAGGCATTAGTTGCTCAACTATCATTGTGTTTGTTCCTCTGTCTGCTTCCCAGCTTCTAAAAATCTGTTGACATCTCTCATCTACTGTCGATATTCTCTTGTTTTCTTTGTGCTAATGGATTTATATCTTCTTTATTTCTTTATTTTCTTTTATTATACTTGGATTTTGAGAGGGAGCAGATAAATGAATAGGTTCAGTCTGCCTTGTTAACCACAAGTGTGAATAATTCTTTAAAAAGTAACAATTATGTTCTGTAATTAGAATTTATTAAAAAGGTCATAGATAGGTAAGACCAGAAAACTTTCATTATGTTATGTAATATTTCTTCTTGCCACCTCTTTGCCTTCTCCACACTCTCCCTCTATATCCTGTGGTCCAGAAGAAACATTTAAATACACCCTTCAACCCTGCTGACAAATGAAGGGGTGAAACCTACCATTAAGCCAACTTCTTGAATCTATTTTGTATATTGTAAAATCCATATAGCTACATACAAATGTGTGCTTTTAGAAAATATATTATCCCTTTGGTCACTGATATTTTTATTTCCATGGCGATTATTCCAGTCACCTTTATTTGGACAATAATACAGGATCTGACTGTACTAAGAAAAGGGAGAAAGTGGCTAAGTCAACCTAGTACAAGTCTGAATTTCACAATTTAGACAGTTGGTTGATAAAGAATTTCTTTGTGTTTTCACAGTGAAGATGAAAATGTTTCTTTTAAAAATAGATAAGAAAATATAAAATTGGAGCTTTCATTAATTTATACATGTCTCAGAAGTAATAGTCACAGAGAAGTAGTAGACAGTGGCATGTGCTTGTTAGCTTATCATGTTTTTACATTACCCTAGAAACACAGGTGATTATTACTGTACAGGGAAGGTGTTCGAGGTGGAGAACCAGACTGAGCTGATGAATTTGGGTGTTTATGAGAGTTTCACATTGAAGATACCTGTTTCTTTGCTATCCAAAGAACACAGCTTAGAATGAGTAAGACAAACTTAACTCATGTAACTGAAACTATCAACTTGGTGAAATTCTGAATTATCTGAAAGTAAGACTCTTTAGGCATGATTAGGCCATAAGTCAAGGAATATCAACAGCCATCAGAAGCTGGAAGAAGCAAGGAACAGATCTCCCCTAGAGCTTCCTGGCAGAGTGCAGCCCTTCTGACATCTTAATTTGAGCCCAGTGATACTGATTTGGCTTCCACAACGGTGAGAAAGTAAATTTCTCTTATCTGAAGCCACTGAACTTGTGATGATTTGTTACAATGGCCATTATAAACTAATGCATTGTCTTTGGGACTTGATGACTATTTTGATATGAAGACCTTTGTATCTGTCTTCTTCAGTTTGGGGGAAACTTTCATGCATTATTTCTGTTAGGTTCCATTCCCACCTTTTCCTGCATCTTTTCTTTCTGGAAGTCATTTAGTAGAATATTAGTTTTCCTGGATTTGGTCTTTGATTTTCTTTCTACCTGCTCATCTCTATGCTGTCAGTGGGATTTCTTATACTCTTAATCTTTCAACCTTTTCTATAATTTTTAAATTGAGGTTATTGATTTAATTTTTAAGAATACTATCATATTTATCGAGTGTTCTTTTTATATCCCACCCTTCATTGTTGTAATATTTTCTCTTATCTATAAGCAAATTATAATTTTTGATCCTTCATCGTCTTTTCCTTTGAGTTTCTTTTATATTTTTTGTGCTCTCTGTCTTCCATGTTAGAGGCTTTACTCTCAACATCTGTCAACCTGTTGTTTCTTATTCATATTAAAGTTATATATTATATTTGTTATTGGGAGGCTCTCTTTGTGTTGGCTGGACTTGTCAATATAAGGACTTCTGGCCTTCACTCTAGGGTGATTAGATACAAATCAGGTTTTTTGTCAAGGACTCCAAATGTTAGTATGGTAGGCCACAGTCAGGCTTGTTTTAGGAAGGTGATTATGGACATATTTAACTCTGGCAGAGCCAGGAATTCCATTTATAGCAACAGGGTGAATTCTTACATGCTGAGGTGTTGCCCATGACTCCCCAAGCCACTCACAGAAAGGCTGCAATCCAGCTATGAGGATTGTTAATCACTGAAGTCATTGTGTCTGGTTTAGTGGGATTTGTTATTTTGGCAAACATTTATATTAATTTGGGGCCCAAGAAAACATGTAAGTTTCCCCCCTGAAATCAGTGAATGAATAGTAATTACATGGTTTTTTTCTTATTAGAATATGCTCTATGAGGAGCCTTTCAGGGGTATTTACCATCAGAAGACTGAGGGGGACCGGAGTGTGGCCTGTTGTTATAGATGTCTCCTAGATTTATTGAAGGTCGAGGTTATGGTTGTTTTGTGGTCTCATTGGCTTGGAGTAATTTTGCAAAGGAGAAATGGAGACATCATTACTTCACAATAAAAGTCTGAAACCATACATTCTATAGTGATCTACAGAAACGCTAACTAGAAGCACTCACAGGGTTCTTTCCCTAACGGAATGTACCTCTTTAATGCAGTAATTATATTCTACCAGTGGAAGCTATTTTCCAGGGAAGCTTTTCATAAAGGTCACGCAGTGTTGAAAATAAGGGAAATGCTTTTTACCTTTAAAAAGCAAGATGGAACTTAATTGAGAATATTATAGAATTATTTCAATATCAGTTTGATTTGATGGTGGCAAATGTGCTTAGTAACTCAATGCTAACTTTTGCTACATACATTTGAAAAACATCAGTTGGAAATATTAGCTTTATTTACTGAACAACTTTCTAGGCCCATTGAGCTAAATGAATTTTTTAGTTGCTGACTAAAATTTGAGCTGGTAACAGAGTATATGATTCCCAATTCTATTATATAGCATTTTCAGATGCCAGGGTGCATTCTTGATTGATAAAGGCTCTCAGGAATGTTCTCTAATCCTATTAGGGAAAGTAAGAGTCTTCCCAGAGGCAGTTGTCCTTTCTCTGAACTCTGTAGAAGCTGAGAGGTTTCATGAGGCAGAGGTGGAAATCAAGAACTAACTCGGGTCCCTAGGAGATACCATGGCATCACCAGGAGGGATGCTGCCCTCATGAAGCTGGTGTGTCTGGGAGTCAGTGGGAGGCAGAACACCCCATTCAGTGACATGTGAAGAAGAAATAAGCATAAAATACATCTTTGACACATCTATCTTTTTTCCTGAACTGAACGAGACAAATCCTTACCTGTTTCATTATCAAAGCTGGTTTGGGGATGACTTACTTCCCTCAGTCATTTGAGCCTAACCTTTGAGTTAATTGCTTATAATCCCAAGGTTTAGTCTCTATCTCATGAGGTTAGCTGCCCTGACTGATGGATCTGCTTTTTTTCCACATAAAATGGAACAAGAAAGCCACACTTTATGACTCCCAGTTGACTTCTGGTAAACTGGGAGTATACTAGAGCAGCTTCTATGGCAGAAATCCTATGTGCCCAGTACATGCCTCTGGCTATGAGCCTTTCCATTGTGTCACTCTCCCTTAGTCTGAAACCCTTTGCCTCATCTTAGTGCTGGTGTAAAAGTGGTATATGGAACTGAAGTGTACATCTTTTACAGTGTTAAAAGGGGAAGAATTTTTTTTACTGATTTCACTGAAAAACTCTGTGCTCTATCATCAGCACTGGATCGGGTAGGGACTCAGTGAGTGAGTGTCAGAAAATTTTCTTTCTGGGGTTCTTTTCAAAGGTTCCTAGGCCCTGATAGACAAGAGATTTCTAGTGCCCATTTTATGTTTCTGTTGTACACTTTATTTCATTTCCCATACCCTGGTACCTATTGTGCATTATTATAAATATCTCTCCCACTAGACTTTGTGTTCTCTGAAGGCAGAAACTTTGTCTTGTTCACCACTCTGCATCTGCACAGCATCTGGCATACTGTGAGTACGCGACATATCTTCAGTGAATGAATGAATGAATGAATGAACGAACCAATGAGCAACCAACAGACCTAATGAATGACGTCTGTCATCCTAGGCCTACCTAAGCTTTTAAAGACTGAGCTTTCCAACTTAGCACAGTCCTGGTGCCATTGCCAAACAATTTTGGCAATGAGTTTTCCTGACCCATACATGGTACCCCTGCTCCAAGTTTATGGAATTGCCAAATAGCAGTTTCTTGGTCAGCAAAGCCATTCCTTCACATTCTATGTAGCTTTGCCTTTAGGAACCATGAGAAAGTCTTGATGTTGGCAAAGGCCATAGTAGTCGTATAAGAATGTTGTAGCCGTAGACATGAAAGTAGTTTGTCATTATCACTATTCACTGAATTCTGAGGCTACCTGGAAATCACTGTTCAATTCAAAATAACAGGTGCGCCATAAGAGATAACTGCGCTATAGAGCAGCTTGTAAAGAATAATCTGCAGTGAGCATCATTATTTTCTGAATGAGTTCTTAGTGATTCTGAATTTGAACAACTCGAAAGGAAGTAGATTCCAAGAGATTTCAAGCTGATAAGAGCATTTTTCATTCAAAATAAAATAAATGCAGAGTATACAAAATAAAAGCCTGAGAAGAATGGGCTATCGAAAGATATTTAAACAAAGTTTCAGATGTTTTTGTAATGTTAAATTATATAAAGCTCTCTGCAAATATGCAAGCATTACTTATAATTAGCAACCCTGACATGTAGATTAAATGCATGAAATGGCCTTTTTAAAATTTATGTTAAGGTAATTAAAGTGTAGAAAAATCTCTGCCCCAAAAGGTATAATTCACATGAATAGGGAAATGGTAAAAGTGGTCAGTTTCTTGAGTACCATCTTAACCAAAACATATTAAAATGACATGAATTTGTTTCAGTAATCAGTAGTTGAAGTATCTCATACTTCTTAGGATGTGGGGCTAGTTATTTCTGAAGCTAAATGATTTGAGACACTTGTAAAGATTGGCCATATCTAACAATAATGGTAGTGATTGGTTCAACTATAAGGGAATTATATCTCCAAATAATACTTATTACAAAGAAATTGTATATAACAATATAGCATATATAATGGTTAATAGCATGAGCTCTGAAATCATCCTGCTTGGGTTCATATCCCATCTTTGTCACATTGTAGCTGAACCTCAGTTTTCTCATCAATGGAATGAAGAAACTTACTCCTAGACTTGTTATGTGTATTAAATGAGATAATGTATATAAAGTGCATTAGTGTAGTCCCTAGAAAATAGTAAACTATCACTACTACTATTATTCTAAGTACTTCTTTACTGTGGGGTATAATTTGTGTCTTACTGATATATGAAATTTTTAAGACAGAATAGAAGTTCTCAAAAAGCAAGCTCTCAATGATTAAAATGTAATGGCATTTGCAGTTTCTAAACTGCTTACTTGTAAGCTGGCATGTGTTTCCAGTCTGATCCTAAGGAGAGGAAAACATGGCCTTATGGGGAGAAAAGATAGACTAAATTGGGATTATTTCTAGATCTACATTTTGACTGCTAGTGACTTTATCTTTGAAGGCTGTCTGGTTTATATTATATGTTCGCTAAGACGTGCCTTGACAATGCTGGCAGTCATAGAAAAATAGAAACCGTGTGCTGTGTTTTCTTGTTTTCCACTTATACAGTGGGGAAGCATCCTACCATTACTGCAGCAGGTGGGCTAAACTGATAAACGAATAGGGATGGGAGTGGTGATGCTGTTCTTTTGAAGATGTCAAAGTGCTATTTGTCATGGCTTTGCTTAATCATAACACACAGGCATCATCACTGCTCTCCCAAAAAAACAGATGTATCTGTTATTTAATAAGCCATCTAAATGGTAAAGTTTTTGAAATTTTGAAGTTTTGATTAGATTTACACCTTGTTAAAAGAAAAGGCTTATTTAATGAAACAGATTACACACAAACCACACATGAGCATCATACACCTTACATTATGTTTAGATCGTTTCTTAACTTCCTTTCTGAAAAATGATTAATAGTAATAAATTCAAGAAAAATAAAACCCAAAATATTGTCTCTAACTCCCACAAATATATCCAGTATAAAAAGGCTCAATATATATATTTACTTTCCTGTATAGTTCAAAAAAACATGGTTGTGCTTCATTATCAAAAGTTGATTCTGATAGATTTCAAATGAAAATGTGAAATATGTCAAAATGTTTTCTTAGGGTAGAATGAATTGGCCAACCTTGGAGTTCTTTCTTTAATGATATAGTAACATAAGAAAATGTTTTGTCTTGTACATAGATTTGGAAACCATCTCTGCACTGCTGTTATAAAATTAGGTATACTTTGTTGAACTGCGTGATTTTTTTTTTTTTTTTGCCAATAGGTTTCTATATGCAGAATAAAAGAAATTTTTATTACTGTGACTTATCCTATCAAATTTGGTTTACAGATTTCATTGAAATTATCATTATATTGTCTAGGAAAAGTTTCATCCAACAAATAATAATTGTTGTTCTCCAAAGGCAAGAGAGGAAAAACCAGTCTCCTCAACTAAATATTAGTTATGATAAACAATCTTTGGTCGTATATTTTTGCAAGGCAACGATGCATTCAGAGTACATACTAGAACTTCCTCCTTGTTTTGGTCCATTCCTGTGATTTCAGAGTGCATTTTAATTCTCAATTTGTTACTGATGTAGATCAAGCAAATATAACCTTGTGGTTGCTTGTGTATTTTTAGAGTTTCCCTTGCATGCAGTTTTATTTAACGTGGGTCACTTTAAAGGATCATTTATAAAAGTAATGGATTGCTTCCTGTTTCTGCCAGCTGATTTGATCAGTCTGAAGTTCCTTATGTACTATGGGTTACGTAACTAGTATGGAATCTGTATGGTATATTTTTTTTTAGTTTGACACTAACTGAATTAACTGTTTATGTTCTCTAAATCTTTGAGGACAATTTAACACATTGACTCCCACACTAGAAAAAAAAAAAACTTTTTCCTTGGAGCCACGGTGTTTTATTACAAAAATAGAATAAAAACTTCAAAAACAAAACGATCCTGTCTAAGTTAATGAAAAATTTGTTATTTTTTAGTTTTCTGTGTATGAGTTACGTGCAACTTGAAATATAGTTCACATAGCTTCCAAAGTGAAGAGACATGTGAGTTACATATGCTTCACTAGGCCCCAGGCTCAAAACTAGCGTGAGTTAAATACAACTCACCTGGCAGTTAATGTGTTAATAAACACACTTGAACTGCTCTTTGCTTAACACATTCTGCTCTGGCAATACTGTTTGCCTGGCTCTTAACTCAAACACACCAAATTAGCTTTCTATGTTATGGCCTTTGCACTTGCTCTTCCCTCTCCCAGAAAAACTCTTTATCCAAGTATCTTGGCCAGCTCACTCCCTAACTGCCTTTGCATAAATGTCACCTTCATTGAAGCCTAAACACCCTATTTAAAACTATACCATCACCTTCAGCAATCCCTATTTCTCTTTCATTATCTTATCTGTCCCCCCACCCGCCATGGGACTGTGACTTACTAACATTATCCATATTTGACTCAATTATTATTTATTGCTTAAATTGCTATATAATCAACATTTATTATAACTCATTTATTATGGCTAAATAACACACATTTTACTTAATCGCTTACATATTTATTGCCAATTATGTTTTATTTTTTAATATATATTTTAAATTGACAAAAATTGTGTAGATTTATTGTATACAACATGATGTTTTGAAATATATATACATTGTGGAATGGCTAAATCAAGCTAACTAACATATGCATTAGCTTACATACTAATCTTTTTTTGTGGTAAGAACACTTGAAATCTCTACTTAGCAATTTCAGGAACACAATACAGTCTTATTAACTGTGGTCACCATGTTATGCAATAAATCTCTTGAATTTATTCCTCCTAGCTAATTGAAATTTTATATTCTTTGGCTAAAATCTCTCCAACCTCATTCCCAACCCCTATCCCCTGGTAAATACAATTCTACTCTCTACTTTTGAGTTCCTCTTTTTTAAATTCCACATGTAAATGAGATGATGTGGTATTTGTCTTTCTGTGCCTCACTTATTTCATCTAACATGTCCTCCAGGTTCACCCATGTTGTTGAAAATGATAGGATTTCCTTCTTTTTTAAGGCTGAGTAGTATTTCACTGCACACACACACACACACACACACACACTCATAGGCAGACAAACCACATTTTATTTATCCAATCATTCATCTATTCATAGACATCTAGATTGTTTCTGTGTCTTGGCTATTGTAGATAATGCTGCAGTGAACATGGGAATGCAGATATCTCTTCAACATACTAATGTTGTTTCCTTTGGATATGTACCCAGTACTGGGATTGCTGGATCATATGGTAGTTCTATTTTAAATTTTTTGAGGAACCTGCATACTGTTGTCCATAATGGCTATGCTAATTTACATTCACAAAAACAACGTGCAGGAGTTCTGGTTTCTCCACAATCTCACCAGCACTTGTTATCTTTTGTCTTTTTAATACTAGCCATTCTAACAGGTGTCAGGTAATATCTCACTGTGGTCTTGACTTGCATTTCCCTGATGATTAGTGATGCTGAACATTCTATCTTATGCCTCCTAGCCATTTGCATGTCTTCTTTTTTTTTTTTTTTTTTTGAGACAGAGTCTCACTCTGTTGCCCAGGCTAGAGTGAGTGCCGTGGCGTTAGCCTAGCTCACAGCAACCTCAAACTCCTGAGCTCAAGCGATCCTCCTGTCTCAGCCTCCCGAGTAGCTGGGACTACAGGCATGCACCACCATGCCCGGCTAATTTTTTCTATATATATTTTTAGCTGTCCATATAATTTCTTTCTATTTTTAGTAGAAATGGGGTCTCACCCTTGCTCAGGCTGGTCTCGAACTCCTGAGCTCAAACGATCCGCCCACCTCGGCCTCCCAGAGTGCTAGGATTACAGGCGTGAGCCACCTCACCCGGCCTTCTTTTGAGAAATATGTACTCAAGTCCTTTGCCCATTTTTTTAAATCAAGTTATTTGTTTTCTTGCTGTTGTGTTTTAAGTTCCTTGTATACTTTAACTATTAATCCCTTATCAGATATATGGTTTGCACATGTTTTCTCCCATTCCGTAGGTTGTCTCTTCACTCAGTTGATTGTTTCCTGGGCTGTGCAGAAGCTTTTTAGCTTGATGTAATCCCATTTGTCTATTTTCACTTTTGTTGCCTGTGCTTTCGGGGTCATATCTGAAAAATCATTGCCCAGACCAATGTCATGGAAATTATCCCCTGTTTTTTCTTCTAGCAGTTTTACAGTTTTAGAGCTTACATTTAAATATTTAATCTACTTTTAGTTGATTTGTATATGTGCTGTGAGACAAGGGTCTAATTTTATGCTTCTGCATACGGATATCCAGTTATTCCAACTCTATTTATTACAGAGACTGTCCTTTCCCCTTCCCTATTGTGTGTTCTTGACACCTTTGTTGAAAATCCATTGACTATAAATGCACAAATTTATTTTTGGACTTTCTCTTCTGTTCCATTAGTTAATGTGTCTGATTTTATGCCAGTACCATACTGTTTTGATTACCATAGCTTTGTAACATAATTTGAAGTCAGGTAGTGCAGTGCCTCCAGTTTGGTTCTTTTTGCTGAGGATTGCATTGGCCATTTGTGGTCTTTTGTGATTCCATAGACATTTTAGGATTTTTTTTTTCTTTCTTTCTGTGAAAAATGTTATGAGAATTTTTACAGAGATAGCATTGAATCTGTAGATCACTTTGGGTGATATGGACATTTTAACAATATTAATTCTTTCAGTCCATGAATGTGGGTTATCTTTCCATTTATTTGTGTCTTCTTGAATTTCTTTCATCAATGTTTTACAGTTTAAGTATATGGGTTTTTGACCTCCTTGTTCAAATTTATTCTTATGTATGTTTTTTTTTGGCCGGGCGCGGTGGCTCACGCCTGTAATCCTAGCACTCTGGGAGGCCGAGGTGGGCGGATTGTTTGAGCTCAGGAGTTCGAGACCAGCCTGAGCAAGAGCGAGACCCCATCTCTACTAAAAATAGAAAGAAATTATATGGACAGCTAAAAATATATATAGAAAAAATTAGCCGGGCACGGTGGCGCATGCCTGTAGTCCCAGCTACTCGGGAGGCTGAGACAGGAGGATCCTTTGACCTCAGGAGTTTGAGGTTGCTGTGAGCTAGGCTGACGCCACGGCACTCACTCTAGCCTGGGCAACAGAGTGAGACTCTGTCTCAAAAAAAAAAAAAAAAAAAAAAGTATGTTTTTCTCTAGTTACTGTAAATGGGATTGTTTTCTTGATTTCTTTTTTGGGTAGTTCATTGTTAGTTTATAGAAATACTAATGATTTTTGTGTGTTGATTTTGTATCCTGCAACTTTACTGAATTTATTAGTTCTCATAGTTTTCGTGGTGCGTTTAGGGTTTTCTTCTATACATATGATCATGTTGTCAGCAAACGGGGACAATTTTACTTCTTCCTGTCCAGTTTGGATGCCTTTTTTTGCTTTCTCTTACCTAATTGCTCTGGCTAGGACTTCCAGTGCTGTGTTGAATAGAAGTGGTGAGAATAGGTACTCTTGCCTTGTTCCTGATCTCAATGGAAAAGTTTTCAACTTTTTACTATTTTTTCTTACAGAATATTACAAGGGTACAAATGTTTTGGCTACATGAATTGCTTTTGTAAAGTCTGAGTCAAAGTTATAAGGGTATCCATCACCAGATAGTGTGCATTGTACCTGTTAGATGTGATTTTACCTATCCTCCCACCCAACCTCCCACCTGCTTGATTTCCATTGAGTTTTACTTCCATATGTGCACATGAGTATTGATCGATTAGTTCCAATTTAATAGTGAGTACACCTGGGTGGAGATCATGGGATTGTCATCAGCGGAGGAGATGGGACGATCAGAATCATCAACTGTAGTTGAACATCAATTGCCTGAAGCTGAGAACCCACCCTTTAAAAGTTCTGTATTTCTGCTTATTATTAGGATGATGGCATTTTTCAGACAAAAGTCTCCATCCTCTTCCTTTGCTGGCAAAGTAATAAACTTCTCTTCCCTTCTCCTCAAAAAAAAAAAAAATAGTATATGTGGTCTTTGTTTTTCCAATCTTGCAATACTTCACTTAGGAGAATGGTATCCAGCTCCATCCATATTGTTGCAAAAGGCATTAAGTCATCCTTCAGATCTGAGTATTTCCTGCAGAGCAGTTCTGGTCTTGACAAATGCCCTCAGTGTTTGCTTGTCTGAGAAAGTCTTTATTTCTCCCTCACATAAGAAACTTAGTTTTGCAGGGTACAAAATTCTAGGCTAGCCATTACTTTGTTTGAGAAGACAGAATGAGGCCCCAGTTCCTTCTAGCTTGTAAGGTCTCAGTTGAGAAGTCTGCCATTAGTCTGATGGGTGTTCCTTTGTAAGTTGCCTGATGTTTTCGCCTCACGGCTTGTAGGAGTTCCTCTTTCATGTTAACATTGGCCAGTCTGATGATTATGTGTGGTGGTGTTTGCTTCTTTGGGATGAATCTCCCAGGAGTCCGTTGGGCTTCTTGTACCTGGGTATCTAAATTTCTAGCAAGACCAGGGAAGTTTTACTCAATTACTCCCTCAAATAGGTTTTCCAACCCGTGTGTATTTTCTTCTTCACCCTCAGGGGTGCCTATGATTCTTATGTTAGTCCTCTTTACATAATCCCATATGTCCTTTAGGCTTTGTTCGTTCCTCTCATTTCTCTGTTCTTTGTCTTTGACTTGTTTAATCCAAAGGTGGTATCTTCAAGCCCTGAGATTCTTCTGCCTGATCTAGCCTATTCCTAAGGCTTTCCACTGTGTTTTGTATTTCCTTGAATGAGTTTTTCATTTCTAAAAGTTCTGTTTGATTTTTTTAGTAATTCAATTTCTTTAGTGAATTTTTCCTTCATTTCTTGTATTGTTTTTGTGGTTCCTTTGTGTTGGGTTTCTACTTTCTCTTATATTTCATTGAGCTTCCTTATAATCCATATTTAAAATGTTTTATCAATCATTTTTCATTCAACATTCAATCAATTTCATTCAATATTTTCATTTTGGTTCATATCCCTTGGTAAGGAGTTATTGTTTTGGGGGTGTCCATTAGCTCTGATTTTTCATATTTCCAAGTTCTTTCACTGATTCCTTGTCATCTGGCCTCTCAATTGAGACCTGGAGATGCTAGGCCTGGCTTGCAGGCCTATCTCTGGGTCCCTAAAGATCAATCTCTGACTGTGCCAGCGAGAGGAGCGCTGGTCCTGAGTTGCATATTGGGTGTTCTAGCAGGTTTGATGAACCTCTTGGGTTACCTCTGACTTGCTGTCTTTTCCTCTTCCCAACAGTGTGAAATGAGTTAGGTCCCCCAGTTTAATCTCCAAGATGGCGGATGGTACTTGTGAGCATGATTCAGCCACTCCCTATTTGCTTGAGTTGGAAGGTGCTATGCTTAGCTATAGAGTTTTTCCCCGTCATTGGTGGATTCTTGTGTGGAAAAGCCAGCTGCTGAGATGTTCTTTTGTGCCGTGGTATGCTCTGGTCCCCCAGGTGGGGCACACAAATGCTCTAAGCTTTAGGAGGGACCCTGTAGCTCCTAGGGGGTTACTTGATCTCTACTCCCACTGAAGGGGGTGGGGAGCAAGACAGGTCCAGGTTGCAGCTGGATGGCAAAAGCCTGAAAGGCTTTGCAAAGCCTCAGCAAGGCTCGGAGATTGCTTTCCCGGCCTCTAGGGGGAGCCGTTGGTATGAGGTTCAGGGCAGGCTCTCCAAACTTGGAAGGCTATTCCCGAGGAAGGGGTCTGGACACTTGAGTGCTAAGGTCCAGGGCCAGGCTCTTTCCCGCCCTAGTCCACTAGTGCAGTTTCTCTGTGGCGGGGAGGGGGGGAGCCGCTTCCTGGAACCCCACAACACACTCCATCAGATCAGTCCACTTGAGTTCCCTTACTGCCGGGACCAGCCCTTGAACTTGACTAGTGTGCATCTCCATGAAACACTGGTAGGTAGGAGGTTCCCCAGTTGAGTACCCCTGTTCCACAAGACCCCAAGGGGAGAGTAGTAGGCCTCTCTATCCACTGGGGCTTCATCCAGGGGTGTTCTCCCACTGGAGAGAAGTGGCTGCTTGCTAATTTCTTGGCTGGAGCTGCACTCCCTATTGTCATGAGTAGCAGGAGGGGCCACTGTTGCTGTTTAGTTGGCACCTGAGGCATTTGGTTGCCATGGGAATCAGGGGCTAGTCTATTTCTGAGTGCCACACCCCTAACCAATATGGTGGTTCTCCAGCATTGGGGTTGGGGGGCTGCGGCTACCTGTCAGCCCAAGCTCAAATTACTTTCTGTGATGCCATGAATGGAGGGGTGCAGAGGAGGAAGTGTCTGGGTGTAAGAAAGCAGCCACTCTGGTCTCTTGTGGCACTCTCCTGTGGGGTGTCCCTTATGGACACTGAAACACCCAGGTTTGCTAATTCATCCCACAGAGGGTGGAAGCACCTTCAGTATACTTTGTGCCCCGCTGTTCACCGAAGGCATCTAGGTCGGGGAGGGGAAATCCCCCCCTTACTCTTTGACTGGGCGCCAAGCCTCTCTGGGTCTGATCCACATCGCTATCTTCTTCTTTTTCAGCTTTGCAGTTTTTCTTTGTGGGGTCCCCAGACGTCTCTGTTGTCTCTCTCTGTGATCCACACCTGAGCTCCAATTCTTCTTCACTCTCCTCAGTCCAATATTTTGCCTTCCAGAAAGGATAGTTCAACTATTGATGTCTGTAGTTGGCCATCTTGGCTCTCTCCAACTTTTTACTGTTGAGTATAATGTTAGCTGTGGGATCATCATATATAGCCTTTATTGTGTTGAGATACATTCTTGCTATACCTAATTTTTTGTTCGTAGATTGGAAAACTCAATATTATAAAGATATTACTAAATTTAGTACAGACCCAATCGGAATCTCAACAATATGTTTATGAAACTTGAATTAGCCAGTTCAAAAATGTTTACGCAAATGCAGAGAGCCAAAAATATGCAAGGCATTCTTGAAGAACAAGAAGATGGGGTTTAACTTACTCTACCAAATATCAAAATATATTATAAAGCTTTTTAAAATAAGACATTATGCTCTTGGTGCAGAGTTTGAAAAGTATGCCAGTGTGACAGATTAGAAAGCCATGAAATAGATCTATTCACATATATATGTGATTTACAACAGAAATGTCATTTCTGAAAAGCAGGGGAAGGGCAGCATTTGTACTTAATAGTGCTGTGACAGTTGGGTTTCCGCATAGGAAAAAAATTAAATGAGAGCCATATTTCACAGCATACATGGAAATCAGTTTTAAGTACATTATGGACCTAAATGTGAAAGACAAAACCATCGAACTTTTCAAGATATTATTGAAGAATGATGGCTGCCAAGGAGCCTGCTGTGACTATGAATTGTGGTTGACCTGCCTGCCTTACCAGATCGTGTTCCTGCAGCTCCAGGTGGGACTGATGAGCCAGAACCCAGGCAAAGCTGAGAAGTCAGATTCTTCATCATTGTCTTTGCCTCCACCTCAGCTGCTACCAAGAAACCTGCTCTTCTGCTTGGAAGGAGAACTTTTCCTGTGGAATGGGGAAGGTAGCACCTTAGGCCTTCACCTAAGAGGCTTCAGTAGGACAGCAAGAAACCCTTTCTCTCTCAATACCAGATATTGCTGCGCATAATTCCACCCTTGTCTGAAATCTATCAAGTCTTGTTAAGTCCAACAGAACACCTATAACACTTTGAAGAATAAAAGGACTCATAATATTAGAATTACCTAGAAGGCAAAATTACAGGTGATACCAGATCAATTTTTATATATGGATGATGCTAACAAACAGGCCCATTATAAAAAATGACTGTCCATAGGAGAAGATGAAAAAGAGACTGAGTCTACAAAAACCCACGTTTATTCTCAGGGCCTACCAGAAAAGGTATATTCAGTTCATTCAAAACGAGGAGTGTAAATACATAAAGGAAGTGGTAAAGCAAATCACTGATAATCTGAAATTAAAGGAACTGATTCACAACTGAAGTTACGTACAACCAAGGGCTTGAACCTACATTGTAGAACAGATAAGAGCTATTATTTATCTAATTTATAAAAAATCATTTTGATTGAAAAAATATTTTTCTGATTTTGGGACTAGAAAAGAATATCATAAACAAGACACAAAGAGCAATAACTATAAAAGAAAAGACTGAACCCAAATTTAAAATGGGCTAAGGACTTAAACAGACATTTCTTCAAAGAAGACATACAAATGGCCAATAGTATGTGAAAAAGTACTCAACATCACTAATAATCATCAGAGAAATCCAAATCAAAACCACAGTGTTATATCAACTAATACCTGTTAGGATGGCTATTAAAAAAACAAAAGGTAAGGCCGGGCGCGGTGGCTCACGCCTGTAATCCTAGCACTCTGGGAGGCCGAGGTGGGCGGATCGTTTGAGCTCAGGAGTTCGAGACCAGCCTGAGCAAGAGCGAGACCCCATCTCTACTAAAAATAGAAAGAAACTATATGGACAGCTAAAAATATATATAGAAAAAATTAGCCGGGCATGGTGGTGCATGCCTGTAGTCCCAGCTACTCGGGAGGCTGAGACAGGAGGATCGCTCGAGCTCAGGAGTTTGAGGTTGCTGTGAGCTAGGCTGATGCCACGGCACTCACTCTAGCCTGGGCAACAGAGTGAAACTCTGTCTCAAAAAAAAAAAAAAAAAAAAAAACAAAAGGTAAGTGTTGGCAAGGATGTGAAGAAATTGAAATCCTTGTACCTTGTACACTGTTGGTGGGCACATAATGCTGATAGCGGGGTAAATTGATACAGCTAATTTGGAAAACTCTTTGGAACTGTCTACTAAAGCTGAACATATGTGTATGACCTAGTATTTCTACTTTGAGGTAATATAGCCAACAGAAATACATGCACACATGTACCAAGAGACATGTACAAAAATGTTAATAGGACTTCTGGTTTCCAGTTCCGTATGTAAGGAGCTTGGAAGTTGCTACTCCATCCTACAGGTAAAAACGTGAACAGACTGAAAAATCAACTCTTCTGGGATCCACAGGAGAGGGGAGGACACAGGAAAAACCACTATCCCCAAAGGTTGGAGAGATAGACTAGAAATACAGGGAGTCCTGGCTTATCAGAGCATAGACTCATTCATGAATGGAAACCCCCACAGGAACCGGTGCCAGGGTAAGAAAATCTGAACTGTAATTGATGAATTTCTGGAAGCTGAGTGTGGACAACTCTGAAAGTTAAAAATTCCAGAGCTCATTCATGGGGGATCCGCACAATTTTGTTAGATTTACCTCAACAGCTCAATTAGATTCTCACAGTAAATCCCCCTGTGCTTCTGGCAGAAAGAAGGGGAAAGGAACCATTTGGAATTATGTCAGAGCACTGTGCTTGTCTTAACCAGGCCTGCCCTCAGGAGAAACTTGTTAACCAGGTGTTTACTTGATAAGGTATTATCAGAGCCTGACTGAGCTGAGGGAAGGGAAATACCCAATTCTAATCAGCTCTAGCCTTCTATGTCAGAGAAGAGAAATACCCAATTCTAGCCCACTCCAACCATCCTGTCCCACCTAAGTGGGTAGAAAAATACTGAGAAACACTTGTTCACAGACCAGAGGCATAGGCTAACCCAGGAGATTGAGACCTAATCATAGGGTGATAGAATGTTTCCCCTCTTTGCCCCACACTGTACCCCCATGTTACTAAAAGCCTACTGACAGCAGTTCCATTTACCTGGTACATCATGTCCACCTATCAAGAAAAGATTATTAGGCATGCCAAAAGGCAAGAAAACACAATTTGAGGAGATAGAGCAAGCATCGGACCCAGACATGCAGGGATGTTAGAATTATCAGATGGAGAATTTAAATCGACTATGATTAAAGATGCTAAAGACTCTAATAAATTAAATAGACAACATGCAAGAACAGATGGGCAGTATAAGCATAGAAATGGAAATCCTGAGGAAAAAACAAAGAGAAATGCTAGAGACCAAAAAACACTGGAACAGAAATGAAGAATGCTTAGGATGGGCTTATTAGTAGACTGGACATGGCTAAGAAAAGAATCTCTGAGATTGAGGATATCTCAATAGAAACCTCCAAAACTGAAAAGCAAAGAACAAAGACTTATTAAAAAAAGAAACAGAATATACAGTGAACATGGGACAACTACAAAAGGTGTGACGTGTATATAAGGGGAATATCAGACAGAGAAGAAATAGAGAAAGAAACAAGAAATATTTCTTACAACGACTGAGAAGTTCCCCAAATTAATGTCAGACACTAAACCACAGATGCAGGAAATTCAGAGAGAAAGAGAATAATATACTGAAATTCAGATCTACATAAAGAAAAGAAGAACATCAAAGAAGGACTATTTCTGATTCTTAATCTAACAGATTCATTCAAGATAATGGCACCAATATTTTTATTGCATACGTTTATATATATGTATGCTTATATATAAGTGAAATGAATGACAATAATGATACAAGAAATAAGAGGGAAGAATTAGGATTATTTTGTTTTTATAAGATACACTAGTAAAGTTGTATAATGTTATCTGAAAGTGGACTTGTACTATTTGTAAATGTATATTGCAAACTCTATGGCAGCCACTAAAAGAAGCTTTTTTTAAAAAAAAAAGTGTAACTGATATGCTAAGAAAGGAGAGAGAATGGAATCATATAAAATGTTCAGTTAAAACCACAAAAGGCAGAAAAATTGTGGAAGACAAAAATAAGAAGGGCAACAAAGAGAAAATAATAAATACAGTTGATATTAATCTATATCAATAATCACTTTGAATATCAGTGGTCCAAATGCACTGACTAAAAGACAGAGATTGTCAGAGTGGATCAAAAAAGAATACCCAACTATATGTTGTCTGTAAGAAGCCCACTTTAAATATAAAGACACATGTAGATTAAAAATAAGTGGTTGGAGAATAATATACTAGACTAACCAAAAGAAAACAGAAAAAGATATATTAATTTCAGGCAAAGCAGACTTCAAAGCAAAGGTTACCAGGGATAAACAGGGGCATTACATAATGATAAAGAGATCAGTCTTCCAACAAGACATAAAAATCCTTCCCATGTATACACTTAACAACAGAGCATCAAACTATGTGAGGCAAAACCAATAGAACCACAGGAGAAATAGGTAAAACTACTATCATTGTTGGAGATTTCAACACCCCTTTGTCAGGTATGGACAGATCTAGCAGTCAGTAAATGAGTTAGGATGCAGTTGAACTCAACAACACCATCAATCAACTAGATGTAATTGACATGTATAAACTACATTCAACAAGAGTAGAATACACATTCTTCTCAAGTTCACATGGCACATTCATGAAGATAGACCACATAATGGGCCATAAAAAACACCTAAACAAATTTAGAAGAATAGAAATCATACAATGTCTGTTTTCAGACCACAGTGGAATTACACTAGAAATCAATAACAGAAAGATAACTGTAAAGTCCCCAAATACATGGGGATGTAAAGAACAAACTTCTAAATAACATATGGGTGTTTTTTTAAAGAAAAAATAAATATGAACTAAATGAAAATGGAAACATAACTTTATAATTTGTGGGATACAGCAAAAGGAGTGCTTACAGGGAAATTTATAACATTTATGTATTAGAAAAGAAGGAAGAACTAAAATCAGTAATCTATTAATAAGTTTCCACCTTAGGAAACTAGAAAAAAGAGCAAATTAAATCCAAAATAAGCAGAAGAAAATAAATAATAAAAATTAGAGCAGAAATCAATGAAATTGAAAATAGGAATTCAATAGAAAAAAATCAGTGAAACCAACAGCTGCTTCTTTGAAAAGTTGAATAGAATTGATACTTGCCAGCTAACTAAGAAAAATAGGTCACAGATTACTAAAAGAAACAGGAGACATCATTACAGATCCTATGGACATTAAAAGGATGATAAAGGAATACTATAAACAACTCTATGCCAACAAATTGGATAACCTAGATGAAATGGACCAATTCCTTGAAAGACACAATTTGCCAAAACTCACACAGGAAGAAATAGACAATCTGAATAGGCCTATGTCTATTACAGAAATTGAATCAGTGATTAATAATCTTTCAAAACAGAAAGCACCAGCCCCAAATGGGTTCCCTGGTGAATTCTATACCAATTCTCTACTATCTATTTCAGAGGATAGAGCAGAAGTAATAACTTCTAACTCATTTTATGAGGCTAGCATTACCTTTATATTAAACCAGACAAATACATTACAAGAAAACTACAGACCAATACCTCTGATGAACATAGATGCAAACATCCTCAACAAAATATTAGTAAATTGAATCTACAATGTATAAGAATTATACACCATAACCAAGTGGAATTTATCTCAGGTGTACAAAGGAGGATAAATTCAACATTTGAAAATCAATTAAGATCCAGCAATCCCACTTCTGGGTGTTTACCCAAAAGATTTAATTAAAGGTTACTGTGAGGCTTGCAAGAAAGCAGGGGACTGAACTCCTATCAGGAGTTTTATGAGGAACCCACTCCTATGATAACTAGCACACTCTTAAGATAACAGCATTAATCCATTCTTGAACACAGAGCCCTCGTGACTTAATCACCTCTTAAAAGTCCCACCTCTCAACACTGTTGCATGGGGATTATGTTTCCAACACATGAACCTTGAGAGTCACATTAATCTCAATATGGTTACAGTATATGGAAATGAACCACTTTACAAAACATCCTGTCTAATATACTATTGTTCTTGGTCAGTTGAGGAATTATATCTGTGGAACCAATGAACAAAAATCCATGTTTAACCCTGAAAAATAAAAATTAAAAAATGTTAGTAACAGCATGTTAGTAATATCCCTGGATTGAAAACAACTCAAATGTCTATGAGTAAAATAAATAAATTGTGGTATATTCATACAATGGAAGACTATGTAGCAAAGATAATGAATAAGCTATTGCAACATATATCAACATGGATGAATCTTATAATGTTGAGTGAAACAAGTAAAACCATAAAAGCATACTGTATGATTACATTTATATGACGTTCATTAACAGGCAAAAATAAGCTATGGTATTAAGAGATGGTAAGTATTAATGTAAAACGAAATAAGGAAGTGATTATAGTATTGAGAGATGGTAAGGATTGATCCTAACGGAAAGCTTGCCTAAGGTGTGAGCAGATGGAATTGCGATTAGAAGATGAGAAGCAGGGCTTCTGGCAATGTTTTGTTTCTTGGCCCATCTAGCTGTTCATTTTATACTCATTTGTTATATTGTATGTTTCTGTTTTATATACTCTCTGCATGTGTGTTATGCTTAACAATTTACATATGGTTTAAAAAGAAAAAAGTAAAACCATTGTCTCCATTCTCATTTCCTGTTCTACAATCTTTAACATTGTTGATCTATTCCATTTATATTACTCTATTAATAGGGATTCAGCTTAACTATTTTGACCTTTCTGATCCACCATAAATTGTTTTTATATGTTAATTTCAAAAATATATATGCAATAATAATATGATAAACAGTGGTAAGTTTAACATTAAAATGGTTTTAGTGATGCTTTTTTTCTTATTACAGTATTATTAAAATATATTTCCTGATATTCTGATGAAATGAGATAATATTTTTGTCCTTAAACATTTTCCTATGTAAGAATAGATTCCCAGCTTCCCTTGTACCTGGCCCACACTTTAAGATTGAATCAGTTGTTAGAAATATATTTGGTCCTGCTAAAGATTATCTTTGGCTGGTAAGGTTAAGAAATAGAAGAGCTTTTCAAAAGTGAACTATCTCCATATATAATTAATAAAAGGTGCTGAATAGAAATGGAGTCACTTACATGGCTCCACTTTCTTCTGGTATCATTAGTCAATGAAGTTGGTATAACTACTAAAATAGTTTTTTGGTTCCTACTTTCATCAAGCCTTCAAAGGAATTGTGAATTGCTATCACAATCTATGAGTTATTTAGGAATCTGATTCCTTCTGACCCTTAAAATTAACTCTAACACCTCAAGCGGCATCCTTATATCCTACCCAGACCGGTTATGGGCTGAGAGGGCAGTGGGTGATGGTTCTTTACAGTCTGAACAGATCTCTAGTCATTGTAAAACCTAGTGATTTGTCAGTACTATATAAAAGAAACAATAAAGCAATGGGCTACACCTTAAGAAAACCTCTCATCAAATTATGTTTCTTTATTTTAGGTAATTCGCGCCTTTCTGCTCTTTCCAACAATTGAGCGAATATCTGAGTCACCCAAAGGCAGAATTGCCACTCCAATTTTGTGCTGGTTTCGATATGTTCTCTATGCTGCTGGGTACTTATTATTTAAACCGTGTCCTCAGAAAATCAAGTCCTTGCTGATCAGAGTGGGCCTCCAAGCAATGAATGTGGAGAATGAATTTTCACTGATGAATGTACTAGAACCATTCTGCCTTGGTAAGCACATTTTAATACTTATATGTTTATTCTTCTATCAGAAAGTGTTTATAGAATAACCTCAAGTGAACAAATATCAAGCAAGCAATTATTTGTTGGGTTTATTTCCTCCCAAAAGTTTAAAACTAGAAATAAATAAAATTGAAAATAGACCGAGGGGTGTTCTGTGTGACAAACAGAAAAGGCTCATCAAGCTTTAATTTTACCTTGTGTTTCTGATTCTCCACTCTAGCTGTAGTATGGTGAGAAATAATTCTCCTGTACATAGTACATAGTACATAGTATACATGGGGTCCTTACAGGAATCCAGGATGTGCCCTGGTAGCTCAGTAGGAATACTTTGCAAAAAAAAAAGTAAAGAAAACAAGGCCCAGTATTCTTGTAGAGTTAAAAGGCTATGTTTTTATTTTCCTTCTTTAAATGTTTTTGGGAAGGTTAAATTATAAGAGTAATATTAATAAATAATCATCATGGTAATACATTTTAATACTGGGTGCTTTGCTGATTGTATTTTCTGAATGTGCCAGAGAATGTTTTTGCTACTTTACTTTTTGGCTTCTAAAATTGTTTTAAATGTAATCTGTCATTTTATACTGTATTTATAAATGACTTTCATAATAAAATAATCATAGTTTCTTAATCTATGAAATGGGGATAATAATACCCCATATTTCAATGGGTTATTCTTGGGTTACATGTGATAATATAGGCAAAGTTTCTATCTAGCATTTTATTTATAACAGGCTTCCAATAAATGATTTAACAACAATAGTTGCAGCAGCAGCTAATGGCACTGTGGTACTCAGAAGAAATAATGAGGTTTAGGTATTGTTACTGTCCCCATTTTACAAATGAAGAAACCGAGGTACAAAGGAGTTACATGGTTTGCCCAAAGTCACACAAGTAGTGAGTGGTGTTCAAACCTAGGCAGTCTGCCACCATGATAAGCTTCCTTTTTCCATAGCTGCTGCTGTTGTCTTTTTGCCCTCATTAATGCTAAAGGCAGGACTCCTGAATAGAGTTTTCCATGCTCACCTGTATTAAGAATGTCATAAGACCACATGCATAATGAATCTAGAAACAAGTCACAGCCCTGTCTGTTCAGTTGTATAAGCTGCAGCTTGTATGGGAGGTGTTTTGCCAAATATGTAGCAAGAAGTAGTCATCACAAATATAAGTTCAATGTAATTTTTGTATTTGTGGATTTTTTTACCTCCATTCTCTCCCCAACTCCCACTCTTTCTTATAGTCTTAGCATAGTGGTAAAAAAAAAAAAAAAAAAAAAAAAAGTGAGATAGGGAGAGGGGGAAGCAGTCCTAGAAATTGCCAGAGGTTGAAGTTGGAAATGTCCCTTAAAGACCATCTGGTCCGGCCGGGCACGGTGGTTCATACCTGTAATCCTAGCACTCTGGGAGGCCGAGACGGGCGGATTGTTTGAGCTCAGGAGTTCGAGACCAGCCTGAGCAAGAGTGAGACCCCCGTCTCTACTAAAAATAGAAAGAAATTATTTGGACAGCTAAAAATATATATAGAAAAAATTAACCAGGCATGGTGGTGCATGCCTGTAGTCCCAGCTACTCGGGAGGCTGAGGCAGAAGGATTGCTTTGGGCCCAGGAGTTTGAGGTTGCTGTGAGCTAGGCTGATGCCACGGCACTCTACTCAGGGCAATGGAGTGAAACTCTGCCTCAAAAAAAAAAAAAAAAAAAAAAAAAAGACCATCTGGTCCAACTCCCATCCTTACCTCATAATACAGAAAAGGAAAAGGTGACCTAGTAAGTGAAAACGGCACTGACTGGAAGTCAGAAACCGTCAAGCCTCATTTTGGTTTTGCCCTAGACTCACTCTGTGGTGTCAATTAAGTCACTTCTTCTCTTTGGTTCTCAGTGGTTGATCAGATCAACAATTACACTAGATGACATCTAAGGGTGAATCTACCTTTGGAAATTACTTGAGACCAAATGGAAGTCAACGTTTGAAATTTTGACAGATACATGTAAAATTCGCTACATATATCTCAATATATGGATTGAAGAAAAAAGCATTCTCAGTTAGGGACTCCATTTTCCTTCTAGGACTTCTGCTTCTGGGAAGATAGAGTAAACATACTTTCCCCTATGTTTCCTGCTAAGTACTAAAAACCCTGGATATTATATGTGAAAAAAAATAAGAAGACTGTACAAGATGGAGAATAGAAGGCACTAAAAACCCTGGATATTATATGTGAAACAAACATAAGAAGACTGTACAAGATGGAGAATAGAAGGCAGATTATGTAGGGACCTTGGGACCCAAGGAGCAACACAGTAGTGAGTTCCATGGGTTTTCTTTTTACAACATATACCCTGGATGTGGAGCTAGCAACCCGGAAACACCAAAGAGTAGAGACAAAAAAAGCCCCAAGAAAGGCCTACTCTCTCTAGCCAAAAGATCAGGAAAGGAGCAGCTTTTTACAGGGGAGGAAAAAAATCATTTTCTCTCTACCTTTCATAGTTCTTAGTTGGGACAGACCCTTGTCACAAAAGATAGATTAACAAGAGAAAGTCCGGGCGCAGTGGCTCACACCTGTAATCCTGGCACTCTGGGAGACTGAGGCGGAAGGATCGTTTGAGCTCAGGAGTTCAAGACCAGCCTGAGCAAAAGCGAGACCCTGTCTCTACTAAAAAAAGAAAGAAAGAAAGAAATTAGCTGGACATCTAAAAATACATAGAGAAAAAATTAGCTGAGCATGGTGGTGCATGTCTGTAGTCCCAGCTACTCGAGAGGCTGAGTCAGAAGGATTGCTTGAGCCCAGGAGTTTGAGGTTGCTGTGAGCTACGCTGATGTCAATGGCACTCTAGCCCAGGCAACAGAGTTGAGACTCTGTCTCAAAAAAAAAAAAAAAACCCAAGAGAAAAAATGAATTTATTAATATGTATACCTTGGCTGGGCATGATGGTTCACACCTGTAATCTTAGCACTCTGGGAGGCCAAGATGGGAGGACCATTTGAGGTCAGGAGTTCAAGACCAGCCTGAGCAAGAGCGAGACCCTGTCTCTACTAAAAATAGAAAAATTAGCCAGTTGTGGTAGCGCACGTCTCTGTTTTCAGCTACTCAGGTGGCTGAGGCTAGTATTAATATCAAAACCTGACAAAAACAATACCAAAAAACCCCTGTAAATGGATATCCCCTATGAATATAGATTAGACACAAACATCCTCAATAAAATATTAGCAAATAGAATATATAAAAAGAATTATATGCCACAACGAAATGGGGTCTATTTCAGGGATGCAAGGTTAGCTCAATATTTAAAAATTCATTAATATAATCTATCATATTAATAAGCTAAAGAAGAAAAATCACATGATCGTATCAACTGATGCAGAAAAAAACATTTTAAATGTTTTCTTCTGAGATCAGAAACAAGGCAAAGATGTCTGCTCTCACCTCTCTTACTCAACATTCCACTGGCTGTCCAATAAGGCAAGGAAAGGAAATAAAAGATATATATGCCAGAAAAGAAGAGATTAAACTATGCTACTTGTCAAAGGAATGATTATCTATATAGAAAATCCCAAGGAATCTACAAAAAAAAAAAAAAAACTTGTAGAATTAAATGAGTTCATCAAGGTCACAGGATATAAGATAAACATACAAAAATCAATCTTATTTGTATATATTAGCAACGGAAACCAAAATTTTTAAATAATGCCATTTAAAACATTAAATACTTAGACATAAATCTAGCAAAACATATATAGAATTTATATGCTGAAAACTATAAATACTGATGAATGAAACAAAAGACCTAAATAAATGGAGAGGCATACCATGTTCATGGATTGGAAGATTCAACATAGTGAAGATGTCAATTTTTCCCAAATTGATATGCATGTTTAACATAACTGCTATCAAAATCCAAGCAAGATTTTTGTATGTACAGACAAGATTATTCTAAAATTTATTAATACATGGAAAGGAAAAGGAACTAGAATAGCTAAAAAATTTTTGTAAAACAAAAATAAAGTTGAAGGAGTCAACTATCTGGTTGCAAGACTTGTTATATAGCTACAGTAATCAAGACTGTGTGATATTGGTAGAGAAACTGACACATACATCAATGGAACAGAGAAGAGAACCTAAAAATAGACCCACACAAGTATGTCCAAATGATTTTTAACAGAATGTAAAAGCAATTTGATGAAAGAGAGAGTGCCTTTTCAACAAATGTTACTGGAGCATTTGGCTCTCTCTAGGCCAAGAAGAAAAGAAAGAAAGGAAATGAACCTTGACCTAAACCTAACACCTAATAAAAAAATTAACTTAAAATGGATTATGGATTTAAATATAAAACTTAAAACTATAACCCTTTTAGAAAAAATAGGAGAAAATCTTCAAAATCTAAGACTAGGCAAAGAGTTCTTAGACTTAGCAATAAAAGCATGATTCATAAAAGGAAAAATTGATAAATTGGACTTCATCAAAAGTAAAAGTGTTGCTGTATTAAAGAGTTTTCAAAAACAAGCTACAGACTAGGTGAAAATACTTACAAACAACCTATCTAACAAAGAACTAGTATCTAGAATATGTAAAACCTCTCAAACCTCAATAGTAAAAATCTAAGCAGTCAAATTAGACAATGGGCTAAGTCATGAACAGACATTTCACCAAGAGGACATACAGATGCCAAAAAAGCACATGAAAAGATGTACAACATCATTAGCCATTATGAAAATGCAAATTAAGATCACAGGGAGATATCCTTACACAGCTGTCAGAATGGCTAAAATAAAAAATAGCTATAGTGAAGGCTGGTATGGATGCAGAGAGGCTGGTTCACTCATACATTGCTGCTGGTAATGTAAAATGGTACACCTACTCTGGAAAACAGTTTGGCAGTTTCTTAAAAAACTAAACGTGCAGCTACCATATGACCCAGCAATTACTCTTCTAGGCATTCATTCCTGATAAAGGAAAACTTATGTTTACACAAAAACCTGTATATGAATGTGCATAGCAATTTTACTCATAATAGCCAAAAACTGGAAACAACCCAGATGTCTTTCAATTGATAAATGGTTAAACAAATGGTGGTACAGTCATACCATGAAATCCTACTCAACAATAAAAAGAAACAAACTATTAACATAAACAATAACTTATATGGCTCTCCAGAGAACTATGCTCAGTGAAAAAAAATCAATCCCCAAATGTTATATACTGTATGATTCTACTTATATGGCATTCTTGAAATGATAAAATTACAGAAATGGAGAATAGATTAGTGATTGCCAGGGGGTAAAAATGAAGGAGGAAAGTGGGTGTTAATGCAATTATAAAAGGAAAGAAGAGAGATCCTTATGCTGAAGAAATTCTCTTGTATCTTGACTGTATCAATGTCAATATCCTGGTTGTAATATTGTACTATAGTTTTATAAGATGTTATCTTTGGGAGAAACTGGATAAAGTGTATGCAGATTTCTCTTTATTCTTTTTTTTTTTTTTTTTTTTGAGACAGAGCCTGGCCCTGTTGCCCAGGCTAAAGTGCCCTGGCATCAGCCTAGCTCACAGCAACCTCAAACTCCTGGGCTCAAGCGATCCTCCTGCCCCAGCCTCCCGAGTAGCTGGGATTCCAGGCACACACCACCACGCCTAGCTAATTTTTTCTGTTTTTAGTAGAGATGGGGTCTCGCTTTTGCTCAGGATGGCCATTCTCTTTATTGTTTCTTACACCTGTGTGTAAATCTATAATTATCTTAATATAATAATTGAATTAAAAACAAAAGCATTTTCCAGCTTGGGACACCACTTTCCTCCCTAGAAAATGTGCTCCCTTCATTCTGATTGCCTGAATTTGGTGCTCCTTGTCCTTGAGACATTGAGAAGGTTGAAGACCCAGAGCCTCAGGACTAAGGGCACCGTTAGATTATGCAGATACCTGTCCTTTCTTTATGCCTCTTTAGAAATATTTTCTAAACCCAAATCAGGACATGAGATATAAGTTTTATTTGCTTTTCTATTTCTAGGAAAATTCTGGGTATAACAAATTATACTTAATTATATATTTAGTGAATATATAACACCTTACTTACGAGGGTTGTCCAGAAAGTATCCAGCCATTGTTAATATGACAAGAGCGGTTACATGGCTGGATACTTCCCAGCAGTTCTCATAGAACATACAATCAAGTGTTTAATGTTTTTATTTAGAACGGTAGTTATATAAAGATATTTTCTAATTTTTTCTGTACCAGAGTTATAAGCACTCTTTTGGAAAAGTAGGCTCCAAAATCTGCACTTTAAAGAAAGAAATCTTCCTTTTAGTTGTAGTAATCCACCTCCTACCATATCTGCCACCAGCCGTGTAAGTACAGGTGGCAAGGAATAAGTCAGTTTGGGCATAAGACATATTTTTCTCCCTGACTTAAGGCAAACCAACCAGAGCCTTCCAGCCACATTGTTGCTTGAGGAACACTGGGCTTCCACTCTCATACGAACATAGTAGTGTTATAATACTGTGCAAAACACTCTGTAAACCAGACTGAGCATTCAGCCACACCGCTTCATCTCTATTCGAATCAACCAACTTACAAACTTTTATAGCACAGCTCTCTTATTTCTGACATCCTTTCCTTCTCTCATTTTCTAATCCCTTGGCTCTAATCCAGACTTCTGATGTCCAAGTAACCAGTGCTTCAGTGGTCTCTGTTTTCTTCACATTGCCCACCCAGTCTGTATAACCTTAGGTAAAGGAAAGGAGGCAAAAATTACCTGTCTTCTTTCTTTGGGTTCTTGGTTCATTCCCTACTTGGGTACTTAGTTCACTGTAGTAGTGACCCTGGGCTCATCCTTTACTAAGCAGCTCAGACATCCTAGTCATCCACTTCCACCTGCTCTCTCTAGATCCCCAGTGCCACTCTTGCCTCCTCTTGCAATAACCATCAAAGAAGATACCTTTGCCCACGCTTGTCCTAGACGTCCTTTGGTGAATCCTAGTACTTAAGTACAAATGGAAGAAGGTCCCAGCTAAGAGGGAGTAACACTCATGAGCAGAAGACCCATATGCTTGCAGATAATTAGTGGGCTTCACTAGAGTTTATGCCCATGAATGGCGAAGGTAACCAACATTCATAACAACCACTTGGGTTGGTGGTGTGATTTTCAAGTTACATGAAGAAAAGGGTTATCAAGGGAAAAGAAGATCAGGTCAGAGATCATTCCCAGCCAGGAATCTGGCCCAGCCAGATATTCCCCCTACAGATTTGCTTCTCTGTGGCTTGACTGTCATCCAGACAATGACCTTTAACTTGCCAGCTTGACTTTTAGGAGGCCTTGCAATGTTTGCACATTATGTAATGTCTGTGCTTCAGTAGAAATCTTGCGGAAACAAATGGAGGAAGTTTGCTAGTCCAACTAGTGGATAATAAATCCTGCACTATCTAGATAGAAACTGGTTTTCTGTATCCTTTAGTTTATACATACATTTTTTTGTGTTGTTGTTGTAAGCTCTGAAAAATTCAGGGAACCAAAATAGTCAATTATTTTGGCAAAGGTGGCACATCCCTTCTGTAGGTTAGAGTTCTGTGGCATTAGCATTTTTCTCCAGTATGTTAGTGGAACATCATTTCCTATCCAGCCTTCAGAGAAGACTAGCATACTAATTCAATTAGCATACATTGTAAACTTTACAAGTATTCATCAGTATAATTTGTGTAACTCGATTATTTTAAATACTATTTTAAAAGAACATATGTGGATTTTTTTCTTTATTTTAATTCTGGAATGTTTAGTACTACATATTTCTCATGAAAAATAGACTTCACTGAGACAGCTAAATTGGATTTTCTGATCAAAGCTAAAAGAAAATACGTTTTAGCTCAGCAGTATAATAGGTCAAAATAATTAACTTTTTAAAATATTTCAAGATTTTTTCGTTAGGCCAAATTGATGTGTTAATTCCTTTCAGTTACCTAACTAGAAAAACATAGCGCAGAGATACAGGGAATTCCTGGTGGATTACATTACTTTGTTGAATACATTCTTGCAAAAGAAACTTTCATAATCTTTCCTTTCCTTAATCAATATGAAAATAACTTTTTAGAACATTTACAATGCTATAAAATAAATGACATAAAATGAAAGGACTATTTAATTAGCTGACATCATAAGCTTCACTAAAGAATCACAAATTTCTTCTCAAAATATTTTTAACTCAATCCCAGAATTTTTTTTTTTTTTTTGGTGAGACGGGGGTCTTGCTCTGTTGCCCAAGCTAGAGTTCCATGACGTCATCATAGCTCATTGCAACCTCAAACTCGTGGGCTCAAGCGATCCTCCTGCCTCAGCCTCCCAAGTAGCTGGGACTACAGGCATATGCTGCCACGCCTGGCTCATTTTTCTATTTTTTGTAGAGACTGGTTCTTACTCTTGCTCAGGCTGGTCTTGAACTCCTGGCCTCAAGCGATTCTCCTGCCTTGGCCTCCCAAAGTGCTAGGATTATAAGCATGAGCCACTGCACCTGACCCCAGAATAATTTTTTTGAATAAGATGAAAACGAATTCCCATGTTACCTATGCTGTCACTTTTGTGAGCAGCTTGTGAAAATCTGTTTATAAAACCCAACTGTAGCTTTTCATGATTCATGGAAGTTTAACCTAAAATTCAGGAATGAAGGAAAAGATTTTTTTTTTTTTTTTTTTTTTTGGTCAATATTAGGATTTAGGGCAAAAGGTGATTAGATATGGTACTAGGATATCATATCCAGTTTAAAGTTAAATGGCCCAATTAATATCTTACTACTTTTTCTAAAGGAATTTTTACTTATATTTTAAAATTATCTACCAGTCTGAAAAATTGTATTTGTTTTTTAAATCATAGAACACCTTCAGTTGTTTTTCACTTTGGTGAATTCAGTGTCACTTTAGGTAAGATTGTCTGTTTGCAGACTAAATTAATGATCATAATAACCAAAATCCTGGCTTATAGAAAAACACATAATAAATTGTGTTGAATAATTAACATTTCTCCAAATTATGTAAAAATTTTATAATGAGAGAATTACTTTTTTAGGTCTACTTTTCACATTGTTAAAAGCTACACTTGGCACCATTAGGAAAGATGGAAAAAAACCTAGAAAAAAAATGAACTGCTGAAGAATTTCCCCTTGTAAGAAGGCTTCGTCTTAATCTTTTGACAAACTCTGCTGGTATATGCCTTTCTGAGTATCCAGCCTTACTCTGCCTGCAGCTTTGTCTGCATAAAGTTCTGTTGGAATGTGGGCTGCTCATGTCTCCAGAATTTTCTAGTCTCACAATCTCTCTTCAGCCATGCAGCCCTGCTTGGCCTGAACCTGCCTAACTCCCTTATAATCAGCAAATCTTGCCAGTCTCAGGGGTAGTTGGAAGATGTGCTAGGAGGGGCTATCCTAGGAAAGGCTCTCTTTCAATCAGCTCCTGCCTCTGCCTCCTCTCAGGCAGCGCCAGATATATGTAGATAGATATGGCATGACGCCACCCTCCTCCCACGCTAAAGTACCAGAATCTGATAGGAGGTTAAGCACAATGCCAGCCCCTGGGCTATCACCAGAAACACCCAGAAAATTTAAAGGCCCTATCTTTATTCACTTTTATCAGCTGGGATTGATTTTGACTATAGATTACAGAAAACTAAATTTCAGTGACCTAAACAGATAAGGATCTACTTTTCTCATGCACCAAGAAATCTGGGTATGGGCAGTTGAGAGGTAAATAACATCTCAACAATGTCATCAGGTACATGGGTTCTTTCTGTATTCCTACTCTGTTGTCCTTAATGCATAGATCTTTAGCCTTATGATTGTCACCTTATGGTCACATGATGGCACCTGCAACTCTAGGCCTTATGTCTGACATTCAGACAGAAAGGAAGGGAAAGGGGAGAAAAGCAAAAGGCTTATTTCTTATTAGGCTTTGACTTACACAGAAAGAAAGTCTTCCCCCAGGAACTTCTTCCTTTAGCAGCCAGAACTGTGCCACATCCCTCAGCGTAAGGGATATAGAGAAGCCATATGTTTTGACTTTCCCATGTCTCAATAGAGGAAATCAAGGGAAATGAATTTTTTAACTGGCTTTTGGGTAGTTACATTTTATCTACTACATCCCCACTATAAGGTGATCTTGGAACTCATCTTTCTACCCTACCTACCAAACACCTGGCTATGATAGTTAACTCCATCCCCTGTCCACTGTAATTAAGAGCCACCATAGCCATATTCTTCCAGAATGTCTTTGGACTTTGTAAGCCCTTGACAAAATAATCTCAGACTGGGGTTTATTTCTTAATTGTTGCAGATCTTCCTCAAATCTTACCTAAATGTACCTATCCACAGTAGAGCCCATCTCAGTTCCTATGATTATTATTTAATGTTGACTAAAGTAGTACTTCAACCAGAGCAGACCAGGAATAAAAAATCACATTTTATACTGCAGTGTACGCACCCATATATGGTAGATTTCCTACCTCCAAAATTCACCTGTCCTAATTAAACCATGCCCACCTCTAATAATTCCCTTTGCTTCAGCACCAACAATCCCCTCTCCCCAGTATAATGACAAAACCAAGCAAACTAGGAAATTCTACCGTGGAATCTTACTAGTAGTACTAAGCCACATACTCCCAAAACAGCAGGACAACTTTGCTTCCCACCCCCTAGTTCTACTCAGAAAGCTATTCATCCATCACCTCAGAAACTTCCATTTTATCATTAATTGTGATTTTACTTGCTTCTCCATTGTCACTGGCTGCTATGACTGCTGCTTATGTGGCCTGTTTTCTGGCCAGTCCCCAACAGAAGCTTTTAAACTTGTCCTCTTGTCTGTAACTATTTGTCCTACATTTATGCCATTATCTGCCAGCATGGCTTACCATTGTCAGTGTACTTCAGCCTCCATGGTGTTGTCAGCTCCTGGGCCACTTCAAATAAGGCAGCAGGCTTTCCCTCTCCACTCCTTCCCCAAAACACTAGCTGAGCAACCTTCTTCTTTAGTCTCTTCCTATTTACTTCATTTGACAAGCCTTCCTTACTGATACCTGGCATGAATGGAGTGCTCAGATAAACGCTAGAAAGAATAATGAATGAAATATAGCTCTTGCCTTTAAATTACTTACAATGTGGTAGGGCACACAAATATGAAGAATTTTAATATATCATTGTAAGGGCTATCATAAAAACAGATATGGGGTATCAGTGGTACTAGGAAAGGAGAGATCCATTCTACCTAGGTAAGTAATGGAGGAAAAGATAGATGAGTTGGGATTTTTCTAGGCAGACAAAATGGCATCAAGATAGTCAATAAGAGTTGAACAGAAGGCAGCCTTCTGTTGTAGAGTATGTGTACTTGGAGAATTCAGTGATAACATTTGACCTGTGAGATGAATGCCCTATTGGTCTTCCGACTTTAGTCCTAACTTAGCTATATCAGCCCTTGAAGTCACTCTAAGTTGAAGCCCTGTAGTAATATTTGGACATTAAGCAGATTTCAGAAGATGATGGTAGCAAATAAAATAGAATATTAGACTCCTCTGTGAGTCTTTTTTTAATATACTTCTATTTGCATTTGTAATGAAGCAAAAGTAAACAATCAACATTCTTCTAAATCATTCTCTTTCCTTCATGTTTTTGTTTCCATTACTCCTGCAACTAGACATTTCCTTCACCATGGTGCTTAAAACTCTGAATTTTGCTGGATTTCCAGGAATGCTGTTGACAGTCATTGCCAAGAGAAATGTGTTTTCCACTTAGGAAATTACACTTCTGTTTGGTATTATTATTTCTGACCACTGTGTTGTGTTATGAGCATTTCTGAGGAATGACAAAGATGGCTTCCTCAGAGCAATTACTGGAAAAGAAACTGGTATTCTATTTAAAAAAAAAAAAAAAGTGTACTTAGATGGGAAATTGCCAGGAGAAAAGTAAGAGCGGGAATAAAGGTGGGTTGGGGTATATTCTCTAAGGAAGAATTTACTTTCAAAAGTACAAAACTCACAAATTATTTGAATTTTTAAGTTTTTTTTCTAATTTAAGAATGACAGAGAAGTGCTTAAGACATAAACATATACCTGCATGAATTATCACAAAACAAACTTCCATAAACTACCATCCACTCAAGAATCACCATTGCCCAGATCTCCCTCATGCTGGTCTCTCTTATTCCATTCTCGCCAATTAACTACTATCTTGACTTCTACCAAACTTATTAAAATTTCCTGGTTTTGAACTTTACACACCTGGAATTATGTAGTGTGTAATCATTTGTGTCTGGCTTCTTTCACTCAGCATTGTGTTTGTGATGTTCATTGTGTTGTTGCATGCAGCTTTAATTCTTTCATTATGATATGTGTTTCCACTGGACGAATGTACTACAATGTATTTATTCATTTTACTATTATTGGATATTTGGGTTGTTTCCAGTTTGGTACTATTAAAAATAATACTGTCAAGAACATTTTTTTTTTTTTTTTTTTTTTTTTTTTGAGACAGAGTCTCGCTCTGTTGCCTGGGCTAGAGTACTGTGGCGTCAGCCCAGCTCACAGCAACCTCAAACTCCTGGGCTCAAGTGATCCTCCTGCCTCAGCCTCCCGAGTAGCTGGGACTACAGGCATGTGCCACCATGCCCGGCTAATTTTTCTATATATATATTTTTAGCTGTCCATATAATTTCTTTCTATTTTTAGTAGAGACGGAGTCTTGCTCTTGCTCAGGCTGGTCTCAAACTCCTGACCTCGAGCGATCCTCCCGCCTTGGCCTCCCAGAGTGCTAGAATTACAGGTGTGAGCCACCGCGCCCAGCCAAGAACATTTTTATGCTTGTCTCTCAGTGTACTTGTGCGCGTGTTTCTGTTGGGTCATTATTTAGAAGAGGAAATGCAGAGTCTGTGTGATATGCATGTGTGTAGCTTCAGGAGATAATACCAATGATTTCCAAAGTGTAATGATCAAGTCACGGTAATTGGGATATTCATCACCTCAAACATTTATCTTTTCTTTGTATTGAGAACATTACAGTTCTCTTCTAGCTATTTTGAAATACACAGCCAAAATTTCCCTACTGTATTATTGAATACAAGAATTTACTCCATGTATCTAACTCTATTTTTGTACCCCTCACCCAACTTCCTTTTATCCATCCCTCCCACTTTCCTTCCTAGGCTCTAGTAACCACCATTCTACTCTCTACCATCATGAGATCTACTTTTTTAGCTCTAACATATGAGTGAGAACATGTGATATATTTGTCTTCTGTGCCTAGCTTATTTCACTTACCATAAGGACCTCCAGTCCCATCCATATTGCTGCAAATGATAGGACTGCATTCTTTTTTATGGTTGAATAATATTCCATTATGTATATACCACATTTTTTTTATTCATCCATTGATGGACACTTAGGTTGATTCCATACCTTGGCTGTTATGAATAGTGCTGCAATAAACATGGGTGTGTCAATATCTCTTTGATATACTAATTTCCTTTCCTTTGGATATATACCTGGTAGTAGAATTCTTGGATCATATGGTAGTTCTATTTTAGTTTTTTAAGGAACTTCTATACTATTTTCCATAATAGCTATACTACTTTACATTCCCACCAGTAGTGCACAAACATTTCTCTTTCTCTGCATCCTTGCCAACATTTGTTACCTTTTATCTTTTTGATAATAGCCATTCTAACTGGAGTAAGATCATAGCTCATTGTGGTTTTGATTTGCATTTCCCTGATGATTAGTAATGTTGAGTTTTTTTAATATAACTCTTGGCCATTTGTATGTCTTCTTTTGAGAAATGACTATTCAGGCCTTTTCCCCCTTTTTTAATCAGATTACTTGGTTTTTTTGCTATTGAGTTATTATTTGAGTTCCTTATATATTCTGGTTATTAATCCCTTATTAGATAGATAGTTTGCAAATATTTTCCCACATTCTAAGGTTGTTTCTTCTCTTTGTTGACTGTTTCCTTTGCTGTGCAGAAGCATTTTAGCTTGATGTAATCTCATTTGTCTATTTTTGCTTTTGTTGCCTAGCTTTTGAGGTCTTACCAAAAAAATCTTTGCCCAGACCAATGTCCTGTAGTGGTTCCCCAATGTTTTCTTTTAGTGTTTTCATAGTTTCAGGTCTTACACTTAAGTTTTTAATCCATCTTGAATTGATTTTTGTATATGGTAGAAAATGGGGATCTAGTTTCATTCTTCTGCATGTGGATATCCAGTTTACCTACCACCATTTATTAAAGAGACTACCCTTTATCCAATGTATGTTCTTGGCACTTTTGTCAAAAATGAATTGACTGTTTGGGTTACTGTAGCTTTGTAGGATAATTTGAAGTCTGGTGGTGTGATGCCTCCAGCTCTATTCTTTTTGCTCATTATTGCTTTAGCTACTCGGGGTCTTTATTGGTTCCACAGGAAGTTTAGGATTATTTTTTTCTATTTCTGTGAAGAATATCATGGATATTTTGATAGGAATTGCATTGAGTTAGTAGATTGTGTTGGGTATAGTATGGACATTTTAACAATATTATTATAGTTATTCTAATCCACGAGTATGGGTCATATTTCCATTTTTGTGTGTGTGTCCTCTTCAATTTCAGTGCTCTATAGTTTTTCTTGTAGAGATCTTTCACTTGTTTGGTTAAATTTATTCCTAGGTTTTTTTTGGTTTTTTTTTTTTGGTAGCTATTGTAAGTAATATTTGCCTTAAGTTTGTTTTTGTTTTTGTTTTTGTTTTTGTTTTTCAGATTGACCACTGGTTAACATATATAAACTGAGTTTTATATGTTGATTTTGTATCCTGCAACTTAACTGAATTTATTTATTAGTTTTAAGAGGTTTTTTGTAGAGTCTTCAGGTTTTTCTAAATATAAAATCATATAATATGCAAATAAGGGTAATTTGACTTCTTCTTTTACAACCTAGACGACCTTTATTTCTCTCTCTTGCCTAATTGCTCTGGCTAGGACTTCCAGTACTATGTTGAATACAAGTGATCAGAATGGGCATCTTTGTCTTGTTCCAGATCTTAGTGGAAGGCTTTCAGATTTTTTCCATTCAGTATGAATTAGCTGTGGGTTTGTCATATATAGCCTTTATCATTGTGAGGTATGTTCCTTCTATACTCAATTTGTTGAGAGTTTTTATCATGAAGGGATTTTGAGTTTTATTGAATGTTTTTTCATCATCTAATGAAATGATCATATGGTTTTTGTCCCCGGTTCTATTGCTGTGATATATTACATTTATTAATTTGCATATATTGAACCATCCTTGGGATGAATCCCACTTGATCATGGTGAATGATCTTTTTAATGTGTTATTGAATTCAGTTTGCTAGTATTTTGTGAAGGATTTTTCCATGTATGTTCATCAGGGATATGGGCATATAGTTTCGTTTGTTTGTTCATTTGTTTGTTTTTTTATGTCCTGATCTGGTTTTCTTATCAGGATAATGCTGGCCACATAGAATGAGTTTGGAAGTATTTCCTCCTCTGCAATTTTTTAAAAATGGTCTGAGTAAAACTGGTATTAGTTCTTCTTAAAATGTTTGGTAGGATTCGGCAGTGAATCCATCAGGTCCTGGACTTTTCTTTCATAAGAGACTTTTTGTTACTGCTTAGATCTTATTACTCATTCTTTTCAGGTTTTCTGTTTCTTCATGTTTGTGTCCAGGAATTTATCCATTCATTCTAGGTTTTCCAATTCATTAGCGTACAGTTCTTCATAATAGTAACTAATGGTCATTTGTATTTCTGTGGTATCCTTTGTGATGTTTCTTGTTTTGTCTCTGATTTTATTTATTTGGGTTTTGTGATGTGTCAATTTTATTTGTCTTTCCAAAAAACCAACTTTGTTTCATTAATCTTTTGTAATTTTTGTCTCAATTTCACTTATTTTTGCTCTGATCTTTCTTTCTTTCCTTCCACTAATTTGAGGTTTGGTTTGTTCTTGCTTTTCTGGTTCCTTGAGGTGCATTGTTAGATTGTTTATTTGAAGTCTTTCTCTTTTTCTGATGTAGGTGTTTATTGCTATAAACTTCCCTCTTAGTACCGTTTTTGCTGTATCCCACAGATATATTGTGTTTATATTTTCATTTGTTTCAAAAAATTTTTGGTGTTTACAATTACAGAGTAATGCTTTATTGATGGTCATAGTGTTCTGCTGAATTTCAAGTGCCCTGAATTAGATTGAGAAAGATCCCACCTAAGAGGAAATAATGACTACATACCTCACCTTGTACCTAACAAGAGCTGCCACTTGGGATTCTTATGTCATGTATGAGAAGGTACTATGCTTTCACTCTTCGGAGTATAACACTCAGCCTCAAGGCAACAGATAATTCAGACCTACTGTGTCTACAGGGAAGGTGGGGAAACAAATCTGGTTACCCGTCTCAGCTAAACTGGGCCTACACTGCAGATAAAGTGGCCTTTGGAACACTATGCCAAGAAATTAGAATCTTAGCTGGAGGTAACCTGTCCATGTTACACTCAGTGTAGCCACATTACACGAGAGAGCTGGTAAGTGGATGGTTGTCCATCAAGTCCTGCAGGGCCTGCTCCAAGAGGAAAGAAGCTGATCATTCCGACTGCATGGAAAAGGAAAAGGATGTTTCTACATGGTATCCCTGAAATACAGGGTATTTCATGTCCGGGAACAAAGGATCTGAACTCTCAAAAAGTCAAAGCTAGAGGAAGAGACATGAAGAAATGCTTTTCCTAAACTTTATAGCTCTTATGTTTATGGGGGAAATATTAGAATATAGAAGCACAGTTTGTCAAAAAGAAAATGTAAAACAACTATCCCAGTAGGAAAACATGGCCTTTCCCCTGACAGTTGTCTTAACTGAAACCTTTTCAAATCAGCAAGACAATCTTTCTTCATGAGTCCACAGCTAACAAATACAGATGAGGGCATGAGATATAACTAAGAGCACATTGCTTTATAGAATGTAAGTACATCAGACATTTCTTCAACATAAGAGAGAAACCAAAACAGAAATACAGACAAAGGAAGGGGGAAGACTCAAGAAAATTAAGAAAAAAATAAAGGAAAAAAAACCCTTTATTTAAAAATGGCCCTTTAATCTCAGAAAGATGATGAATAAAACATCCATAAAATAAAGAACAGAATGCTGTGAAAAAGGAAAGAAAACAAGAAAATGTTCTTGGAAATTGAAATTTTCACAGCCAAAATAAAAATTTAATATGCAGAGTTAGAAGAGAAAGTCGAAGAAAGCTCCTAGAAAGTAATATAAATAGGTGAAGAGAAGGGCTATAGAAGAAAAATATGACTTAGAGGCTTAGTCCAAGAGGTCCAACAACTAGTAGGAGTTCCAGAAAGAGAGGACAGAGAAAATAGGGGAAGAAATTATCAAAGAAATAATAAAAGAAAAATTTCCAGAACTAAAGTTGGTAAGTCCAAGCAATGAATGGGCCTACTGGATGTCCTGCCCAATTAATGAAAGAAAGACTTATAGTAAGGCATATTCCTATGAAACTTTGGAATACCAGAGATAAAGTGAAGATACTAAGAACTCCTGGGTTTGATGGGGATAGGGATAAGGTGGAAGGAAGTAGTCACATTGCCAAGAAACTGGAATCAGAATCGTTAACCTTGGGTGCTGGAAGAAAATAAATTTGGAGGATATCCCATTTTCCAGCTTAGAATTCTATACACAGCCAAACTATGAATCAATGTGTAAGCAGAAAAAAAAATAGATATGTAAACATTTATAAAATCTAATTCCAATGTAACTTTTTATTAGTTACTGGAAAATGTGCTTCAGTGATGTAAGGAAATAAACCAAGAAAGAGAAAGTCATGGATAGAATCCAAAAAAAAAAAAAAAGGAATCCAGGCCAGAGGAGTGGCAAAGGGAAGTCCAAGGATGACAGCTATGCAGCAGGCCTGGAGAGCAGCCAGGCCAGAACTGAATCAGAAGAATGGAAGGCTCCACAGGAGGAGGGAGGAAACCGGTGAATTATTGGATGTGCTTGGACATTCAGGAATAAAATACTGCTGGAAATAGAGAAAATCTGATGGATTTTTGAAGGAAGTAGAATTAAAAATTTAGTTCCTCAGTCACACCAGCCACATTTCAAGCCATTTCAAGCGATCAATAGCCACATGAGGCTAGTGGCCACTGTACCGGACAGCACAGACATAGAACATCTCTTTTATTATGTAAGGTTCAGTTGTATAACACTGGCTTAGAAGATGGCTTATATAGCCAAAGAATGAGCCTGTTTCCCCTGAAGAATCCTCTAAGAACTTGAAGCTCAAAATTCCAAATATGCATAAGGAAAGGTGAGATTGAGACATACTTCTGCAAGCAAGGATTAATTACAATCAGTCTTCCCCACCCCTGCCATTTTGCATAGCACACACAGCAGCCAGGCATCATCCAACCTCCAGATAAAAAAAATTAAAATCAAGGTGTTCTTCAAAAACTTTTAAGAGCCCAGAGGAAAAAGACCTTCATATATTCTGGCATGCAGGGATCTTTTGATGTAACATTATAGTAATTCTAAATTGGAGCCCATCAATCAGAAAGCTGGTCCACCTATGCAGCTTTTTACCATGTTTCTCTTAAAAATGAATAACCGAGGACCACCAGACATTCAAGGAATGCCACCAGCGAGAAAGAATATGAGCAAAGTAAAGAAACGAGTAAATGACCTTAGAGGAGATAAAGATAATCGGAGAAGCAGAAGAAAACTTTAAAGCTACATGTCCTCCAAGATTAGGGAAAATATGTTGATTAAGAACAAAATGCTTTGAAGGAAAAATAATCAGAGACCCAAGCAGATCCCATGCAAATTGAAAATCTGATTGTCAGAATTAAAACTTTTCTAGAAGGGCTAGAAGATAAAATTGAGGTTAAGAACCAAAAAGTTGAACAATTTAAAAAGACCCACATCAAGGCACATCATCATTAAATATCAATTGCACACGCACAAATGCCTTCAAAGGCATGAGAAGCAAAGTGGTCTAAGCTTCCCGTCAAAAATAGCAGATATTTAAAGATAGTAGAGCAGTGTCTTCTAGGTTCTGAGGAAAATTATTTTCAACGTACAGTTCTCTAACTAGCCAACTATCAGTCAAGTGTGAAGGTAAAAAAAATAGGCTTTTTCAGATGGGCAGAAGCTCCAGAAATTTCTCCTCTAGTATTCTTTCCCTTAAGAAGTTATCTAAAGATACACTCCCCCAAATCAGCCTCGTCAATAACAGACGAGAAGGGGAATAGGACCTTGGCCCCTCGCTGCTCTCCCACCCATTATCCCTCAGCCCTTCCCCACCCACTCCACCCTAGGCAGCCCCAGAGCTCTTCTTGTTGTCCTGAGACACAGCGAGCGTTTCCCAGCCTGTTCTGTCTGGAGTCTGCATGGCCCACTTCCTTAGTTCATTCAGGTCTCTGTTCACACATCCTTTTATCAGAGAGGCCTTTTCAGTGCACTTAAAATAGGCCACGATTGTCACTGCAGTCTATCTCCTGAGCTTATTTTATTTTTCTCCATAACACTTTCTCACTATCTATCATGTATTTTGTCTGTATTCACCTGCTGCCAACACTGAATTATAAGCTCAATAATGGCAGACGCTTTTTCTTTCTTGTTTATTGCTTTATCTCCAGTGCCAACGTCTGTCTATAGTAGGTGCTCAGTTATCTTTGAATGAATAAACAAATGAATGAGTTAATTAACTGGGACTTAGAAAACAATGGGAACAACCCAAGAAGGCAGCTAAGGGAAATTCTAAGTTGATCGCAGTCCAGGTTAGAGCAGGTCTGAGGGTCCTGGAAAGGAGGTCTCTGACAAAAACTGACTCTAAAGGATATTGATGGGGTGGAGAGCTGGGGAAAAAAGGTAGCTATAACAAAAACAAATATTGAGGAGCGGGCTATTGTAAGAATGGAAATGTGGTTTCATACACTACTTGGCCCAATGGTGAACAATATTTAGAAATAAAAATGTAAATGTATTATTTAAGTAATAATAGAGGAAGTAAAAATAAGATGTAAACATGTTGAAAAGACCACAAGGAGGAATGTGAGGGCCATAGTGAGCTAAATCCTCATCTATCATAGCAGCTTGGCAAAGGTAATGAATAAGTTACTGAGAAATAACAAGATGATCATACATGTTTAGCAGTGTGGAGATACCTAGTGGGCAAACAGCTAAAAGAGTTAAAGAGAAGTTTCCCCTGGGGAATGGGTCTAGAGGTGGGAAACAATGGAACAAGAAACTATGATTTTTCACTGTAAGCATTTCTGTGATATTTGATGTATAAACTGTGTGTGTGCATGTGTGTGTGTGCGTGTGTGTGTGTTACCTTGATAAAACCTTAAGCAAGGAAAGTAGAGGCAAAATGTAAAACAATAATCAGGAACTAAAATTCCCTCTAATTTAAACCATGGGGTGGGGACAGGGTGGGAGGAAGGCATGGGGAAAGTGCAAGTATGCTCAGGGCCTGCTGTGTTTGGATGAGCAATTCCAGATAGCAAAAGAAAAAAATACATAAGTTTTCCAGTGTTTAGAGGTAAGGCTTAACCACTATTTGAATAAAAATGGAATTTATGCTTTGAGACTATTAATAAAAAGAAGTTTTTTTAAAGCCAGCATGGGGAGGAAAACTCATCATTCATACTAAAGAAGAGTAGGAAATAGCAAAGTATAGGATATACAAACAGATGACTGGAATCAGACCAAACATCTTTGATTTCAATATACATGAATATCTTTTAGTCCCTTTACGTAAGAGACAGACTTTCAAACTGCGCTTTTAAAGAAGTCCACTTATGTGATTTAAAGTGACAGGATTGAAAATGAAGGGAAGGACGTATACTAGGCTAATGCTAACAAAAAAGAAAGCAAATTAATAATATCAGCCAAAATGGAACTCAAGGCCCAGAACATTGAATGACAATTTTCTTACCAGAAAGCCACATAAATTCATGTTATCTCTGGCTTTCTTCTTCTTTTACAAGTATTTGACATCTTGAATGTGAGCATCACTTCGCTCATTTTGCAGCCAGTATAATGGGACTAACTTTCATTGAAAACTCTTAGAGATCCTTTAAACCTATTTTTTAAAATAAACATTCTTTTTAGTTGTTTCCTTTAAAAAAAAAAAAAAGCCAGTATAGTTTCATGTTAATAACTGTGTGCATTTCCTTGGTATACATGATTTATCCATAATAATTTGTGCTTCTAATCTTTAAATCATAATAATACTTTTAGTCAGGTACAGTTACACATGTCATCTGCTGTGGTATCTGATGTTAGGCCATTGAACTGCTAAACTTTGCTATCAAGAGGCCAAGTGAGGTTGAGAGAAGGTTCTTTCATAGGATATGCTCTTGCTTCCAGACACTATATATGTTACCTGACTCGCATGCCTCTCTTGGCCTCGCCAATGCTTCAAATCAGATAGCACTTGCCAAAAGGAAAGGAAGGAACATGAGTTTACTAAAGTTAATTTGACATGTGTGTTTATTCTGTATATTCTAAGTGTTTTACTTTTCATTTTTTAAACGTAGCTAATGCTGCCTACCTCGGAGGCCAAGAAATGATGAAGATGGTAGAGAGAGACAACGAAACCATAAAGGAACATTTATCTAAGGTAATCACTTTGGTGCTGCAAGGGGATAAGTAACAAGTAGATGGGCAGAAATATTTACTGAGGCTGAAGGACTAGAATTGGTCAGAATCTGTAAGAGTTCAAAGGTTTATAGGTTGAGACACAGTTCTGCTAGTTAAAATTAATGTTATCCTTGAAAGTTGCATAGAGAGTAGTAAAGCTGATTGCATAGTTACTTAAATATATTTTGCCACCTGGTTTTGTTGAATTTATTTTTAGAATCAATACTTTTCCTATTTTGTTAGTGCATTTCAGCCTCTCTGGGCCTTGTACTGAGAAGGCTCGCTATTTATAGAATAAATGAGTTATGCTGAAATATAAATAAAACAGTGGAAAAGAACTAACATCATATATGACCTGAGAACTAGTGAGCCTGTCTTTCTCATTCTCCAATGCATTAGAGTAGGAATGTCCTACTTTGACACCAAGATCAGTTTTCTGAAATACTTATCATTTGTAAGTTATCCTGAAAATACTAGAATCATGCACAAACACGTTTAAAGGGCCAATCTCTGAACTATCAGGGGACTGTGGTTTAGAATATGTCTAAGCACCCTAGAATTTGGGTGGCTGTGATACTCCCATGGCATCATTTTTCTGTCCATCCTGAGTAGGAAGGAGCTGCATTGTCTTATACTGTAGCCACCAGTCACATGTGGTTATTTGTGGCTGTCTGAATTGAGATGTGCTATAAGTGTAAAATATACATTGGATTTCAAAAACTCAGTACTCCCCCAAATAGTAAAATATTTCATTAATTTTTATATTGATTATACATTGAAATAATAGTATTTTAGATATAGTGGGTTAAATAAAATATATTGAAAGTAATTTTACCCATTCCTTTATACTTTTTAAAACATTATTATTAGAAAATTTTTAAATTACATATGTGCCTTGCTTTATGTTTCTATTGGACAGTACTACTCTTGATCTTTCCAGCTGGTGCTAAACTATGGTATCTGCTGGGTGCAGTGAAAAGTCCCTGCTGAGTGGCAGACTCTTACAGGGCCCGTGAACCTAAAATCTGCAAGTAAAACCTTAGATACCCTGTTGGGCTTAGAATCCCCTTATAAACTTTGATACATTTGACTTAAACTTGCCTACAGTGTTAATTCATATTTCCATATTTCTATAACCTCCCAATACAGTTATCTTAAAGCAAGAAGTGTGTATGTTCTTAAAAAATATTTTCAGAATATTGTAAATATTCACCCAGAAAGGACTTTTGAAAATGCCAATCTGTTTTTGTCTTATGGATGTAGTGGTCATCATATTTCTGAAATAGCAATTGGCTAGAGATTGAACTACTGAAACCAGGAGGAAGCCCTTACTAGCTGAATGGAGGATATTGGGGCCTTAGGAAACGCTCTCTCCAGGGCTTTCAGCTGCTTCTAGTCATTGAGGGATATGAAAATACAAGAAAAATGCTATTTTATTTTGCACTTAAATTATAAGTGAATCTGTTTCAAAAATGCATTTAGGTTTTCCAGATTTGGAAGTTCATAAAAACAACTCAGCTCTCAGTTAATAATAAGACTGGCAGATGCTCACTTCCAAAATTCACACTTGCTGAATGACTAGACCCATCATATGTCAAAGCCCGTCTTACCACCTGTGGAAGCCAGCTGCTGTAAAATACTCATCATCTCTGGATTCTGCTTGTGTGTTGTGCTCAGGAAAAGGTCAAAGAAAGGTGCTAACTTATTCCTGTCCTAAGTTAAATCCATATGCACGTGTAATCATTCCCAGATAGGGGTCTGTTCATGGTAACTGTGTCAGGGCTGTAAGTTTACTGAAACTTTTATGGGAGAAATATGGGGGCATAATGGTAGATGGCAGACATTTCAAGGTCAGTATTAACACACAGTCATACGAATAAATGTCCAACTCCAGGGAATAGTTTTATTTTTAAGGTGATGCTAAATGTGCCTGTAGGATTGGGGCAACAAGGAATTGTTTACTTTCATGATATAAAGCTACCTTGCAGTTAATTGATTATCTGTTCTACCAGCTAAATTTGAGCTCTCTGCTAGAATAATACAATTCTAATTCCTAAGTGAAACTAGGTACAAAGAGACAGGAAGTTTATTGCAACTTTTTGTTTCTGTAATGAAAAAGAGGAAACATGCTGTAATTTAATATTGGTAAAAGTTGAATCAACATAATATGTCTCAGTCTCCTTGGGAAAAGGAAACTTAAAAGTGCACATAGTTCTAGGAAGATAGTGGGCATTGCCTCCTGCCTTCCAAACACCCCCGATAACTAGTCTAACTAGAAAACCAGTTCCTAGGATTAGAAATCTCCCTCTTTTAGATATTCTGATCGAGGATATTCTGTGCCATTTCCACCCAAAGTCATTCAGAAACTTCATACCTATCCAGGGCTGTCCCATGTGAAAAGTTTTCGAGCTGCACATTTTCTTGCAAAAATCATTCCATATATCTCAGTTATTCAACTTAAAACAGTTTTGAAAAATGTATCTTTGTGCTGTCCAGCCAGGATGCCACAGAAAAGCTAGTCTGAAAATACTCTCTTTACTGTGTCACGCAGATGGCTTTCTGCTTCTTTCTCCTCCCCTAGAAAACGGTCATGCTGTTATCAGCAGGCTTTGGTTCCAAATTCAAAGTTTCTACTTATTGATTTCCATTGCCCACATGAAGAGGGCTTTTTATATTCCTGAGGAAAATAGGCTTTTTTTTTTTTTTTTTTTTTGAGACAGGGTCTTGCTCTGTTGCCAAGGCTGTAGTGCAATGGCCCAATCATAACCACCATACCCACTAGTTTTTTTATTTCATGTAGAGACAGGATCTTGCTATGTTGCCCAGGTTGGTCTCAAACTCCTAGCCTCACACAATCCTCGCGCCTCAGCCTCCCAAAGTTCAGGATTACAGGTATGAGGCACCGCACCTGGCCAGGCCTTTTTTTTTTTTTTTTTTTTTAACTCTGAAAAGTCTACTAGGCTGATTGTCTTCCTTCCAAGGTCTAGAGACTTTATATACAGCATTGGACAGTTGTGGTTTTTTGTGGTGCTTCAACATAGGATCAATTTATTTCCCTTTCCTGGAGCAAATATATCAAACTCACAGTTGTTTCCAAAAGCGTACACCATGGTTTATGACACCATAGGTTATGTTATTTCTTCACCTGACTAAATCCTACTTGTCCTTTAAAACTTGGCTCAAGTGGCATCTCTAAGAGGCCTCAGCTTCTGGTTTGGCCAGATGTGCCCCCATTGGCCTCCATGGCTCCCTATGTAAAGTTACAATACCTCATTTACCACAGAGTATTTAAATGATCCGGCTTCCCCTCTTCCCCACCTTGAGGTAAGGAACTGTGTTTTCCTCATCTTGGTATCCTGTGGACTTAGCACAATTCATGATACCTGGTAAACAATCAATGAATCTATGCTAGATAGATGAGCAGAGAGAGAGAGAGATGGAGAAGCCATTAATTAGAGCATGGATTCTGAACCTTTTCTGTGCCATGGATCTTTCTGGCTTTCTCATTAAAGTATCTGAACCCATACTCAGAATAATGTTAAATGCATAAAATAAGTACATGAGATTACAAAAGAAACCAATTATATTGAAATATAGTTATCAAAATATTTTTTTAAAAAATTTGTGATATAGTAATATATGCATCTTTATTTATACATTGAATATTGAGATATAATCTCAGTCAGAATTGCTATTGTAAATTTGTAATGATGAGTATAAATAATTTTTTAGTTATCTACAGCAAGTTTACTATGATTTGAAAATATCCATAATTTTTATAGATGACAAAATATAGGCATTACAAAAAGTATGGTTTGTTACCTGTATTTACAATTGAAGGAAATACTAAATTATAGTTAGGAGCTAAATAAATAATTCTTTTCCAAGTGTACATAACACCTCCTCCCTACCCATGGACCTGCCTGGGCCTGTCGACCGCGACTGAAGAAGCCCTGCATTAGAGAAACTGGAAAAAGCTGGGTAGCGTGATATTGTAGCTTAGGCAGTGGCTTAAGAACAAGAAGCCATGATATGCTGCACCAAAGAGATGATTTTAAGTTGTTGGGGACCCACTGAAGGGTTTAAGCAAGGGAGTAACAATCAGGGTGATAAAACATTTGACAACCACGTGACATAGCCACTGACCAATCAGGACGTGTGCCAGTTCAGAGGTACCAATTCATATCAGTTGGCCCTAAGAATGTACTAAGGTTAACAAATGAGAGGGATTATTTTTGTGGAAATGTTGAATATTGGAAAAGGATGTAATTTGAGTCGGGGAGACTATTTACAAGGCTTTTATAAGAACTAACGTGGTAGGATTGGGAATGGAAAGATTTAAGAGGTAGAATCAAAGGCACTTTGTACTAACAGGATATGAGAGAAGGGAGATGGAGGAACCTAAGGTTACTTCTCTGTATCTGGATTTGGTGACAAGATAGTGCATACAGGAGGAGAAGCAGCAGCAAGTTGTGGGAGGTGGTTGAGCAAGTCATTCATTTTGGCACTAGTGTTTGAGACACCTGTGGGACATCAGAGTGGACACGTGTCTGGCAGTTTCTGGACATGTGGGTGTGAAGCTTAGAAGGGTAGTCTGGGCTGAATTTGAATGAAAAGTGATGAGGCTGGAGTCGAAGCGACGAGCACGGATAATGGCAGCCTAGGGAAGTATGCAGAATAGGAGAGAAGACATCTAACAATTGATCCTTAGGGAAGCCCGCGTGAGGGTTTGGAGGAGGACAGGGAGCCAGTGATTAAGATGGGAGTGGAGGGCAGAGGATGGGAATGAGAACCACGGTGGAATAAACCAAGGGAAGAGAATCAACTGTACATTTTCGCCATCCCAATCCCAGTTTGTCTAGAAGCCTCTAGGGTATGCTCTGCTTTATGAGGCACCTGGTGTGTTGGAGGCAAATAAGAGGTCAGTGTTCCCTTGTTCTGTCATTGTTCTGAGCCATAAGGGGATGTGTGTCTCATTCATTGAAAAGTGAATTAGTGTTTGGTTTATAAACTTGAAGTTTTCATTTCAAACTCACTTAGGAGGGAAATTCTAAACTGCCGTGACCATCTTTGGCCCAGACATATGGAAACAGCTGGTGTGTGCTACTGCCAGACTGAATCTGAGCATCACTATCAGTCAATAGGAGTCTGAAATTTTTCCAGAGAGAACACATGGGGTGCAGCTTTCAGATGAAGGCAGGCAGCAATGGAAGAGCTGCCTGCAAGGTGGGGCTGCCCTTGGCCTCAGAAGGCCGGGCCAGGCTACAGTGTGGCTTGGGAAAGGGGCAAAGTGTCCTCAGGGACAGGAACCCCTCTGTTGGTGCTCTCTATTGTTCTTTCTTAGCCTGCCTTAGCCCAGAGGTGCATGTTACCTTTAGGAACAAACCTTGTACAGTTGTTTGCAGATTTGGGCATGCAAATCCTTCTGACATGCACACGTCCTGCTTGGTGGAGCATAGGAAGTGCTCCCTGGACCAGCTCACCCGGACTGCCTTTCCGCCAAGCCTCCGTCTGAAACGGATTGTGTTAGTTCTGCCTGTTTAGTTTGAAGCCTGTCCCAGGATGTCATAATCATCCTGGAAACAGATAGGTTTGTTTTTATCTCAATCATTTTGACCTTGAGAGCTTCATTTGAGGCAATTGCGTTAACATATCCTGAGTTCTCCAGTGGAGCGTGATGATGGAGAAGTGAGTGAGTTGGAGAGCAGAGTTCTCAGAGTCTCAGCCTACCCTCAAACTCCAGCTCCACCTCTTGCTTTAGTTACGTGACCTTCCTTACGTTGCTGGATCATACTGTTCCTCCTTCGTTTATCAATAAAATGCTTTAATAATAGTATTTATTCTCATACAGTTGTTCCAAAAATATAATGCTATAATTCATACCTTGTAATTCAGACCTTATAAGAGTGTCTGGCATGCACTAAGCATTCAATAAATGTTTACTGTTACTATTAAAGGCTAGTTATAGCCTAGATATGCTTTTGAGTACTTTAAAAAGACTATTTGCCTAACTTATCCTCCCCACACTTCTCCCTTCCCAGATACTTTCATGTTGTTAATGAAGGGTGTTAGTAATATGAAGTGAGTGGCCAAGAGATCCTGGAATGCCCCAATCCCATTTTAGATCATAGCCACCACTCCCCGTAAGATGCCTAAGGGGACTGCAGTATAGGAGCCATGATGAAGGAAAACACAGTAGTACTTAATTTTTACAGGGCTTGGGCCCAGTACCTTAGTGCAGAGAATTCTGAGGAGCTGGACTTGGCCTTTCTCTCAGTTAACTAAGTAAGACCATCCGAGCACATCTGCACCTTCCTGAGGCATTTAACCAGAGACAAACAGAAACACAAGAGGATAAATTGGCTCCCAGCGCCTCATACTCAGCTGCCTCACAAGAGGAAAGTAGGTGCCTTGGGTCAGCTTCCCACTGCAGTCCCAAGTAAGAGACGAGGCTAGTCCCTAGATGCCTTGTGACTTGCACGTGGGAGGGAGCGAATTCTAGCCGCACAGAAAGGAGGGAGCCCCAGTGTGCTCACCTTTGGATGTTCCAGCCACTGGAGAGTGGGCCGGGCAGTGCCCCGTTGGGACCCACTCCTGCTGCTTTGGTGCTTCCATTCCTGCTGCTCTCCTGGGCGCCTGCAGAGGGAAGCAGGGTTCCGTGGCCCCAAGTACTGTGTTTTCACCTCTCCTCAGCCACTTTTTTTAATCTTTGGAGATTTTAATTCACTTTTTCTCAAGATTGATAATTGAGCCAGTTAGGGATAAAGGGAAGAAAGGAAACAAGATAAATTGGAAATTAAAGGTCCTAAATCCAAAGGAGATCCTTTTCTTTAGCAGTTCCACAAGTTCCTAAACAGTTGTTCAGAAGGGCTGCGGTGAGATTTTAAAGCTTTATAGCTGCTTTATATCCCCGAGAAGGATAGGATTTTTAAATAACTGGAGGGAGATGCTTGTATTACAGAATAGGTTTCCTTTAACATTGCAAGGTGGAGGCTTAAGTGTCTGATTCTGGGGAAAGGGGAGAAGTAGAAGCCTGTTGCTGTCATCCAGGCTGTTCCGGATTCTCCCCCAGAGATGGAGATGCCTTGGAGGGGCTAACAGTTTGTACCCTGAGCCTGGGAAAGATGGGAGGGGATGAAAACAGGGAGGTGAAGGCAGGACATGGAGATCTGGCTGGAAGGTAGGGGGCCTACGTATGTGAGGGCTAATTTGATCCCTTGGTAAGCAACTGACTGCTTTACATATAACCTTTTACTTCTTTCACAAGCAAACACACAAAAAAACCTGGTCTGGTGGGAATTATTTCAGAGGAGGAAAGAAAAAATGGAGAAAGTAGAAATGACATCATTTTCTTAGACCTCTCAGAGTAGGGCAAAGAGGACCTCACTGAGCATCTGCAACATTCCTCTTGGTTGCTCTCTCTGGTGCTGGCTGGCTGTGTGCCTGCCACACAGCATGACAGCTCAGGACACGCTTTCTAAAGAAATGAACACACAAACCTAGCTGGGAAGCCTATTCATTTAGCACCCAGGGAGCTACAGCTCTTTATGAAATGCTAGCAAAGAGAGTCTCGCACAGCTCGGGAAGGCAGTGGACATTATGTTAGCTGCTGCAAGAACCCAGGGGCTCACCCTAGGAGCCCACCAGGAAGAGACGTAGCAGTCCCAGAATGCTGGTGCCTTCCTTCATTTTGGAAGATGCTTGATCAAGGATACCCAAATGGTACTGCAGATAAGGCTTCAGGTCTCACTTATGAGGAAAAGTAGGTTTTATTATAAAAATGGATTTAGAGAATCCACTCCGTGAGCTGACTGTTAGTGGCAGCTTGAGGATAGGAGATGTGCTTCACTGATATGATTTGTCTTCCACCCCATCTATCTTTCTCCACAATCATTTATGAGGAATATGCTGTACATATATATTACATTATGAGCAAGGTACATAATAAAGCACATTTGCTTTAGGTTTAAGCAAATGTTTGATACTTACGTATGTTCTGAGCCTGACTTATGCCAAAAGCAACTTATCAGAAGAATATGTCTTTTCTCAAAGGCTAACTTAAGGTCATGTGGCTGCTTTTTCCTCTGACCTGGGCATAATTCTCACTGTGGGGAAGAATCTAGACGGATTCCCCCAGCTCACCATTGCACAGTCTGTCTAGGAGATCCCCTTGTCCTCGTCTGTAATGCAGCTACCCTTTAGGAGTGCCTACTATGTGCAAAGTACTTGATGTGCTTTGTTTTCTGATCCTCACCTCTAGCCCACAAGGCAGCTATTTCTGTCCTCACTTTACAGATGAGTAAGCAGGCATAGAAAGGCTAAGTGACTGATCCAAGCTCACCATACTAATAAATGGCAGAACCAAGATTCCAGTCCAGATGAATGTGGCTCAGGGCCCCAGCTCTTCACACTGCACTGGCTGCACAATGCTCTCCCCATATTGCCAATGAGCTTAAGTAGTTCACAAATTACTTTACCGTACTGTGATATAAAGGCATTATGAGAAGCCCTTTTACTCTGAGCATGATACCCCCAGAAATGTCACTTACCATTCTGCCCAGGTCTACACCGTCGTATCATGAAACAGTCTACCCAAAGACTGATACCTGAAGGAATAAAGTTCAACTTGGCTAAGTACTAATAAGATCTACAATAGTTTGTCCCAAACTCGACTACATGGTGAATTAGGATCTCAGGAGCTTCTAAAAATTCAGTTTATCCATAAGGTTAACAAAAGAAAAAATATATATATATATAATTCTTAAAACTACACAAAACTTTCATTTTATTAGACCTTCTTCTCCTGTAATGCCTACAGTCCTACTGGCCTGTTGAATAGAGAAATAATTCAGAGAATTGTGTGTGTGGCTTTTTTCATTTTTAATATTTTGAGATATTGATATGTTATTGAAAGTGATTTTTGTTATTAGCAAAATCATAAAAGAAAGCTAATAGTTCTTTGTTCTTACAATAACTGCTCTATTAGTACTGCAGAAAATCAGCAACTCAAAATGCACAGTAAGCACAGCTTGGGTGCCTCCCTCGGTGCAGAGTTCGGGCTTTCCTGCTTTGGGCGCCCACAGTGCTTTGCCCCCAGCTCTGTCCACCTGTGGTGTCTGAAGGCCGGTTTGTACAGGCCTGTTCTCTGCCCTAGACTGGGAGCCTCTCCAGGGCAGAGAGCATCTTACTCACTTCTGAATTTCAGCCACTTAGCCCAGCTCCAAATGTGGGATCAGTTCAGAGTCGTTTTAGGTGGAACTCCTTTGAATCTGTTAACCTCAGCAATTTACTGTCAAAAAGTGCATGTTTACAGACCAAAAAAAAAAAAGTGCAAAAATACATGAGAAAAGACAAGTGTGGCTTCTGTATCGGGACAAGCTGTAGCAACTTCTAGAGACATTTCAGGAGGGAAGTGTCTCCTCAGGAGGATACCAAAGAGTTGAAGGAAAGCACATCTGCGAGCACAGAGACTGTAGTAAGCATGATTACACCTTCCTGCAGAAAACACAGGAGGAAAAGCAAAAGCTCAATCTTAGGGAATCACAATCTAGACCTGAGAAAGTTAAATTTTGTGTTTAATAGAAAAAAATGGATTACTTAACCTGACAACAACTTGGAAACAGAAAAATTTTCATCTTAGTAATGTGTACTTTTTATCAACTCTCATGAGTATCAATACAAGTGCTAAGGAGAAATAAACTACAGGAAATAATTTTCTTCTAAACCTTGAAATGTAAATATCCTGCTAATGGCATGGGATTCTTAGTTACCAATTCCAGTATTTTCACAGAAGTCATCACGCCCCTGACACAGCACCTGAGAAGAACTACAGACTTTGAGAAGGCTTTAAATAAAGATAGTTGGGTTTGCTGCTGTCGAAAATTATCACACACTGTTAATTTTCATATCCAGTTTAAGACCTCCCAACCTTCAGGTTTAGTGTTTTTATAACACGGGTCCATTCTCTGCGAATCGCAAATGGTAGTAAAAGGTACTGGTTAGAAATGTTGTCTCTGGATTTATAACCACTCACTTTCAACTCACTAATTGCTTGAATTTAAGCAAGTTAATCTCCCTAAGCCTGTGTTGGGTTGTTTGGTTTTTTTTTTTCCTTTTCTCCCTGTTAAATAAGGATAAAATCCTTTCTTCAGGGTACTGTTGTAAGGACACAACGAGATAATATATGGAAAGTGCTTAGCACAGAGCCTGGCACATTATTCTCAGTTCCCATCAAGTCATTATTATTCATTGCGCCTCATTTTTATGTACCAATGTAATGACAGTAGGCACTCTTAACACTGTGTCCTGGTGTCTTGCTGTTTGTCTTTCTTTCTACTTCACCTGTCCTCCCCTTCCCCCAGCACTGCCACCACACACCCCATACTTTCTCATTTTCCTGTTCAGGGTTACAGGTGCAGGGTCCTGGTCAGATCTATGGCCTGTGATTTATAATGTATAGGCAACAGGAAGTATCTCAAGCCAGCATATGTGAAGGCATTAGATAACCACGTGTTTTATTTGTTAGCCGGGATTTTCATAGAGAGCCCTTCAGTATAGCCTGATAGAATAACTTTTAAAACAAAACAAAATTATAAAAAAACCTGATCTCACCATCAATTAGGGGTTTAACCAAATGGAGCGCACTCTAAATGGTGATTGGTTGTGGACAATCGAGAAACAAAATCACATGAGCATATGGGAAGTCTGGAGTCCTCACTGCTGCACTGTCTTGAACACTGACAACACTTTTTCTTGAGGTTCCTAGTACATGCCTTGGACAGTGTGTGCCCCGCAATTACTCGGACGTGATTTGTCTCTTGATACCCAAAGGGAGATGTAGGGTCCCTGACACCTGACAAGCAGTGCTCCGTGTTGATCACCCCTGCTCACCTAACTGCCTGTCACCTTCATGGCATTTGCCTGCTGTCAAGGGCTCATCAAGCTGGGCTTCTCTTGGAAATATTACAAGTTGTAATTGCCTCAATGAAAAGGAAATGGTAAGTTCTTCATGGAAATAGTCTTTGAAATGTCAGGCAGAAAGCAACAGCAGGTGCGTACAGTGATGCTCTTCTTGTCAAGGAGACTGTTAGAGGAGGTCTTTTCTGCCCTGCTTTCCTTCTAGCTGAGTCCCTGTATTGTAGTTTTCGCAAGACTTCACACTATAGCTTGTGCTAGTGTGAGGGTCCCAGAGTGGCTCTCACAGTGTCCAAGTGTCTTGGCAAGAGCAGGCACTGGAGCAGAGGAGCAGACCTGATGGGCACGAACCCAGGGCTGACTTCCCAGACTTCTCCACGGCCTTTCGTGCTGTGAGGCAGTGCTGAACAATTGTGCGCAGTGACTGTTCCATGCACTATTTACTGAATATAATTTAAAGGATTCCCGAGGTAAGCATAGGGAGTGGTTTAGAGAGAGCCTAAACTCATCAGCCCTATTAGTAGATAATTAATACGTACAAATAGCTTGTACTCTCAACGGTATTTCAAGGGGAAGCTGTAGCAGGGTAGTTGCTGAGAGATCCTGAGAAATGTATTTTTCCATAACTGGCCAGAATATTCAGCCGCTGGTTGTGAGGTCGCAGAGTTTTAGAGCTGTAGAAAGAGCTGAGACCAGGAAGAAGAACCAGGCAACTGCTGGGCACTCTCATTCTCCAGGAAGCAAAAATGGTTCTTACTCTGCTAAGATCCATGACAAAAAGAATTTTGGTTTTAGGGGCTTTGGAGTGCCCAGAAATGGTTATAGTGAGCAAAAATAGGAGAAAGGAAAGAATGTATTAAGTGATAAATCTATAAGCTGCAGAGCTTCTGCAGCATTCAAAACTGGAACCCCAGGTAACAACCAGGAAAATCTCTGAAGTGATTCAGAATACGTCTGCCACCCAAGGTTTAGTTGTTGATAATTTATTCTCTGGAATATAACATTAAATATTTTCCTCTTTAAAGAGTTTGTTTTTTTTTTTTAACTAACCATCTCTTCAGATATTAGTTAAGTCATAATGTTATTATAATAAAGGCCAGTGTTTTTATAAGTACAATCTCACCTGTCCTATATTCAGATCATGGATTTAATGATTGATGCAGTAAAACTATCTGGTGCAATAACGCCTATTTCCTGCACCGTCCTCCCCACGCCACTTGATCCCCTCCAGTCTCTCTTCCCGTTGCAGCCAGAGTATTTTCCTAACCTAGGGACCTGATCACGTCACTGCATTGTGTAAAGTGTCCTGTTAGCTCCTGTGGACTTCAGCATGAAGTGCAACCTCCTTAGCAGGCACAGAAGACAGCTGTCTGTGACCTGGCCCCTGTCTGCCTCTCCCATCTTCTCTCCCACCACCCATTATTCCCATGATTTTTCGTGCCAGTTCCCCAAGCAAAGTCAAAAGCTTCACAAGGCCCCAGGCTGAAAACTAGTGTGAGTTAAGCACAACTCACGTGGCAGTTGATGTGTTAAAATTTAGTTCTTATTTTTTGTAGAAATTACCACTGTGTACCCTTCTGAATATAAGATGCCACTTTGATGCTCTTTTCTTTAGAAATACAGAAGAACTAACCAATTGCAGTTTTTCAGTGAAGCACAGCAGCCTAGAGCTAGATGATATATACATTCATTCCATGCAGGTGGAGGTGGATGTCCAGTGAGGGTCTCAGTGCTGCCTCAGAGGAGGCTGTGTCTCCATTCAGTCTGTTTGCTGTCACCTGAAGTCTACTTATAACACCTCCCACTGAATCAACATACTTTCCTGCTGCGTGGAGCCTTTCTGTAGCAATGTCATAAACTCTCTTGGGATACTGATCACATTTTATCAGCTACATTGAAAAGCCTGAGTCTGTCTGATCCGCCTTTGTATTCATTCAACAAACATGTCCCCTATGTTTACCATATGTCTGTTTGGAAACTATTACGTTTCTTAAATGGTCACTAGTCACTCAGTGACCATGTCTCAATAACTCTCTTCCTCATCCTCACTCACCTGCCTTCTGTCCAGTGTCCATCCCCACCTCAGTGCACACACCTTTGCTAGTGAGTCCTTTGAGGGAATTATAGGTGAGCTATCACAGGAGGGACACCATGAAGGCTTGCTGCCTCGGGAGAGTCATACTCTGGAGACAGCCTTGGGACCAGCTTACAGGGTGGGCACAGGTGCTGTCCTCAAAGCACTGCTGGCTGCTGGTGTCATAGCCGTGTTGGGAGGGGAAGGTGTGTTCTAAGAAAATGTTTCTGTATTGTCTTTCAGCTTACATTTTACTACGGTGCTACAGATGCGTGGTGTCCAAAAGAGTACTATGAAGACATCAAGAAAGATTTTCCAGAAGGAGATATTCGACTCTGTGAGAAAAATATACCTCATGATTTTATCCTCTATTTTTACCAGGAAATGGCAGACATGGTTGCTGACTGGCTAAAGGATGATCTGTCCAAAATATAAATCCTGACACAAGGGAACAGGTACCTACTGCCAGTACATGGAGGCAGTAGTGTACTGTATTTAGTACATAAATGCTAAAGTTTGATATTTCATATTAGAAAAGGAAAAACTGAGAACCTCTTGGCTTAAAAACTACAAGCTCCCAGCCCCATATTAAAGTCTGATGTAAACACACTCAATGAATCATTCCAGAGGTTGAACAACACATTTTTCCAAGACTCAGGGAACACAGTGGTCTGCACAGGGTCTCGTGTTTGCACAGGCTACCCAGTAATGCCATATGGTTTATTTTGGTAGGCAGGATCCCTGCAGATAAAAGAAAATCTAAATTTAATTGATTTTAATTGAGTTCCACTGTTGAAGAGGCTCAACTAGGGGAAATGATGAAATACCTACTAGAAAATGTGAAAGAGATGGGTGAGTGTGAAGGGTTTAGTTAGGTATGTGGCGCGTGTGAGATCACGGCAAGCACGCACTCATGTTCCAGTAGCAGGAAGTGGTGAGCAGTGGGTATTGGCAGTGGACTTGGGTCTCCTCTGGTACAGAAGATGAAGGTTAGCCCAGACTGACTTTGCACAGGTCTTGGTTAAGATCATCAGTGTCGCTTCTGATCTACCTACATTAGACAGAACAAAGTTCACCAGACGTTACTCTGGTCAACTAACCAGATAGTTGTTGAAGGATCCCAACTGTGCCTCCTGCCACAGGACAGCCAGCAAGGTCTGTGCTAAGCCTTAGCCTGCTGGGCTATGAGCTCTCTGCAGGCTCCTCTTCTCCAGAGCCAGGATGGGGAGCACTGGGCTGTCCTGAATTCGGCTTGTATGTGCCAGCAGGCTGTTGCTCCTGTGACTCTTGCAATAAAACTCCACTGAAGACCAGCAATGAGCCAAGTACTGTGCTAGCCATTGAGAATAGAGTTCTCAGCTACTTCATGATTCTTCTCTTCGGAAAATCTTCTCATAAATAATTTTTGAAATGGCATTTTAAATTGCTGAGAGCATTACCATAAATCAGTTCTCCATTTCTGCATTAACTTTATTTGTTGGAAAGAAATTATTGTGCTAATGAACCAAAGTAAGCTATTAAGTTAGGTGAATTTACCTTCTATGGACACATTGGGGTCTGGTGAGGAAAAACCATGTTCTCTGGCCTAGAGTGGGCTGACAAGATTGCTGCCTTACTTACACTGACTCAATCCTGAGATCTCAGGAATCAGTAAATCCCACTGACTGCAGTGACAATTGATAATCGATCAGAAACATTCCATTTTCTCCTAGAGAAAATCCCTCATGGCATTATCATTCCTTAAGGACAATGAGATGTTACCTAAAACCTAAAGCCACTTGATGGAAGATTTAGCTCTGATATGCCACCAGCCCAGTGATGAGAGTTGAATGAGTATTGTCCTTTGGCATGGCTTCTACATCAGAGCAAATGACTTCTTGGAGGAGAGAAGCTAAGCTCCAGACAAGAGTGCTCTTAGCCCCCGGGGAAGGGCCGACAGATACGCAGGCCATGGGCACAGGGCTGCACACAGTCCTGTTGGCATCTGCACGGGAGGCCTTCTAGAGATGTAACGCGAGAAGCTAGGACTCGTGGCCCTGAGTGCCTTGCATACACGAGATGCTCAGTAGTACTAAAAGCACATGAACAAGTACGGGGGAAATCATACCTACTGGAATAGAGTAACATTCATAGCTTTTCTTTTAGCTGCTATTTTATAACATTACTCTGTATTGCCACATTATGTGTATTTCAGAAGTCTGCACGTATGAAATTGTATCTCACTTTTGTCTTTTAAAGCTTAAAAAAGATATTGGCTCTTAATTCATGTTTATCACCTGAACACCAAATGAATTTTTGAAATAAATGTTTTACCAGCACTTACGACCGTAACTGGCCTGATTTCTGTGTTGAGCGGAGAAAGGGTACAATTTAAGCAGTTTTCCTGAGTTAGACTCAGCCCAAAGTCTCTCTATTTAGGTGACAAGCTACTTTCTCATTGCTTCTTTTAGAGAGAAAAGAATCAGATTTCAGAGACGAAAGTTCATTTTGTTTCAACAGGAATAAACAGAAGACTAAAATTGATAAACAGTGGGTGAAATTCATTTTCCAGAAGCAGTTCTGCCTGTGTGTCCCAGTCAACCACATGGATGGTCTTTGTCAGAGATTTAACTTCTTCCAGAGTTACCTAGTGCTGAGGGGAAGGCATAAGCAGGGACCTCGAACCATGCCCACCTTGTTCTCTGCTCTGGACCATTCTGAATCTCCAGAGGCGGCCCTCTCTGGTCATGTGACCTGGTGCCCACGGCCACCAGGGCCCTCCCTCCATCTGCTTCTCCACGCAGCCCTTGAAGAGCCAGTGACCTCCAAAGCCTTGATTTTTCTTCACCCTCTATAGTAAGACAAAAGCAATTCCAGATTAAAGGAGACCAAAGAGACATGACAACACAAAACCTGATTCTGGATTGGATGTTTTTGTTATAAAAGACATTGTTGGGACAATTTGCACAACTCAGATGTGGTCTGAAGATTAGCCAGGAGTAAGATACCGATGTTAATTTTCTGATTTCTGTGGTTGTGCTGTGGAGAAGCAGGAGAATGTCCCTATTTGTACTGAAGACACACTGAACTGTCTGGGGGTGATGGGGCATCATGTCAGTTTACTCCCAAATGGTTCAAAGGAAAATAATGTTCTTCATACTTGCAAATTTTTTAGAAGTTTGAGATGATTTTAGAATTTGTAAAATTAATTGTTTTTTATAAACCCCATCATCCTCTCTCCTTCTGCATCAGTCTCTCATTGTTTCTTTTCCAGAAAGTAAATTTCTTCTTTTAGGCTGTAAATGGAGCCCTGGGTTCAAATCCCAGATCTGTCCTTTATTGGGTTTGTGATGTTAAACTTCACCTCCGTGGGCCCCAGCTCCTCATCTGTGTAACTTGGATGTTCTCGGCACTTGCCTCAGTTTTTTGAATTTGAGGAGGGTTTTTTTTTGTTTGTTTTTAATGGGGATAAAATGAAGTCATGCATGTAGCATTTAGCATCTTGCCAGGCATCTGGCAAATGCTCTATAAAATAGTACCTAAAGGAGAAGGATAGCAAACTGTTTTTCCTTTAATTTCTCTTTGTGGTGCAGTGGAGGAGCCCTTGATACTCAGTGTCCGCGTTGTTTCACCCAGCCTGTAACTGGACTCTTGCAGACTTAGCATTTCTGGCTCACGTGCAGGGACAATGTGTGCTCACCTGGCTCAGCTTCCTGACCTTAGGCCATGCGGGCTTCCCCACACACAGCCCAGGATGCTCCAACAGTCGATTTAGAAAAGACACAGCGAGCAAAGCATTTCTTAGATGGCATGAGACATCTTCTTTGTCCCTGGCCTTCTCTTGCCGGAGAGAACAGGTGAGGATATGCTGGGGCTGCTCCCTCCCTGGGGGTGGGGCTTAAGGAGAGGTCGGAGGCTGGGACTGAGTGTGCTCTGTGAAGACAGGTTTATCTCTGAGGCGGTGAATGAAGCTCTCCTGCAGCAGTGCGGAGGACAGAGCTTGTATGAGCATCCTTCTAATCACTTTACAAGGGGACTAAGATTCCTGCCTGTGCCCCATGCGGATGTAGATAAGTGATCACATTGGTCCAGGAGGAGAGTGGCTGTGGGACATGGGTCTGGCCCCTCCCACCAGACTGGAGGCATCTCCAGAGCAAGACTGGTGTCACCAAGTGTAAACCGGGCGAGCACGGGCAAGGGCCAGAGAAAGCTCTAGGTTGCCACAGTTCTATAAAGAAAGCTCCTGGGGAAGAGGGAGAGGGAGGAAGAGGCTACCCCTAGTCCTAGAAGGACAGGTAGAACTTGGGTGGGTTTGGAATAGAGGAGAGCAAGTCCACATACGGAATCTGCTGCTCACCCCTGCACTTGCACAGCGCTTCATTTAGGCCTCCCAATCTCATAAGGTTCTGACTGTGCCCATTTTACAGATTACCACTGAGGTACAAAGGTAAGTGCTTTGCTCAGGATCTCACAGCTAGTGGATGATAGAGCTGGGATTCTGCTGTGGTTTGAATGTGTCCCCCAAAGTTCCTGTGTTGGAAACTTTAATCTCCAATGCAACAGTGTTGGGAGGTGGGTCATGTTGGGAGGTGTTTAAGTCATGAGGCGCCACCCTCGTGACTGGATTAATTCTGATTATAGAAGGGCTTGAAGCTGTGAGTTCGATCTCCTGCTCTCTCGTGCTCTCTTGCCCTTCCACCTTTTGCCGTGGGATGATAGCACAAAGGCCCTCACCAGATGCCGGCCCTTTGCTCTCGGACTTCCCAGCCTCCAGAACTGTAAGAAATAAATCTATTCTTTATAAATCACCCAGTCTCAGATACTTTGTTACAGCAACAGAAAATGGGCTAAGACAGAGTACAATTCAGGCCTCGAGTCTAGAGCCACCACTTCATCCCCTTCTGTCCGCTGCATCATGCTGCCTTCCGGGGGACAATTGTGGGCACACCCAGCCAAAGAGCAGAGTGGGGAAAGGGGGTCACAGGGAGGGCAAATGAGGGCCCGATTGGCAGGAGAGGTGAAGAATAGATAGTTGGAACAACTGAGTAGTTCTGAAAGAATGAAAGCTGTAACAGAGACTGGTTTTCAGGAGTAAAAAATGCATCAGACTGAGAGAAAGCAATACCACATGCTGGGCATCACTGTGTGGCGCCTCACATGCCCTGACCTCTGCAACTCCTCCGTAGCCACCTGGTGCTCCATGCCAGACGTGGGAACTCCTCGCGGGCTCTTCTGTATGGGAATCACTGCCCCAGCTTTGGTGACACCCATCCTCTACCCCACCCCGAGATGCGGTCCAAAATGCCAACTGCTCCGACCTCCCAGAGCGGCCCCTCCCTCCCTCCCGGCCTTCACGACCCCCGACTTGTCTCCACTGAAGCACTTACCGTTACTGCAGGAACCGTATCTGTGCCAGTCTGCCCTCCCTGCCCTGCCACCCACGCCCTTCCTGTCCTCCGGAGAGTCCTGGAAGATGGACTTCTGTCTTAGTCATCTCTATATTCTCAGGGCTTATGGAATAGGGCCTGCCACATAGAATATTCTATAAATTTTGTAACCTAAATAAAAGTTTCTACCATACCTAATGGGTAAGCTCTCAAGAAATGCAATTCTCGCAGTTGGTCAGACTACCAGGAAATCACATCTCAGTGCCTCTTCACCCTCAAAACCGAGCTGTCAGTGGAAGCGTGGACACGGACACTTGCTCTTTTATCCCTCAAGCCTGCAGTCCCCACCCCCCAGGCTGTAGACCACTACCAGCTTGTGGCCTGTTATGAACTGGGCCTCACAGCAGGAGGTGAGCGGTGGGAGCAGTGGGCGGGTGCCCCCCATCACTCACATCACCGCCTCCTGTCAGATCAGCGGGGGCATCAGATTCTCATAGGAGCTCGAAACCTGCTGTAAACTGCACATGCGAGGGATCTAGGTTGCGGCTCCTTATGAGAATCTAATGCCTGATGATCTGAGGTGGAGCTGAGGAAGTGATGCTAGTGCTGGGAAGCAGCTGCAAATACAGATTATCATTAGCAGAGAGGTTTGACTGCACAATAAATGTAATGTGCTTGAATCATCCCGAAACCATCCTCCTTCCCTCCCCCCAGTCCATGGAAAAATTGTCTTCCATGAAGCCGGTCCCTGGTGCCAAAAAGGTTGGGGACCACTTCCTTAAACATTTCCCCAGGCAGAGCTGTGCAGGAGTGGGTCAGGCAGATTCAAAGACATTGACTGTTCGAGTCTGGCACTGGGGACTACAAGAAAGCAAAGTCACTATAGCTCCTGTCCCGTTCCTCTTGCCTAGTATGGCTGCAACTGTTACTTCCATTCTTCCACGATTAGAAAACCTCTGGAGCTTGGGTATTAGCAGCTACCAAATACGTGGTTTATTATTTGCTGAGCGCTAACCCCGTGCAGCACCCCAAGTGGGAATTACAGCAACAATACACAAGACTGTGCTCTAGGGTAGTGGAGATTTTCATTTTGTGCTGCATTCCTCAAACATTCTGGCAAAGGGGCCTGTGCTGACCTCCCCACGTTGGGACAGATTTCCTTACTGGGTAAGTCTCTGGGAAAATTCCTCTTCCCTGGGCTGGAAACGTGACCCTGTGACTGGGCGTCCATTACAGCCAGGGGGTGCCGTGCACCTGCAGGGTCTCCCTCCCTCACAGAGGGACTAGCATGCCGCCTCTGCAAATCCACCCTGCTCAGGCTCTGCAGAACATCTGGGCCTCCTCCTACTGGCCACTGCGAAGGGCTGCGCACCTGCATGTGATTAGGACTCGGCAGACACCCGCAGCCTACGGTCGGCCGCTGCACACTGGTGACATGTCACAGTGGACAAGTTTCTCCCAGATCCCTGTTCTGAGCAGCTGTGTGGAGGGCTCCTCGGGCACAGGAGCACACTGCGTTGGTAACCACACCAGCACCACCCTCCGCGGAGCAGCACTTAGAGGCATCTTTGCCTCGACTGCTTGAGAGTGAGCAGCCAGCAGGGGCAGACCCAGGACATCCCAGGGCCAGGGAGGGAGCAGAGCAGTCAGTCTCAGCCTCCCTGCTCTCATCAATGTTCGGCAAATTGGGTAAGATTTTAAATGCCAGCCCTGACTTCCCTTTCTCCCTGTAACCATCCCTTCTCTGCTGAATGTGTGATATTCTAACCACAGAATGCCAGGGTAGATCAAGTGGAGACTGAAAAATAAGACAATGGAAAAATGGGCCAAGGACTGTCAGAAACAAAGCATGACAAGACATGACACTTTTCAGTGGCCGAGCTGTAGAGCTTACACATTTATTGTACCTGCCAAATGAGTTAGTTGAAAGGGGAACACAAGTTTTCTTCCAGTGAAAGAGAGTCCTTTATTTAATCATATGAAATAAACGAGTGAAAGAGCAGGCTTTCTTGACCTGTCTTTCAGCAGAGAGTCGCATGACTGCAGGTACTCGCGTTAACATGTGCTGCCATCTCTGTGACTAAAAGGTGGGTCACACTGGCAAGCCCCATATCCCAAAAGAGGTAATCCTGCTAACAAGTCATTAATGAGGGCAAGTCCCTGTCACCTACCCACAACTGCTGCTTGCTGTCACTAGTCCTCTGTTAGAAATATTTAAGGAACAGATGAAATAGCTTTCTCCCTCATCTGTAGGAAAAAGTAGGTGTGAGGGCCGGATAGCCACAGAACCCTGTGTGGCTGGTCCCATCCTGCCACGCCCAACGCGGTGTCACTAAGTACAGGATCTTTGCATTTGTCTCAAAGAGTAGTAAGCAAAAGTGTCCCATCAGATTTGCTGTAGGACTTTACTGGTTTCCCTGAAATATGTAATTGGCCGTGCAGAGGCCATTTATGCCTTGGGACTTCAGAGACATAACTGTGCAGCCTCCAGGGTGGGAGGGTTCCTGCTTTCTGGAGTGAGACAGGTCCTACAGCAGCCTGAAATGTATGAAAACAGAAAACCTTTCCACTCAGACTGTGCTTGGAATGACAGCGCTCACTCTTTGCAAGTTACAATGCTCATTTCCCAAGGCAAAAACGCTTTCCGCTGCATCGTGGCCCCTTCTCCCCTGAACCCAGGTGGGCCGTTTACCTCCCTGTGCAGCGACTTCACACAGGGTGAGGCTATGCGCGGCGCCCTGTGCAGCCTCACACCCAGGGTGCGGGGGCCCCGCGCCCAAGGTCCCCAGCCCCACAGCGCCACATTCGAGACCGTGCTATTTCAGGGGGACCGACCAGCTCTAAGACGAGTGGGACCAGACCTATCGCGCAGTCACCCCTAATGCCTACCTGGTTGACTGCTGTTAGTTGTTGAAGAGCAGGATAAGAGCAGTGTGAAAAGCCTAAATAACCACTCATGAGCAGTTTTATGAATAAAATATTTAATCAACTTATCTGTACAAAATATTAAAATGGTTAATGAAGAGTATACAAGCATGTTTAACAAATATATACTGCTATATAATAGTCAAGAAAAATAGAGATTGCTGTTTTACAGGTCATTTACATTTCACTATGTACAATCTATTTAAATTTGAGAATACATATACACATGGGTTTATACTTGCCCTTGCAGGGTTCCCTGCTGGCTGGCCTGGACACAGGCGACATCTCAGACGTCAGCTCACGCTCCCCAAATGGCCAGGCCAGGCAGCGGGAGACGGCCCCACCTGCAGCCTGCAAGCCTCGGAGTTCTGCTCTGGCCAGACCAGAGCTGGAAGACTGCCGACAAAGATTTCAGTTTGCGTTAAATCAGTTTTTAAAACCTCCTCTCTTCCTCCATCTCCTTACTCCCAAGCCAAGCTGGGAAACAGTGGGTGTCATTGCAAAATGAAAGGGACTTCTAACCCCCGCCCCCAAATAATTAATTTTGTCTTTAGCTGCTGAGGGAATGGGGTATTACTGAGCCTTGATGGCATTACCATCACTGCGACTTTGGCCATTTCCTTAAAATCACAGTATTAGAATCAGATTAAGTTTGCTTTTGAAGCTGCAGGCCATGCAGCATGTGCAGAATTCTGCTGCCCGCCCAGGGCCTGCTTACGCAGCATCGCTTTGGAAGCTGGTACAGGACCGCTGCAGTGAAAACATCTGCTTCTTTATTTATATATTTAAAAAAAAATTTTAAGAAAAACTTTTTTCAAACTTTTCAGGTCCCCTCTTGTCATCTGCTGAAAGGGCGAGTTACAGTTAGCATGTTAATCCTTGTAAGAAATGCATTAACTTTTCATGTGGGGTGAAATACTTCCAGCTAAAAGACCTAAAGTGACTCAATTATGATTCTTTGTCAAAGAAAACATAAAAGCTGTTTGTATTACAGTATAAAATGAAATACAAAAATAAAATGACTCTAAGGATGCTCATGTTTAATCCATACTCCGCTCCATCCAAGACAGAGAATGCCAGAGAAATCCCCTCTCGAGAGACTCTCTTCCTGGCTTGGAACACTTGAGTACTTCCCAGCCAGAAAACACGTTTCATCCACACTTTCCTTCTCACTGAGCTGCACCAGCGTTTTCTAAACGGAATGCTGCAGGCCCTGCCCCAGGACACAAGCCCTGCTGTGGGCGGCCCCTTGCTCAAGCCAGCCTGCTCACCCCAGCCAAGCTGCTGCTGCCCCAGGCCGTGGGGGATCCAGGACACGTGCGCACTGCGTGGCCTTGGCAGCCCTCAGTCACCCAGAGAGGGAAAGATGCAGACAAGGAAAGGCCCTCGACACACCTGGTCACTGGTCTTTAGACTCGCCCCACCGCAAAGTCCAAGTGAGGGCTGCCCACACCTGTGTGAGAGGTCTGAGGCTCTTCAGGACGACCTTGTGTATATAAAGCAGGGACAAGTTGTGCCAGCTGCACCAACTCACTGGCCTGCGTGCTGTCCCTTCCCATTTGCAGCCCAGGGAGCATCCTCGAGAGGTTAGCCCATGCGCTTCTGATTGGTTCCCGTTTGCTTCCAATTCATCAGGACACCTATGAGCAAGCCCTACCCAGAAGTCTCGTTTGGGTCAGCTCAGCGATGGTTCTAGATTCTGGCAGCCACGTGTCTGGGCGGGGCCTAGGTGCAGAGCAGGCATCTCTGTCTGTGTCTAGATGCAGTGACTGGGTGTGGTTGTTGCCACGGCTGGTCAGATGGAGCACTGTGGATGTGACCACAAAGACAGCCACTCGCTCACCTCCGGCCCGGCCGAGTCTCCGGCCACCACTGCACCGCACTCCTGTTTGCCAACAGCTCAAAAGGGGGTGACAGCAGTGCCAAAGCAAAGCAGCGGCCACGTCCTGGCCGGTCTGCCCCGCCATGCCTAAAGCCACCTGGGATTGACTGTCAGAGGCTTTTTTCCTTGTTTTTCCTGCCAATTTATTCCAGGATCCTGTTACTGACTTAGAAAAATCATCAAAAGTTTCTGCACTTCAGCTTCTACCAGGCAGCCCTCTCGGAAGTGAGGAGTTTCCAGACCAGCAGAAGGAAGTTCATCTGACAAAAACAGTGAAACTGTTCCCCTTACACCACCACACCGAGCTGTCCTGCCAGGAAACTCACCTGGCTGTGCAGAAACGCCTCTCTCAGGACGTCTCTGTGAACACCGCAGCCCTCTCGCCACCGCAGGGGATGCGTGTGAGAGAAATCGGTCCTTTCTGTTGTCACGCGCACACACCACGCACAGATGCTGGAAGGCTCCTGCAGCGTCTGCGCCGGCAGGAGGAAGTAGGCCAGCACCCTCCGCCTGTGCTGCTCTGAGGATGTATTCGTACTTTCTTGGCAGCTGCAAGCATTACGCGAAACACAGACTGATTTTCAGTGACCTCACACTTACTTCTCAATGACTCCACCTGTCCTGGCCTGCTCTGCTGGAACTGCTGCTGCCGCCACGAAGCCCCAACCCAAACTTTGCCCAGGCAGAGGCCTGTCACCAAGTCGCAGGCTGCAAGCCGAGCCCTGGTCAAGCATCCCTGAGTGATGGGCAGAGCCCACGCAGCAGCTTTTGAGCCCTCGATCACCCACTAATGCACTAGGCCAACTTGCCACCCTTCCCCTGGCAGCCTGTGTGCGCACAGGGGTCTCCTCAGGCTGGGATGGTGGCCCTCTCACCTATGCCCTCCTCGGGGTTACCTATTTGTGACATTCAAAGCTCCAGGCACAGATTAAAGTCCAGAATGGCACAAACGGAGGAAGAACTTGGCTCCTGCCTAAATGGTCGGGAGGTCCCAGATACAAATGCCCAAGCGTCTGAAAAATTAGAAATAAACATCTTTTCTGACTCCTCCCTCCTTGTACTTCTTTATGTTAAACCCCACCACCACGTTCCAGACCATAAAAAGGAAGACAGAGAGAAGCCCTTCTGACGCCTGCCCCAGGGCCACTCCCCTGGCAAGCTGGAACAGGACCTCAAACCCAGACGTGGGCAGGGCAGTGAGGTGGGTGAGGAGGGTAGGGGCCTGGGGGAGCAGTCCACCCTGGGACAGGCCTGCTTGCCTCGTCCACGGCCTCTGAGACAGTCCAGGTCCCTGTCTGAGCTGCCCACAAGGCACCGTCCTTCCTTTCCTCTGCTGCCCCACAGGGGCACCAGCAGCAGGTGGGAGCCTTTTCCAAGTGCTTGGTCACAGACAATCTCAGCCCAAGTGTGGCTCTACCCACCCCTTGTGAGCCCAGGCGGAACTCGAGCTGTGTTAGCGAAGCCCCTCAACCAGGGGGCACAACACAGCTCTTGGCTCTGGTAAGCTGAGCCCCACGCCCAAGGTGCTGGCCTCCCCTGCACCGGCCAGGCCCCAGGTGGAAATCGAAGCAACATCCATGAAGCACCAACAGAGCTGGAAGTAAAATGGACGGACACACACACACACACACACACACACACAGGCAAGAGCTGCGAAACCCATGAGATGTGGCACTGGGATTGGGAGGGACCTTTTCCAGAAGCAGTCACAATTGCTCAGCCTTGGAAGTGGCTCAGTGGGCCTCTGGGCAGAGCAGAATTCTAGAACCTTGGGACGGGAGAGGCCCACATTGTACAGGGGCAGAAGCGGACACTCCAGAGGGAGGTGAGTGTCCAGACTCGCCTCAGACCTCTCAGGACACGCACAGTGGAGCCCTGATGCCCAGGTGGCCTCCCTCCAGGTGGACACAGGCCGTGCTGGGGGACAGTTCCCTCTGGACAAGCTGAGCCCACAGTGGGCTCTGACTCTAGGGTGGCTCTGACACAGCAGCCCGAAGAGGGATATGGCTACTTCCCACTCACTCCCAAAGTGTGACAGCTGTCGTCTGCCATCCACTTCTCTTCCCTTCCCAGCCCAGGCACTTTCTGGGGGACAAAGGCAGCCCCTGGCTCCCCCTGGCAGGCTGCGGCTGCTGCTTTCGAGAGCCTCTGGCCTTACAGCCCACTGACCCACAGCCCACCTAGTGGGCCCTACTTTCCAGGCTAGGGAGAGGGCTGCTGCCCCGAGCTGCCATGCTCTCATGAGAACCAGCAAGGCCCGTGGACGACATCTGGGCCCAGAAACAGCTGTGGCACTTTCTCTTCCTTTCACTGGATTTTTTGGAGACCAGATTCAAACAAGGGAAGAGTTTGACCTTATATGTGTACAAGCTACTCTTGCAAAGAATTCAGTTTTTCTACCTGAAAGTTCAGTCTACAGACCCTAGTTGTTTTCTGCTGTGAGTTGGAATGAAATTGCTGACAGGATACGTGGCATGCAGGATTTGAATTACTCTCCAGCCCATCCGTAGGATTATCACTACCCTCTTCAGTGCCACGGCAGGGCTCCGGCTGCTGCCAACAGCGTGAGAGCTGCCAGGGAGCAGTGACTGACCTGGACTGGGTGGATTTCGGACTCTACTACCACACAGTGCCTACCTCTTCCCAAGAAAAATGCCAGGAGAGCGCAGTGAAGAGGACCGTGGATATAAGGAATGAGCACAGCTCAAGCCTGGCTGCCCCAAACTGAGATGACAAAGCCTGCCACCCTCTCCGGAAGCCTAGCTGCTCGGAAAGCCAGAATCCAACAAGGCAAGCGCTCGGGCATCAGTGACAATGCCTGCCCGCCAGTGTAGGGGTCTCCCTTAATATGAAAGCGCTGGCTTCAGGCGGCAGTGACCAGGCTGTCTTGGTGTTTGGCAGATCCAGCACCAGCCCGCTGGGGCCCCAACGGGCCTGTGCCAAGCTCCCTAGGCAGGAATGCCAGGCCTCACGACCCCACTCACTAGAAGGAAAGAGTGGCTCAAATGATCTCAACTAGGAGTGCACAATTCTCCCCAAAAACAGAAAACTCTATTTACTTTAGGTGGGAGAATTTGCTGACCTCAGGTCCAGGGTAGGGCGGGGGAGGGGAGGGGACAGTCTTCACTCACAGTCCCTGCTTGTCAGCTGTCCCACCCACAGTGACTAGGGATTCCAGCTGAGGGTCCTAGCAGAGCTGCCAGGCTTGCTGCTCCCCGCTGCCTGCAAGACAGAGAACGCAGGTGCCACCAGCTGTGCTGGCAGAAGCTAGTTTAACCAGGTCTCAGCAGCAAAAACCTGTCTGCCCCGCATGTGGTGGCCTTTTTGCTGTCATTTTCAGGCAGTGAACTACATCCCCTGCATTCACCTAGGGAACGGACGCTGAGATGCTGAGGGCTGGGCAGAGCTGGCAGGTGCACCCGTGGCCCCTGGGGGCTCCAGAGGAAACCCGAAAGACAGTCCTTTCATTCCACGGCGGGAACTGTCACTGTCGGAGGACGGTACCCCTCCTCTCCCCTCCCCAGGGTGCAGCCTAGACTCTAGATACAAGGAGACACCTACTTCCTGCATCACTTCCAACATATGTTAGAAGGAAGTCATCAGAAGGAAACAGGGAAAATGGGCATTTTTTCCCCTACCATAAAAATTTCAGGCTAAATCGAGACATTTCTTCCAAAAAATTGTTTTTCCTAGTCACTAAAAAATTATCAAAATGTTTGCATTTGTCCAAAGATATTAAATACACCAGAATTTCTTCAAAATAATGTTTAACTGTAGCTTTTCATTAACTTCCCTTCTAAACCTTCTAATACTACAACTTTTACTGCTTTAGTGCCATTTTTTAAATTCTTCATTATTACAAGTTTCATTCAGAAAACAAGAGTGAGACTTCTTTGGCAAAATCCACAAATTTGGGAACCATCTTTGCTCAGTCACTAATATCAGATGGGATTATATCAGAACGGCCTCTTGCGGATACTTTTTAAAATTTTAACTTGAAGAGACTGTTCTGTTTTCTGGTTATTTACAGCTTGCTCGCATAGCCAAAGAATATAAAGTCACGTTGTGAGAGGGTAAATCTTAATTTTAAGAATAATTTATATATATTTTTTCCTTCTGGGGGAATTTTACAGGATGAAAACGACTCAGGTGAGACTCTTAAATAAACTGGCTGTATCTAAATCTTTAGTCTCTCTCTCTCTCTCTCCCCTCTCTCTGTCTCAAGAGTGTCATCACTAAGAATTAAAATGTGTAGGAACTGTTCCGGACCTTAGCATCTAAGACAAAGGAAGAGTTAACGCCTCTCCAGGACCCCAAGGAGGAAGCCCAGCACATCACACAGAAGCACCCAGGAAGGCTGCAGGTGGGTGCAAAGCAGCCCTCAGGCCCCCAGATGAGCCTGTTTCTCTTCCCTCTGCCAACCATTTACAGCAGGCCACGAAGGAGTCAAATAAAACAACAGAGGCTGCATGCTCAAGCTCACTTTCACATGGATAGAAAATCTGACCATCAATAAGGCTCTTTGGGGCAAAATACAGAAACTGGGGGATAGGCTTCCACGTCCGCTCCCCCACACTAGGGCCCTGCCCTTCTGAAGGCCAAGGCCAAGCTGAGGAGGGGAGGGGGCAGGCCTCCCTCCTGCTCTCAGGGTCTGGGTTGTGAGTTTAAGTCTGACAAAAGCACTTTTGTGGGGCTTCACTTCCCATTGCTATCATACTGCCAAAAACTACAGCAACAACACAGTGAGAGCATGTAAAAGCCCAAGCTAACTTGATAGCTGAGCCCAAGCACGTGCCAGCCATTCAGAGTATGCCATTTGGAGGGGGCTGCGTCTACCTGGCAGACCAACCTGCGTCCTCTGCTGGAGCTGGCCTGAGGACACTCAAGCCCTGAGACTTCCACCAGCCTCTTAGGAAAACCTCCCAGCAAGTCTCTAGGAAAAGCAGTAACTTCCCCCCTTCCCCGTTCCCAGCCATTGCACTAACTTCAGCGACCCCAAGGCACTGCTACCACCTCCCTCTGCCCAGCCCGGGAGCTTCTGACCAGGCAGATCCCACCCCACCCCCGATGTCAAGTCAGATCAGACTCAGCAGTTTTCACTTCCCCCAAGAAAGGAAAATATTCTTTCCACTTTCTAGATCATTTCCAATTGGAATTTATTAAAAGGGGCGGGGCTGACCCTTGCAGAGATCTGGGAAGCTCCACAACACATTCTTTCAGGCAAAACTTCCCTTGCAAAACTGAGGCAGGGGGCGCGTCAAATTATTAAAGTTAAAGAAAAAAGATGCCTTTTGCAGCGGTTTCTTCCCAGAGGAAATGGCCCCGATGCAATGCAAACCCTCCAGAAAGGGCTTTACAGCTTTTCAGTCGGTCACAGGGGGCACCACCACCGGGAACTCAGCCACCCGCGCCCCACACCAGGCGCAAACGAATAGGGGTTAGAGAAAATGTATTTGACTGCCCCTTTGCTTCACCCATTCTGGAGCCCCCAATTTCCTAACCCTTTTCTACCCTTTTTTCGTGCCTGTTACTGTAACATCAACACAAACACCTTTCTCTCCCCAAGTGGGGGCAGTGGGCGCAATGGTGATCTCTTTGCAAGCACAAGGCTGTGACAGTAAGTAGCGGCAGGTCACGTCGCCTCTTCCTAAGGCTTTCAGAGCTGTCCACGGTAAATGTGCGCATGAGTGAACGAATGTGTGTGAGTGTGAACGTGTGCTCTCCCTCCTCCGTGAGGGCCGGGCCAGGGTCGGACTCGCACGCATGCTTGGTGACAGGCTGGCCCACTGGGGCTCCTTAGCTGGGGTCCTCGGCGGCAAGGCTGCCCCCTCCCCAGCCCGCACGCTACCTGCAGCCGCACGCCTCCACCACCATGTCCTCGTACTGCTTGTAAACCACGTTGTTGGCGGCGTCGATGTAGAGGATGCTGATGGGGCTGAGGCGCGCGGGCACGCAGCAGGAGGCCGGCGCCGCGTCGGGCGCCATGGAGTTGAGCAGAGTCTGGATGATGGCGTGGTTGGTGGGCTCCAGGTGGGAGCGCAGCGGGAAGTCGCAAACACCCTCGCAGTGGTACGCCTCATAGTCCAGCGGCGCGATAATCCAGTCGTCCCAGCCCAGCTCCTTGAAATCCACGTGCAGCGGCTTGCGGCTACAGCGGCTCCGGCCCCTGCGCCCGTGGCCCCGGCCCGCGCCCCCGCCGCTGCCCTGAGCCGCCGCCCGTGTCCCGGCCAGCGCCGTCCTCCGCCGCCTGCGGCCACCGATGACTACCCTCGGCGACCCGGTGCCAGGTCCCGCGTCGGGCGGCGGCTCCGCGGCCAGAGCGGCCCCGAGCGCGCGGGCCTGAGCGCGGATCTCTCGGAACAGGCTCTCCTTCCTCTTCGAGCGGGAGGAGACCACGAGCAGCGCGCGCTCCTCCGCCACCGCCGCGCCGCCTCCGCCCCTCCAGCCGAAGCCCAGCCGCCGCAGTGCCAGCGGACTCCGCGCCGGGCGGGCCACCGCGCGCAGCAAGAGGCAGAAGGCGCGGGGGGCGCGCGGCTCCCGGCGGTGGCTCCGCACGGCGTCCGCCACGTCGAACACCTCCCAGCGTGCGCCGTCCAGGGGCTCGGCGGCCCGCGAGTGCAGCAGGCGCGGCGCGCGGGCAGCGCCCGGGCACGTGGACAGCAACAGCAGCGGCGAGGCAGTCGCGCTGCCAGGGCCCTGCTCCGGAGACCCGCGGCGGCGCAACACACGCAGCTCAGCACCCACCACCTCGTCGGCGTCGGGAAGGCTGGACACATCGAACAGGAAGCTCTGGCCCGTCTCGGCTGCCGATTCGTCTGCAGGGGACCGGCAGGGACAGACAAAGAGCAAAGAGCTGAGTCAGAGCGAAGCCTGCACTCTCGGCCGCGGGGCCTCCTACCTGCAAACGTCCCTGCCGCCTTCGATGCCGGAGCAAGGCCCCTTAGAGCCGGCGCCTGGCCCGCGTCTTGGCCACCGCCAGAAGGCTGCCGGTATGGCCTAGAGCAAAGGGAGCGCTGGCCCCGACTATTGGGACCCGGCTTTGGCTCAATGAACCAAAAGTCCCGCCACCCGACAACCCGCGGACCAGGAGGGCACCCCCGCACCCATGACCAAGACTTAAGGCCATTACAATTCTGCCGCCTGCCCCAGAGCCATGGGTTTGTGGGCACAGGGTCCGAGGTGCACAGAAGGCCTAGTGAGGGCGTGGGAAGTCGTGCAGCCCTTCCTGACGTCCGGAACTGTGTGGGGAGTGCTCGTTATTGCCCTGCTGAGCCCACTGGAGAGCCGAGTCTCGGCTGTGCGAAAACGGAAGATTCTTGGTCCCTGAAAACTCTTGGCTCTTCTTCTACCTCTGTTCCCCTAGCCCAGCCTGGACGTCCCTTCTGGCCGCGATCTCCCTTACAGGCTGGAGCCTGCGAGCCGTCCAGAAGGGGAGCACGGCTGCAGTGTCCCTCTAGTCCAACCTGTCGCTTTGCCAAGGGGAACTGAGGCCCAGGTAGGGGCCAGGCTCCCCCAGGGTCTCACAGCAATGAGCTGTGCTGCTGGCGATCAGGAACCCCAGGCTCGCTCGGCTCCTCCCGGTGCTCCGGCGGCCTCCGAAGGAGGGGAAAGGCGGCAAAGGAACGGAACTCAGACGGGCCGGGGGCAGCCTGAATATGGCCTTGCTGCAGTGAGGGCAGCAGCGGGCTGAGTGAGGTCTTGCTTCCAGGACCCGCGGATCCCTCCGCGGGCGGGCGCATTCTTCCCTCTGTTGTGACTTATCTCAAGCTTGGGGGTTTTATTTCTGATTGTGGACACTTTTCCCCCGCTTTTTGGGCTTAAGCAAAAAAAAAGTTAAAATTCCACCAAGCAGCAGATAAGAGCTCCCTTTGAAGGGGGTCATATGGTTTCGTTTTGCCCCAAAGTCGGAGAGACTGTGCAGGCTCTCCCCATCATTGGGGATTTGCCCACCAACCACCGACGCCAGGCCCTGATGCCTGAAGTTTGAGGTCTGGCCCTGTCGTGGCCTCTGGGGACCTCAAGCAGTCTGCTCCAAGTTGAGGTTCAAGGTGAAGATGGGGGGCAGGAGAGGCGCTGGGCAGTCGCCCCTCTCCCACTTTCTCCCCCGGGCTTTCGCCAGCACTCTCTCTGAGCTTCCCCTGCAGCCCCTCGGCCCTTCCAGGCTCCTCCGGCCCTGCCACTGCATTGCCTCCACAAGGGCAAAAGGAGAGGTGGCCTCTCAGGCCTTGCCAGCCCAGGGGAGCTCCCCAGGAAAGGATTTATCTCCATCTGAGACCATGGTAGACTTAGCTCAAGCTAAGAAAAAGCGTCTAGTGCTTCTGTCAGCTTAGGGTGCTGCACAGCCCCTTCCTGCAGCCAGCATCCCGTCCGAGGGCCATGTCAGGCCCTCAGAGAATGCTTGAGTGTTCTAATGAACCATAGGGCCATTTGGGCCCAGGATTTCCACTACCCAAAATAAAGCACTCTGTGCATGGAGGAAGGATCTGGTGCCCAGCCTCTGCCTGCTCTCCCAGGCCAGGACCTGAGGTGCACAGGCTGCCAGTGGCTCCCAAGCAGGGTCCCCTCAGACCAGCAGCACTTATTTCCAGCCCTATTTGCCTTTCTTTCCCTCCTGCCCTCCATGCTGGGTCTCTGGCTGGATAGAATTAGGGCCGAAATGACTTGCATTTCCTCCTGAAATTAGTTAAATTTTCTCTATCTGTCTGCTTTAATGATTTCAGTGGAGATTAATAAAATCCAGATGACACACAGCAACCACCACACAGCCTCACCCACATCCTACCTTTGGAGGGCCCAGGCCAGAGCAAGGTGGGGCGCTTGGTCTGAGAGAGACCTGCATTCCTGAACGGTCTCCTGGCCTCTCCTCCCCACCAAACCACAGTCTGGGACCTCTGGCTCTCCCAGGGGCCCAGCACCAGACAGAGGCACCCAGCTACACACTTGGCACATACGCAAGCCACCACCACCCAGACCAGCCTGCTGAGTAGGACGTTCCTCATACCTGATGATGCCACCATCTTCTCCAGGGCCTTTACTTGAGCCTGATGCTTGCCTCTGCCCCAGATTCCCCTGGGCTTCCCCCAATTTGTGCAGCCCCCAGGAGACTGGGAGCTGAGGAAACTGCTGCAACGAAGCAGCCGCCGCCATCACTGCAGTCTCTCTCGGCCAGACCCAACTCCTGCCCTTTTTTCTCCGAGGGCTCTGAGCCTGGGCCCACTCCAGACCCTTCCCCAAGAAGTGAATCTTGGACTCAGCCTGCCTCCTCGAAAGGACCCGCCACCCGACAAGGCCAGGGCAACCCCGCAGAGGGGACCGGCTCAGCCCTCTGGGGCCCGGCCCCGCGAACTGCCGCCACTCGCACCACAGTCCAGGCTCAGCCGGTTCGGGTGCGTTGGCCTCGGCAAAGTTCCTTTCTAACACCTGAGGCTGAGATGTGCAGGGTCGCGGCCCCGAATGGAATGGAGCAGTGGCACGGCTCCGGGGGTGGTCTCAGCCCAGGACCGGACGGGATGGGCGGGCACAGAAGAGGCGTAAGTACCTTGGGTCGCCTGGTCTGCGAAGCCGGTGATTGTGTCCGCGCGGCCGTGGCCTGAGACAGAGACGGCGGCTGCCCCGGGCGAAGCCCGCCCGGCCAGACTCCGGTAAAGCGACATCATGAAGTGGTGCGGCACCACCGAGCCGTTCCTGAAGCCTGAGCCGGCGGCCCGGCGCGCAGCGCGGGCCCCGGGAACCACGGCGGCCGGGACAGCCGAGGCGCCTGCAGCCGGGGCGAGGGTCCGCCCGCCGCCGCCGCCCCCCGGGCTCCGGGCCGGCCCAGCCCCCGCCGCTCGCAGCACTGCGGCCGCTTCCAGCCCGTCGCGGGGGCGGCAGGCGCTCAGCAGCCAGAGGCACAGCGCAGCGGCGGCGCTCAGGTCCATGGGCTCCGTGGGCCGGGAGGGCGGGCGGCGAGGGCTCCGTGGCTCCGGGAAGTCCCCCGGCGCCTTTTGAACATAGTGTTTAATAATGGGGGAAGTGTGCGCAGCCAGCCGCGGCCCCCCCTTCTCTCCCACCCCACCCCGCCCAGCGCCCGGAGCAGCGCCCCCTGCTGAACACTCTAGCAGCAGCGCTGCGCCCCCAACTCGGGCCCAGAGTGGAGTCCGGGACAGGAGCCTCCTCCTCCCACCGCAGCACTTCACCCCCACTTTCACCCAGCGATTGCTACCGGCCCGAGGCTCCCGCCTCAACCGAGTGTCCTGCCTCCATTCCCCGCGGCAATGCGAACCCCGCTCCGCCCGCGCTGCGCCCGAGACCAATGCGCCCTCCTTGATTCGAGGCTCCGGGGCATCGCGCGTACCCGCTCAGCTGCCTCCCCACTCCTCTGCGGAGAAACACCCGCCCCCTCCCCGCTCCTATTCCGCTAGTGCCAGGGACGCCAGAGGTGGGGCCGCGGAAGGGATCGCCCCTCCCGTGCGGCTCTCGCTGCGACCCCGTGGCTATCGAGCACCGAGAGGCCACAAAGCGCGCGGGGCAGCCAGAAAGGCGCGTTGTCGATCACCAGGTCGGCGGTTCCCCACCTTGCCACGGCCCCCAAAGGATCTGAGCGGTCAGCCAGAGCAGGTGAGGAGGCCCACCGGGAAGGAAGAGAAGATGAGCGGCTGGAAGGGAAGGCCGAAAAGAGACCCATGGACACGGGCCGCCTGTCGGAAAAGAAAGGTTTGGGCGCGGAATTTGCGCTTAAGTGGGAGCCAAGCTCTTCACGGAGCTCAGGAATTACTAAGGCAGCCCCGGGGTAAGGAGGGGACTCCCGCGCTTGGGTGCCCTGCCAGTTTGTGCGTCGAACTGGTGACCTTCCGCCCGCCTTCGGGGGTGGGGACGGTTAGCTGAAACCTGCTACCGGGTAAGTGCGGGCGCGGCCAGAACCCGGGAGGGCGGGCGGCTAGGAGCCCTGGGGTGGCGCCTCCGTACTTCTTTCCGTCGCTGCGGTTATGGCACGGGCCTGGGTGAGTGGCCGGGACGCCTGGCGGAGGTGGCGGTGCCCGCGAGCGCACTTGCGCGGGCGTCAGGGCACTTGTCTCCGCAGCTGGCAGGGGGAGGTCCCGGAGGCCACGTCTTTGGGGGACGCGCAGGAAAGGGAGGTAGTCGGTGAGTGTCGGCTCAGCTCGAGGGGCAGCCCGAAGATTCCCTGAGTACGAAAAACTTGCAGCCGACCCACGAGCCGGACGAACCCCCGAAGAAGGGCAGGCGCGTCCTTTTCATTTAAACTCGATCTCTAGACCGGGTCTGTGCGTTGTGATCACTTTGAGCGGGGTATCAGTTTCAGCGCGATGCTGCCAGATCCACAGCCGCTCGCCAGGCTGCGCTGCACTCTGACCCACAGAAGAGGCCGGGCGGGGAGCTCCCCTGAACCGCCGCTTCGTCCCAAGCGAACTCGCAGGGCCACCGCGCAGACGCGGCGCCGGCTCAGCTTGGGGCTTTGAGCCACTTAACGCTCGAGGACCTTTGGGGGCTGGAAGGAGAGGCTTGGCGAGGGTCAGTCCTCGCGGATCGATCAAGTGGGCCGAAGAGAAAGGCCTGAAATAAGCGAGAAGGGCGGACCCCGGGCCAGGGTCAGCGCTGCCGGCGCCGAGGGTCTTCCCAGGATCTTCCCTTGACCTGGATACGGGCCCCTGGGGCGTCTGGGTAACCAAGCTGCAGCAGCCCACTCTGCCTTTGGGACCAAGGTTGGAGAGTTGGCAACAAACCCATAGTCACGGATTTCCCTCTTTTGGTGCGGGACAAAGTGGCCCTGCAGGAACCACGCAGGCTGGCTGTCAGATTCCCACCACCGCCACACACAATGGCTGGCAGCAGGTCTCTGTGCTGGCCTCCACTGTGCTACTCGGCCTGCCTTCCTTCCCCCTGCAGCCGGGAACACACGGCCTTTTGGTGTTTTGCAGATCAACTCGTCTATGATCTGTGCCAACACCCTGGGAACCCCGTGCTGGAGTCAATAGTGCTAGTCCTAGATCTGGCTTTGATCACTAACAGCAAGTCTCCCTTGCCTGGGCTTGGCTTGTTTCCTCAACTTTTTAAAGGCGAGAATAGAGGGGTCCTGGCACAGTCTTGCCACAGCCAGTGACAAATAAATGTTTGCTGATTCCATGACAGCCCTGCCCTTAGGCCACCTCAGGGCTTAATGAGGGATGAGTTGGAATCCCTGCACCTTTGCCATCCCCATGGGAGCAGGCCACTTCGCTTGTTTGAGACTGAATTTCCTCATCTGTAAAATGGGAAAATTCTCAGCTCAGGAAGTTTGTGTGTGGCTGGGATAACAGGCTGGCACAGAGGAGGCTCAGTAGCCTTGTCCCCAACCCTCAATGTATTCTGAGTGCCAAAGGTGATAATGGCAGAGAGAGAAGCAGCTTCTACGCACTGGAAGGCTTTGCAGGAGGCATTCGGGGTAGGCTGATGCTGCCAGAGCCACTGCCTGCCAGTTGTGTGTGCTGAGTTCAACTCAGCTTCGCCCCCGTGTCTGGTCTGTACAGTGAGACACTCATTCATTCATTCATTTATCATCCCTCCACATTTGTTCCTTCTTTCAAGTAAATACTTGTCCCCAGTTACTCTTCCCTGTACTGTGGATTCAGCAACGCACAGGACGAACACATGGAGCTTTAGGATGGGCACAAGAGGCAAGAAACAGTAAGCACCTAAATGTACGATCTCTCTGCCAGGAGATGCAGAGCAAAGTGCTGGGAAACCAGGGCTGGGACACTTTGTGATCAGCAGAGGACACGCTGGCCCGTAAATAATGATGGTGCCGCTTTTGTTATCTCCTGAATCCAGGCATCGTACTTGCTGCTTTACGCACCTCATGTCATTTCATTCGCATAACTATCCTATCCTGGGAGCTAGGTACTATTCCCATTTTATAGATGAGGAAAGTTGAGTCAAAGAAATTCAACACCTTGCTCAGGGTCACCTGGTGAGTGGCAGAGTTGGTGACAGAGTGGAGTCACCAACCGTCTTTGCCCCCACTGCCTGTGGGGGACGGGGGTGTGAGGGGCTTTGGTTGGCTGACCCCCTCCCTCAACCCCAGAGGAGACGAAGAGTCTTTCTGCCTTTCCCCTCTGGCTCTCTGGAAAATTCTTGGCAGAGAAAGAACCTCTCAGGTCCAGGCAAAGACTATGAAGGGCCCGCCCGGGGACTCCTTCCTGCCACTGCTGTCAACAGGGAGTTCGCAACACCTGCCATTGAACATGCAGCCTGCATACCAGCTGCAGGGCCTCCCCGTGACCCAGGCCTCCAGATGCTCTGCCCAGGGCTTCCTGACCCCACAACTGAGCATCCGCCCACAGGGGAGACAGTGTCCTTGCTGGGGAAAAGCAAATGTGAGACGAAGAGCTTGCATCGTCCATGACTCCGTGAAGCTTGAGCACTCTTGGTGAGCAGGTGGCCCTTTTTGGGCCCACAATCCCCACCCAGCCCAGCCCCACTGGGGGTTCTTCTTGGGGGATGCAGGAAGCCTTTGGTTGGTGGGCTGGGCGGGAGAGAGCTACCGCCCATAGCCTGGAACCACACAGCTTCATGCTACGTGTACTAAGAGCATTGTCAATAGAAGTTCCTCCATCCTCTGTGCTGCCCCAGGCGTTGCTGGAAAGCTGTAGATGAGGCCCAGAGGCAGAGAGCGGGAGCAGGGTTCAGAGAAGGCAGGAGAAACCTGGGGACTGCAAGTTCTAACTTCAGTTCTTCCCCTGTCTGATGGCTGCCCGCCAGCCCTTAGACCTCCAGACTCCAGCTGTCTCCTCCTCAGAGAGAGGAGGTGAGGTTGGTTCCAGCAAAGGAAGGCAGGGAAAGGGGGGAAGCAGTTGGCTGAGGGGAGGGTGGTGTTTCTTAACATGGAGTGAGGAGGGCGGTTCCCACATTCTTACCCGCAGATCCTGCCCTTAAAGAGCACTTTTTTGCTCACCCATCCTTGAAGAAGCTATTTGCTTTCTCTGAACACCAAGCCCCTGATTCGGGCATAGAATTCCAGGATCCGGAAGGACCTTTGGGGTTATTTAGGCCAACTTTCCATGCCATGCCCGAATCATAACAAATTGCTCCTCGGGCTTTGCTTGCATACCTGCAGAGACGGGGAGCTCCCTATCCCAGGCAGGATCTGATAGCTCTGAATGTGAGGGAGCTCTTTATACTGCCCCGTGAGGGCCACATCTCTCAGAGTCACCTTTGCTGTGGGGAGTTTACATGTCATCTGGGAACCTGGAACACTAGATTGATGCCACTTAGGAAGTTAGTCTTGGATCCCCCCAGCTGGAGCCACGTTGAGGTGGCCTTTAGCACAGGACAGCACAAGCCCCAGCCACAGCCTGCTCAGCCTTGCTCAAGGTCTCCTGCCACCATACCCAGACACCTGGTCCCCACATCTGATGACAAGAGAACCAGGAGGACCTTAGAGGTGAGCTGCTCTGCAGCCCACATTGTTCACTTGAGGAAGCCAAGTCCCCAGCAAGGCTGTCATTTGGCGTCACAGCCACCTGTGATCCTGGGTCCCCTCTGTGAACCTGGGCCTCTGCTGTCTATCACAGCCCAGAGGGGCTCACCTCAGCTCTGCCCAGGGCACCCTGTGGGTGAGGCATGACACAGGCCAGCCTCCGCCTGCCCACTGTTGGGGGAACCGGGTCCCTACAGCCATGCGCTAATTTGGAATGTAAAACTGATGCTCCTGAGAGTCAAGAGACCCGAAATCAAATTGTGCCTCCAACCTTGGGCTGCAAGTCCCTCACCCTTCCTGGCTTTAGGCCCCCAAATGTGCAGTGAGGCTGACAGTCAAACGTCCACCACCATTTGGTCTGGGTCTGCCAGTGAAAGGTGGGGAGAGCGTAAGAGTCGCTCCACTTCCCGGGACCCAGGCAGAAGTGTGTTCTCTGTCTGGACCCACCGCAGCCTCTGGCCTCCTGACTCAGAGCTGGAGAGAGGGTAAGCGGTGAGGAGCCAGGGCCCTGGGTTGGGTCTCCCTGGGAGGGAGGGAGGAGGAAGACAGTGACAACAGCCTGCAGAGTGTCTGCCGCCATCTCCGCATCTGGTGATGCTGGTCTCCGCTCAGTCCAGAGATGTGCTGCAAACATCTCCGGAAGACAGACCTGGGGCAGGGGGGGTGGGGAGATTCCAGCGGGCTCTGGCTCAGCCCTCGTATGGTGCCCAGGGCTGGGCTTCCGTGAGCTTGAGGTATTTACCGCGCTCCACCCAGGGCTGCCCGGCCCCAGGTTACCCCGAGCAACAGCTCTGGCATCCACAGTGGGGTCAGCCGCAGCTCCGGCCCCAGGCCACTGGGCGTGGTTGGCCCCTGTGCCCCAGGCCACCGGGCAGGGGAGGGGAAGAACAGACAAGAAGGGAGAAGGGTAGCTTCTTTCCCAGAAGCCTTCCCAAGGGGACATCTCAGAGCCCTTGCGTGTGGGACAAAAGGGGGAGGGCTGGCAGACACTGCCATCTTCTGGTCACTGGTTGTAACAGCATCACTGTGTGGCTGAAGTCCCTGCCTGCTGGAATGACCAAGACCCAGTTAGTCAGGGAGAAGACTCAGAAACTAGTGCTCCGAGCCTCTTCGGTGAACAAGCTCACCTGGGGCTGTAAGGTGTCCTGGGAGATGGGGGTGCAAGGACCACGTGCCCCCACTGAGGTCAGGAAAAAGACTAAAGTGTGGGGTCGTGGTAACGAGCTGGCTTCCAAAGCACTTTTGCCATGCACTAGCTTTGTGACCTTTATCAGGTTAATTAACCTCTGTCATCCTCTGTCTCCTTGGCTTTAAAGGGGGACAGGGCTCCTTACCTATCAGGATGTGCCAGAGAGTAAATGAAATCAAGTAGGGAATGTCCTTACCACAGGGCCTCTATAAATGGTGGTGTTTACTGTTATCTGGGGAAGTCCTGGCTTCAGTATGGCCACTGTCTTTGAGGCGTTGCCCCTCCGTGGCCTTGCCCGTCACGAATTTCAGTATTCTGAATGTTCTGGAGTTGTGTCTCCATCACATTTTCTTGGAGACTTCTGTGGACACATAAGATTTCAAACAACAACAACAACTTTTGAAATAACAGCTGCTGACACTTTATGCAATAATTTGGAAGGCCCAGTCCTCCAGTGTCGCTCAAATGGAGCCCAGGGTTTCTGTTCTAAACACACAGTTATTAGGGGACCAAACTGTCTTCAGCCTGGGAAGGTAGGGGCTGACAGGAGCAGGGGCAGGGCTGGAGGAACCAGAAGATGTGTCCCCAGGCTGGATGTGAGACCTTGCACCCACCCCTGAGGATGAGGACAGTGGCAGCGGAGTGTTGATTGGGAACATCCCGGGGCTGACCGGGATCCTGGTGGCTTCAGGTTGGGTGGGCTGTCTCAGGTCTTCCAGCCCACGTGGCAAAGGCTTCTTGACTGAGGGTGGGATACGGGGGTGGGCAGGGAGGGAAACCCGTGTCAATAAAAGACATCATTGGGACAACTGGGAAAATTGGTACATGGATTGGATATTAGACAACAGTGTTGTATCAATGTCAGATTTCCTGAGTATGATCATTATGTTGTGTGATGTAGGAGAATGCTTTTCTCTAAAGAGGTACATGCTGAAGTGTTCAGAATGAAGTGTTATGATGTCTACAACTAACTCTTAAATGTTTCAGGAAAAAACCCATAAAGAACCATAGGGAGAGAGAGAGGACAGAGCAAATGTGGCGGAGTGTTGACAGCTGAGCAGGGCATGTGTGGTGCACAGCCCAGACCGGCTCTCAGGGGCAGAGGTGCTCCAGGACTAAAGTGCTTACTCGGTGGCTGCTGGAAGTGCTGGCAGCCTACACCCCTGGGCAGCCCTCCCCGAAGAGAGGGTAGCTGAAGGGAGCTACATCACCCAAGCTCAGGTCACATCCAGTGACTGGTCGACGACGTGGAGTGTAAAGGCCCACCCCTTTGTGCCAACTCAGGACGACCTGGAAGGGCCACCCCGGCTCGGGAGCACCCCCCATGATGGGCTGGGGCCTCTGCTGGGAGTGCAGATTGCATCCCCGGCATCCCAGGTAGGGAGCCCCGCCCAGCCCTGCTGCCCCCAACCCCCAGGCGATGCCTTCCTGCAGGCCAGTCTCCATCTGAGCAGCGCCCCCAGCTGTGAGAATAGGGGAAGCGTCCACAGACGTGGTTAGTAGTGCTTCAACTTTTCTGTGCATTTGAAACTTTTTCAAAATAAAACTTAGGGGAAAAATAATTAAAAGATCAATTGGATAATATTTAACATAGTTAGTAACTTTAATATACAAAGCATTCTTACAAATCAACAAGAAAAAGACAAACAGGGTGATTTTTTAAAAATGTGCCAAAGACATAAACAAACACGAAGAGACATTATAAGACCAACAAACAGGTAAGAATATGTTCAACCTTTCTTGTAATCATATAAATGTACTTCTAAAACAAGAAATAGCACTTTTCACTTACATTTGAGAGGATTTAAGAAAACAAATGGGGCTGGCGAGGTTTGGGAAAGGTGTGTTCCATGCAGCTTTCCTGAGCTCAGTTTAGTAGGACGTAGATATCAAACACATTAAATGTGTCGCGGCCCTGTGCTCCCGAGTTCTGCCACCTTCGACAGTTTCCACAGTGGCTGCATTTGCGGTGCCACCAGCAATGCCTCCAGGGTCCATCCCAGCCCCTTGCCGACTCCTGCTGCCTTGTCACTTCCTGGACGTGGTGTTCTGTGTCCTGGGTGCCATCATCTGTATTTCAAAGGCCATTTCCCCAAGAGCAATGTGCATGGCAGGCCATGAGGGTTTGAGGTGGGGCCCCGTGGAGGATCATGATGGAGCAGAACAGGACTCAGGCCTGATGTTTCCTCTCAGTGATGCTCCGGCCCCCTCCCCGCGCCTCGCTGGCAATTCCCACTCACCCACACTGCACTAGGGTTGAGCCCAGCTCTGTACTGAGGTCTCTAACCCCCTGTTGCAGCCATTCTCAGTAAAATCTTCTTTCGCCTCGTTAACTACTGTCCAACTCTGGTTTTTCCTTGATATCTCCTTATCTTCCTTGACCTTTCAGCAATGTTTGGCATTGCTGATCACACCCCAGTCCCCTTCCTGAAATTCTCTTTTCCCTTTGTTTGTTCTGTGAGTCCACTCCCTCCTTCTTGTTTAGAATACAGTGTAAGCTCTTCTGCGTGGCATACCAGCCCCTGCTGGCCCCTGCCGCCTCCTCTCCCAGGGACCCCTCCCTGCGCCCTGCTCTCCAGCTCCCAGGCACGCTCTGATTCTCTCAAGACACCTGGCTTTGCACTGCTGCCTAGAACACCCTTTATCCCTTCTCTTCCTCATCCTCAATAATCCCTATTCCATATGGAACAGTTTTTACACCAAGCATCATGTGAGGACTTTACAACTGTACCAACAAGGGATCCATTGCAGAAAACCCCACTTAGAGCAGCTTAGACATTCATGAAAGGAGAAGTTCAGAGAAAGTGTCCAGGGCTGATATGGAAGTTCATATTCCATCAGGTCCCCAAGTTCTTCCATCCTTAATGTGTAGGCTCCAAACTTATGCTTGTGCCTCATGCTCACAATATGGGGGCTCTGTCTCCAGCATTCTAGCCTCTTTTCAGGTAGAAGACAAGGAAGGGGCAAAGAGTTTTCTCCTAGCAAAAGTAAACCCTCCACAGGGACTTCTGTATGTGTGGCTGGAATTATGCCACATGGCCTCTTCTCACCACAAGGAGACATGAGTGTTTTACCTTTCCAGCCTCCATGGTAGTAAAAAGCAGGAAGAAGGGGGTTGTGAATGGCTTTGGGTTAGCTAATCTACAATGCCTGCCATGCATTTCATCTCGGTTCAACCACAGTTTATCTCATTTAATTCACAGCAATGATAAGAATTAAAGGTTTCTGTTAAGCCCATTTCACCAATGAGAAACCCAAGCTTCAAAGAGATAATATCCACTTTTTCATGACCCGGGTCTGGAACCACCTCCTCCTGGAAGAATTCTTTGTATGTGCCAACCCGAGGCTGAGTTAGTTATGTGTCCTCCACTGTGCACCCATACCACCCTGGGCCTGCATCCTTGCTGAAACCTCCAGCTGTCACACAGTGGTCTGTGAACCCCTGGAGTGAGCTATAAGCCCCACTGGACAAGCCTGTGTCTCCTGTGGCTCCCAAGCCTGGTGAGCTAACAGGCCCAGAGCTATGCCCATGAGCATTTGCTGAATGACAAGCAAGGTGGTGGCCCTGCTCCATGTGGAGGTGCCCAGACTCCTGGAGCTCTATAGGATCGCATTATGGGACAGAAGCAAACCAGCAGGTCCCCAGAAGACCCATCGCACCAGAAACAAGGAAAATGTTGGTGCATGGTGCAGCCAGAGCTCCGAGCACGTCCTGCGGGCTGCAGGTGTCTCTAACTGACTGCACCGCCCCTGAGGCCCAGCGGCTTCCCTGGGTGGAGACTGAGCCCTGCAGTGTTTCTCCCAGGGCATTGGGGAAGGGAGGAATAGAAAATCCTTTGCAATGTGGTTTGTGTTAGCGCAGCTTCAGCCATGGAAGGGGCTCCTCCAGTCAAGCAGGAAGCAGAAAATATCAGATTTAGATCCCACATTCCATGCATTGTATACAATTATGTGCTAGAGCCACATGGGACACGTGGGACCCACAGAGGCAGAAAATGGGATTGCTATCTAGGATGGGGTCACTCTTTCACAGGAAATCAGCTGTATTCTTGACAGGTATGCTAAGTCCCCCTGATGTGTACCCTTGGCAATCCTGGGGCCAGGGATGAGTGAGGCTGTCTCAATAGCTTACAAGGCATTGGTGACAGACATGCTACCAGCTCTCAATGATGGGGAGTCCCCTTCTTTAGAGCTCCCCACCTCTGCTTACCCCTGGAATGTAAGTACTTCGCTAGACCTTCCTGGCTCACCCCAAGTCAGATTCAACAGCTTCCTTTCTACCCATAACTCGCACATCAGTCTCCAGCCCAGGTTCATCTCCCGAGGTCCAGGGCCATAGATCCAATCACCTCAATGTCCCCAGGCCCTCAAACACCACCTGTCAAAAACATAACTCATCCTCCCACCAAAAATGTGCTGCTTCTCCAGCTGCCCTGCCACAAAGAATACTCCCACTGTCCAGCCACTCCCAGGAGCCAAACCATAGTGGTTAACTCCTTTCACCGATACTCATTCGATTCCTGAGTCTTGACTAATTCTACCTCCTACGACTCTCTCTCACCTGTCCCCTCTTCTCCACCTGGGCAGCCATCACCCCTAGTCCATGCCGCCATCATCTCCAGTCTGGAGTGTTCTGCTCATCTTCTTGCCCTCAGCACCACGTGCTCCAAACCCCTGTCCGCAGCTTAGCTGGCTGGCCCACCCCTATGTCCACAACCCTCTGATGGCGTCATGTTGGCAAAGCCCTAGGCTTGGTGCACAAGGCTCTCCATGCCCTGGCTCCTGCTTGCTGCTTCCCCATACTCCCTCATGTCCTTTTCTTGTCTCCAGGTCTTCATGTACAATATTCCCTCTACTCTACCCTTCAGGTTTTACCTTGTTCTTTGGCACCTTTAGGAAGCCTTTTCTGACCACTCCCCACTCCCCAATTATAAGGGCAGAGAAGCCCATTGAAAGCAGCAAAAGTGGTTTATTCACTGTGTATTCTTAGCAGCCAGCACATTGTGTCTGCTAGACAAATGTTTGTGCAATAGTGACTGCTCAACTGGCTGGCACTACACCCAGACTCCTGGAATGCTGAACCCCATACTGTCTTCTGCCCAGACACTGAACTCCCTTCCTCTAAAGTGGGGCGTGTCAATTTCAACGAGCCCTGGAGGACTATTTGCAACCACCAACCCTGCCCCCCAGACAGGCTGGCAAGCAGGCAGAGCAGACGGCAGCTCTGACCACATATCTGAGCCCTTCCCTGCAGCCTCCACTGTCTTCCCTCAGAACTTTCATTCATTCAGCCATCCTTCCACTCATTATTGCTCATCTTGTCTATAAACAAATTTGAAACAAACCCAATAAGGCATATGAATGCATTTGTTCAAGGGATATATTGAGGAAAGTCATGTTTCACAATTTTTACTCTAGGATTTCTTCACTAAAATCAAATGCAGGCAATGATGTCGGTGGTGATGATGATGGTGGTGGCTGGGAAGTTTAGGAAACGTGGCCAACATCACACTGTCATGAATTCTGGTGTGGGTAAGCCCAGCTTCTGCAGCTCTTTGTTCCTGGGGCCCTCCATGGAGAGAGCAGCAGAACAGGAGCAGCACTTTCTCCTGGCCCTGTTTCCAGATTCAGCGTTTCTTTTCCTGGGCTACTTTGGCAGGTGACACGATCTCTCTGTTCTTCACTCCGTGGAGAGGTGAATCTATTATGAGAGGGTCTATTACATCTGCAGGGCTCTACACCTAAGGCCCCTTCCGAGAGGAACTAGACCCTGGGCCCCATTGCCCGGCCCAGCTGGGGACCCACAGGTGGCCAGGAGGCCTCCACCCAGAGCTCTGACCACCACCAGGGAGTGGCTCTCTGAAGATCCTCTGTGGGGAGAGTGCCTGCCAAGTACAGGATGAACAGACAGTAGGAAGGACGGGAACCCTGGAGAGAAGGCAGGGGAGGAAGCTGCAGGCAGCCAGACCATGGGCGCACCCTGAAGGCACAGGCTGGGGCTGCAGCGTGTCGCGGTGTTCGTAGCTCCAAAACTCCACGGGGCCTGGACAGAGTCCCGGCTTAGTAGATACTTGTTGCCTCGCTGGATGAATGAAAAGGCCATGAGAGAAGTGGGGAGTAGCTCTGTACTGGGACTAGCAGCAGAAACAGAGCCGAGTCCCCTCTGGTCAGCGGGTAAACATTACGGCACCACGAACGCACTGACCGCAAGCCCCGCGTGCCAAGCCCCAGGCTAGGCGCTCTACAGGTGGTTGCGAGGGGCGCGGCTCAGCTCGGGGACTGAGCTCCGGGACGCCAGGAGCGCAGAGCTGGACAGGCCGACCGCCACCCGGCAGGGACAGCCCCCCGCGCCGCCCGCCCGGGGCCACCCAAGGCGCCGCATTGCGCGGTCGCGGCCGCCAGGGGGCGCGCCAGGGCGGCGGGAGGGGCGCGGCCGCCGGGAGCCGGGGGCGGGGCCGCGGCGACGCCGGCGCTGCCCGGTCCCGTGACTGCACGCCCTGCCCGGAGCCGCGGCCGCCGCTATGCAGTCCCCGGCGGTACTCGTCACTTCCAGGTGAGCCAGACCCCCGCCCCTGGCGCCGGCCTCGGGCAGCTCGGGGTCCCAGGGGCCGGCGGAGGCGGCCGCCCCCCCGGGGGCCAGTGGCCCGCGCCGGTCTTCCCAGCGATCTCGGTAGTTTGTCCGGGCTGGGCCCCTGCAGGAGAGGTGGTGCGGCCCACTTCGGTGTCCCCGTGTTCCAGATGGGGAAACTGAGGCCCCCTGGAGGATAAAGGGCTCACCCGAGATCCAATGGGTTGTCTGGGACTGGCCGGTTCCATGCAGCCGGGCAGAGAGGAGACTCTGTTCCCTTTCCCTGCCCACCTGGGCTCTTTTCTTTGGGCCCCAAAGTTTACTTCTCCATCCTTTCAGCGCTCAGGTGTGCCAGCCCGGTGCTGGCACTGGGACCGGGGTGAGTCAGAAGAGCCTGGCCCTGCGGCGGCTGTGGGGGACCAGATGCTAGGAGGGGGTCGTAAGTTCAGGTTGCTATGGGAACACAGAGCAGGCGGGGACCCCCCGGCTTCTGGGAGGAGGTGAATGAGGCCTGGTCCTGCAGGATGAGTGGACGGTGACCAGGTGGAGGGGAGAGGCCAGGAAGAGGTGGCAGCTGCTCAAGGAGGCAGCTCAGGACACGTGCAGGTTAAAGCACAGGCCGCGGAGGGACCGCCCTGGTCCAGGCCTGGAGGACCCAGCACAGGTTGCCTCCTGGGAAGACTGGGAGGTTCATGGTTTTACACTTTAACTCTGTTTTAAAAAGCTGTAAAGTGACTCACTTCAACTCTTTTCATATACTCCACCCTTGTCCCCCCTACACAAAATCTTGGGCTAAGGGGCCAGTTTATTCCATCAGTGAATGTGTTACCCAGCCCAACTGTTAATCTTCCAGTTGTTATCCGGAATTCAAGTCTAGAAAAACATTCTCTTCGTAAACCTTGATATCAGAACCTGCTCGGTCTCTGCGTGATAGACCTCGGTTACAGGTTGCATCTTCATGGGCAGAAGAGGTTTCCCTGCTGCACGAAAGTCACCTGCTCTCACTGGGCCTCAGTTTCCTTTTCTGCAAATTGGAGGATTGACACTGTCAGGCAGCAGCAGCAGCAGGTGCCCCTCAGCCACATGGAGACGGTTGGAGTGTGACATTGGTGCTGGGTGCTTGGGGGGTGGTGAGTGGCTTTCCTCCGTGCCCGACTTAGACACAGCTTGTTAACAGACACAGGGGTCTAGTCTGGTGGTGGCGGCCGGCAAGTCATGGTCATTCCCAAGAGGCTTGCCTGCAGGGTGAGTGCAAATACCACGGCCTAGCCCCGGCCCTTCCCCGCGGCCCCCAGCTCCTGTTCAGCCCAGCCTCCTCCCACGTGATGTCACCACATGCACTGGTGTGTGCCTTCAGCCAGCAGGTGTTTATTAAGGGCCTTCTCTGTGCCAGGTACTGGTCCAGGTCCTAGGAGACAGCAGTGAGCCAAACCTGGAACTCCGGTGGGGACAGACGGACAGTAGGCAATATAGAACACGTCAGGGATGGTAAATGCTGTGAAGGAAAATGAAATGGTAGGGACTGTAGAGTGCTAGGAGGAGCACATGTGTCTTACGTGGTGTGGTTAGGGACATCTTTCTCGCAAAGTGGCCCCTGGGAAGATCCCCGACAAGTTCCCTGGAGGAGAGTGCCAGGAAGAAGAAATCTTGAACAATGTGTACCCAGCCATGAGGGCAGCAGGAGCGGAGGTCCTGGGGCTGGTGTGGCTGCAGTGGAGTGAGTGGGGTTGGGGGGTGTTAGGTGACACCGTGGGACCAGGGGACAATCAGGAAAGGCCTTGTAGGCCATCGGATTTCATTCTGAGTGTGATGGGACCTGACTTCTGTTTTACAGAGATCCTTTGGCTGCTGTGTTGAGCATGGGCTCTGGCTGTGGCTGGGGTTGGGGGGCTGCAGACCAGAGGTGGCCAGGGGGTCTCGCTACGCCCTCGGTGGTTAACTCCTTGCAGGAATCCACATAGAGCCCCTGGTGGGTTGACCCAGGGTGACGGTGGCCACGGAGGTGGGAAGTGCCTGTTCTGGATCTATTTCGAGGATTGAGCTTCCAGGTTTGCTGCTGTTCGGGTGTGGGATGTGAGGAGAAGGAAGAGGAGTCAGGAGTAACTGCAAGGCCCCTGTCCTAGGATGTGAAAATCAAAGTTGCTGTTTCCCAGGATGGGGAGACCAGAGCAGATATGGGGGAAGGTGGGCGCTAGTGTTTGTCTAGACATGTGGGTTTAAGAAGCTTGTTGACAGCCCAGTGGAGACGTCAGGCAGGCAGCGTGAAGGTGACCAGCTTTGAGGAGAGGAGAATCTGGGCTGGGGAGAGGAATTTGGGAGCCACTGGCCCGTAAATGGCATTTAACGCCTGGAACCTGGATGAGCTCACCTGGGGAGGAGCGCTGCGAGAGGGCGTGCTGGGTGCCATCAGGGAACCTTCCAGAGAAGCTGAGCAGCTGTGGCCAGGAGTGGGGGAAGAGCCACAAGGAGCGGGGTGTCCTGAGGAGTGGGGTGTCCTGCAGCCCGTGAAGGCAGAGCTTCAGGCAGGGAGCGGCAGACTGTGCCAGGTGCCGCTGACAATCCAGGCAAGAGGGGAAGTGAGAACTCACCTTTGGATTTGACAACACAGAGGTCACAGGTGACCTGGGTGCTGGCAGTTTGTTGCACAATGAGGACAAAAGTCTGGTTGGTGGAGAGGAACCAGAGCCCGTGAATATGGGCCACTTGCTTGAGGAGTTCTGCCGGAAAGGGGAGGAGGGAAACTGAGCGAGGGGAGTGTGGGGTCAGAGCATGGCTTCTGTCCCCGGCAGGTCGGAGTGTGACTGCCTGCTCATGACAGTGATCCGGTAAGGCAGGGAAATTGATGGTGAGGAAGAGAAAGGAGAAGTCAGAAGCCACGTCCCTGAGTAGCCGAGAGGGGCTAAGGAGGGGTGGCCTTCAGAGCAGCCAGTCTGTCCACAGTCCCAGGAGGCGACAGCGCATACAAGGCAGGTGCAGGCTGAGTGGTGAATGTGATGATGAAGCCCGGGATGTTTTCTCACGGTGCCCGGAGCAGCACAGAGACGCATCAGCATCACCTGGGAGCTTATTGGAAATGCAGACTCTCGGGCCCACCTGCGGGACCAGACTCTGAACCCCAGGGGCTTGTACCCATGGTGCAATTTGAGAAGCTTGATCTAGGCTACAGGTGTGGGTCAAATCCTGCCCAACACACCCCCATTTGTTTATGTATTGTCCGGAGAAGCTGCAACCGAGACCACATAGCCTGCAAAGTCTACAATATTTACTCTCCAGCCCTGTACAGAAAGTTTCCTCAGCGGCTTAGGGCAGTGGGAGAGTGACTGGATCAGGCCCAGGCGCATCGGGAGCGCTGGAGGGCGATTCTTTGCTAGAACAAGGCTGCGGCCACCCCAGGCCTTTTGATGCAGTGTCCCGCGTGTGCCTTCCTCACGAGTTCCCAGGCAAAGCGATGCTGATCCAGGGGCCACACTTGAGAACCCCACGTCCAGGGCAACTAGGGTTGCCAGGCCTGGTGTGGTGAGAGCCTTGAAGTCTGTGGCCTTGAATTTCTGGTGGGAGCAGGTGGCATGCTTGTGCCGTGTCTGTCCCCAGCCACAAGCTGCCTGGCACAGAGCAGAGGAAGCAGAGGACTGGAGAAGCCGGCTTTTCCCGGGCCAGGTCAGCCCTGGGCGAGAGGTCGGGGAGCTGGGGCCTCAGCAGAGGGTTCCAGCTGGGGACTCTGGGACAGGGCGGGATCGTGGATTGGGGGTTCTGGTGCGGTCAGAGAACCGTCAGACGTGGGCCCTGCCAGGGAGCTGGACCTTGGGGGGTGCTGGCCGGGGGAGGCGCCCCCGACCCCTTTTCACCCTGAGAGGCCCTCCTCTCCAGCTCAGGTGCCCCCTTCCTCGTCACTTCACCCACCTGTGCTTCGCTTCCATGACGATTTGTAAAGAAACGATGCCCGGTGCTTTCTCATGCCCTGTGAGAGGCCCCGGGCTCTGGAGGGGCTGTGGAGCGGCGCCGGGGATTGCACCCTGGTTCCACCCCACACCCGCTGAGACCTTGGGTGAGCGACTCCCTTCTGGGCCCATTTCCTTGTCTTTTAAGTGGGTCCGAGTAGCCGAGCTCCTCTGCTGGGCCGTGGGCGGCAGCAGCCCCAGGCACAGGTGAGGTGCTCAGGCTGCGTCAGCTGCGGTTCCGTCCTCAGCACTCAGTCTCGCCTTTTTCTCCCACACCTGTGATGGCAACACTGTGTGCAGCACCGAGCCACGGGCACGCACCGTCTGAGCGCGTTGTCATCTGGCTGCTAACAAGGAGTGCTGATTGGAGGTGCCTTCACCTCACAGCCTGCGTCTGGCCCTCCTGCGCCCTTTGCCCCCCTGGTGCAGGCCAGCCCGGGTCTGCATGAATGATCTGCTCATCACAGCCTGCATGTGCCGCGGGAGCATGTTCCTCGGGAGGACCACGTGCACAGCCGCTGGGTGCGCACACACACGGCACAGGGAGGCATGTTGTGTAGGCCTCCCCAGTCGGTGACAGCAGCGCCTTGGTGACAGTGTCACATGCTTAGCAGGGGATGTGAGGCGGCTGCAGAAGGGGTGCTGGGGGAGGGCTCCGGTAATTCCAGAGAGGGAAGGGCCTCGCCCCAGGCACAAGTTGGAGCTCCAGAAGCTCCTCCCTGCCCAGGGCCTCAGCCCCTGTGTTCCCAAAGCGCCGCCCGGCACACAGCTGGTCTCACCGCCATGATCAGAGCGCGCTCGGCACGTCCTGCCCGAGGTGTTGGTGTGAGGGACGGGAGTCTGCGCAGGTCTGTGTCACACCCTTCTGTGTGATGAGGGATACGTCGGACATATTTTCTCACTTCACAGAAAATGCCCCATCACTCTTTTGCTCTCTGTACAGTTCAGTATGTTTGAATTGCATTTAAAAATTTCCCAAGAGCCGTGGTGTTTGCCCAACATCCTCCCAGTGCTCAGAGGGAGGTATCGACTGCCCCATGAGGCTGGGGCGGGCCCCACCGCTAGCGCCCAGCCCGTTTCCCCGTGGGAGCGCCCTGCAGCGGCTCCCTGCCTCCCTCCAGGTGCCCGGTGGAGTTTTCTTCCTGTGTTGTCCACACCGACCCAGGTACTTCCCTTGGTCTGAGTAGATCACTGAGGATGCCGTCCCCACCGTTTTGCCAAGCTCACTTCTGAGTTTGTGTGAAACACTCAGCTGTTGGTGATTTTCGGCAAGCCCCATCCTTCCCTGTTTTGCTGCTGGGAACAGACCATTTGCCCTGAGCAGCCCAAAGGCAGGACCAAGCCTGGAGCCTGGGAAGCCAGGCTTCATGAGGGGCTGGAGTGTGGCAGGACAGGTGGCCTGGAGCTGTGACCACCCAGGACCCTGAGGACGGCCAGCAGAGCAGCCTGGCACCCAGGCCTGCCAGGCCACCCCAGGATCCTGCCCGCGTTTCCCTTGAGAACTCTGCTGACTTGAACCTCAGCTTCACTTGCTCTCTTTTCCTCTGGCAGGCGAGTTCAGAATGTCCACACAGGCCTCGACCTGACTGTGCCCCAGCACCAGGAGGTGCGGGGCAGGATGATGTCTGGCCACGTGGAGTACCAGATCCTGGTGGTGACCCAGCTGGCCGCGTTCAAGTCGGCCAAGCACAAGCCCGAGGACGTCGTCCAGTTCTTGGTGAGCTGGGGCTCTGGCCAGGGTGCTCTGAGGGTGCCTGGGGTCCAGGTGGCACTCATACCTGCCCACCAGGTGTGAGAAGCATCAGGGTGGGCACTTCTTTATCCACCACTCGCTCAGGGGCTGGAGTGCCAGACCATGTCGGATGATAGGGACACGAGCGAATCAGACACTGTTAGTCCATGGGTGGCAGGCTTGTAAAGACACGGATACAGACGGTGACAGAAGTACATAGGGGGTCTGGGGGTATAGACAAGGGGCATCTAACCCACCCTGGGTAACAGATTCCAGAAACTTCACAGATGAGGTGAGGGCTGAGCTGTGTTTTAAAGAGCAGGTGGAGCTCAGCGGGACAGAGGGGAGAAGGGTGTCCCAGGCAGAGGGCCCAGCCTAAGCAAAGGCACAGGCTGGAGATGGGTGTCGCGTGCGGAACTCTGAGCAGTCCAGCATGGTGCTGGCGTGGAGGGGGAGAGGAGGAGGGTGGGTGACAGGCAGGAGCTGGGTCAGGGAGAGCGTACGGGGCCTGGACCTGTCCTGCGGCCAAGGAGGAATTTCAAGCAGGGGAGTGACATGGTCACATGTCCCATTTGCCTTTAACCAACCTGTCTGTTGGGAGCTTGGAGTTGGATTGGAAGGAACAGTCCCCAAGGGAGGGCTTGGAGCAGGCCAGTGGTAGTTGGTATGGAAGGAAGGGAGAGAGTCAGAAATATTTACACCCACTGAGATAAAGAGAACCTATGCCTGGGCAGATCTGAGGGGGCGTGTTGAGTGTGACGCGTCCACCCAATGGACCAATACACAAGGCTGGTCCTCTGGCTGGGGTCAGGCCTAAGATGCGGGTTTGGGAGACGTCAGCTTGGAGGTGATGCTAAAAGCCACTCCCAAGCCTGGGAGTGGATGCAGTTGCCCAGAGAACAGATGTGGAGGGTGGGGAGAAGGGCCGAGGAGGGAATCCTGAGGACACCAGCAGGCCCGTCAAGAAGGCGAGTCTACAGGTGAGGGAGAGCGGGGAGAACTGGGCAACTGTGGAGTCGCAGGAGCTGAGGGAGGAGAGAGTGTCAAGAAGGGCCGAGATCGTGACTCATTATGTACTGTTTGCCTTTTAGAAAAAGGCCTTGGTGCAGGGAACAGGAGAGACAGGCTATAGAATTACCAGGACAAGGTGGAATGAACTAGAGTCGCTTGGTACAAAGGGGAGCGACCTGCTGCAGGCTTGCACACAGGCTAGCTCTGAATCTCCTGGCAGCCAGGATGAAAAGGGAAACAATGAATTGCATCGCTCTGGTGACCTGTTGAAAGAGACACTGAAGTTTAAGAAAAATTTATGGCACAGATCTTCAAGGGACATCCAGCAACATCGTGGGAAGTATCTAAAATAGCAGTGCTGTTTTTCATTTCATTGCTAGGGTGTGGTTCTGGCTCTGCATTGCTCCTGTTGACTCAAGTAAATGACAGAAGCAAAAATCTCAACCACTGGAGGTTTATTAAGCCAAAGTTGAGGACACACATGGAAGAAAGGTGAACTACAGTCTAGCCGTGGCTGTTTCTTCTGAAGGGGAAGGTGGAACCTTCAGCATTTTAAAGACTATAGAGAAGGAAAAAGACAGTGGGGGATGGGGGTGGATAAGGCAAAGTAGTTACATTCTTGTGAGGCCCAGAAAATCTACATTTTACATAAAATAAGGGGGATGTTAGAAGACAAAAAGGGAGTAAAGGAAACATCAATTATGTAGATGTTCCTGGATAGGTGGAAGAATGTTTGATTCTGTGTCTTCAGTTTTGTTACCTGTAAAGATAAACTTGTAATTCATTATTAACGTTATTAGTGTGGAATGGAGCAGACCTTAGTTTTAGGTGCCTGACATAGGTACAATTTGCACGTCCTTGCTTATGGGGGGTCAGCAAGGAATTTGCTTAATGAATGATCTGTGGGGCCAGCTCTTCACAGGTGCCTGAGCCCCTTACCTGCTGTTGTGCATAAGGAGTTGGGGGGCAGGCCCTGAGATTTTGATTTTCCGTTTGCCCCCTGAGAGTGGCTCTGCTCTGCAGGGCAGTTTGCAGCTCCTGGTGATCTGACCTGACCGAGGCTGGAGCTGCGTATTTGCCCTTGAGGTTGCAGGGCAGACGGACAGGCAGCATCCTGGGAGCCTTGCGGAGCTCCAGGCCAGCCTGCTCCGTCCTGAGCTAAGGGCTGGTCTTACCTGGGGCGTTGGTGAAGCTGTCATTAACACCTCCATGTGTCGTACCAGTGCCACTTTTTCCTAGTCTGTGACGCCCACGCCCAGTGAAGTCTGTGTGTGTGTGTGTGTGCAGAGGCTTCTCATTTTGAAGTACCCGCGAGGGCAAAGGAGAGCTGCTTTGTTCTCTGTGGGATCTGATAGCGTAGCCCAAGGTTGTGTGCCCCAAGCCTGAAATCTCTTTGAAGTTTCATGATTTAGCTAAAAGAATTAGTGAGCATTTTGCATCTACTCCTTAAAGGGGCATGTATGTTTCAATATACATATGTATTTAATTGCTAACCATGGAGTAAAAGCGGCCCCCAGGCAGGGCGCTGTAGCGGAGGTTTTGCAGGCACACACAGGCTTATGTTAGAGGCTGTCTGCCCCTTGCCCGGCACACGGGGCACCAGATGAGTGTGAGTTCCCAGCCTCAGCTCCTTCTGCCGTTAGTGTCTCTCACTTGGCCTCCTCTGGTTGCTGGTGCAGGTGGCTCGTGGAGAAGCCCTGGCTGCAACACTGTTGGATGTGGCCCTGCGTGGGGTGAGAGCCCAGCCTGTCAGCTCCCAGCCCTCACACTGCCAGAGCCCTGGGGATCTCGGCTCCCAGCACCCGGGACTGGCTGGTCTGTGGGAGGAGCCTGTGTGCAACAGTCGGGCCAGCAGGGGGCGCTCGTCCCCCACCGTGGCTGCCCTGCCTGCCTGGCTGGAGTCACCAGCTCCTGGGGACAGCCCGGATTGGACCCTGTGTTACCAACCACTTTGGGAAAGGATCCTCCTGCCTCTCCTGGAGAGCTGTTCCCAGGAAAGCTCAGAGCCAGGCTCTGTGCTCACAGCTGCAGGCAGCAGCCCCCTGTCCCAGACGACTCCCCACTGAGGGGGTTCTGGAGTCCCCCAGTCACCTTCTGGCGTCTAGAACCTTCACAGGCGGAGGGTTCTGGGTCCTGTTGCTGGTGAGCCCCACGCGGCACTCCAGTGGTGTGTGGGGGTGCAGCCTGGGCCTGGCAGTGACCCAACTTCACCCTCTACGCTCCCGCAGAGTCGGGGAGACACGCACTGCTATGGCGAAAGCACAGAGGAGCCCAGCGCTGAGGGGGGACGCCAGGCTGGTGTGTGCACAGCGCAGGGGGCTCTTCTCTGAGCGCCCCCACGTGGTGGTGGCGCTGAACTGCCGTGCTGTCTCACGAGGCCCAGAGCCTGTTGGCATGTCCCCGTACGTGCAGCAGGAGCTTGATGAGTGAGTGAGTGGAGACTTAGCTGCCTAGGAGTTGTGGGGGTAGATTGAGCAGCAGGCGCGGTCACCTCCTTCTGACCGCAGTGGGAGCCCCAGCCCGTTTCACCCCGGTTCTGGCACGCAGAGGGGTCCCGGCTGACGGCAGGCAGGCAGGCAGCCAGCTTCCGCGGTATCTGCCTCCACTGCTTGCACGGACTGGCCCTGCCCAAGGCTGCCGCTGGCTCACGGGAGAGTGATCAAGAGGTCTGTGCTGAGAAAAGGTGACTCACAGTGTTGCAGGAAGATGACTGGGCCACCGGCCAGATGGTGAGATCACCCTGCTGATGCACTGGAAGCCTGGCATGCAGGCAGCTGTGGTCACCTATAGGCCAGGCAGGGGTCCCTGTGTCAGAAGTGTCTACTTGGGACATGACAGTGCCCGGAGCAGCAGCATTATTGCATCTTCGGGCCATTAAGACATTTGTAACTGAGCCTGCCATTGACTAGGAGGGTTAAGGACCAGAGCCCGAGGCAGGGAGACGGCACACTTCCTGTGGCCGGACGCCACCTCCCACCTCTGTCTGGGGGGAGAGGAACGCCGCCTCTCCCTCTTCACTGAGAAAAATGCATGCTCCTCTCATTCCAGGTCTCCAAAAAGTACAGCGAGATTGAGGAGTTTTACCAGAAACTGAGCAGTCGTTATGCAACAGCCAGCCTCCCCCCGCTCCCCAGGAAGGTCCTGTTTGTTGGGGAGTCTGACATCCGGGAAAGGAGAGCCGTGTTCAATGACATTCTGCGCTGTGTCTCCAAGGATGCCGAGTTGGCAGGCAGCCCAGAGCTGCTAGAATTCTTAGGTACCCGAGCTCTGTCCCGAGTCCCTGAGGTCTCCCCAGCCCAGAACCGGGCCTCGCCGCCCGGCGGGGGCGGGTCCACAGCTGCCCACTGCAGCCGGGAAGTTTCAGCCAGGCCGTTGAGGCAGGTGGGCCTTACCGACATCCCTGGGCCGATGGTGGGCAGGGGGCTGACCCTCGAGGGACTGACCGTCCAGGGTGAGACGGGGTTCACAGGGGGCATCTCCACAGTGTGACCCCACCCCTGGCCTTCCTGGTCAGCCCCATCCCTAGAGCCTCCCTGACCCATAATCACACATGCAAATACCTGTCTACACCTCCTGCCACCCGGCCCTGGGGAGAGTCGAGGGCACACCTCCAGGCCGAGGCGCAGCCCGAGGGATCCAGCCCCTCAGTGACAGGGCTGGGCCCTTCCCGTCGGTGTCCCACCCACTCTTGTCTTTGCAGTTTTCTCATCTGTAAGGTGGGGACAGCCTGGCTGACGGGTGCTGGGGAGATTAAGTGAGCTCATACCTGTGAAATGCTCAGAACAGAGCCCACCACACATAAATGGTGGCTGAAGTCACACCCCGACCCCTCAGTACACCCAGAACCCTCGGGCAGGCCCCAGTCTGGCCCAGGTGCTGCCAGGGCAGGCCGGGTTCTCCTGTGCCCTCGGGAGGGAGAGAGGCCCCACTGGTGGTGCTGGACTCTCACCCCTGACCTCGCCCCTCCTTGGATCAGATCAGTCTGTTTAGCTTTAACTCTTTTCCTGACTACTGTGAATCTCCTAGTTTCACAAAACAGAAAGGAATTTTGCAAAACAAAGTTGACGGCAAATAAATTAATTGGAAAAAAAAAATGAGGGGTGGGGAATAAAGAGCAAAGCCAGGGAATGTGCAGAAGGCCTGGGACTCTTGTGTCCCCCCACGAGCCTGGGATCTCTGAGGTGTCAAATGTCTTGGCGCCCCTGTCGTGGAGAGGAAGTGCAGGGGGGTCAACTTCCCCAGCCACGCTGGGCCTCAGTTTTCTCATCTCTAAAATGAAGGGACAGTCAGGGTCTCATTCATAGGGTTTTGTGATATTTAAATGTAAAATGCGTATTCCATGAGGCTCACTACATGAAATTGAAGGTTCTTGTTATTTTGACTGGTATTTCACATTTGTCCAAATATTATAACAGCATAATATACAGCATGATCATCATCACGCAGTATATCCTGTATGCCGGACACTCTAAGTTCTTTACCTACAATGTGATTTTTTAAAAAGTTGATGCTTTCAAATAAACTACCCAGTAACTGTTTGGATAGAGATGAACAAGCAGTCAACGCATGCTTCTCAAACGACCCATAGGGGAGGACTGGCTTTCTCACTCCCAGCCTGTCACAGACGGATGCCGTCACGAATACAGAATTGCATGCTGGGATGTGATGATGATGCCAAGCGGCTATGGAAGTTTCTGGATGCCTTTCTGTACTTACCTTATCGTGGACACCTGTCTGCGACCACACTTTGAAAAGCACAGGTCTAAGCCAGTTTGTAATGGAGTGATCATAATTTATTCTGGAATCTTCCACGTGCTCACTCTGTGCACACATTGAGTTCACCGTCTCTGTCTGTGGTTGGACTGGCAGAGCTCCTTGCCGTGCCTCACGGCTGTGAAGTGGTCCTAGAGGTGCTGGTTCTTTTTGAATCTCTCTGTGCGCTGTCTGTCCCACCGTAGCCCAGCGGAGGCGGGCTCGGCCATCCTGCCAGACGGGCTCTGGGCTGCGGAGGTTCAGGAACCGCTGCCTCTGTCTTGCACTGAGGCTCTGTTTTGTGACCACTCCATCAGCCCTTGGAGGGCTGCAGCAGACACTGGGCTGCCCCCCCGGAATGGTGGTCGCCTCCCATCCACGCAGACTCGCCATCCTGGCTCAGGGCAGAGTTTGGTCCCAGGAAACTGCAGGAAGCCCTCGGCCTCACATTCTGGGTGCAGTGTGGCAAGGCCTCCTCTGCCTCTGGGGCTGGGTGTGAAGTCCCTTCTTTTCTGTCTTCCTCCACAGGCACCAGATCCCCAGGGGCTGCAGGTCTCACCAGCAGAGATTCCTCTGTCCTGGGTGACACGCACAGCCAGGCAGGGGACGATGAGGAGGCTTTTGACTTCTTTGAGCAGCAAGACCAAGTGGCGGGTGAGGGTCCGCCCACCCTGGGCTTGAAGGACGAAGATGCAAAGAAGTCCTTGGAGGAGGAGGAGGAGGAGGAAGAGGTGCTGGATCCTCTGGGCATCATGCGGTAGGTCTCCCATTGTCCAGAGGGCCCCTGCTGCCCATCCCAGGCTTTCTGGAGATAATCTCTTCCTCCCGCTTGCAGGGGTCTGGGCCACAGGTCCTTGGCCTGGCACGCTCGGAGACTGGCTCTCTGCATGCCCTCGACGTCGCCCATGTCTTGGGGCCTGGGCTCAGGTATCGCCTGGGCTCAGGTATCACCTGTCCCTCTTGATCATAAGGTGTCCCTTGCCACTGGCTCTGCACTGAGGCCGGGCAGAGGCCCTCGTGACAGCTCAGTAGCCCAGGTTGCTGAACCCCGCAACCCAGGAGACCTGGGTTCTCCTGCCAGCCGTGTGACTGCAGCTCTCTGGGCCCACTTCACCTCATGCAGAGCAGGATCGCTCACCTTGGCCCTGCCTCCCCACAGGGTGGCTGTAGGGTCCTCGTGAGTCACATGGGCGAAAGGGACTTGTGACCCGCAAGTGCCAACTTCATGTGATGCGAGGAGGAGTGAGCCCTGGGGTCCCGGCCAATGGACCGTGTCCCCTTCACATGCACGTGCATGCGTGTGCGCACACACGCTACCCTGACAGGGACAGAAGAGGCAGGCCAGCTGTGGTCTCAGGGCTCCCTCCTGGATGGTGTCCCGCTTCTCTTGCCTTCGTGTCCCTCCTCCTTTCCTGGCCCTCTGACTACCCTCAGCCAATCAGTGAGCCGCTCCTGAGCCCCCACTGCACGGACCCTACTCTGGAGTGGGGGCAGGTCAGATAGGAGGCCAGGGGGGCAGACGTTGCTCCCAAGGCCCCTCTGACAGACACAGCCTGGGATGTGAGAGGTTTGCTGACGTCCTCAGGGAACAGGTGAGGGAGCCCTATCCTGCATGTCCTGCTCCAGAAGGAATTAGAGCCGGTTAGAAGTCAGGCAGAGGCCGGGCGCGGTGGCTCACGCCTGTGGTCCTAGCACTCTGGGAGGCCGAGGTGGGAGGATCACTTGAGCCCAGGAGTTTGAGACCAGCCTGAGCAAGAGCGAGACCCAGTCTCTACAAAAAAATAGAAAAAATCAGCCAGGCGAAGTGGTGTGCATCTGTAGTCCCAGCTACCCCAGAGGCTGAGGCAGGAGGATTGCTTGAGCCCAGGAGTTTGAGGTTTAGTGTGAGCTATGATGACACCACTGCACTCTAGCCCAGGTGACAAAGTGAGCCTCTGTCTCAAAAAAAAAAAGAAATCAGGCAGAGGCGAGTTCAGCTGAAACAACATGCAGAATGTGGTACTAAAACACAGCCCACCCTTTGCAGACCTTCCTCTCGGGGTGGCCGTGAGACCAGCATGGAGGGCTGAGGATTCACATTGGGGAAAGGTGCCCGGTGCTCAGGAGGCCACAGCAGAAACAGGGCTGGGGGCCAGGGGCCTGCAGCACCTTGGTGCATGGAGTGCCCCCCAGCCAGGCCCCTCCCGTTCCTCCGTGGCTTGTGGCCGGCCTTGTCCTGGAACAGCGGGGTCAGCGGCCCTGAGGGAGAGGCAGCAAGGGTGGCGGTGATGTCAGGAGAAGCCTGGAATAGCCACTCCTTATCAGCCTTGTCCAAGCCCGAAGGCCCTTCTTGGGCTTTATTTTGGTAAGGACAAGGCTTTGTTTGAACTCACGCTCTCCATTCTGAGAAACCACACATAGTGCCAAACTGAGATGGACTTTGGTGGTTCGTGCCAGCCTTTGGCTGAAGGACGTGCTTAGCAAAGTGGCTCCTTTTTTGGGTAGGAAAATGCTCGTTGGGGTTGGCAAATGCTGCCTTGAATTTCCTACTTCATTAGCAGATTGTCAGGGATGATGTGTCAGCCAGCCTGGGACCACCTGCCCGCAGCCCCTGGCCCTGTCCTCCGAGGGGCCTGGCCCTGAGACCTAGGAAAGCTTAGCACCTAAGAGAAATCCCAGAGGCTTAAGAGCATCTTCTCTCGGGTTTTCTTTTAAGGACCCATGTTACAACAATTGGTATTACCACCTCCAGCAGACATAACAAGTAACATTTTTCAAGAGCTCATTAAATGCCAGGAACTAAGTTAGCATTTGCTTGCATTATCTGATTTTACCTTTAAGACAGCATTTCTGAAATGACTTGCTATGACCCACAGTAAAAATGATATTGTATGTCGTGACCCAGGGTACACATGTATATATATGTCACGTAAAACTGAAGCAAAAGTTCCAAGAACTCACACAGAATCTTACTAAGTGTATTGTACTCTGACATTTTCTCTTCTGTTTCATATTTTGGAAAAGGTCATGACTCAGACCGCTTCCAGGATCCACCGTGGGCACAGTTCAGGAAACAGCTCTAGGAGGCCTGTGCTGGCAGCAGCCTCGTTTGCGTGTTAGGAAACCGCAGCTGGGGGGCCAGTAGCCGTGCACATTCGTGCAGCCTGCAAATGGCAGAGCCCGGGCTGGCCGCCGTCTTCAGTGCAGTCTTTGGGCAGTCTGGCAGGTGGGCAGGGCCTTCCGATCACCCCCTTTCACAGATGGCAAAATCAAGGACAGCTGAACGAGAACTTGGCCAGAGCCTGGTGTGTGGCAGAGCTGTGCCTTGAAGCTGGGTTGCACGGACACCCAGGTGGGCCTGTTGACAATTTTGTACGGTGCTACCACCCGCCCTTTAACGGGGGGTGTTCTGTTCTTCGCAGGCAGCTCGTGTCCTGCGTGCGTCTCTCTCCCTCCCCTGCCTTCTGCTCCTCTGCAGACACGGCAGCCTTGGTTTCCCAGCCGTGCCCGCACCCTGGCCCAGGCTCCTGTCTGGGCCCGACTCTGGGTTTCCCTAGAGCAAGGCACCGTTTCTGTGCGACGGGCCTCAGTCCTTCCCTGCTGTGGCCGCGGCGGGGCGCTGTTGCTCCACCGCAGGGCGGCCTGGGCGGGTGGGAGTCGCCAGCACAAAGCCCAGCCCAGGCTAGCCCGGCTCTTCTTTGTCTTTTCAACCTGGTTTTGATTAGGGCGGAGACGGGCTGTTACTCCATTAGAGCGCACCTAAGGGTGGAAAAGCCCTCACCCCGCCCCGCCCCCACCTGCTGGGGTTTGCCCACCCGGCCCCGCCCCCCCTCACCTGCTAGGGTTTGCCCACCCGGCCCCGCCCCCCCTCACCTGCTGGGGTTTGCCCACCCGGCCCCGCCCCGCCCCCACCTGCTGGGGTTTGCCCACCCGGCCCCGCCCCCCTCACCTGCTAGGGTTTGCCCACCCGGCCCCGCCCCCCCTCACCTGCTAGGGTTTGCCCACCCGGCCCCGCCCCCCCTCACCTGCTGGGGTTTGCCCACCCGGCCCCGCCCCCCCTCACCTGCTGGGGTTTGCTCACCCCGCCCCGCCCCCCTCCCCCACCTGCTGGGGTTTGCCCACCCGGCCCCGCCCCGCCCCCACCTGCTGGGGTTTGGCCACCCGGCCCCGCCCCTCCCCCACCTGCTGGGGTTTGCCCACCCTGCCCAGCAGACACAGTACGGCGCCGCCTCGTACTCTGCGTTTTCCCGGCGTGTTCTGTCGCGGTCACCACCCCGTGTCGTACATCGTTTTAGTATTTAACTTTCTATTTTAGAGAAAATTGAAGTTCTACCCTAATGGTTCTGCCTTCTGCTGGAAATACTCTCCTAGAAACATTTTTCATTGGGACTCAAATAATACACAATTAGTATAGAAAAATTGAAAACACGGGTAAAAACTCCTTTCCCCATGAATTTTTAAATTCACTTTTGAATATTCACATCCTATTACCAAAATGGGAGTGTGTTATATGTGCCATTCAGTAATTTGCTTTTTTCCAGCTTGTGTATACCATCTAATAGATCTTTCCAGATCAGTAAATACCCCTGCTGGTCCCTTAGCTCGACGTGCTGTAAGTGGCATTGCCAGGCCCCTGCGTGTGGACATTGTGTTTTCCGTAGGCTTTGGCTAGTACAGGCAATAACTGGAGCAACTTCTACACATACAGAGCTTTAATTCTGTTTTGCTTTTCCCCCAGATACATGCAAGGCCCCCACAGCTGCCTCTGGGGACTTTGGAGTACCAGCCCAGCGAAGGGTCCTCTAAAGGCCGAAACCCCTCTGTTAGGAGGGCCCCCCTACTTTCCCAGACCCTGCCCCCCCACATTGCCTGCCTGCTCCCACCCGTTCCCTGCCCTCTTTCCCTGTGCACAGGGCGTCCCCCTCCAGGCCCCAGGTCCCTGAGGACTCTCAGCTTCCCTCCAGGCGGGCTGGTTCCTCTATGAACGCACCTGCCTGCAGGGCTGGGTTCCCACAAAGCGGGAGCCGACGCCCAGGGCCCCATGCCACAGCCTCAAATGGTGAAGCTGGATGTTTCTTTGGAATGCTGTGCTTTATTGTAGTGTTTTTGTATGGATTCTGCATCATCTCCCATAAAATCACCATGTATATTTAGTGTAAAAATAATATCTTACTCTCTATATTTAGATGAAATCGATGAAATCGCTGCTCTGGGATGATTCTGTGATTTGGAATGTCCCTGGTACACCGCCAGGTGTCCCCAGGTTTGCTAACCCGAGATGTAGAAGTTAGTCCCAGGGTGAGCCGTGGAGGGAGCTGGTGGTGCCCGGGGCTGCCCCCCTTGGGTGCCTCGTGCTGAGTGTCGGCATGTCGCCCACGGGCTTGTGCCTCGTTGTTCCTTCTAAGCCAAGCCTGGGCACCCAGGGCTCCCCTTGAGGCTACCAGCACGGCAGAGACCAGCTGGGGACTCTGTCCTGCCAGGAGCTTGGGAGAGATGTGGATTCCAGGCTCCCTCAACGTGGGTGGGACCCCAGAATCTGTGTTTTAACAAGCTCCTGAGGTGACTCCTTTGCAAACTCCTGTTTGAGAAGCCCCAGAAACCAAACTTCGTTAAAGTCCCGGAGGTGCCAGAAGGGAACTAGGCCCCCAGCGTAGCAGGTCAGCCGTCATCACAGCCTGCCGCCCACCGGGGCCAGGCAGAGGACCTGGGCAGGAAGGCCCTTCTGAGCTCCCTGCTCCAGGCCTGGGGTTTCCCTCTTCCGCCAGCTGCCTGCGAGGGGAGCTGCCTGGTGTGGCGTCCTGGGGGCAGCTATTTGCTGTGTGGGGGCCGTGAGCCAGGGCGGCTGGGCCTTACCTCACCTTGCACCTTCGTGGCACTTAGTCCTGGCCTGGCCAGGGACCCAAAGCCGTGAGAAACGCAGGAGGTGGGCAGCGCAGCCACCCTACAACATCACACAGGTGACACTCCACCTGAGCTGTCCCAGTGATCACAGCAGCACAGTGTGTCAGACTGGCTGCGTTCCCCATCTGGATCACTGCACAAAACCCAGCCTGGATGGACAGACTATAGAGACAGCAGATAGAACAGCGATTTCTGCTTTTTAAGCTCACTAGCAACATCTTTGTCTCCAGAGACATCTACGGAACCCCTGTACATAAAACAGAATGAAACAGAATCGGCCCAGCTGGGACAGGAGTGGGGACTGGATCTTTGTCCCCAGCCTCAGCTCCACCTCCTGAGCAGCTTTGCAGAAGGTCGGGGCCCCTTAGAACAAGGCTTGACAGCGAGTGGGAAGGCAGGACACCCCAGGACGTGTGGCCACCCCCAGAGTGGGGTTAGAGGTGGGCAGTCCCAGATTCACATCTCCACTCTGTCCCTTACCAGCCGTGGCACTGGGTGGGCTGCTGAACTTCTCAGGGCCTCAGTTTCCTCCTTTGTAGAGTAGGGATCAAGTCCAGGCCCAGTGGTTAAAAGGATAAACCCAGAAGAAGCGCTACCAGAAAGTTCCTTTATAAATGCTATCACTATTTCAGATTTACTTTGCTCTAAAAAGGTCTTTGTGTTTTAAACAACAGCTGAGATGTAAAAGGCAGCTTGTCTACTTCCTGTGGTGGTTACACAGACAGCAGTGCCACCTGATGTGCTCACGGTGGCTTCGCCTCCTGCCAGGAGACCAGCACACCTGCCATGCTCTCCTGCACAGCCCTCCTGGGGGCGGGGCAGCCTCGGTCCCTGGAGGGAAGTGACTTGCCTGTCTGGGTCCTCGTCCTCCTTGGGAGGTCGTATTTGCCATTGTCCCGCCTCGGGCTGCGCCAGGACCCTTTGTGGCAAGTTCTGGCAGGTCACTCTTAGCACCGCAGAGCTTTAAGCTGTGAGAACTAGAGGTTCAATCCAGTCTCTCTGTTGTTACAATTGAGGAACCCGCCCAAGGTCACACAGGAGCTGCGTGGGAACGGGCGCCTGGGGGCTCCTCCTGCCTCAGGACTTTCCTCTTATCCCCAGACTGCGCCCCCACCTGTGCCCGGGGATGGCCTTCTCAGCCTCGTCCATTCGCTCTCTGGTTTGATGACTCGGGTGATGCACATGCTCCTCAGCAGGGCCGGCCTCCCACCGGTCACGTCAGCATTTGGGGTGCTGTCGGGTGTGGGCGTCAGCCAAGAGCACCCACGGGAGAGCAGGCCGGGGCTGTTTGCTCAGAACCTGCTGCAGCCGGGGAGGATCAGCCCCAGCACCTGTGCTCGGCAGAGACGCCACAGCGCGGGGAGTGGGGCGCTTTGCAGAGGACGAAAGGGAAGGCTCGGGGTGCTGGCTGGCGGTTGTTGGCCTGGGGGAGCTGGAGGCGGCCAGCGAGAGGTGGGGTGTCCTAAGTCCTGTGATCGGGTAGGGGAGCGTGTTCGGCTTTCTCTGGCTGGTCTTACTGGCAAATGGGAGTAAAATTGGGGCAGCTGGCGGTTATTGATCAAGTCTCGACTGCTTCGGGCCGACGCTGCAGGAGTTGTGGTTTGCTTCCTGGGCTGGTTGCCGCAGGTTGTGGGTCAAAGTGCTGCTTTTATACGTGGTCTGGCCGTTGTCCCTTCGTCTGTCAGGCTCTCAGGGCGGCGGGCGAGCGGGGCTGGGTGCCCGCCGTGGAGCTGCAGAGCCCCGCACCCTGGTCCCGTCGTGGTGCTGGTGCCACGAGGGGTGAGGCGCAGCCTCTGGCCCCTGCGTGGACGAGAAACAGCCTCACCCACAAGCCGAAGTGGGGGTTGTCACTGAGGCCCTGGTCCCTCAGGGTGGGGCTCAGTGGCCTGAAAGACCCTTGGAGAATGACCCTGGCGGCCACAGCAAATGGTAGGTGTCCACAGCGGCTCCCACCCAGACTGGCCCCATTTACTTTCTAAGGCCCACAACGAAGTCTGCTGGGCAGAAACAGGAATGAGCCTGGACACCATCAAGCAGTTCCGGGGACCCTGCGCCCCTGTCATCGTCCTGCACCCACCTGCATACGGGCTCCACTGTGCAGCTTCCAAAGCACTTCGTGCTCTGGCCTCCTTCCCATCTACCAGATAAGGAAACACCCGGAGAAGTTAGAGGACTGGCCGAGATTCTATTCAAGTTCTCCCACATCCCTCTGTGGCTCCTCCCTCAGCAAAGGACAGAACCTCCCCAGACCCCGTGGGAGGTGCCCGACCCCCCCCCCAGTGCCATGTGCCCGCTGCCTAGCGGTTGGACACTGTCAGTGTGCCAAGCTGCACCCACCGGGCACTTCCCAGGGCTCTCATCTCCGCCTTGGAGCTCGGCTGTCGAGACCCTGCTCATCTTTCCGTCCAGCCCTTCTCTGAAGCCGCCACCCCGCGAGGCTGGCCTGGACCGGGGTGACTGCCTGTCCTCTGGCGATTCGCCCTTGTGATCGCTTCTCCAGGGAAGCCCCGCTGCAGATAACACTGTCCTGGAATGCATTTCAGAAGTTCATTTATTGGCACTCTGAGAATTTTCTCTTTAAAAAACCCAAACAGCTGGATTTAAGATTAAAATATGAAAAGTGCTTTATTTTAAAGCAGGCAAGTTGCATCATTGGGAAAGAGGTCGAATTCCACATTTGGTTAAGCGTCACCCCGGCTTTGATGGTGACAGTCATGTTGTCCTTGTGTCTTGGCTGTGGAAGGATCTGCTGGCTTCTGTTCAGACCGAGTGGAGCTGGCTGTGTCTGGGAGATGCCTCCGCAACGCACGTGCCCTCGGGTCCTGGGCAGTTGGTGCCCATTGGTGGTCCGCTACGTGGGTGGGCACGTCTGGGAATGGTGCCACAGGCCCCCTGGGTGGCCAGAGGGGTGGATGCTCTCATGTGTCGATCACTGTCACCAGAACTGCCTGAGCCACAGGGAGCAGGGCCGCATCTCAGCCTGTCAGAGCCTTGGAGCTGTCAGCCGTGGCAGCTGCCGCCTCTCACCCCATGTGCTGACGCCCGCCTGCAGAACGTGGCCTGGTCTGTGCGTCTGTCTTGTCAGGCACACACAGCAGGAAAGCTGGCGTCTGCTCGTGCACACATGTGCATACACCACGCACATGCCTGCACACGCATGCACCCATCCTGGAACTCCCCACCAGACCCCCACCCGCCTCATGCAACCTGTGCTGGTCCTCAGGGCCCGCACAAGTTCAGACGACCCCCTGCTCAGCGGGAAGCAGGGAGCCTCCGTTCCTCTCTGCTGACCTCTCTGTTCAATGCCCCTGTTGCCCCATCCCTGGTGACAAGAGTCTAGTCATTACTGGCCTTGCTTTGGATGAAGGGAGAAGAGGGCATTCTCATCACGTGGGTGAGGGGCGTCGTCTCCTGTCAGTGCAAAGGGTGGGCTGGCGGGCGGGTACCGCAGACAACCAGGTGGGCGCTGACTGGGCAGGAGAGGAGGAGGAGGAGGGGAGAAGAGGGGATAGCCAAGGGGGCCCAGGGGTAGCCCTGAGGTGTTGGCCCCAGAAGTGACTGAGTGACTCACCTCCGTGGAACTGCTGACCCTGTCGCTGAGGTCAAAGGCCCCAGCCATCCTAGACAGTTCCCTTCCACAAGCTGATCCCTTTCCATAAGCAGGTTTGCGTCAGCAGCTGTCCCTGGCCCAGCTTCCCCCTCACGCCGCCGCTGCTCCCTGGTCCAGGCCCTGGTCTTTCTTCCGTGGCCCTTGAGCAAAACTTCCACGGAGCACCTGGCTCTCGCCCGTCCCCTCGGGGTGCTGCCCATGCTGCAAACCTGATGGGTCCCTCAGAGGCTTACGGGTTCCAGCTGTGCCCGAGTTACCGCCCCCTGCCCCCGACCCGAGCCTCACGGAGTGACATGCAGGTCCTTTGCCTGAGACGCCCTTCCGCCCTGAGTCCAGCAAGGCCACCGCCCACCTTCACAGCACCTACAGGAAGCCCTCCCTGAGCCCTGGGCTGGGATGGCTCCTAAATCTGTGCTCCACTATGACAGAGTAGAAGGCGCGTGCCCTCGGGTCCTGGGCAGCTGGTGCCCATTGGTGGCAAAGATCTCCATGTCTTTACCCGGCTTAGCCGTGGGCCTCTGAGGACAGTGGCGGGTCTTCCTCTTCTCGGTGCCCTCGACCTCAGCGCAGACTCTTGCAGGTGGGAGGTGCCCAGTGCGCACTGGGCACAGAAGGGTCTCAGGAGGGAATGGGCGTGTGGGTTGCTCAGGAGGCTGAGGCGCTGGCAGACAGACCAGTGCAGTCGACTGGGAGATCTTTGGAGGAGGAGTGGTGGCATGGAGGCGCTTTCCAAGTGCAGGGCCCTGTCTGTGACTGGGGCTGGAACCCATCTGTCTTTGCTGCCTTTTCCTCCTCCCCGGGGGGTTAGGTATACGTAAGTCCGAATTAGACATGTGCTGTCATCCTGCCTGCCTGTCTACCGTTCATCCATCTGTCCGTCCTTCCCTCTCTCCACCGTCCATCCATCCACCCACCCACCCATCTGTCCATCCATCCATCCATCCACCCACCCACCCATCCATCCGTCCATCCATCCATCTACCCACCCACCCATCTGTCCTTTCATCCAGTATTTATTGAGCGTCTGCTTGGGACCAGGCACACGACTAAGTCCCCAGAGCCTAAACTTTTAGGGCCAACCAGGACAGGACTCTGGGGCTCTTAGATGCCAAAGCTCCATGTTTCCCCTTGTTCCTTGTCTCCCCTTGAGATGGGTCTGGAGAGTTGGGGAGACGGAGAGGATGGCCCGGCAGGGTGGGGCAGAGTGCAGACCCCACCTCACTGAGCGGCCCGCAGGTACTGCAGACCCACTTTACTTCAGGTCAGGACGACAAAAGAGCAAAACTGTCTCTAGGGAGAAAAACAAGGGCATTAATGCAGCTGGGGAGGAAAACTCACATGGGAAGGAAGTCAGGGCTGATCTGTGCCATCAGGACCAGATGTGGGTGGACGATGGGCATCACTGGAATCCTGTATGGCTTCTCCAGGGACTTCACCACATTTGTGCTCTCACTTCCTTTGTTCTGCAGACAAGTCTCTTTCTGTGCTTCCTCTGGTTTATGGTCAGTGGGAAGCCTCTCGCCGCCCAGCTCCATCCCATGGGGCCCGGAGGCTGAGTGGACTTCGAGTTTGGTCCCAGGAGCTTGTTTCTGCGCAGGGCGGTGGGGGTGTGGTGTGATGCTGCTGGCAGAGGCGGCAGAGTGGCCTCAGCCTGCCCTCGCTGGGAACTGCAGCTGGGTAGGGGACGGTTCTCTGCCCTCACTGCTGCGCGGTCCCTGCCGGATCCGGGAACAAGGGCCAAGGGAAGGGAGGCACCGGGGCAAAACAGTGGCTCCCAGCCCTGACTGATCCTGAATTCCACAGGGGAGCAAACACAGCTTCCCGGGGGTTTCTGACTCAGCAGTCTTGGCTGGGGCCATCTCTGTGGGGCTGCCCCAAGGGGCCATGGCCTGTTTGGTACCCACTTGCAGGGGGTCGTGAGAGCCAGGCTGGCTCTGCTTGTTCAGTGAGAGTGAGGGGAAGGCGTCCAAGGAAGAGCAGGAGAGCCTGACTCCTCCGGGTGTGGGGGGAGGCCGAGGGAGCAGAGGCTGAAGGTTTCTGGAAAGTACTTGCTGTTAGGATGGGGAGCCCGGGCTCCCTCCGCCTCGCCCCAGCGCCACAGGCAGGGCCTGCAGGTCGTACAGAGCAGAGGCGTGTCCCTGGTGGCCTGTGCTAGGGTGGGGAGAGTCCAGGGGCCAAGCAGATGGGCCTTCCTGGCATAGTCCCTACGGCTGTGTCTCTGCTGAACATCACACCTTTGTCACGTGCCACACTCTCCCCAGAGAACAACAGGATCGTCCTGGTATCCCCGCCCCGTCCCATATCACCTTCTTGCCTGTGGGACTCTTGTAGGGGGCAAGAAGATAGGATCACGAGTGTGACCACCCTCATTCCAGTCCCCGCCTGCCTGCCCGCCCTGTGTGGCCTTGGGCAGACACTGAGCTTTTCTGAGCCACTGTTTCCTCATCCTGCAAACGGGCCCGACAGAGATCTCCCACCAGGACCGGGCCCTGAACTCGGAGGGGTGCTCCGGCCTGCGGCCTCCCCACCTGGCATAGCTCCTCCCCATCGCAGCTGCTCCGCGGTCACCGTGGAGGGCCCTGCGCCAGGGCCACCCTGCTATTTTCATCTGCCACTGGTTAATCTGTAGCCTTGCGTGGCCCAGACCAGCCTCTCGGAGCAGTTTGCCATGTGGTGCTGCCAGCGTGAACTCACATGGTGACCTCAGTCCAGTGGAACTGGCCGCCAGGCAGACGGGCTCATGCAATTCCAGCTTCCAGTAAAGAGCGTATTCTTGTAATTCGCAGGAACTTTAAAATGGCTAATGCAGGCATCAGCAGTAGGGATTGGGTCAACTTGTTAACATAAAACGCAGTTTGTTTATTTACCGGTGGTGTCGCTTACACTGACGTGCAGAGATCATGAGCATTCAGCATCATGACTATTTACACGCAGGCTTTGTAGCCACCTCCTGGACCAGAAACTAAAGCGCTTCTGTACCCCAGAAGCTTCCCTCGTGCCCCCTCCTGGTTCCCCACAGCAGGGTCTGGCCCAGAGCAGGACAAGACCTCCTCGGCCAGTCGGCAAGCGAGGGGTGGCAGGATCCAGGGTGGCAGAGCCCAGTGGGGCTCTGAGTCCCAGAGGAGCTTCCTGCGGGGGGTGCTGCTCCATGGAATTTAAGTATTTGCTAGATCTGTGATGGTTACACCCGTCAAGGTAAACAAAAGGACACTCACCAAGGCCCCAGCCCTGAGGTGTGTGGCCTCAGACTGCATCCCCCATTCCCGAGTGGCTGTGGAGCATGCTTCTCCGGGCCTGGCCCCCAAGTGCCGAGCCCAGGCGGCCGCCTCCCCCTGGGGAGAAGAACACGTTCTCCGGCCTGTGCTACACAGCAGGCCCGAGGCTGAGTGGGCTTCAGGGGCTGGGGTTGTCCGGCAGCCGGTGTCTAGGCCAGGTGACCACATGCTCCTCCCATCAGTGGTCAGCACAGAGCGCGGCCACCTGCAGTGGCAGGGGTCTCACTCTCCATGGTGGGGTCACCGGAAAAGCTGCCTCCTGTCAACTCCCTTCGCTGGCCTGGTTTCCTCCCCTGGGGAGGGAGACCTGTTCTTCCCTTTGCCTGGTGTCAGGCTGTTAGAGCTTTTGGAACAACTTTGGGTGGTCCACCTGCGTGGACTGCCGTGGTGGGCCACTCCACGGCTTCCCCAGATCCCTGCTGGCCTGGTCTTCTGTCACGCTTGGTGTCCAGCAGGCCTCCAGCAGGGCCAGCCTGTGTGGGTCGCCCAGGCCACCTGGACCCTTGAGAAGTCTTGACCTTGTATTTTGTCTGTGATTCCTCAGCTCCAAGAAGCCCAAGCAACAGCCTAAAGTGGCCGTGAAGCCCAGGCCCTCGCCGCGGCTCACCATCTTTGACGAGGAGGTGGACCCTGACGAGAGGCTCTTTGGCCCAGGCAGGAAGCTCTCCCCGCAGGGTGCCGCACAGGACGGGCCTGCCACAGACCGTAAGTAGAGCCGCAGGGTGTGAGCCGTCTGTTCTTGGTGTCCTCTTGGCGGCCAACCTCTGTCACCGCGTGGGCTTTGGACCCACCGTGTGTGAATAAGATGCACGTTTTCCCCTTGTCATGCTTAGGCGTGATATGGACTCAGGTTAGGAGGTTTTCTGCAGGAGAAATCCAGCCTCATGCTTGGTCCCCACAGCCTGGAACATTCCCTGGCTGTATGTTTATTCTAAACATCCCACAGAAGAGGAGGACAGCTTTCTTTGTCGTTTTGAGAAGTGCCTTCATTATATCTGTGGCCAGATGTGGGCCTGGGTCCTCCAGGCACTGTTGGGTGGGAAGTGGGTGCTGGCCTGCCCTGGGCTGCGTACGGCTCTGTAGCTTAGATTCTAACAAGACAGTCTGTGTCGCCCACATAGACTGCCCTGGAGGGCCCTGTGCAGAGCAGGCAAAGGGACACCTAGGAGCCTTGGGACTTTTCCTCCATCCTGGGTCTGATCCTCCCTCATGCCTGCCCAGGTCCTCCTGGGGGGAGTTGCTGCTACCCACTAACTCAGCCAACACTTGCTGAGCAGCTGTCCAGGGCCAGGCCCGAGGACACGGTGAGGAGTCCCCGTCTGCAGGGCCTCAGAGCAGCATAAGGCTGTGGCGGGGCTGAGCAGAAGCGTCGGCTCCTGTGGACTCCTGGGAAGACCCTGAGTGGGGTTGTGGGCTCCACTTGATTTGGATCCTGGTAGGTTAGCTGGAGTTTGCCAGGCCGGCTCCAGAAATGTATCCATCCCAAGAACACAGGCCACCATCTGTGTCCTCAAAGGGCAGCCTTACACAATTCGGCCGGAAGAACCTGTGGGGAGGAGACCCAGGCTCTCTGAGGGCAGTGGCTGTGGCCAGAACAGTGTCTGCTCGCCACTGTGTCCCAGCACAGTGTGGCCCTGTCCGGTGGGCAGCACTCAGTAAGTGCTTGTTGAAGGACGGGGCAGCCATGGAGGGCGAGCTAGGAGATCCAGCTGGCCTGGACCTCAGGAACCTGGTGCAGCGAGCCCAAGAAGCTGAGACCTCCTAAAGGCAGAAGGAAGCCTTCGAGGACTTGAAACTGGGGTGAGGCCGTCAGCCGACTGGCCCAGGTGCTGGGAGGGCAAGTCTGTGACAGACCCCTAACCCGGCCGTCAGTGAGCTCCTGTCCTCTTGCCTTCCTCCTGCCCCTACTGCTCTGGTTCCCTGCTTGTCCCTTACACGCTCTCTGACCACCCGCTGCCTCCTTTCCCACAGCCCTGAAGCTGTTTGACGATCCTGATCTTGGCGGCGCCGTCCCCCTGGGTGACTCCTTACTGCTGCTGCCAGGCCCCCGCGAGAGTGGAGGGCCCACATCCAGCCCAGGCCACAGGGACACCTCCAAGGAGCTGTTCAGGTAGCAGTGCTTCACTTCCCCAGCTCTGAGAGTGGCCTGGACAGAGCCAGGGGCCCACCCCGTGTGGCGGCGATGCCTCGGCCTGGAGGGGAGGAACTGGGCCTGTCAGAGGCAGGGACCCGCGGGCGCGAGCTGGCCAGGAGGCGGTGAGAGGGTTCGGGGGAGACCGGCAGCCCAGGGCAGCTCAGCCGTTCCAGAAAGAGAGCGCTTCATGTGCATACTCACAGCTTAACAGTTTCGTTTTCACACTCACATCTTAACAGTTTACGTAAGGAATGATTAAATTATATAATCACAAAGGCAGGTATAACTGGCACAGTTGGGTTTGGGAGCAAGTAAAACTGCCTCTTGGTAGCACGCAGCCTGCCGGGGAGCAGGGGGCAGGTGTCCTGGGCGCCAGCCAGTCTCCAGCAGGGTCCAGTCGTCAGGCTTTACAGAAGGGAGGGCCCAAGGCTGCATCCGTCACATGGAACGTGTGCAAGTGGCAGCTCCTATTTCCTGAGCTCTTGCTGGGTGCCAGTTAGCCAGCCTGTGTACACGCCGTCTTATTTAATCCTCACGACAGCCCCCTAAGGTAGGTGCCATTTTCTCCATTTTGCAGAAAATGGAGCGTGGGAGAGGTCACCACTCCATCGGGGACTCTGAGCACTTGGCTATGTGATCTGCCTCCCCACCCCGGCCCCTGGTTCTCCCTGGGCCTCTGCCCTGCCAGCCGCGGTCTCTCGAGCTTGGCGTTGTGCCTTTCTCCATCTCCTCCTCACCCCCGGGACACAGGGCTGTGCTTGGTGATTCACGGGAAACCAAGCTGCCTCTTTCCAGGAACCGTTTGTGTGGCACTGAGGCGTGCGGTCCCTGGTGGCTGTCATCTGCACCCCTCGTTAGCGGCCTCGGGCTATCAGCCCTCAGAGTGCCCGCCAAGCCTGAGTCACCGTGACGGCTGCTTGTGTTTACATGTCCCCAAGGCCCCTGGCATCTGCTCACTCGCATCCTGTGGCCTCTCTCCTGACAGCCCAGCAGGCTGGGAGGAAACAACCAGGGTTATTGTTACTTCATTAGTGGGGAAACCAAGGCACAGGGTCACAGAGCGCTACAGTCAGCCCAGGGAGTGGCAGGCCCAGGCGAAGCACATACAGGAGCCCGTGTGTCCCGTGGGGCACCTCTCCTGGGGCCTTTCTGGCCTAGTTTGTCCTAAATCCATTACTTCCCACCGTGTTCTGCAGAACATGGTGCGGTGGGTGTTACAGGCTTCCTTCAAAGGGACGCTGTGGCCAGAGGAGCCAGGGAACCCCGTGGCAGGCAGGCCTTCTGCGGGCCTGCGGTGCGGGCGGACACCACGCAGCACTTCTCGTTCTTACTGGCCCCTGCTTTCCTCTGTGGTGCCGCCCAGCGTCCCACAGAGCTCTTTGCGAGTCACTGCTCAGAGTGTGAGTGCTGCGCCGTCCCCTCCCAGGTGGGGACACGGGGCCTTCCCTTTGGCAGACACCTGCTGTGAAAGGACTGGAATCGTGAGAGCAGAAACCACATTTTGTGCTTTGTGTCTGCCCTGTGACTAGGCGGTCATCGGGCTTCCTCAGGGTATGATGGTCATTCATTCATTCATGCTTCCGCCCTCCATTCGGCCCGTCTCTGGCCTCAGCTGTCCCGAGGCAGCATGAGGTGGTACACCAAGCAGGGGTCGGAGTCTAGACGCCTCCATTCCCTCCACTATGGAGCCACCCCAAGGCCGGGTCTCCGATTTCGGTCTTCAGCTGAGTTCTGTGCTCTGCAGGGGCCAGGCAGTGGGGCGAGGTCCGCAGAGCTCCTGTACCCCTTACTGGCTCCCCTCGCACCAGCTGGGGCTGGGCGAGAGGGGAGCTGGACCTTGTGCTGGTGAGACCCTTCCTAGCCTCGACTTAGGGAGCCCAAATGGGGGAGGGTGCTTGGAAAGGGGGTGCCTGTGCGGCCACCTGCATCCTGAGAGCTGCTGCACTGCCTTCCCCGTGGCTGGCCACCCACACACGCCTCCCACCTCGGAGCAAATCCAGCTGCTGATTAGTTCCAAAGAGTCACTGCTTTGCCAAGCAGGATAATCCTGAAATCTGACATGAGCTTTTAGCTGCTGCTTTATGTCCCTAAGGGTCCCTTTGAGGATAATTCAGTCCCTTTGAGCTTTCCCTGGGCACCCTCACCCTCCAGTGGGGGACGCAGCGGGAGCCAGCACCTGCCCCAGGGCAGCTGAGGAAGGTCCAGCACTGGAAGGCACCGGGGCACATCTGGGCTGAGGTTGCCAGGAGCAGCCTGTCCATGGGTGAGGCCTCCCAAAATTGCCCCGACCCCAAGGCAGCTGCTCTCTCCAGGAAGGCCTGGCTTGGTGTGGTCCCTCTGGGTCTGGAAGGGAAAGACACCTTTCTTTCACTTTTGTGCCCAGCAGACTCTGAACTCTCCCCCTTTGGGATCAGTGCCGTATTGCAGGTAGACCCAGGAAGCAGGGAGGGCCACCCCGAGCCCCTTCTGCAGCGGGTGCCTGGCAGGCAGCCCCTCTGGGGGGCTGTGCCGAGCATGTCCACACTCACGCAGGCCTCTTCCTGGCATTGTGGTCCCAGGGGTTTTTCTGACCACTGGTACCTGCCCCTCCCCAGCTCTGCTGATGTCTGAGCTGGAGCGACCCTCTTGTTCACACCGTCGGGATACACTGCCCAGGGCAGCTCCTGAGCCTGCCTGGTTCCTGCTGTCTGTTCTCATTCCCACCCCCGCCTGTGCTCTCTGCTGCTCCTGTCTCCAGAATTCCCTCCATCCTTCCCCCAGTTATGCCAGGCTCACTTTTCTTAAAATCCCCTGTTTCCCACCCTGCTCTGGCCCATGGGGTCACTCCCTGCTCTGGCCCTCAGTAAGCTCTTTGCAGACCTTTGCAATTATGTGGCTCCGGTGCGACCGGCTGGGCTGGGGGTACCCTGCTTTGAGCATCGGGGTGGCTGCTCTCTGTGTTCTGTTGTGCTCAGCGCCCGCGGCTGTCAGCAGAGATCAATGCAGGCAGTGTTCCCTTAACGTTTGGAAAGGACTTTCCATTTGATCCTTATAAGAGTCCCTGTGAGGTTGGTAGAGCAGGAATAGCCTACTTTACAGATGAGGAAACTGAGGACCGGGGGTGGAGTGGCCTGAGGAGCCTGATGAAGGAGCTCTGGGCTGAGGAGTGGAAGCTACTTCTGCCCGCAGTGCCTTGCTGCCGTGCACAGCTCTGTGCAGCCCGGCCGGGTGATGCTGTCACTCTTCATTTTGTAGATGAGGACACCGAAGCTTGGAGAGGCCAGGTGCCACCCAGTCTTCTGCCTTGAGTGCCGCTGCCCTGCCCTAGCCTGGCCCGGCACAGCTGAATGATCCTGTGGCGTTACCATTAGACACAAGGAGAGACCCCACCCTTAGGCGGGAACCTGGGCACCCCAGGAAGGCGAGTCCACCCTGGAGGTCCAGCCGCACGGGGGCCGAGTCCTGTTCATCTCTCGCTGGCTGCGGGGCCCCGGGCAAGGCCCTTTGCCATTCCCTCAGTTTTCACATCTGTGAAACGGAGCTAATCTCTGCCACTAGACCGTGCCTTGAGATTACTAGACGAGTCAATGACCATGGGAATGCCTGGCCGTGACGGGCAGTCAGCCCGGCGCCAAGCGTGGGCGGGTGCGTGGGGTGGATCGAGCGACTGCTGCCGTGCTCTGGTCTCCAGGAATCGAGTTCCTCCATGGGAGCTGGCGGCAGGTGCCCCTGCCCCACCGTGGCTCAGAGCCCGTTTGTCCTTCCCTCGTTGAACATGATCCAGATGAGGGCTCAGCTTCTGTGGGCCGGCATCCTGGTTCCTCCCGACTGAGTCATGGCCATGTACTGTCCCCTCGGGGCCACTTGGCCTCCTGGGACTCCGGCTTCCACATGGGCTAGGTAGAAACACAGTTGTACCTCTCAGAGGGTGTTCTGAGGGTGAAATAAGATAGCGTGTCTAAGAGGGAGGGCGGGAGGAAAAAACATAACGTGTCTGAAGTGCTCGGGCCCGAGGGGGAGGTCTGGACATAGTGGCTGGTAGTTCTTTCTAGAGGGGTTGGAGGGAAAGTCCCCTGAAGAAGGCAGCGTGTTTAGAGTGGGGTCACCTGAAGAGCGACTCCCAGGAGGCTGCGAGGGGCCGGCTGTGCTGCGGCGTTGGAAGGAAGGAGACTCTTGGCCTTTGGGGTCTCCGGGGCAGGATGGGTGGACAGGCCGGGGTGGGCGGGGGGTCTTGCTCCTTCTGTGGGGAAGGGCTGCGCTCAGGGCTCCTCTCTTTGGTTCCCTAGAGTTGAAGAGGACTTGGACCAGATTCTGAACCTGGGGGCTGAGCCCAAACCCAAGCCCCAGCCTAAGCCCAAGCCGCCAGTGGCAGCTAAGCCAGCGCTACCCAGAAAACCGGCTGTTCCCCTCAAAGCAGGCCCGTCTGAAGCGGTGGCTGGGCAGCAGAAACCGCAGCAGCAGATCCAAGCCATGGATGAGATGGACATCTTGCAGTACATCCGGGACCACGACACACCCGCCCAGGCCGCCCCCAGCCTCTTCTGACAGCCCCTGAGTGCTGGCCCTGGCCCAGCAGGCCCCCCTGTGGAGGCGTGGGTGGGCAGGAGGGGTACAGTGCCCTGCAGGGCCAGGACCTCCATTGCCAAGGGAGGCAGGGTGGAACCCTGGGTCATGGGACCCAAAACTATGTTTTTTCCTTTTCTCCTGGGCTGTGGGTCCAAAGTGGAACCCCCGCAGGCTGCAAAGAGTGGAGGTCGTCTTAGGAATTAGAGCCCCAGTTGCCTCAGTCCCCGTGGATGTGGAGGGGAGAGAGTGTGGGGTACCTTGCCAACCAGGAGCCCAGCCCCAAAGATGGGTGGGGGCCCCAGGGAGGTGTCACATGGGCAGGGAATCCTCCTGCCCTCTGACGCTGCCAGCCCCGGCACAGGAGGGAGGACCTGGCTGGCCTGGGGTGAGGGGTGCCCATGCCAGACCACCCCAGAGTCTCTGCAGGTGCTGGGTGGGTCTCCCCCGAGAGGGGTATTGAGCAGGAGAGCCCGTCCCTCTGGGGTGTTCTGACATGAGCCTACCCTGAGCCTCCTCTATCTAGTTACCAGCTCTAAGAGAAGTCAGGCCCAGCTCTGCCTCTCGGGGGTATGGAAGGCCCTGCCTTTTCCTTTCCCAGGAGATGCCCGGCCAGCCATTGCCTCCTCGGGCCTTGGGGCACAGAGCTGGCATCCACCATTGTAGCTCTCAGCACAAGGGTGCTGGGGCATGGGCTGGGCTTCCAGCTGGTACCGCCTCCCACCCCAAGGGGCATGATGCTCTCGGGCTTATGCTCCAAGGCCCTCCCTGTCCTCAGGGTCTGGACCTGATCTGTGGCCTTTCAGCAGCAGAGCCACCTTCCCAGGGAGCAGGAGCCAAGTGCCAGGGCAGGGCCAGTGCCTTAGACGTCTCCCGACTCCCAGAGCCCTCCTGGGACACAGGTCTGGGCACCATGAAGTGCTCAGGGAATTCTCTGCAGATGACTGATGTTTAATGGAGCAAAGAATGTCAGGATGTCTGGATATATCCTTCATGTTAGAGCTGGTTTTTAAGGAAATGCAACCACTGTTGTTCCTTGGCCCTGTCCTGCCTGGCAGAGGCATTGGAGGGGCTGGGACTGGGACCTCAGACCCTTTTCCAATGGGCATGAAGAGCCAACCCTGGGGGCCCCGGTTGACACTGTGCATTTTTGCGACTGTCAGCATCTAGTCCCCCCAGCTCCTGTGCCAGGACCTGTCTGCTCTGTCCTGCATCTTACCATGTCCCCTACCAGCTCCTAGTCCTGAACAGGCCCCTGCCCTCCCCTCCATCTGTGCCAGAGTGAGAGGGAACAGGTGGTTCTGGGGCAGAGAGCTGAGTTCCTCCTCCGCCCTGGCCGGTCTTCATAGCCGCCGCCTGCTTCCCAGCCCCCAGCCCCGGGCCCTATACCCTGTGCTGACGGCAAGGGGGGCCCTCAGGAGGCATGACGAGGTGAGGGGCCGAGTCTCCCTTGGGATCTTTCCCCTCCCTGCCGTATCCTCTGCATCCGCCAGCTTTGGGTAACAGGGCAGAGGGCACATCAGGGCGGGTGGCCGTGGGGCTGGTCCTCTGCCTGGGGTCCTGGCCTGCCACCCTGGTGTGGACTCAGCCCCTGGGGACCGGCCACTTCTGTGGCCTTGAGTTCTCTGGACACTCAGTGGAGGTTTGTGTTTCCCCAGATACTGATGCTCTGGTTGTGGCTTGTTTTATCTGCAGGTCTGTGATCTACTGGCCAATCAGTGACAGTCGTCATGCAGTAAAGCCTGTGTCCCTGCCTCATTCCCGCATCTGTTAGCGATGTTCTTTTCTGTGCCTGGGCTGATGGGAGGTGACGGGGGACAGGACGTGCAGGGCATTGTCCTTTGAAACAATGGATTCAACCCAGGCCTATGGAGGCTCTGCCCCAGCCACCGAGGCTGCTGCTTAGTGGGGTAGGGCAAGGGGAAAGGGAGGATTGTGGGAGTTCTTTCCCACTGTGTAAACTGAGGCAGAGGGGCTGGAGACTCAGGCTCAGTGGGTCATCGGGCCAATAACTACTTAGCCAAGATCGGCGTGGAAAGAGGACCCTTCCGTCTCCAGGCCTCGCCTGCTGTCTCCCCACAGTGGGGACTGATCTAGGCTTGGACTGGCCTGAAGCCAGTTCAGCTCTGACATCAAGGGCCCTGCCCATCTGTGACCAAGCCTGTCCTGCTTTCACACCTGCCAGGGGTCAGATTCCCAGATGCTGCTTCAGCCCTGGGATGCAGAGATTGCGACGCAGACGGTTCTGCAAACTGACACCCACTGGAGGACTAGAAACTGCTCCCCAGGGAGCCAGGGCAGCCTCGCAGCCCCTCCTCACCCATTACTTGGGTTTGGATCTCGTGGCCAAGGTGGAATTGGCATCTTAGCTCCCGAGGACGAGCAGTCGGGCCATTCTGAGAAAGTCTGCTCGGCCCAAGGGCCTGCAGCTGAGAGTTTGCCGTGGAGGGGAGACAGGTTTAATTTGGGACAGCGACTTCTGTTTATTTGGAAGCCTGTTGTAAGCCCAGGACAGGATGTGCCGTCTGTGGCTGGGGTCCCGCTGTTCCCTTCCTTTGGGTATTGTTCCTCTCAGGAAGCCATGAACTCTGGCTGTTTCTCCTGGAAAGTCCCAGAACTAGAGCAGTCCTGCCCAGGCCCGTGTCGTGGGCTCCACTGGAGAGCACCCACCTGTTGAGCTCTGCTATCCGGTGACCCTGTCCGTGCACCGTGTCTGCAGCTCTGCTCACCCTGCGTGCTCAGTGGGCGGCCCTGAGGCTCGGGCCCTCACACCAGACGCAGGCAAGACTGCAAAGCCCAGCTGTTCTCTGGGTCCCCATGGCCTTACTGCCCAGCGGCCACCTGGGCATTGTGTCTACATGCCCTGCGGTGGATTTGACGCCCACTGGCAGGTTGACGTGGAGAGTCATGCTCAGTTCTCTGGCTTACCAGCCATGCAGCTGGGCAATCCTGGGGAAGAGAGGAGGGCAGCCTGGCTGGTGGCCCTGGCTGGGTGGCAGACATCCGCTGCTGGCAGCTTCCTGTGGCTTAACGGCTGCCCGGGGCAGGCACAGTTGACTCTCAGCGCCTTGTTGAGTGTCCGAGCTTTTGGTGTCAGGCTCAGGATGGTTCTGCGTCCCACAAACCCCGATGGCTTCAAAGCATTCCCTGCACAGGGCCCCAGGGACTTGCAGCTGGGGAAGCTGACCAAGGGGCCAGTGGGGAGAGGTGGGGACCGACCCTTGGGTTCTCACATAGCCCACAGCAGCCTGGGAGGCAGCGTCCAGGCTCTGTCCAGCTCACCTAGGTGACATGCCCTCGTCCTGCAGTGCCAAACGAAGAGACTTGCCTGGGGTCGTGATGAGAGGCCAGGTGGACTGTAAAGTCCGATTTGTGCTTGAAGGAGTTTCAGTGGACTGGTCGCGCTGGCTCCTTACAAAGGGACCCCTGCCAGGACTGGCTAACAGGAGGTGGCGGGCTGCTGGGCGGGCCGTCGGAAGGCCTTTGGACTTGAGCTCAGCCGAGCCTCCAGGCCCGGCACTGACCGCTGCCTGCCACGCCAGGCGTGGTGCTGCCCTGCGGCTGGCCTCCAGCGCCTGTGTTCCAGGGCTCTGGCCACCGGGGAAAGCCAAGGGATTTCACTTCTCGGGCCAGGCTCAGGATAAAGCCGCAGCTTCTGGAGTGGGATTATGGGCTCAGCACACGGCCTCGGTAAGCAGGATCGCTATTGACGACTTTCGGGGGCCTGATGCTTCTCTGCCAACTCAGCAAATAGCAGCTGCTGCTGAATGGCTCTGAAATGAAGCTGGGTTAGCTTTCTCTAGCCCGGCTGGCCAATCACGCTGTCTCTCCATGCAGAGCTCATCCAGAAACACTAAGCACTTACGGGCACCTACTGTGTGCAGTACCTGTTCCAGGCAAGTTGGAGGAAGCACAGATGAAATTGAGCCATTGAAGCCAGTTCTAGCAGGAGCCATGCGGAGCTGCTAGTTTCGGTTCTGTTCGCTGGGCCTCCTGCCCAAACATCAGAAACAGCTAAAAGAGGCACCTCCTGCTCCACGAGGCCCCTCTGCTTGTCATCCTTCCCTCTGCCACCTGCCAGCATTTGTTGCCTGCAGCCTGGTCAGTTTCCCAGGGCGGCCATAACAAAGCAGCACAAACTGGGTGGCTTCAAACAACAGAAATTTGTTCTCTCACAGTTCTGGGGGTCAGAAACCTAAAATCGGGGTGTTGGCAGGGCAGTGTCTCCGGAGGCTCTCGGGGGGGCCCCTGCTGCTTCCTGGCTTCTGGTGGTCCCTGCACTGCCCGGGGCTCCTTGGCTTAGAGCTGCATCGCTCTGACCTCTGCCTTTATCTTTCTGGGAACTTTTCTCCTGTGTGTCTCTGTCACACAGTGGTCTCCCCTCAGCTTCTCGTGTCTGTGTTCAAATTTTTCCCTCTTTTAAGAAAGAACATCAGGCACTGGCTTGGTGCCCACTGTACTCTAGTATGAACTCACTTTCCCTTAATTATATCTGCAAAGTCCCTGTTTCCAAATAAGACCATCTTCACAGGCTCCAGGTAGACATGAATTTGAGGGGACACTTTTCAACCCAGTACCGTTACCTCCTGTCCTGAGCATTTGGTGTTCAGGAGTAAGCAGAGGCAGGCAGGGTCCCCTTCTGTCCTGCAAAGCATGGCCTCTGTGCTGTCCCTGGCAGCTCTGTGAGTACTTCAGCAGTGAGCTGTCATTTTCACAGCCTGTCTAAGGAGAGGACAAGTCAGACAGGGAGCTGGGTAGGGAATGGCATTTGCTGGACACCTACCACGTGCCTCCATCACAGGGTCCTCTCATTTGTAGCTGCTGCCAGGAATGTCAGAACCTCTCAATCACAAGTTGCATGTCTCTAATAAACAGTGAAGTCACTCTAGAGCAGCATGGGGCACACACTCTAGAGTCAGTGCCACTCAGAGCTGTCCTGGCCGGCAGCAGCGTCCCTATGGGCAGCGCAGCTCTGAGAGGGCCAGCACCTGCTGCTCAGCGCCCTGTCCTCATGGCTTTCCAGGCGGCCGGCTCCCGGGGCTCCCCTCCTGCCGTCACCTCATCACCCTCTCACGGGCCCTGCGAGGATGGAAAGGCTCTGGGGAGCGGGCAGCGGAAGGGCCCCAGGGCGTGAGAGCTGCGTGCAGACCCCCCTTCCTCCGCCTTCTCAGGCTGGTTTTCTTTGGAGAGATGGCTTGCTGTCTCCACGTGTGTGTTTCTGTTTTGCCTTTTGGTTTAGTAGCCACTTTGCTGATTTCCCCTAACAAGTGCTCTCGGTCCCAGGGGGCATTTTTTTTTTTTTTTTAAGATTACAAAGTAGAACAAAGCTGATGTTTTGTCACCTGTTTCTCAGACCATCAGAAGCAGCAGAAAGGCTGAGCTTGATTCACTGTCCGCCCTTGAGGGCTGCAGTTGACTACCCAGGCTGGCCCTCGGACTCTAATTCGGCTCCGTCTGCCTGTATGGGTGGCTGCAGGATTCGAACCTGGGTCTTGCAGACTATAAAATCCATGGGCTTGGGAATGGAAAGTAGTACAGCACTTTGGGAAATAGATTTAGCAGTTTTAAAAACAACTGGACATAAATTTATCACACGACTCAGCAATTTCACTCCTAGGCATATACCCAAAGAGAAAGGGAACTATTAATATATGCCCACACGAGCGCTTGTATGCAAATGTTCGTAGCAGCTTAACTCAGCATAGCCCCAAAGTGGAAACAACAAAACGTCCATCCTCTGATGTATGGATAAATGTGGTATGTCCATACGGTGGAATATTACTCGGCTACATAAAGCAATGAGGGAGTGATATGTGCTACAATACCGATCAAGCTCAAAAAACATCCTTACATGAAAGAAGCTACACTCAAAAGGTAGAGCTTGGTGGATCACACCTGTAATCCCAGCACTTTGGGAGGCTGAGACGGGAGGATCACTTGAGTCCTGGAGTTCAAGGCCAGCCTGGGCAACATAGTGAGACCCCCGTCTCTACAAAAAAAATTAAAAAAAAAAAATAAAAATAGACTGAAAAGACCACATACTGTATGGTTCTATTTATATGAAATTTCCAGGGCAGATCTATAGAGATGAAAGTAGATGAGCATTTGCCTCAGGAGGGGGTTGGAACCAATAGTAACTGCAAATGGGCACAAAGTATCTTTCCTGGGGTGAGAGAAATGCTCTAAAATTGGATTGTTGTGCTCGTTGTACAAGGCTGTAACTTTACTAAAATCATTTAATTGCATACTTAATGGGTGATTTTTATGGTATATAAAACATACTTCAACAAAACTTTGGGAAAATTTAATGACTGGATAAAGAAAGAAACAAATCCATGGACAGCAGGGTGCAGTGGCTAAAAATGTGGGCCAGCTCCTGGCTCTCCTGTCTCGTGGCTGTGTGACGCTGGTCCAGTTGCTTAACCTCTCTGTGCTTGGCTTTCCTCACCTGTAAAATGGGGTTAACAGTTGTACCTGCCTCACCAGGTAGTCATAAGGTTAAATGAGTTAATATTTGTAAAGGTCTTTGATCAGTACGTGGTAGATAGTGCACATTATATGTGGGTAGTAAAATTCTGTTGAGTTGTTGACTGCCTATTGTGCTCTAAGCAATCTCAGGGTTAAGCACTCCCTCTCTTTGCCCGAGTGAGGCCCAGGCATCAGGAGGGGAGGGAAGCCCGTGAGGCTTGCACTCCATGGAGGGCAGGTGTAGGTGCCAGGGGGCTATCGTCCTCTGCCAGTCTCAGCTTCTCTGAGCCCCAGTCTGCTCGCTGCCAGGTGGGGGGACAGGGCCGCTTCCGCTGCCGCACTGTGGGATGGGGGTCATTTGAGACCCACAGGTAGGCCCTGGTGTCGGGAGGGCTCCAGGTTGTGGCTACATCCAGGTGGGCCATGGGGGGCCACGAGAGTAAGGGTGGATGGAACGTGCTGGAAATGAGCCATTCTGGCAAAGATTACTAATGACGTCAGCAGGGCTGTGACAACCGGGAGCACATCCCAAATCACCCCACAATCAGACCAGCTACAGCTTTCCCAGCACCATGGAGATGAGGAAATAAACACATCGGCTTTCCTCTCCTGGCCTCTGACCTTTTGTTCAGAGCAGCTGGCTGGGCGGGGGCGGGGAGGGGAAGGTCAAGTGGAGAGCGGTTTCTGGAGGTTCTGCAACCTTGTGGCTGGGCTGAGCCGAGCCCCTTCCTCTTTGCCCCTCGGGCCTCCCAGCTTCTCATTAACTCCCTGTTCACTCCGGGCAGGGTTGAGCCAGCCTTCCCCCTTCCTTCAAAAAGCAGCCTCACGCAGACTCACACACAAGCCAGCGTGCACAGCAGCTGCGTTCCTAACAGTTCCTCCCCCAAAGGAAACAAGCCAGATACCCGTCGCTGGCCAATGGGTAAACAAACTGGCGCATCCATGCAGCGTGACGCCCATCCAGCAACGAGAGGGAAGGACCTTCTAATAGATGTAACATGGATGATTCTTGAAAACACGGCCAGTGAAAGAAGCCAGGCTCAATGTCATGGAGTATGATCCACGTATATGAAATTCTAGAAAAGGCACATCTATAATGACAGAAAACAGAACCGTGGTTGCCAGGGCCCGGGGGTGGGCAGGGTGGTTGACTGCAAGGGGCCACGAGGAAGCTTCTGGGGGAATGGAAATCTAAAACGTGAGCGTGACTCTTCACGTTCACCAGAACTCATCAAATTCTGCACTTAAAATAGGGAATTTATTGAATGTAAATTATACCTCAATAAATCTGCTAAAAAGGAAGCAACTCTACAAAACTGAACATACTCTTACCATATGATCCAGAAATTGTGCTTCTGGGTACTTACCCCAAGGAACTGAAAACACGTCCACACAGAAACCTGCACACAAATGTTTATAGCAGCTATATTCGTAATTACCAAACCTTGGAAGCAACCAAGATGTCCTTTGGTACATGAGTAGATAAACAACTGTGGTACATCCAGATGATGGAATGTTACCCAGTGCTGGAAAGAAATGAGCTATCAAGCCATGAAAATACATGGAGGGGCTGGGCGTGGTGGCTCACGCTTGTAATCCTACCATTCCGGAAGGCTGAGGCAGGAGGATCGCTTGAGGTCAGGAGTTCAAGACCAGCCTGAGTAAGAATGAGACCCCATCTCTACTAAACATAGAAAAAATCAGCCAGGTGTTGTGGCGCATACATGTAGTCCCAGCTACTCGGGAGCCTCAAGCAGGAAGATCACTTGAGCCCAGGAGTTTGAGGTTGCTGTGAACTAGGCTGATGCCACGGCACTCTAGCCTGGGCCACAGAGCCAGACTCTGTTCCCCCCGCTCCCCCCAAAAAAAAGACATGGAGGAACCTTAAATGTATATTACCAAGTGAAGGAAGCCAATCTGAAAAGGCTCCACACTATGTGATTCCAACTATGTGACATTCTTGAGAAGGCAAAGCTATGGAGACAGGAGATTAGGGGTTGCCAGGGGTTAGAGAGATGAACAGGGGGAGCACAGAGGGTATTTAGGGCAGTGACACCATTCTGTACAATGCTGTAATGGTGGATGCATGGCATTATGCATTGTCCAAACCCATAGAATGTACGGCACCCAGAGCAAGCCCCAGTGTAAACTATGGGCTCTGGGTGACGATGAGGTGTCAATGCAGGTTCATTGACAGATGTGCCACTCTGGTGCAGGATGTTGGTAGCGGGGGAGGCTGTGCATGGGGACTCTATACTTTCTATTCAGTTTTGCTGTAATCTTCAAACTACTCTAAAAAAAAAAAAAAAAAATCTATTAAAAGAAAAAAAAAGGAACCACAGTGAGAGGGCTCCTTAACCCAGAAGATACTGTGGCTCCAGGGTGTCAGCCCTGCCTCCCAGACCACGCCCTGCCACCGCTGACAGCCCCCACAGCCTCCAGGGCGCCCCAGGCCCCCAGTGAGGCTGGGCGAATGTTTGGCTGTTGGTGGTGGGGGTTTCTGGGTCAGTAGATGGGAAAATGGAGGGAAGGAACTGGGGGCACCCTCTGAAGGGAAGGATACCCCAGGTTCTCTGGAGAAATGAGAGTCCAACCTTCGGTTGGCCTGGAAGCCCTGGGCACCAATGGCTCTTGGTTCCTCGAAAACCTCTCTCTCCTCTGTGATTTCCAGCTCTCTCTTTCTGCCAGTGGTTGCCCTGTGTTGTTCTGGACAGGCAAATAGAATCTGTTGCAAGGTGGCCCAGGGCCTTTCAGAGGTGGGTGAGAGAGCTGAGCAAACCCACGGAGCAGCTCGGCCCAGCCATCCCGCCTCTCCCTGGAATGAACCCGAGAAGAGCCCCAGTGTCCTCGCCGCATCCCTCAGCGGGTTCCAGGGGACCGAGCTACACGGGCCTCATGAGAACGGGCCTTCCTGAAGAGCCCCCAGCAGTCCTCCTAGGCCCCGGAGTGGCTTTGAAGTGTCAGTGGCACTGAAGTTCTCCACCACGGCCCCCTTCAGTTTGGGAAGTCAGTGGCCCTTTGCCTGCTGGGATCAAGGAGGTGCTGCTGCGTGGCTTCACGTGGCAGAGGGCGAGGCCCTGATGGAGCAGCAGGCCACGGTCCTGCTGTGGGCCCGCTGGCCTCTGCCCCCTGCTGCTGGCCGTGGGCCCAGAGGGGGAAGGTGTCTGTTCTGCTTTGTTTTGTCCCATGGTTATGTAAGAGCTGTACACGCTGCACAGCTACAAGCTAGGAACTGTACATACGTCATTTCATGTCCCTTTAACTTAATCCTAACATATTATTGCTACTGAGTGAGAGGCGGGCCTCTGCTGTTGCCCCTGCCTGTTCTCGGAGTCCTGTTTTCCTTGGCCTTGGTGCTTTGGGGCTCAGCTAGAGGAGACCTGAGGCGCAAGGGTCCTGAGTTTAAGGGGGAAGAGGAGGTCAGGGCAGGGAGCTTGGGAGCCCAATCTGAGAACTGGGTCCCCAGGCGCCTGTGGAGATCAGGACGGCAGAGCAGCCTTGAAAAAAATGCACAGCAATGATCCAGCTCCGCCTGGCTCTGCTCCTGTCCCCACCCTCACCTGTCCCTCCCTCATCCCTAAACCTTCCCAGGCCTGGTCTTTGGAGGGACTTGGTTTATCAATATTATCTCCATTTCTCCTGAGGGTATTAACCTCATATTTTTCTAATTCTTTTCAAGTTCATTTTGATCATTTCTGTCTTTCTAGAAAATTATCCACTCCATCTAGATTTCAAATATATATCCTATTTTCTTATAATGTTAAAAATTGTCTTTGTGTTTGTGGTATTAGTCCAGTTTTCATTTCTTTTTTATTGGTTATATTTGGGAGAAATATATGCTATTGATCTTTTCAAAAAGCTGGCTTTGGTTTTAAAGGTCTATTTTACTATTTTTTTTCTATCGAATCCATCGATTTTTATGTTTAATTTTATTATTCATTTCTCCTTTTAGTTTTATTTTTAGTCCTGTTTTTTGTTTATTTGTTTGTTTTTTGGAACAGGGTCTCACTTTGTCACCCAGGAATGAGGGCAGTGGCGTGATCATAGCTCAGAGCAACCTCAGACTCCTGGGCTCAAGTGATCCTCCTGCCTCAGCCTCCCGAGTAGCTAGAACTACAGGCATGCGCTACCACAACCAGCTAATTTTTCTAATGTTAGTAGAGACGGGGTCTCACTATTGCTCAGGCTGGTCTTGAACTCCTGACTTCAATCACTCTCCCACCTCAGCCTCCCAAAGTGTTGGAATTACAGCGTTGAGCCACTGAGTCTGGCCTATTTTTAATCATTTTTTTAAGTATAATGTCAAATTTTGATTTACTTTCTTTCAAAAACATTTTAGGCTATAAAATTTTCTCTAAGCACAGATTTGACCATGTTCCATATATTGTATCATGTAGCATTGTGAATTTTATTAATTTTTTAAAAGTCTAAATTTGCAGTTTTTATTTCCTGTTTAAAACTGAAAAACTATTTTAAATACTAGTGGTGTTTGCATGTTTGTGCTTTTGTTCTCAAGGTTTTCTCACTATTATTAGTATTCTCCATTTGTAATTCATTTCTGCTTTTATTGAATTACAGTCTGAGAATGGGACTCCGTACAACTTCTACTTTCTACAATTCAGAATCTTCTTTGCAACCTAGTGTATAACAAATGTTTATAAATGTTCAATGGATATTTAAAATATATACATATATCCTGTTTGGAGAATACATGGATATAATTTCAAACTTGCTATGCTTCTCAGAATTCTGTATCCTGCCTTACTCTGGCTCCACTCGACTCGTCATTTTTGAGAGTATCCCACCCTGATGATGGTTTTGTCAAATTTTCCTGAGAGTTGTCTGGTGCCAGTCCTGGCTGAGGGTCCCAGCAGCCTCTGGCCTGGTCTCGGAGAGGTGCTGACGTCTCCTGTGACGATGTGACCCCACATTAGCCGAAGGAGCTGGCTCAGCAGGGAGCAGGAAGGTGCTGCTCATGGTACTGGGCTCATTTTTCTTTTTCTTTCTTTCTTTCTTTCTTTTTTTTTTTTTTTCTTTTTGGCGGCTCAAGCCATTGCCTTCACAGAGGTGCCTGGCCTCAGGGGCGTGGGCAGCCGGGCTGGTGCTTCCAGGACTCCCCTCCAGCTGAGAGGGGAAGGAGCAGAAGGTCCTGCCCACAAACAGGGTGGCCATGGCTTGCCAGCAGGCTCCACCTGCCACAGAGCCAGGGGCGGTGGAACACCTGTGTTTCCTGGATGGCCACTGGTTCTCTCTGGGCTCCTGCCAATCAGGTCAGCAAGGGTTGGCATTTGTTTTCCCTGTGTCCAGGAAGACACAGACGTAGCTCTTCTCAGCGAGCCTGACCTCTTAGGCTTCCAAAAATCAGGTACTTTTCAAGACCTCCGCGTTTATAGGGTGCCCCCCTGGCCCCGTCATGCTCAGCCTGTGGGAGAGGGCCAGGGGGAAAGATGCTGCCTGACTAGTTCCATGTGAATGAGGCACAGGAACTCCTCAAAACACTCTTAGTTTGAAAGGTAGGGCACTTAACTGGGGAGTGGAGGGCAGAAGTGGGGACAAGAGGGTGTGGGTGTGGCCAAGGCTGCAGAAGTGGTTTCCGTGGGGCAGCAGAGTGATCGAGGGCAGGAGCCGACACCCTGGAGACAATGGGCAGATGAGCCCAGGAGAGTCAGGAGAGCACTTGGTGACAGCCTGAAAGCTTTCCCTAGGATCAGGAACAAGACAGGGTGCCTCTTCTGCTACTTCTATGCAACATCGTACTGGAAGTTCTAGTGAGAGCAATTAGGCAAGAAAAAGAAATAGAAAGCATCTAGACAATAAAAGAAATAGTGAAACTGTCCTATTTGCAGATGACATGATCTCACATGTAGAAAAATCCTAAAGAATCCACAAAAAACTATTATATCTAATACATGAGTTTGACAAAGCTGAAGAATATAATATTAACACAAAACTCTGTTATATTTCTGTACACAACATAAAAGGGAAATTAAGAAAACAATTCCATTTGCAATAACACCAAAAACAATAAAATACTGAGAAATAAATTTAACCAAGGAAGAGAAAGGCTACTATGCTGAAAACTATATAACATTGCTAAAAGAAATTAAATAAGACTTAAGGAAATGAAAAGACATCTCACGTTCATGCATTAGAAGACTTAATATTGTTAAAATGGCAATAATCTCCAAATAGATCTACAGATTCAATGCCATCCATGTCAAAATCCCAATGTTATTTTTTACAAAAATGGAAAAGTTAATCCTAAAATTCCGAGGCCGGGCGCGGTGGCTCACGCCTGTAATCCTAGCACTCTGGGAGGCCGAGGCGGGTGGATCGCTGGAGGTCAGGAGTTCGAGACCAGCCTGAGCAAGAGCGAGACCCCGTCTCTACTAAAAATAGAAAGAAATTATATGGACAACTAAAAAATATATATATATAGAAAAAAAATTAGCCGGGCATGGTGGCGCATGCCTGTAGTCCCAGCTACTTGGGAGGCTGAGGCAGTAGGATCCCTTAAGCCCAGGAGTTTGAGGTTGCTGTGAGCTAGGCTGACGCCACGGCACTCACTCTAGCCCGGGCAACAGAGCAAGACTCTGTCTGAAAAAAAATAAAAATAAAAATAAATAAAATTCCTATGGAATTGCAAGGGACCCCAAATAACCAAATCAATCTTGAAAAAGAACAAAGTTGAGGGATTCACACTTCCTAATTTCAAAACTTACTACAAAGTTATAATAATCACCACAGTGTGGTACTGGCACAAGTGTAGACATATAGATCAGTGGAGTAGAACTGAGTACAGATATAAACTCGTACACCTGTGGCACTTGATTTATGACAAGGGTGCCAAGACCTCTCAATGCCGATAGAGAACAGTCTCTTCAACAAACAGTGTTTGAGGGGATAGCCACATGTAAAAGAAAAAAGTTTGACCCTACCTCATACCATATACAAAAATTAACTCAAAATGGATCAAAGACTTAAATAGAAGAGCTAATGCTATAAAGCTCTTAGAAAAATAATATGGGGTAAATTCATGACCTTGGATTTGGTAATGGATTATGCTATATGACACCAAAAGCACCCCCCAAAAAAGATCAATTGAACTTTATTAAAATTAAAAACTTTGCGCTTCAAAAGATAACATCAAGAGAATGAAAAACAACCCAGAGAAGGGGAGAAAATATTTGCAAACCATATATCTTATAAGGATTTAGTATCCAGAATATGTAAAGAATTCTTACAACTCAACAATAAATAACTCAATTAAAAAAATGGGCAGAGGACTGAAATAGGCATTTCTTCAAAGAAGATACATGAAGGGCCAAAAAACACATGAGAATATTCTCAATGAATGTCATTAGTCAAAAAAATACAAATCAAAACCACAATGAGATACCCACTTCTATCTACTTGGATAGCTAGAATTTTTTTTAAAGAAAAATAACAAATACTGGTGAGGATGTAAAGACATTGGAACCCTCACACCCTGCTGATGGGAACATAATATGGTGTAGTCACTCTAGACAATGGTTTGGCAGTTCCTCAAAAAGTTAAACAGAATTACTACATGACCCAGCAATTCCTCTGCTAGGTATATACCCAAAAGAATTGAAGACAGGTGTTCAGACAAAACTCATACGAGAATGTTCACGGTGGTACTATTCACAATAGCTAAAAGGCAAAAATAACCCAAACATCCATCAACTGGTGAATAAACAAAATGTGGTTTGTCTGTATAATACAATATAATATTATCCAGCCATAAAGTATTAGTACACGAAGTACTGACACATGCCACAACGTGTGTCAGTGGATGACACACGGATGAACCTTAAAGGCCAGATATCATATTTATATGAAATACCCAGAATAGGTAGATTCAAAGAGATGGAAAGTAGATTAGTGGTTTCCAGGGGCTTGGGGGGGAGGGGACTAGGAAGTGACTGCTTGGTGGGGATCGTCTTTTCTTTTGGGGTGATGAAATGTTCTGGAAGTAGATAGTGGTGATGGTTGTACAACATTGTGAATGTACAAAGACCACTGAATTGTATACCTTAAAATGGTTATAACAATAAATTTCATGTTATGTGTATCTTAGCACCATAACCAAAAAAAAAAAAAAACTGTGTAGAGCATGATGAAACAGGCCCACAAAGGAAGGTGGCCTTGCCTGCCAGGCTGAGGCCACGGAGTCATCAATGATGTGGGGCAGCGGGTGACGTGGGAAACCTGGGGGACGTGGCGGACGGAGGGCGAGGAGCAAGTCGGGGCAGGGGCAGCGTGTTTCTGGGGCTGATGCTGAGATCCGGGTGAGGAGAGGGGCTGCGAGCTGCAGGCCTCCCAGGTTTAGGAAGCTTCGTGTGTGTTTGTGCATTTCCTGTGAATAATATGAGCTGGGACTTGTCTTTCTTGGCTGCGTCTAAGCTGAAGACAAGTTCTCCCCTGGTTTGGCAGGAAACATTTGAAGCTCTTGCCAAGACATCTGTTTCATCGTTCTTGGCAACAAAAGGCATCCTGAGAGAGATACTCAGGGCTTAGAACTGGGAACATCCATAATTCCTTCCCCTTTCCTCCCGTGGGACGGTAAACGGACGCTCCCAGCCTCAAGGAGCCGGGCTGCAGAGAATCCAGCGTTTAGGGAGGGACACGGGTGGGGGTGGGAGGGCAGGCAGCGCACGAGGGGAGGCCCAAGAGTACCCTGGGAGTCCAGACTCCGGAGCAGAGTCCCCCTTGCAGGGACAAGGGCAGAGGCGTGTCCTCTCCGCTGTGCCCTGCTTGGCCTCTGACCTGGGAAACTGGGGGACTGCATGTCAGGAAGACCGAGCTGAAGCCCAGCTTGCTTACTCTGGGCGACCTTGGGCAAGTCTGTGTTCTCGCCTGTAAAAAGGGAAAACGACGTCCACCTCAGGTGCGTTGCTGGAATTAAGTGAGGGGACGCCTGTGAAACATGAGCAGAGTCTAGCACGCTGGCGGGGCTCTGGAAATGCTCCCGGAATCCTCTAGAGAACTGGGCTGGAGAGGCCGCTGTAGCTGGGCCTGCAGCTCCCTGTGCCTCGGTCTCCTTGTCTCTAGCACGGGGGGCACCTGGCGCTGACTTTCTACAGTCTTCTGACTGAGAACTCCAGCCCCAGGGCTGTCCCTGGACAGCCTTTAAAAGCAGGGTGCTTATTCAGAGGCTGAGAGAAGCAGGGTGCAGGGTGTAGAATAAAAAGTACTGATTCTACAGCTGAAGCTCAAGCAGTTACGTGACCACTGAAGTGTGGACGGCCACTTCTCAGACCATCCCCGAGGCCCCCTGGGGAATGGGGCAAAGGAGGTGCCCTCAGCTATGCTGCTGCTCCTGCCTTCCAGAACCTTCTCTGTGTTTCCCAGACCCATAAAGTTTGATGAATTGCTATTTAAATATTTAAACATTAACAAGACCGATGGTAGTTAATTCCCATAAAGGGACTCTGCAGGCCCCGCTTACGTAGGAAGTTTGGCCCCTTCCGAGGGCGGGGATCTTGCGGGACCCTCTGGGAAGCAGCGTACTTGGCTCCTGCTGGGCATGGCACCCCCTGGACCCAGCACCAGTCCACCGTGCATCAGCTGTCATTGTCTCCCCTTTAGGGAGATGAGGTGCTTTGTCTGAGGAGGTGACACAGCTGGGCAGTGGCCAGACACATAGGCCTGGGTTCCCAGGAACACAGTCTGCTGAGTGGGCCAAGCGTGGAGATGTTCCAGGGTTTTTCTTAAACAGCTTTATTGAGATATAAGTCACATACCACACAATTCACCCATTTAAAGTGTTCAGTTTAATGGTCTTAATTGTATTCACGGAGTTCCACAAGCACCACCATAATCAATGTTAGAAGATTTTCATCACCTCTAAAAGAAACTCCATACTCCTTAGCTGCCACACCCTGTCCCTCTACCGCCCCAGCCCTAAGCAAATAACTAATCTACTTTCTGTCTCTATATATCTGTCCATTCTGGACATTTCATATAAATGGAATGATATGTAGCTTTGGGGTAATTCTGACTTCTTTCACCTAGCACGTTTTCAAGGTCCCTCCATGTTGTAGCATTCATTCCTTCCTATGGCCAAAGAATATTCCATTGTCTGGATCTACTACATTTTGTTTATCCATTCAGCAATTAATGGATATCTGGGTTTTTTCCCACTTTTTGGCTATCATGAATAATGTTGCTATAAACATTCATGTAGAAGTTTTTGTGTAGACCTATGTTTTTATTGCTCTTGAGTATATACCTAGGAGTAGAATTGCTGGATTACATGGTAATTCTATGTTTAGCCTTCGGAGGAACTTCCAGAGTATTTTCCAAAGTATCTGCACCATTTTACATTCCCACCAGTGGCGTATGAAGCCTCCTATTTCTCCATCTCCTCACAAACGCTTGTTAATATCTGTCTTTTTGGCTACAGCCATCATCACGACTCTGAAGATGTGTCTCATTGTGGTTTTGATTTGCATGTCCCTGATGACTAATAATGTTGAGCAGCTATTATGTACATATTAGCCATTTGTATATCTTCTTTGGAGAAATGTCTATGTCTATATTTTGCCCATTTTTATCTTGGGTTATCTTTTTATTATTGAGTTGTAATGGTTCCTTATATATTATAGATACAAGTCTCTTATCAAATATATGGCTTTGCAAATATTTTCTCCCATTCTGTGAACTACCTTTTCACTTTCTTGATAGTATCCTTTGAAGCATAAAAGTTTTAAATTCTGATGAAGTCACATTTATCTAGTTTTTCTTCAGTGGATTCAGACTTCTCAGTTTTTTAAATCAATGTTTAACATAGAGAAATTTGCCCATACCAAAATAGTCATTTGGTTAAAAAAAAAAAAAAATCTACTGAATGAGCAAATCGTAAGGACCTGAGAATCTGTTCAAGAGCTTTTGATTTTTTGTTTTTTCATGCTCAGACATTTAAAAAATTATTTCATGATACTCCACTTCATTCCAAAAGTAATTTGATGGCACTTGTGAAAATTCAAATAAGACCAAAAGATACCATAAATAAAGAATTCTGGGCAAAATGAAAGTGTGCATCTGAGATGAAACCAAGTGTAAAGTCAGTATGTAGAATTACATACACAGAGCTTCCCAGTGACCAAAGCAAAGAGGAAAATGCAGTTATCTATAAGACTTACAAGCCCGTGACATAAAAATATACCTATGGTTTAGGGGAGGCATTGCTCTTCCTGCCATGGAGACCAGAAGTAAATTTCTCCCGTGGCTCCTCTTAAAGGGAGAATGTGCTTGGATTTATCAGCGAAAAGACAGCACATATGAAATGCTGCTGATAACCTATCTTCTCACAGCCCAATCTCCTTTTCTTTGCGTTTCCAAACCCACACGTCTCTGTCTTCCTGCCAACAGTTTTGCCACACATAAAAATTGTCTCTGTCATAGTAATCTCTTAAAAAACATAATTATAAGCACCTCACTTCCCTTCTTGAAGTTCTTCGATAACTCCCAACTGCCCTCAAGATAAAATCCAAACTCTTTAACATGACTTAGTGATATTTTGTAATTTAGCTCCAGCCCACGAGAGCCATCGGTCGTGGACACCCCCTCACCCTGGGTCTCAGCTTGCTAGTGCCTGCACTCGAAGCCTCGCTGAGATCCGTGTTCGCTTAGTTTACTCACACTTCCAACAAGTATATGTGTTTTTCCAGGATGACAGAAGATTAGAAGCACCAAATCAGAAAGAATAGAAAAGAATTACTGCAGGTGGAATACTGAGAGACTGATGGCTTATCAGCAGTAGAGGAAATTGAAAAATTATAAAGAGCAAAGCTAGATACTCAGGAAGTGGAATATCTGACAGCACTTAATGCAAGTCCAAACACTTCTGTTCATCCACTAGCCCCGAAGAGCGGAATAGTATATGATAGGGTAGAATCTGGACCCTTCACGATACGAAAGCTCGTGATAAACTATTTTTATTGTACTCTATTTTAAGAAGGCAGGAGAAAATGCCGTGTTGTTTTTTCTTGTAAACTCGTTAATGTAAAACAGTTTTTAAGTATTAAGACTTGAATTAATAAAATATTAGTTATAAAGAAAGCTTGACTCTTTAAAACAGTGCTCTCACGAGTGTCCTTAACCGAAGTTTGACTCCAGAGGGAAAGAATAAGCACCCTCTAATTCTCTGCACCAATTTTTTTTTTTTTTTTTTTTTTTTTTTTTGAGACAGAGTCTCACTCTGTCGCCCAGGCTAGAGTGAGTGCCGTGGCGTCAGCCTAGCTCACAGCAACCTCAAACTCCTGAGCTCAAGCGATCCTACTGCCTCAGCCTCCCGAGTAGCTGGGACTACAGGCATGCGCCACCATGCCCGGCTAATTTTTTTCTATATATATTTTTAGCTGTCCATATAATTTCTTTCTATTTTTAGTAGAGATGGGGGTCTCGCTCTTGCTCAGGCTGGTCTCGAACTCCTGAGCTCAAACGATCCGCCCACCTCGGCCTCCCAGAGTGCTAGGATTACAGGCGTGAGCCACCGCGCCCAGCCTCTGCACCAATTTTTAAGGGAGTAAGTTTTTCAAAATACAAGAGAAATACAGGTTCATTATAAAAACTACAAGTAAACCAAAAGAAAACGTTACACATAATCTCACTTTTCAAAGACAACTACTGCTAACATTTTGAAATATTTTCTTGTATATTTTTACTGTCTATACGTATGTATATTGTTTTTTCAAAAATGCTGCTTATTGATATGGTTTCTGTGAATTTGTTTCCATGTAGTATGAGGATTTTCATGTGATGTATATAATCAACATCACCATCTGAATGAGCTCAGCCTGTGCTATCTCATGGCCGTATCGCGCTTTATGTAACTGTTTGCCGGACATGTGGGTTGTTTCTAGCTTTTCACCTCCTCCTCTGATTCTGGGGTGACTTTGCGGCTGGTGCTGGAACCATTCTCTTTGGTTTGCTGGGTTCTCTGTGACTTGAAAGCATGATGCATCTCCTGGTAGGGCCGTTGTGACTTGTAATAATGGCGCTTTGTGGCTTAATGAGAACAGGGCTCTATGAATACCTCTTTGTCTGACCTCAGCCAACCTCGCCCTCAGTGGAAGCAGGATTCTTAGGCCCTTGGGACCCCATTGAGCTGTTGTCATAGTGATCGGTGCTGGGGGCAGGGTCACTGGGCCAATGTCCCTAACCAGACTGTCTCTGTCTTAATGACAACCGTAGATCACGGCTATTCAATGCCTGGCATGGGGAGAGCAGTCACTAATGGCCTTCGAGGCCAGCGTCTGGTCCGATGCACTGGGCCTGGGGCACCCCGACGTTTTCTGAGCCCTGACGTACATCTCCCAGGGAAGGAAGCTCCTCTGGCCTGGCCAAGGAACCCCTGAAGCTGCTCTGGTTTCGCCCGAGGCCCTGAAACCCCTGAGGGCTGGCATCTCAGAGGACCCTGCATCTGAAATCAGCTCTCGCACTGTCATGAAGGCCTGCGGGGATTCCAGGCAGACAGGCTGTCACTTCCCAGAGTGAAGCTTCCTATTGCCTGATGGCAGCGCTGGAAGGACCTTGGAGAGTATGGGGCCTGTGTCCTTGTAGTACAGATGGGGAAACTGAGGCCTGAGGAGCAGGAGCTGATTTTAGACCATTCAGTAAGTCCGGAACACAGTGTGCACCAGGCAATCCTCCCTGCCTCCCACCTCTGTAGAGAAACATGTTTGGAGTCTCTTGTAAAACAACTGGCATTTTTACAGTAAGTTCTTTAAATCTGATCTTTTAAAAAAATAAAGTGGTTTTTTTTTTTTAATTGCCCAAGAAGCCCATAAACACATTTTTCTTGAAAAAAAAAAAAATAGAACATTGCAGATACGGCTCAAAGCCCCTTTGGCCTCTGCCCACAATCCCGGCACTCTCCCCAGAGACAGAATCCTGGTTTGGTGGGGATCCAAATCTGATTTTAAAGTACCTAAAGCTTATTTGCTTGGCTTGGGTGGCCTGGACAACTGGGGTGATGCAGGTCCATGTCCCCAACTGGACAGGACCCCAGGCAGCTTGCTGGGGCTGTGGGTGTCCCCTGGCTTCCCGGGGCTGGAGGATGGCCCACACAGGAGATGCTGCCCTGGCCCTGGGCAGCGGGGGAGGGAAGCCACAATGGGAGGTGCTGGCGGGGCTCTGTCCTCACTCAGCCCGGGGCCAGGACAGCTCCTCCATCTTCTTGCCCCAGTTCCTGTTCCAGATCCTAACAGCCCCTGCTGCTGGCCTGGACTGGGTGCCGGGAATCAGAACAGAAAAATAGAAACTTTTGTACCAGGTTTAGCAATCTCTCCAGCAGGCTGCAGGCCCCCAGGGGCAGCGCTAAGGCTGCAGATTCCCGTGCCTGTCTCTGGTTTCCACCCCCTCGCCCCATTTCTGCCACTCCCCGTGCCCCCACCCGACTTTCCTAGCATCTGTCCCTTCCCTTCCAGGCACCCGGGGCCCCCTGCCAAGGAGAAGCTCAGCCCACCATCTCAGTACCCTCCGGAGAAGAAAGAGGGTGGTTTACGAGAAGAGTTTAAAGAGCACAATGATAGATCTAAAGAAAGAAATTTCACATGGAAAAAATCCTGACATTGAAGCCAAGTCATAGGGAGGAAAGAGGCTTTCCTGGCATGCCAAGTGGGGGGCCTTACCCCCAAATTTTGGCTGCCTGACCCACCCAGCTGGGGCCATTTCTCCCTGCCTGGGGCTGAGCCTGGCCCCAGGCATTGAAGCGTGAGTCCCTGCTCCCCTGCTGGGTCCTCCGACCACAGCCTAGGAAGGATAATAAGAGTCACGAAAACAGCAACAGTGTTTATGGGCTGGGAAACAGGAGCCTCTCTTCTTCCTCCAAATTCTGCTAGTCCTCATCTATGAGAACCTTCCATGATTTCAGTGCACGCTGTATAAACAGAAACCATACCAGCAGTTTTCAGGTTTTTCTTTTTAATCAGTGAAAATCGTTTTTTTCTCAAGCAAAAAATCTTACCTAGAGCCTTAACACGTATGACATGTAAAATCGATAGGACGGTTTCTCCAGGTGAGGTATTTTGCTTGGCAGAAGCAAACCGATGTTCTGTGGAATGTCTAAGGTTCCTACAGCACAGTTTGATCACCTCTTGTCGAAATCAACTTCCTGTTTTACAGCTGAGAAAACCAAGGCTGGAGGTGAAGCGTGGCTGAAGTCCCCTGGCAAGACAGTGACAGAACCAGGGATGTCCAGGTGACCTAGAGATCCACCCAAGGCTCTAAAACCAGCACAAGGCCTTGGTTAGCCTGAAAAGATGAATTTCGACAAAAATCAGAGCCTTTGAGGACACTCTGCTAGTCTAAGGCTGCCAGGGGAATGGTGTTGCTGTGGTTACCCCAGCCCAGGAAGCGACCTTTGCTCCCAAGTCCTGGAACACATGCCTGTTTCCCGCTGGGCTGGGGGGAATGGCCTGGGCTGTGGCCTGAAAACCCCATGTTCTGAGGCCATGTTGTAAACACAGAGGGAGCCCGGGCCCTGGGGTGGGGGTGAGGCACCTTTGGGTGGCGGTCTCATGGCGCGTGTCTTCCCTGGTCCTCCCTCCCAAGGGGGATTAGATAAGACTCCTGCCCAGCCCCATTGTGTGGTCTCCACGGGGGAGCCATGGCTGGGTCTAAACACATTCAAGTGGCCCAAATCCCACCCACAGAGTCCAGGGCCCCAGGGCCCCCAGTGGCTGCTGGAGTCTGCAATGGGCAGTTTTGATGCAGCACCTACAGGGGGAAAGGGAACACAGGTGAAAACACCAGGCCCTGAAGGAGCCTAGACTGAGTGGGGGACAAACAGGGAAATGAGCACTTCAGATACAGTGGGAGGAAGGCTGGGTGTGGGGAGGACGGAGAACAGAGGGGAAGAAGGGAGCACTCTCCCCATGTGTGGGGGAGGGGAGGAAGCAGCAGGTGGTGCCTCAGTTCTGTCAGGCTGCTATGACAGCGCCACAGACTCGGTGGCTTATCAACAATAGAAATTTATTTCTCACAGTTCGGGAGGCTGGAAGTCCAAGATTAAGTCTCCAGTCGATTCAGTGTTTGGGGGGGGCCTGCGTTCTGGGTTGTAGATGGCGTCATCTTGCTGCGTCCTCACTTGGTGGAAGTACCAAGGCAGCTCTCGGGGGGCTCTTTTATAGGGGCATGAACCCTACTCATGACCAGTCTGCTCCGAAAGGCCCCACCTCCTAATACCACATCCTTGGAGATGAGGTTTCATCATAGAATTTTCGGGGAACACAAACATTCAGACCATAGCAGCAAGCTTCTTGGAGGAGGTGGTATTCTAGCTGGGGTCTTGAAGGATGAGGAGGAGTTTTCCAGAAGAATGGGAGCAGGGCATTCCAGGATGACAAAACAGCTGGTATCAAAATACCTGAGGGTCAGGGCAGGAGCAGGGAGAGTCTGGTACGGCCAGAGACAGGCTGGAGAGCCGTCGGGGGAGTGGAGGGAGACTGTGAAGAGCTTTAGAAGTTTGGGTCACACCCTGTGGGTCAGTGGTTTTCAAGCTACTTGTGCCACAAGGAGCCCCTGTATTTGGTGGCAGCGTTTCCGGGCCCCGGACGGGTGGGCAGGGAGGTGAGTTCTGGGCCACTCTGCTGGATATTTGGGACCCCACATAGGAAAACCTTTGGACTAAGGTCCCAGTGATTAAGAAACAACTTGGCAAAACCATTCTGGAAGCTCTTGTTGATTAGTCGAAGGCTCTGCCTCCCGGCTGTGGCCACTTAGAGCTGTCAGGGGCCCTGGGCAGCCTCCGCACCTGGCTGAGCCCTGAGAGGGAGGGAGGGCCATGATGGGTGGATGTGACCATCACCTCCGGCCACTTCCCTGCCTAGCCAGGGACTGTGAGGACAACCCCAGCCAGCGGCTTCGTTGGCTTTGAAGTTGGTTGTCTGTCGCCATTTGCATTTATGTCACAGAATAGCCAGGAGGAACCAAATGCAGATGTAGAAAGAAGAGAAAACAGTCATGCAGAGGAAGGGCCGCAGCACAGAGCGGGCCGCAGCCCCTTCTGGGGATGGCAGGCTGGCAGGCCTGGGCTATAGCCAGAATCACTGGGTGCTACAGGCCCTGCAAGGCCCTGCTCACTGCCCCCTCCTCCAGGAAGTCCTCCTGGGGCCTCAGGAACAACTCCCTCTTTCTGTGTTTACCTGCCTCTTAGAGAGGGAGTAAGCGTGAAGATGATGATGGTGGTTCTGCTCTGGGAAGTGCCTGGGAGGAGTTTTCTATGCATGACCTGGAACCCCAGGGCTGCCTCTAGCCCCCAGGGCACATTTGTGCAAATTAGAAAAAGGTGCCCCTTCCTCCAGGTAGGCACAGCTCTGTCTCAGAGCGTCGCCTTTCCGCAGGACATAGCCGCACCTACCCAGCTGAAAAGTGGACAGCTGCTATGATCGCCACTCCCAGATGAGAAACTGAGGCTCTAGTCACATTGGGGCGCCTCCTCCCAAGGGCACCGACTCTCCAGTCAGAGCCCACAAGAATGCCTCCCTGGTCAGGGAAGCGTATGCTGGGCTCTGTGTCTGTCCTGAGCAGGTGCTACGGTCTGAGTGTTTGTGTCCCCCCAACATGCCTATATTGAAATCCCGCCCCGACAAGGTGAAGGTTTCAGAAGGTGGGGCCATTCGGAAGGGAGAGGTCATGCGGGCAGAGCACTCATGATCTGGATTAGTGCCCTTATAACAGAGGCCCGAGAGAAGCCCCCTCCCATCACGTGAAGATGCAGCAACAAGGCACCCGCTAGGAATAGAGTGCGACGACCTGGCCTCCAGAATGAAGAGAGAATACATTTCTGTAGTTAAAGCCCCCTAGTTTGTGGTCACTTGTCATGGCCGCCTGGGAAACTAATACCAATGCGAGTGCCTGGAGGGTCTGGCGGGTCTGTGCCAGGGACGTGCTCTCCCGTGTTTAAGGGTAGGGACCCTCCTGCTGCTGTTGGGGGCGTCTCAGCTGGGCCGAGGACAGAGCGGTCAGGCAGTTACTTTGGGACGCCAGCAGCGAGCAGCTGTGACCTGGGAGGAGTAAGGAATGGAGGCGGTCAGAGGGGGGCTCAGTCTCAGCTGGTGAAAGCAGAGGTAGGACTGGGCCAGCCAAGCCGAGGGAGGTGGGCAGATGATGCGACAGGAAAACCCACGAAGGCCAGGCCTAGGGGCCCTGAGAGAGGGCAGGGGCTCTGGGGCTCTGGGCGGCGGGGAGCAGGGGGTGTGCGCGAGAGAGGGGCCCTGGAGAGCCGGTGACCAAGGAAGGGTACTCCCGAAAACCTCCACACCAGCCTGGGAGCAGAGGACAGGGAGCAACTTCCTCCAGGGTGAGCTTTTTGGCCTCAGTGCCAGGGCTGTGCTGTCCTTGGACCGTCTAGGGGACATGATGTTGAAATGTCCCCCCAGGACCCACTAGCTGCTGTCAGATCTTACAGCCTCCCCCACACAGCTGCCTGTGGCTGTGTTCACTGCTCAGAAAGTCTCAGCTCCCTCAGGACTCCGAGGGCAGAGGGCGTCAGCAGCACGTAGGCCGTGCACAGCGTCGACAAGCACCCAGCCTGAGTGCTGCGGAGGCTTCCAAGTCTCAGAGCTCTCTGGGGCCAGTGGCCACGCTCCTGTCTGAGGCTTTTTGCGGTCTGAGGGGGCACAGCTTCAAGCAAGACTTAACCCTGTTTCTGTGAAGCAGGAGAGAGGCCTTGGAGTGCGCGGGGAGTGAGTGCCGTGGGACGGCTGCTGCCCATCTTGCCTGGGAAGACAACAGAAGGGTTCTCTTTCCTTGGCAGCTCCCACACAGGAAAGGGCCGGTGGCACCACAGGGACATGGGCACAGATGGAGGCGTCCCCCTTCAGTGGCCAGGGCAGGCTTTGATTCGTTCTGCATCGTGTGAGCAGCTGTGAGCTATCAGAGCCTGGCTGGCTGCTCCTGCTGCCCAGCGGGACCAGCCTGCCCTGTGTCCTGGCCTGAGGCTGGCGTCCCTCCCACGGGCTCTGCAGTGCTCAGAGCTGGGGATCCTGTCGCCGAGTGAGCAGGGAGAGGAGTTTCCTGGGTCCCCCCACCACCTTATCAGATAGGAATCTTTGCAGCTAAGCAAGTCGGTACAGAGTCCAGCGTGTGCTCTTTGTCCCCAGTCCAGTAGGTTCATCTCTCTGAGCCTCAGTTTCCACTAATGCAAAGTGGAGACAACAAACTGCAGTTCACAGGGCTCCAGCAGAGATTGCCAAAGTCGGCGTGGTGGGGTGTCTAGCCCAATACCTGCACTCAGGAGGCGTCTAATAAGTTCTCACTGCACTCAAGCCTGAGTTGGCTCTGGAAATACGGATCAGCATGGTTACCCAGCGGGGCCCAGCACATGTGTCCAGTTCTAAGTAGGCGAGGATATGGCAGGTGGGCCAGGCTGGGCACTGAGGAAGGGGTGGAGTTTGGGGCAGCGAGCTCATGAGACTGAGAGAGCAGCGACTGGGACACGAAGAGATCAAGAGGAAGGAGGCCGAGGGGCCACTCCAGGATGAGGGGCGAGGCAGCACCCCACGGGCTCTCCACCGTGTCCTGAGCCCATTGTCCTTCTACAGAGAGCCTTAAGGGGCTGTCAACGTTCTTCAATAGAAGGTGGCTCCAGCCCCAGCAAAGAGCAAAAAGTGTTGCTACTCACACACCACTGCTCTCTCTGAAGCCCCTGGCGAGCCGGGGAGCCCACAGCCGAGCCGGAAGGGAGGAAGACAGGGGAGTGAGGATTAGGCCACAGCACATGCAGAGCACAGAGCCTGTGGTCCAAGCCACCTGGACAGGGAAGCCAGTGCTGACGGCCCCCGGGCATCTGCCTCGCAGCCCCACTGTCTGCCCGGTGGGCAGGGGTGACTCCAGCATGGCAGCCTGAGAACTGCCGAGACTGGATGGTCTCTGATGCCTCAGCCTCATTCATCCATTCATTCACTCGCCAGATGTTGCTGAGTGCTAACTCTCTACCAGGCACCTGGACACAGCAGTGTCCCGAGGGCCGCTGGGACCCGCTGATCTGGTGGGAGCCTCAGTTATCTCTGTCTCCACACCCAGGGTGGGAACCCTCCGCTGCCCCGCCCCCCACCGTTCTCCGCCCAGCTGTGAGGGGAGTGTGTCCTACGGGGGGCAGGGCTCCCGTCCAGGGCCTTGGGGGGAGCTGTGGACCGGGTAGGTGAGTGATCTGGTGGGCAGACTCTAGGTGACGGCAGGTCAAGCCCTCATGCGGTGGCCACATGGCTGGAGGGAGGGTCTTGAGGCTCAGGCGAGTCCACGCTTCCCCTGTGGGGACAGCCAGCCTGCTGCGGCCGTGGTTGCTACTCAGCTGGCTCCCTGATGCTAGGGCACAAGAACGACACCCCTCCCAGCAGTGGAGGGCTGATGTAAAGGGAGTGTACATATAGTGTACACACACGCACACACACACACATACACACGCGTGTTTTGGTGGCGAAGTCCAAGGAGGGGTGGTGACTGGGTATGTGTGAGTGTACCCTGCCTCTCCACGCTGGGCTCCTGCTCAGAGGAAAGCAGCCAACCCCCGCCCACCCCCAGCCCCCCAGCTCTCGGGCCCCATCCAGTACCCCCGACATTCCTCCTGCCTGCGGTGGGATTTGGAGCCTCCAGGGCCCCTGCCTGACAGCCGGCATCTGTTCTGGTGGGGAAGAGTCTGCCTGAGCCCCAGCTCGGTGCTGAGCAGAACTGGGGAGATCAAGTGGAAGCACCTGGGCTTGGGTGGGGTGCTTTGAGGGCTCAGGCCAGTGGCAGATCAATTTGGAGGAGGCAGCTGAGTCAGGCTCGGGTCCTTGAATGCTGAGCTTAGGGAGGTTCACGCCCATTCTTGCCCTCGCGGTTAAGGCAATGGCCCCATCGGCTCCCCACCCCTCCGTGCCCCACAGGCAGAGCCTGCTCTTGACAGCTAGCTCAGGGCTGCTGTACCAGGCAGCGGTGGGGACGGGGCGGGCCTGAGGGATATGTGGCTATGCTACACGTCACGTGCACCTGGCACCTGGACACAGCAGTGACCTGAGAGTCTAAGGGCTGTGCTGCACGTCAGCCAGACGGGCCGATGAGTCCAACAGGGCAGGCAGGGCGAGGAGCTGTGGTCAGGCTGTGTGCCTGTCCTCTGGGCAGCCACACCCTCCCAGGGAGGGCATGCAGGGCGAGTTCAGCTTGGTCTCCTCCCAAGGTCCTTCCCGCCCTGGGAGCCTGATCCTCCCTGCAGAGGCTGCTGCGCTTGCAGCCAACTCAGCTTCAGAGACTTGAGGACACGCCTGGTGACCCTCCCAACTCTCCTCACCATGGTGACGGGCCAAGTCCTTTAGAGAAAACTCCAGGACCCACAGAAGCGTCTCCGGCTTGCAGCCTTCCTGGCGACCTGGCCCGGGAACAGCAAATGTCCCAGCAGTCCTGTTCCGGCAGGGCATGGCCCAGACAAAACGTGCTGAGGTTACTGAGTTCCCATGTTTAGTTTGGGGTGACTAACTGGCTCTGGCCCTTTGGAGAACTCAGCCCTGGTTCCCTGGTGACAGGGTTGCTTGGCTCTGCACTGGCCGGTGGGGGGTGGCCCACCTCACGTCAAGGGGAGGAGCTTGACGGGACTGCGCCCTTACTGAGGACAGCCAGGGGACGCTGCTCCCGAGAACAGATGTCTCAGCACCTTTGAATTGGAGCCACTTAGAATTCTCCACCCCCTGAATCTCAAGGTCGGGGGTGCTCACGATCCCAGAACTTGATATGCTTAGATCTGCAAGAGACCTTGGAGAGACATAGCCCACCCTAGCACTGGGAAGGTCCCTCCTCAGCCACCAGCTGCTGGCCATGGGAGACCTTGGCCCTCACTCGGCTTCCAGGGCCAACTGGTGCCAGGTCTGGTCTGTCCTCCATCAGCAGCCTGTGGCAGTGCCCACCTCCCCTGCAGGCAGGCAAAGCTCAATGAGGAGGAGTGTGGGATGAGCCTCCGGGAAATGCTTAATAGCTGTTCAGTGTCCAGACTGGAGGTGACGCCCCCATCAGCACAGTTTCAGAGACATTGGCACCCGGCGGTATGCTGAGATGAGAGCGTATATAGCAGTGACCATGAGGAATGGCTGAAGTGAGTCAGGATGGGTTGTCCGGAGAAAGGAGGGCTCAGATTCCTCAAATCTATGAATCCATCCATGTGGGGTAGGGGTAGCAGTCCATTCTGTGGCCCCCAGGGCAGGGTTAGGGCAAAAGGGATACAGTAAGGAGAGAGCTTGGTACCCAGGTGCAGGGCTGTGGAATGACCAGCACTGGGTGGTGGTCGGTATCTGGTCCCCAGGGGAGGTCTCAAAACAAGTGTGGACACCCTGGCCTCTCTCCAGCTGGCAGCCCTCCCCCTGGGGATGTCAGGCTCTGGGAATGCAGAGCCTGCCTCAGCCTGGGACCTCGGGGACAGGCCTCAGGGACCCTCAGGCCTTGTGGGCTCCCAGCAGAAAAGTCGACTTGGAATGATTCAGAAGACATTTTTTCTTGGTAAGAGATAAAAGCATGTATATAATTTTTAAAGTAGTCTTTATTATTCGTTCCAATTATAGGATGTTTACTTGATACAGAAAATTGTGAAAATATAGAACAACGTATAGAAATTTAACATTACTTTTAATCCTACCCACCTATTGTAAACTATATTCATTCATTTTAGTCATTTTTTTTTAACATCTTGGAGAGACATGTTCACTTCCCTTGGTAACTAGCTTGGGGTGCCCCCAGGTGCTGGCACGAGAGTGCCTCCCACACCCACCCTGAGGTGTCTCATGTCCTGGGCACTGTGTGGGGGAGATCATGGGGTGGCAGGATGGTTGGTGGGGGAGGTCTGGACACTCGGGCAGGGAGAAGCTTCCTTTCCCAGGACAGAACTGCCCGTGCACGATGTCCCCCCTGCCAAGGTACTGGCTCACTGACCAGGCTCCTCACAGCTCTTGGCCATCTGGACCGTGCCCCTCACAGTGGTCTGATTCTTGGTCCACTGGACCTAACACTGTCTAGGCCACTGACCTACCACGGGACCAGGGCCACTGTCATTGGTGGGACCCGGACATCCTGCTCTACACCCTCTGAGCCTCAACCTTTCTCCAGGCTCCTCCTTAATTCCCAGCCCCACCCCCACCCTTTGGAACATTAAATGGTCTCCTGACACTCCTACCATCCTCGAGAAAGCAGGCGATGGCACCAGCTTCTGTGCCTTAGAGACAGTGTCCGAGGGGAAGACACCGTGACTTACTCTTTCGGCCACGGATGGACACAGTTGATGGTTGTCATGCTTCTATACGGCCATGTCACTCATTCAGATGCAGACGCTTTTTAAAATTGGGACCCTATGCGAAAGCCTGCGTCTTTCACTTAATGTTTTATATTTCCTTTTCCTTTTCATAGACATTCTTCAAAACTACCATTTTAAATGGCAGTGTAATCATACAGATGTATCATAATGTATTTAATTATTCACCTATTTTGGAATTTTGGAACATCTGAGCTTCCATTTTTTGCCATTCCACATTCTCTTTTTTTTTTTTTTTTGAGACAGAGTCTCACTCTGTTGCCCAGGCTAGCGTGAGTGCCGTGGCGTCAGCTTAGCTCACAGCAACCTCAAACTCCTGGGCTCAAGCGATCCTCCTGCCTCAGCCTCCCGAGTAGCTGGGACTACAGGCATGCGCCACCATGCCCGGCTAATTTTTTCTATATATATATTTAGCTGTCTGTATAATTTCTTTCTACTTTTTTTTTAGTAGAGATGGGGTCTCGCTCTTGCTCAGGCTGGTCTCGAACTCCTGAGCTCAAACGATCCGCCCACCTCGGCCTCCCAGAGTGCTAGGATTACAGGCGTGAGCCACCGCGCCCGGCCCCACATTCTCTTTATTGGTCATCTTTGTGCATAATTTTTGTCTGAATTTCTAGTTATTTCCTCAGAGAGAATTTCAAGAAATTTATATTTTTTGGTTAAATATCTTTGCTACATTTTGGCAAAATGTTTCCAGAAGGGTTGCCCCTGGCTTATCAGCCAACACCAGCCCAGGTTCGAGAGGGCCAGTGTCATGGGCAAATAATGCAATTTCAAAATTATAATTTATATGATTACCAGTGACACAAAAATGTTCATAATTATTAAGCCATTTTAAATTTTGGGGGTCGACTATCTGTTTTCTTCATCTGGTTTTCTATCAAGGTTTTGGTGGATTTATTTTAAAATCAGTAGATGAGCTCCTCCCTATAAGTCATTTTGGTATTTGTTGCGTATGTGTTGCGTAGTGTGTTGTTTAATTTTATTTTCACTTTTGGAGGTTTTTAATGTCCCAAAGCTTTATATTCTTATATTGTCAAAGCTATTGGCTTTTCCTTTTGCAACGCTGTTACTTAGAAAGTCCTTCCCAGGAAATGGCTTTTTAAATGGGTCAAGAGGTTGCCTTTTCCTCTTCTTGAGTTCTCTATTTTTGGTAAATTTTGAACAAACATCCTTTTCCCAAATACCATTTTCCCGGGAACATCTGGAATGTGCCTGCTTTTATCCCTTCCTCCCTAGAGGCCAGCGTGCTGGGCTGGGAAGAGGCTCTCACACACTGAGATGCTCTCTGGGTGCAGAAATGGAGGGGTGAGCTTTGAGCGTCAGAAATGGCTCTTTCCCTGGCTTTCAGGTGGCCGTGCTCTGTTCTGAAAGGTGTCTGATTGATCTTTGCTGCCAAACAAATGAAAACATGGTCCAAAAGCCTGTTACATGTGATATAATCTGCATCGTGAACACTATCTGTGTACACGCCTCGGACTGGCTCAAAGGACAAGATGGTCGTGGCTTCTTGAAGGTCTGTGGATTCAGCCATTGACATCTCTGCCTGGGGCCACATGAACCCCATCCCTTGGAGCTCAAACAGCAGCCCATTGCTGGGCTTTGGTGGTACCTTTGCCATATGAAGGGCTGTGGAGCATTTGCTGGGCTCAAAGCTGAGATCTGGAGGTCTCGCCCCAGCCCTGCCTCTTCCCTGCTGAATGAACTTGAGGAGATTCCTTTCTGTGGAGGGAGGACTGTAACACCCATCTTGCAGGGTTTGTGTGAGGGTCAGATGAGAGTGCCTGGTGCGATGCCTGGCACACAGTGGGCACGACAGTGCTTACTCATCTCACGACAATCCCCCTGCTGACGAGCAAACCGTATCTGTACACACTGTCGCTCAGGAGAGCAGCCGGGCAAAGATGGCCAAGGGTGGGCTGGGAAGAGAGCTGAGATCACACAGGACTTGGTTATATTTCCAGTATTTGGCGATACCAGCTTCTCAGTCCTTCAAAGCATCAAAGGATGTTAGGGCAGGAAGTTTGGTGTTGTGACTAAGCAAAGGGGCTTTGAAGTCAAGAGCAGAGTTCCTAACAGTTTTCGGATCCCCCACTTGCTAGACCCTGGGCGAGTTACTTATCCTCTCTCAGCCTCGGTTTCTCTGTTGTAAAAATGGGGCTATGAGCAGTGCCCTTCTTGTAGTGCGTTGTGGGGATTAAATAAAACAGTGTCCGTAGCGATAAGGCAAATACATGTTATCCTTTGCTCTGGGACGCTCTTGAGAGTGGAAGGAGGCACCATAAATAATTGTACCAGTGACCCAGGGTTGTCGCGGGCGAGTGGAGCAGATGGCCACACGGTGGGAACGCCTAGTGCAGTGACGTGAGCCGTGCTCTGGGCTCCCTCCACAGCTGCAGAGGCCCATCCTGGGCTGAGCTAAGACCCAGCGAATTGTCAACAGAGAGCCCTGGCTGGGGTCGGGGTCGAGAGCCAGGAGCAGCCAGGGCCTCAGCAAGCTGGGTCCTCTGTTGTGCAGGGGGAGGGGTCATCGTTGGGGGAAGGAGGTGACAAGGAAGCACGTCCCTCTCCCAGGGCCACTGCAGGGAAGACCCTGCTTAGACTGGCCCCTCTCCATTTTCTGTCCCCTGGAAGCGAGTTAAAACCAGCTCTAGGCAAGCGGAAGGCAGTGTTTCCAGCCTGACTCTGCCCTGCCCTCATCTGCTCCTCTGTGGCCCCGTACAACAGCATCTCGGTGGCTCCGGAGGTCACAGCCTCGTCCCTCTCACTGTGGACAAGAGCCCTCATCCCTCAGGAATACAAAGTGAACAGACATGTGGTGTTGTGTTTGTCCTTCCAGCCCGGTTAGCATAAACACATTCCTGAGCCTGAGCAGGAACCAGAAGTGACTCAGGCCTCAGGAATGCGCAATCAGATCCCCTCTCCTGGGGGCAAATTCCTCATCCTAAGGTGAGCAGCTAGCGGGCCAGAGAGGGCCTCGGCTTCTCCCCGGGGCAGCCAAGGTCTGGACAGGCTCCAAGGGGGACCATCTCATGCCATTGTCCCTCTTGGCTCTGCTGCTCCCCTGCAGACCCCCAGAGCCTTATGGTGTTGGGGGGGTGAGTGGTGCGGGACAAAAAAAGTGTGAAAAGACCCCATTCCACATTCCGGTTCGGTGCCCAGAGAGCCAGAGCAGGCAGGCTGAGTCAGCACGGGCGGGAGGCGGGGCAGAACGGTGGCAGGGACCACGCACCCAGTCCTTTCCCCGCCTGGCCCTGAGCGGTGGGAGAGAAGAGATGTCTCTGGATCCGGGGCTGAGAGAGCATCTCTCTCCTGCCAGCAAGGCTGGGCAGAGGAATCTCGGCCCGTGGCCTCCCAGCATAGCCTCTGGGCTGCTGGCTGCCTTCCCCTGGGGGGCTGCAGCTCCTGTTACCCACGCCCTGCCCAGCCCAGCCTAGGCCAGGACTCTCTAGGGACACAGCTGTGTCCTTGTTCAGTGCCACCAGGCAATTTAATAGGCAATCTCTTACAATCACAGGAGAAATCCCACCATGCTGCCGGAGGGTCAAAGCACTAATTAAGCCTGAGTCTGCGAGCCCAGCACCAAATATGGGCTACTCGGAAACCGAGCAATGATCACAGAGATAGTAAACACCAGACTTTGCCCTGAAGCGAAGACCTTGCTCAGTGTGGTGGGGGGCCCAGTTCTGGAGCTAGACAAGGCACAGTCACTCACTATCGCCTCATGTGAGACAGTGGGCAGGCACATGCTGGCTGGGTCCCAAGAGTGACCTGCCTTCCAGGTGCCCTCAGACGCCAGTACCCCAACAGTGTGGTCAGCCGAGCACTGGCATTGCTGAGTCCCCAGAGTCATGATGGGGGCCCACCTGAGGGCGTGCGGGCCACACTCTGGGGCCCAGCACCCGAACAGCCTTCCTGCACTGGAGGCCTTGGGGGAAGCAGAGCCCGAGGTCCCCACCGCAGGAGGTGGCGTGGGCTGGTGCCTCCTCGCTCCTCAGCCGCAGCCAGGCCGTGACTTGGGCCTGACCAGTGCACCCTTCTCCCTGGACTTGGACTCTGGAAGGAGAGACGCAAGGCTCGGGGGAGGCGCCGAGACTGGCGGAGGCTGAAAGGACTTGGGAATCCCCCAATGTCCATCCAGAGATAGCGGGTCCCAGTGTGCTGTCCCCTCCCTGGCTCCTGCCTTTCCCTGCCTGGTTTCCAGGTGGGCCCAGGACCAGGCCTGGTAAGTGCAGAGGGCTGGGGCAGAGCAGAAGGGCTCACAGGCACTGGACACTCTGACCCTGCGGAGAGGGTGCCTCCCCGGGTCTAAACCCCGCGGGCAGGGGGAGACCCAGCACAGTGGGTGCTTGTTCCCGTTTGACAGTGTTCCTCCCTGGAGCAGCATGAGCTGAGCCCAGCGAGCTGAGGTCACGTCTGCCCCTCGACAATCCTCCCACTGTCCTTGGGAGGGACATACAGCGCCATCCCAGCTGCCCCTTAACTGACCTCCTAGGTGCCTGCGAAACCCGAGTGGAGGGGGTAGATGGGGTCCTCTGAAGCCAAGGATGAAGGTGCAGAGGAAGGACTGGCCACAAGGTAAGGTGCTGACCTATGAGGGAGAGAGGTGCCTGTCTCTGGGGCCCTCTTAGCTGGAAGTGGAGGAAGGAATTCAGGGACTACCCCAGGCGTCCACCAGGTACTCCCAGGGCCTGCCACCCACGTGCCATCCTCATTTATCTATGTGGCCTGAGAGGCCAGCCCTTTCTCCTTTCCCCTGCACCCCTCAGGTTGGCCAGCATCCAGCTCCCTCCCTGCCAGCCCTCCTTCCAGAGGCTCTGAGCCCTGCCCGGGGAGCCTGTGTCCCTCAAGGCTGTTCTGTGCTGCCTGAGGCTTCACTTTCCCTTGGGCAGAATGGGAGCCTTTACCTTGCAGAACGCACTCAGCAGTGTGGGGCCCCGTGGTCCCCCACCCTGGCATTCACACCCTGTATAGATCCTCCCCTTGAGTGTGGGGGAACCTGTGACTTATTTCTAGCCAATAGGATATGGCAAAGGTGAAGGGCTTTTGCAGGTGCAATTCAATTAAGGCACCAAATCGGTTGATTGGGAGTTAATCAAAACAGAGATGATTCTGTGTGAGCCTGGCTCAGTCAGGGCAAAACCCCTGCGGGAGGGACTGGGCCCTTCCTGAGCTGAGAGCCTGTCCTTGCAGGCCTGGCGGAGCCGGCAGCTGTCTTGAGGAAGCCCACCTGGCAAGGGTTAAGGGTGCGCAGGACCTGACAGCCTACAGCTGGCAGCAGAAAAGCTAGGGCCCCATCACACCGCTGCAAGGAAGCTCGTGAGCTGGGAAGCAGATTCCTCCCTACTGGAGCCTTCTGGTGAGATCACAGCCCAGCGGACACCTCGACTACAGTCTTGGGAGAGCCTGAGCCAAGGATCAGGTAGGCTGTGCCCAGCCTCCCCACCCACGGAAACCGGGAGATAATAAAGATGTGTTGTTTTAAGCTTCGAGCTTGTGGTAATTTGTTATGCAACAGTACAACAGTGAGGTGAAGGCTTTAGACTGTCAGGCTGGAGCTGGGAGAGGGAGTGGATGTCCTGCCTTCTCCGGGGTCAGAAGCCCGGTCCAAAGCCCCCACGGGCCAGAGTCGGCAGCTGGGTAGTGGGTGGGCTCTGGGCTCGGGGGCCGGAGCTGGAACAGGGGTGAGGGCCTCCGTTGGGGCCTGTTTTCCAGGTTTTGCCGAAACAGCCTGCTAGCTGGGAAGGGCGTTGCCTGGACTGCGCGCCTGACTTGGGTTGGCATCTGCGTGGGACCCTGACCTGGGGCTCCGACCTCAGCAGCGGTATCCTGGGGCCTGGGCCAATATCCCTGCGTGAGCTCAGCAGGGCCGGGACTCCTGTTCACAGGTCCCCGCACCTGAACTGACATACTGATTTTCAGTAAAAGCTGCCAGGTTGCTCCACGCTCGCCCGCCTGGAGTTCACTCCCACCAGCAGCTCCAAGGGTTCCTTCCGCCCCACTTCCTCGTCAGCACTTGATATTATCTGACTTGGTAGTTTTTGCCAGTCTCATAGGTGTAAAATAGCATCTCACTGTTTTAATTTGCATTTCTCTGATGACTACTGAGGTTGACAACCTCTTCTTGAACTTGTTAGTCATTTGGGTTTCCCTCTCCGTGAAGCCTCTTTTCATAATGTTTGATTCCTTTTAAAAAAATGACTTTTGCCTTTTTTTCTCCCTGGAGGTTTCTAAGGGCCTCCAGCCTGTTGGAAACCTAGGGAAGCCCCCAGCCTCCCCCCATTATTGCTGTGGCTCTGGGCCTCCTGCTCCAGCTCCCGCCCCCTGGGGCTGTGCCCCCACGTAGGGGCTGAATTCCAGGTGGACTGGGTGTGAGCTCAGGGTGTTCCTGCCCCAGACTGTCTGTATGATAGAAACAGACCCCTAGCCATCTCTTCTGTTGAACTAAGACCTTTTGACTTATTTTTTAAAGCCAGGAGGGAGAGAGAAGAGGTGGTAAGGATAGAACATGTGCAGAGCCCCTGTAGGTGCGAGGCCTGTGCTAGGGACTTTGTGTGCCTTATCGGAGGTTGTGCTCACAATAGCCTTGTCTTTTTTTTTTTTTTTTTTTTTTGAGACAGAGTCTCACTTTGTTGCCCGGGCTAGAGTGAGTGCCATGGCGTCAGCCTAGCTCACAGCAACCTCAAACTCCTGGGCTCAAGCGATCCTACTGCCTCAGCCTCCCGAGTAGCTGGGGCTACAGGCACGCGCCACCATGCCCGGCTAATTTTTTCTATGTATATTTTAGTTGTCCATATCATTTCTTTCTATTTTTAGTAGAGACGGGGTCTCGCTCTTGCTCAGGCTGGTCTCGAACTCCTGACCTTGAGCGATCCACTCGCCTCGGCCTCCCAGAGTGCTAGGATTACAGGCGTGAGCCACCGCGCCTGGCCGCCTTGTCTTTTTTGAATGATTTTCTCTATTTGATTTTGGGGGTTTTTTGTTAGTTTTTGTTTTTTGTTTTGTTTTGGATATGAGGTCTCGCTCTGTTACCCAGGCTGGAGTGCAGTGGCGTCATTACAAGCTCCAACTCCTGGGCTCAAGCAATCCTCCTGCCTCAGTTTCCCAAGTAGTTGGGACTACAGGCGTGCTCCACCACACCCAGCTAATTTTATTATCATTATTATTTGTTGTAGAGATAGGATCTCACTATGTTGCCCAGGCTGGTATCGAGCTCTGGCCTCAAGCAATCCTCCCACCTTGGCCTCCCATAGTGCTGGGATTACAGGTATGAGCCACGGTTCCTGGCCAATGTTCTCTATCCAAAATGAGAATTAATGAGTCTTGGAGATTTAAACCATGGCTCAGAACCCAGGTCTTCTATATCAAGGCTGTGCTCGTGGGACTTGCGTGTAGACGACTGCAGGGACCCCGGCAGCCAGGATGGGGGAGACCGCCACCTCCCAGAAGGAGTACAGTTACAGAGAACTAAGGAGAAAACACAAATGACCCCATTGAGCCTCCCCAGCCAGTGGGGGCATCCGGGCAAACAATGGCCTCTGTGTCTGGTTTCTCCTGAGGGCCGGAAGCCCCCGTGCGTGGCCCACCGATGAGTCATGCAGGATATCTCCTGGGCCCGGCTTTGTTGTGCCGGAGGATCTTTGAGCCCAGCCTGAAATGGCAGATGATCTCATCGGGCTGGATCTGGGGAAGCCCTGTCACTCGCAGCCAGGGAAGCTCGCCGCCCACGAACAGCTCAGACGCTGGATCCTCCGGCCTTGAGAAAGTTCCTGGAGGCACTGGGTGGGTGCTGGCAGCTGCCCCCAGCCTCGGCCCCCCGCCGGCACTCAGGGAGCCGGCCAGGAGGAAAAGACCCTTGTGCGCCTGGAGCCCAGGGAAAGCCCCGCTTTGTTTTCTGTGGACACAGCGCGTGTCTGGTGGCCGCCCAGGCTCAGCTGTGTCCTGTGGAGTTTCCTGGACTCAAGAGAAGCCCCCAGATGAGTGCATCAGGAGTGTCCCAGGGAGGGCTGACCTGAGACTGGCAGGAGGCCAAGGGCTGGGGTGGCCGCCAAACCTGGCTAGAGCTATGCAGCTTGGGAGAGAGCACAGGCTGGACTTTCCACTTGACTGGCCACCGCAGAAACGTAGAAACAGAAAGCTTGGTAGTACGGAGGCTACTTTAATTCTCTGGACTTGGACATTGCTGTTACTTGTTGTTGATGTTTAATGTATATATGCCACATCAGTTGGTGCAGAGTACGGCTCCGGAGTCACAGCCACACACCCAGTAACTCTGGCCTTGAGCAAGTCACGTTACCTTTCTGAGCCTCAGTTTCCTCCTCTGTTGAAGGGGGCAGCGGTACTGCTCCTAGGGCTGTCGGGAGCACGTAGATCACACACGCCAGGTGCCTCACTCGTGGCCGGGCCTCAGTAAATGGTGGTCCCCTCTCTTCCCTTCATTCTCCGGGAGCTTTGAAGAGGCTCTTGGTCGGCGTCTCTTCTTGTTCACCTCCCAGAGGCTCATGGCTCCTTGGGAACACCCACCATTCCTCGGGACGCAGGTGATGTGTGGGCCACCTGCCAGAGCCTCCAGGGAAGAACTGCCCCGGTTGTCCAAGGGCCAAGGATGGTGTCATTGCCGCCCTACATCCAGCTGGTTGCCATGGTGAGTGATAGCTCTGAGGACAGCCCAGGGAAAAACACTAGGGCCTAGGTGGTAGGTGGGAGGCTCTGCCTGGAAACCACAGAGACCAAGGCCCCTCCTGTGCAGATGCAACCCGCCCTGCCTGGGAGGACAGCCCTGGAGCCACTGGGGAGCCGCAGGTAGGACACCAGGTGTGGGTCAAGAGAAGCCATTCCCACCTCTGCCCCGCGCCACTCCCCTGAGCCCCGATTCAGGAGCACTGCGGCGTGAGCCTTCTGTCTGCACCCCTTGCCAGGGATCAGCAAGTTACCTGAGGGGAAATGATGCAGCTCTGAGTGTCCCGTGTGAGGGCTTTCCCAGCCTGCTGGATCATCATGAGACACTGGGAACATGCTGTAGCTTTTGCAGGTCTGTGGTCACCCCTGGCCACAACACTACCCAGCTGCGAAGGGAGCTGAAGAGTCACTCTGGACAGGTTTAAAGAAGGGGCCACCTTGGGACAGGCCTGGAAATGTCTTTGCAGGTGGCACTGACGTGCCAGCACATGGATTGCTGATCTGTGCAACACGTCCCGGAAGCCCAGTCCCCACCCAGCCCAGTGCTGGAGTGTTGTTTGCACAATACCCCTTCATACAGCAGCCTGCTGTCGCTCCAAGGATGTGATCCAGCTGCAGTTCGAAAGCCTCACACCTCCAGCTCAGGCACCAAGGCTTGGTGGGTCTGGCCGGTTTGCCTCCATGTCTTGCCGGCCTCTCCCTCCCAGGCTCCAGCCCCAGAGAGGTGCTGTCACCCTCCCCAGAGGGGCCGTGCTGTAGGTGCCCCCCTCACCTCGCTGGGCCCACCGGGAGGCTCTCTCTTCTCAGGCCCGTGGTGAAGCTAATCAAAGGCATCTCCAAGCTGCTAACATATCGCAGGAAATGCAAGGAGATGGGAAGATTGCATGGACTAGGACTTCTTTTTGGGAGAACACTGCACCTGGTTCAAGGGAAGTCTTGGACAAAACCTTTGGGGTAGAAGTGAGGCCCCCAAGAATCATGCTCAGCCCCAGCCCACAGCTGGGGAGCTTTCTAAGGGGCTGGGCCTGTGGGCCTTTGGTCTTCTGAGGAGCTGGGTTTGGGCTGGAGCTGAACTGCCCGGTCCATCATGGGTTCCTCCTTCCCACCCTCCTCCCACCCAGCGCTCAGGTCCTCCCCACTCAGAAGTATTGACTCAATGGTACAAGAACATCACTTTGTTGTGTCCCCAGTTCTTAATCTCCCTAGATCCTCATGTCCCCAGCCTGCCCTGGGCCACCATGTATCTGCATCCAGGCCCAAAGCCAACCCCTTACTCACCCTGCAAACCCAACTGAAGTGGCTGGTCCTTTGGGAAGCTCAGTGCAAGGTAAACACTAAACAAATGCCACATTTCCTTCTTCTCCACACTTGGAACGGTGCTTGGCCCACTGGAGGTGCTCCAGGGTGCTGGCTGGATGATGGCAGGTCCCCTACCCACAGTCGGCGGCGACACTGCATCACGCCCTCTCAAGGCTGAACACGCATGAGCTCAGGTCTTAGCCGTGCACACAGAGAGAAACGTGCTTGACACTAGGCTCCTCCCCACTCCTGCACAGACGCGCTCCCTGCTCACGTCCCTGAGCCTGGCCTGGCCCTGGCGGCCTCTCGGCCCCATCTCGGCCCATCCACAGCCACTGCGGGTCCAGCAGCAAGCCCACTCCTGCCGCTGCCCGCTTCTGAGGGCCCCTGCACCATGGCCCCATGTAGCCTCCTTGTCACACAGCCCTGCTCTGAGCCTGCTGGCCTCTCCCTGGCCCACACAGTCCCTGCTCTTGCCCCCATCTCACCCTACCCCTGACTTTTCCCTACCTGCCACATCCTCCTGCTCCCCTTCTTGCTGGGTCCCCCAAACCTCTGCTGTCTCCAAGGCCCATCTCAGCTCTGAGCCACCCCCTGACCCACCCCCGTCACCCTCTCTGGCCGATAACCCCCCATCCTGCCCTCTTCTACACCCCTGTGAGCTTTATTATTCCACAAAATTAGGGTCTTTAGCACCTCAGGCCAATTCACATAATTGTGAGCACCTACTGTATGCAGTCACTAACCTAACCAGGCCCCCAGAGTCAGACTGGTCATGGCCTGGTGGGATGGGGACTCTGGGTATAAGGGTCTCTGGGACTGGTATTGCCACAGGGCTGGGGACCTTTCGGGACACTGGCATGATGTGTGATTCCAGGCCTGGCCTTCCCTCTGGAATGGTCAGATCTGGAGCCAGAGCCTCAGGCAAAGCGGTTGTTCGGAGACTGTAGACCCCAAGCAATGTCCCAGGGAATTCCTGAGAACCGCCAATCCTGGACCTCCCAGCGGGAAAAGGTTCCTTAGTGGGAATTCTGTTCCCTTTCATTGTTTTCCACTGAAAAGGATGTGACTAGGTGTCCTTTGATTCTTACAAAGCACCCGCCCTACACATAACAGAAACAGAAACTTCAGCTGGCATTCTCCCTCCAGGGGTGAGTTCTGTTTCCCAGAAGGCACGTGAGACCCCAAAACAGTGTAGACTCCGTGACAGGCCTGCTTCCATCTCTATTGTGGAGTAAAATGTCCCCAGATTATGGTGTGTGTCCCTGCTCACCCGAGGGCACCATGCAAGGCCTCCCTCTCCTGCAGAACCTCTGGGGGCAGCAATACCTGTTGGCACCTGCCACGCGCCCGGCACAGGACAGCATCATGAGGGAGGTGATACCGTCCCCACTTTCGAGAGAAGGTCTCAGAGCTAGAATGTGGCAGAGCCGGGACACCAGCCCAGACCCACCCTCAGGGCGGTGTCGGGCCAGTGGGGAGAGGAGACTGCCACACACGGAAAACAGGATGCCAGTGCCAGAACGGCAGCAGCAGGAGGGGCTGTGCCAGGCAGGCTTCTCCGAGGAGGCGATGTTTTGGTTGATTCTCTGAGCACAGGGAAAGACGAGGAGTGAGAGGGGAGAAGCCTCACCTGGAGGGAGGCGGGAATGGCCGATTTCAGGTCCTCCTGCCCAGCCTCCTTCCCCCACAGCCTGTCGGGGACATTTTGATAGTCCCTTTTCATAACCAGTTACCTTAAAAAGCAGCTCCCTCTTGTGGGTGGGTGTCAGGTCTAATAGTCATTCACACCTTAAATTAACTTCTCAGCTACCTGTGTCCTCCCTGGCTGGGGTGGCCTGGCGTGGAGGATACAGAGGGGTTGCTGCCTGGGGACCCATGTGGAGGAGCCCGGGCCTGGGGCCAGGCTGTGGGTGAGTCGTGCCAGGCGTCAGGGCTCGAACCTGGACAGCAGAGGGGGAGGAATCACACTTTGGCTCCCTCCCCAGCACCCAGCCCTCCCCTGGTCCTGCGGTGGGGCCTCCAGGGAAGCTGGACAAGGGCTTACTGCCCTAGGGCAGCCTACATGTGGGGCAGAGTGTGGCTGGGAGGCCAGGGAACCGGACCACGTGTTGAGGCCAAACAGCACTTTGGAGTGTCAGAGCTGGAGGAAGAGGGGGTCGGCCTTTCTTGGCATGTTCTGACATTAAGGGTCAGCTGACGGGTTAAAGTAAGCCCAGAAGACTTTGGACTAGGGCTTCCAGGCTCAGGCTTGACACTGATGTGTCTCTGGGCTTCCTGCCCCTAGCCCTGCCTCTCTGGGCTGCTGCACGGATTCAAGTAAACATCCCGCCAGGCCCCTCACCCTTGGAACATGGCCCTGAGCTCAGCAAATGCCTCCCGAGGGGGTGAGAATAGCTGCAGAACCAACCCCGAGAACCCATTGTACTAAAAGTTCCAGAGAAACCAAAACAAACTCCCAACAACAATGTAGGGGTGAGTGCGGAGTGCAGAAAGGGCCAGGCTTTGTCCTTAGGCATCCAGACCTCAACATTTTCCACATTAGTGAGGGAGGAAATGGCTCTTTCTATGCCAATAATAACAACTACCACCCCCTCCTTGTTCTCATTTAATCCATAAAACCCAAGCAAGGCCAACATTATCATCTCAGTTATAAAGATAAGGGGATTGAGATTCAAAGAGGACCCATGATTTCCCCCAGAGTCCCAGGGTTAGTACATGCCTGAGCTGGGACTTGAACATAGGGTCCTGACTTCTGCCCCCGCCCCGCCCCCCCTTCAGTACAGCAGAGCCTGCTGCACCCACCCAGGGCCAGGCTTGGGCTGAAGGCTCTTGCCTAGTTCCCCACATAGACACAGCTGGAAAAGGAACCAGACTCTTTTGCAAGGTGTCCGGAAGGCCAGCCTTGCCCAGCACTGCCTGCTCAAGTGCTGCTGAGTGCAGCCAGGTGCCAGCTGAGCAGGGCTGGCCAGGTCACTGTCATCCCATCGGCCCAGGCTGACCGAGCTCCCCGCTATTCAGTCACTCATTTTCCTGGCCATGTGGCATTCATTCCTTCTCAATGATCCCCTGGCCCCTTGGGGCCCTGAAATGAGGCCTCCCCTGCTTCATCCCCAAGGCCAGCTCAACTCTGCTCGCCAAGCCTAGGCCCCTTTGCAGTGGTGGGAGGAAGGGAGGTAGCCACGGATAAGACACTTGTAGAAAATGAGCAATTGACTGAGTCTCAACCACTGGAAGATTTTCATGAGCTAATAACTTTAGCAGAAAAAGAAAAATTGCTGAACTCATAAATTGTGATTTTGCGTGCTCATCTATTTCCAAAGCGCGTTGCTAGATAACTAAGAGCTTGTTCTTTGATTATGGCCATTTAGTGAATGGAATTCTAACAGGCTTGTTTGAGTCTCACGAGCCTTGCAGTTTGCACCAAGAAGCTGTGCGTTCCAGCACTTCCATCTGGCAGATGGCCTCCCTGCAATGCGCTCAGAAGTCAGGAGAACCTCAGCATCCACAAAAGCACGATTCATCAGGGCAATTGTTTTCCCCGCTGTGAACGTGACAGTTCCCTGGGTTTCTGAGGGCAACCCACACAGGAAGGACCTGGTTTTGCATTCTCTGTGGCATTCAAAACCACATGGAGTATCCAACATGCTTTTGTTTCTGACATTGGTCTTCCTGCTCACTTTTTGTGTCCCTGAAAACTCTGCTGCAGCCACGAGCCAGGCCAATGCACAATGTGGCAAAGCCCTGGGCTATTGGGGACTGCGGTGTTGTGTCCCATGAGAAGCCTGACGTTCCCTCGAAGTCTGAACACTGAACACCAATCAATGGTTCTGACCGGAGGCTGTCTGGAATCGGGCTTTGCTAATTGTTATTTTTATGAGAAAATTACTTGTTTTTGTTCCTTGCAGACGAGAAGAAGGAAAACAACTTGAGCCAGTAGTTGAACTGGAAGAGGAAGCCCATTAGCTCCCTAATGAGTTACAAGCAGAGAGCTGCAACTTGGTGCCGCCTCCGGAAGCAAAGGCACAGGAGGCAGCGGCTCCGTGAGAACTGCTGGCCCAGCCCCAGCCAGTCCTTTTCTGGGAACCTCTGCATCTTGGGTTCTCAGTCCACAAAATGGGGACGCGAAACCTGCTGAATTATGAGTCTCAGGATTAAGTGATTGCGTCAGGGGCTTGGGGGTCTCCCTGGGAAAACAAGATACAAAGAGACGGAAGGCCCCGTGCTTTGGGGTGGGAATGGGGAGCCCCAGAGTTAAGGAAGAAAGAGTGTTAAACAACAGAGATTTATTGTCTCACAGTTCTGGAGGCCCGAAGTCCAAAATCAAGGTGTCGGCAGGGCTGGGCTTCCTCCAAAGGCTCCCAGGGGGATCCTCTGCCTATTCCAGTGTCTGGAGGCTCCAGGCATCCCTTGGTTAGTGGCAGCGTCACTCCAGTCTCTGCTTTTGTCTTCACGTGGCCTTCCTCTCTGCGTGTCAGCTCTCCTCCTTTCTCTTATAACGACACCAGGCCTCAGATGTAGGGCCCACCCTAAACCCAGGATGGTCTATTTCGAAGATTATTAACTTTATTATGTCGGCAAAGACCATATTTCCAGATAAGATCGCATTCCCAGGTACCAGGGGTTAGAACCTGGACATATCTTTTCGGGGATGCAATTCAACCCAATACGGTACCATTTGCAGACTCCAGGGTTTGGGACCTGCTATCTTTGAGAGCCAATATTCTGCCTCCCACATCTTCTGAGTTTTGGTGGCCACCAGTGTGCTCTGGCCGTGGGGACTACAGAGCCGTGGGCTGTGCTAGGAGACAAGCAAGCTGCCCAGGCACTTCTGTTCCCTTGGCAGGTGGCAGGGAGAAGTTAGAAGTGCAAGGAGCAGGGCGGCAGCCCAAGAGCTGTGGCTCCCTGTGCCTGTCAGCTTCCTAGGCAGGACCCGTGACCCCTGGCGGGTAGGACGGGCTGGGAGCTGATCCCGGGGCTCTGGTAGCTGCTGGAAACAGGAGGAAGGAGCCCGTGGTGGTTATAATAATCACCGCTGTTTATCGAAGACCTTCCATGTTCTAGGTGCTTTTCTTCATTACATCATTTAATCCTCATAATACTAATAATTCTGATCACTCTACAGATGAGGATACTGAGGCTCAAAGAGCTTCCATAACCTGAGATCTCACAGCTACAGAATGATGAAACCAAAATAAGAACTCAGGTTGGTTAGAGGACAAGGTTTTTGGTTTTTCATGACATCACGCTGTCTCTCTGTGTCCAACTTCGAGTTCTGATCACAGCATAGGCAGGAGTAGAGTGCGGGGAGATAACGCCAGAGTTTTGGGGTGATACCGAGACCTGAGACAGGGGTCTTCGTAGCCCCATGGCCTGTGTCATGGATGGTGGCAGTGGGTTCTGATGGGAACAGAGAAGTGGCCCCAACCTGGGAATCATGGTGTCCTGGGCTGGAAGGAGGCAGCCGAGCCTGGGAAGATCTCGACAGGAGCCACGCAAGGAGGTGGCAGTAGAGGGGGGCCTGGACCCCACCTGGCAGGCTCTCCCAGGGCCTGCCCTGCCCCTTCAAGGAAGAGCTTCAGGACCGAGCCAGCTCTTGACCGAGGGAGGAAGAGCACAGGGCATGACACCTGGCTCTTACCAGCTCTGTGATTTTAGAAAATGACTTAACTTCTCTGAGCCTGAAGCCCTTGGAAGCAAGATAAGGTGAGAGGGAGTAGGCAGGTGGCATCTGTGACGTGGTAGGGAACCTCCAGCCCTGTCATCCTCAGTGGCCCTGGCCTACAAGACAACAGCAGGTCGGGCCATGTGACTTAAGTGACCTCCTGGGAGCCGCACTGGGGAGGGGGCAGCCTCCATTTCAAGCTCATGAATTTTCACCTAATGTCAGCATGGGGACCCAGGGACATCCAGCATTTGCCGCCCCAGGGCACTTAGCTGGCTCCAGGGACAGACTCCCTCGGGGAAGCTCCAGTGAACATGGCCCAGGGCAGGAGCACGGAAGTCCCGTGGTCAGGGAGGGGGTCCAGCCTGGCCCGGGAGGTCCGAGGGGAGGAAGCAGCTGGGAAGGTCTGTCCTGTCTGCTGTCTCTTCTCTGGAGGAGCAGGTCCCAGGGATCCAAGGGACTCTGTTTTTCCAATCTGTGGCGCCAGTCTTAGTTTGGCAAATGACCTTTGGAGGGAACCAGGGCAATAAAGCTGGAATAGCTGAGGCACAGGAAAAAGGACACAAAGGCGAACAATGTGGGGAGTGTTCGGCAGGAAGAGATGGGGACTGGGGCCCCGGCCACCGGGCAGGCCTCGGGCTCCGGGAGTCTGGAGGTGTGTGGGGACCCGGGACCCAGGCCACGCCACAGGGGAGGGGCCGTCAGGGCAGATCCAGCCTGGACGTGGGTGGAGAAATGCAGGGGGAGTGGGGGAGGGGGGAGGCCTGCCAGAAGGGGGTGCAGCCTAAGGAAGGGGTGCTGGGATACCTGGCCTCAGGTGTGAAGGGTTGAGAAACAGCCGTCTCCAGTCAGGCCTTAGTTTTTGCCTTTATCTTCAAGGGCAAACTCAGCAAACGTTAAGTCTCAAGGCCTGGACTATGTCCCAGAGCAGGAGAGGGAGTTGAGGCCTCTGCGCAAAGAAGCTGGACCCTCCCCTGTGTCCTCACTGCCTCATCTGAGGTCTCTCCATGAGTGCTGCCATCCTTCCTAGCCCGCTGTGGCTCCCCAGTGCCTTTAGGGTAAAAGCCAAGCTCCTAGCTGGCATCCAGAGACTGCCTTCCTGGATTTAACACCCCCCAACTCCTCTAGCTCACAGAGCTACTCACTTCCCAGCCTCCAGGCCTTGCCTGACTTGCTGCCCATTCCGGAACACTGTTTCCTCTCCTCCGCCCCAGCAGAGTCTTCCTAACCCCTGGGAACCATCCCCCTCACTCTCTCGGCCTGAGTAGCGCCCGAACATCCTCCGTGGCGATCCTGGAAACACTGTAAGGTGATGAGACACTTGCCCGTCTCTCTCCCACCATCCCGAGCTCCTGGAGCCGGAGTGGGGACTCCTGCGTGTCTTGACTAGCCCAGGACAAGTTCAGCCACGTGAGAGCAGGAGCCAGAGAGTGAGGTCAGGTGTATGAGTGAGCCCAAGACCTCCAGTTCAGCAACCTGGGGTCGATCTTTTGAAGGTGGCAGAATAGAAGAGAAGTGTTTTCCCTGTTCTAGGGTTCTATAAAGTTGACCCAGGGGTCATGATAAAATGTTTTTAAATGAAAGTAGAATTCCATATTCTGGTGTTTCTGCCCAAAAAAGAGGCAGAAAACTCCCTTCTCAAACAGTACCATGAGAAGTGGGTGCTGGGGTGAGAGGGGCTGCTGTGGGGTGTCGAGAGCCCTGCAGAGTGCGTGGCCAGGGAGCAGGGGTGTGGGACTGACTCGGGTGGGGCCTGGGGCAGTCCCTTGTGCAAAGGGTCAGCTTGTGGCTGAGGCCCTTGGGCTGAGGCCAGAAAGCCCTGGGCAGGGCTGGGGGACGGGGCAGAGCGACTCCTACCGAGGACCAGGTGCAGGATGCGGGTCCCAGGGAGGGAGACTGTGGGGCTGGGGACAGCACACCCAGTCCGCCTCCTGACAGTGCTGCAATGCAGGGGTGCAAACGGGGAGCTGGGCGAGGTCTAGGGATGTGGGGGGCTGTGGGTTCCTGGACGACTTGAGGTCCGCAGTGCCCGACTCCAAGAGCACAGACCATGGGTGGGAGCTTCACTGGCGTTGGTGGAGTCGGACGGTGACATCAGGAGCCCGTGGGGCCGGTGGCCAGGAGAGGCAAGGCCAGTGGGGTTGTCGGTGGACTTAGGGGCAGGGTTGCCGAGTAAAATGCAGGTTGAATTTGAATTTCAGATAAATGAATATTGTTTTGCTCTAAGTATGTCCCAGATATTGCATGGGAAATAGACAAAAATAAGTATTTGTTGTTCACCTGAAATTCAAATTGAGCTGGGTGTCCTATATTTTTATTTGCCAGATCCTGCCACCCTACTCAGGGTCAGCCTGTTCTGAGAGGCAGCCTGTCACAGACCAATTACAGGAATGTTTCTAAAGCAAACAAAAGCTCAGCGACTTGCACAGAAAAACAAAACACGTAACTTCCTGAAGATACGTTATTGTCTGAAGGTGGAAATCTGTGATTTTGAAGGAAAAAACAAAGTTTTCTTCTAAGGAAGAGTGAGTCACAGGCAAGCTGAACGTGTTCTCTGGCTTTGGGGGTGGGTGGCACACGGGCCTCCCTTTCCCCCCCTCTCATGTCCATTCATTCAGCCGTCCTTGGGCAAGGCCCAGGCTGGGCGGTCCGGGCTGAGCCCTGTGGCCACTGCCAGTCCTTCTGATCCTGCCATTCCCGCCCACCAGCGCCACTGGCACCTGATGTCACCCCGGACTCCACTGACCCCAGAGAGTCTCCAAACCACTTGGGGCTCAAGTCATAGGCCAGGCTGTGGGCTAAGCTCTAGAGTGACCACGACGGCCCCTTGGGCACAGGGGCAGGCTCTGGGCCAGAGGTAAACAAGGAGCTGGAGCGTCCCCAGGGAGGTCCCAACCCTGAGCTAGAGGGGCAGAGGCCACCTTGGCCTGCCTGTCCCGTCCTGAGGTGGGAGCTCTTCGAGAGAAGCACCGTGTCTCACGGCTCTCTGTCCTGCCCCTACACAGGGCCTGGCCTGGCCTGGCCTGTCATGGGGAGTGTCATGGGGACGTGGGCCCCAGGCCGTGGATGGACAGAGTGTGCAGGGTGGCTGGGCCATGGCGGGGCCTGGGAGCTCCTCACTAGACCCGTCTGGTGACCACATGGCAGCAAAGGGCCCAGTGAAAACCCATAATTCTGGTCCTGTTGATGCTCTGCTCAAAGCCCCGCACACTGAGCCCTGTCACTGCCCACACGGCCCTACCCTGGACCCCTTCCCCAATACCTGCCTGACCTCAGCTCCTTGGACCCCTCCCCTTGCGGACTCTGCTCTTCCCGCTGTTCCCTCAACAAGCAGGGTTTTTGCACTTGCTGTTCCTTTGTTCCGGAATGTTCTTCCCCAGATAGCCACAAGGCTCCCTGCCTCACCTCCTTCAAGCCTCCACTAAACGCCTCCTTTCCTGACCACAGTTGTAGGGTGGCAATCCCCCCACTACGAGCGCCTGGCACCTGTCTCTCTCTCCCTGCCTCTCCACCTGCTGAGATTTACTTAGGTTTGTGTGCTGCTGTCTGGCTCCCGCTAGAACCCCCTGGGAGCCAGGGTGCGTATCTCCTCAATTTTAGGCCCCCAGCTCTTAGGGCATCTGTGGCACCCGGCAGCTGGAGGGGCCCTGAGGCACCGAGAGAGCCCAGTCCTGGAGGAGCAGGTGAGGAGGGGACTGGATCTGCCCCAGCCTAGGGGACTGAGGGTCCAGATGGCCTCCAGGGAGCCTCTTGTAGCCTCCAGGCTGGGCCTGGTCCCATCTCAGGGTAGAGGTCACCTCTTGGAGGGTCGTGAGTGTGAGCACACGTCAGCTAGAGCTCCTCTCTTCTCTCTCCTGAAGCAGCTGCAAACTTGGGGTCAGGTCCCACCGGCATGGAAAGGACATGGGGGTCCCTAGAAGGGAAGCCCAGCTACCCGCAGGGACTTGGGTGAGAGGGCAGGGTCACAGGTCAGGGAGTGACCTTTCTAGCCTGGGGTCAGTCATCCAGGCACAAAGGCAGCCTCTCCTCTGTCTGCATGAGCCCGGAGACAGTCTGGCCCTGCGACATTCCAGGCATACTTTGGGGTCCTTGGTGGGGGGGCTGTGTCTGAGGGGAAGCAGGGCTTTGTGCAGTGAGGAAGTGTCTGACTGACCGCAGACCCCTTTGTTTGGCTGCCAGCACCACGAGCACCAGCGCCTTCCCTAGGCCTCCCTGTCTGGCCAGACAGGCCAGGGTGGGGGTGGGGACAGGGGTCCCTGGGGCTGGGCCCTCCCGCTGCCCTGCAAGCTAGTGGGAATCAGAGGGGGAGGGCCAGGCCCAGATGCCACGAGCTCTGTTCCTTGTTCCAGAAGCAGTGCCCTAAATGGGATGTGGCTTGGCCTGCGGAAGGAACTTGAACCCAGGGGTCACCCACATTGGTATGAACCCCAGTGCTGCTGCCACTTACTGAGGATGTGACCTCTTCTCAGTGACCTCAACTCCCCAAGTCTTGGTTTTGTCATCTATACAATGGACTAATAATCCTCCCCAGACCATGTTGTCGTGAGATTAAATGAGTCTTTGTGACGGCACCCAGGGTGGTTCCTGCGCATGCGGGCACCCATCACTGTCAGGAGGCGCTGAGAGGGCACAGAGTGGGGAAACCCAGTCCCTGTTCTCAGGGGCTCATGGGGTAGAGGGGCAGTGAAGAGACCCCCAGGAAAGGAAAAGGGGCTCTGGGACAGCCCCCCACAGCCTCACAGCTGCGTGTGGCTGCTGCCCAGGAGAGGGGCCCACAGCCAGGGTGAGCAAGTGGCCGCTGTTCCTCCTCGTCTTCCTGGACCAGCGAGCCAGGGGGCCGTGGGGCAGGAGGCCCAGCGTGACTCCGAAGGGTCCAGACACACAGGCACTCAGGCCACTGCGGCAGGCATGCAGAGAGCGGGGGCGGGGGGGAGGCACCCACTCTGGTCCATGTGCCGCAGATCCCTGGGCAGTTCAGGGCTGGGCCAGGCACGGTCTGTGACTCCCTTAGAGATGTACCCAGGCACGGTGGGGGCCCCAGAGGGGTGACTGGGGCAGTTGCAGGGAAGCAGCCTCAACTCCACTGCAGGGAGAAGTCTGGCTGCCAAAGGAAGGGCTCCCTGAGGAGTGAGCTCCCCGTCAGCCAGCAGCGGCACGAGGCAGAGCTGGTGAGCGTGGCCAGGAGCTGCCGAGGTCCCCTTGCTGCCTGGGAAGAGTTCCTAGGGGGCAACAGGAGCTATTTGCTAACTGTGACCTTGGGCAAGTTCTTTAAGCTCTTTCTTCATGGTCACATAGGACGGTCATGACCACTGTGCCAAGCACAGTGCTGTCATCAACAGGTGACGGCTGCTCTTTCCATAGGAGCCTTGGCTGTGAGCAGAGCACTCCAGTTCCAGCCCTGCTCTGCCTCCAAGGCGCCGTTTGGCTCCCGCAGGTCTCTGGCTCTCTGAGCGGCCTTTCTCCCTCTGTATTCTGAGAAGAGAGACAAACCCTTCCTGCTCTGACCTGCTTGGTGGCTTTGGCTTGTCCCTGGAGAGTCTTGCTCCCTGCCAGGGAAGCAGGGTCGGAGGGTATGCATTCATCTTCCAATGGACAAGTGCAGCTGTTAGTAGAGGTACCCCAGCTGCAGGACGTGCTGCCTGTCCCCAGGGCATGGCTGGGGCATGGCTCTGCCCACTGTTTCCCATCGTGGGCCTGCCCCAGGCCACGGATGCCTGCCAGGGTCAAGCCCTGGAGACCTCCTGGGTGCCCTCAGGTCAGGGTGTGGCATGTGGCAGGCAGACCCACTCCATCAGGATCAATAATGGTGGGAAGGGGCTGGCAGGGGCCAGAGGACGGTGCTCAGAGTGGTCCCTACACAGTGGGGTCAGTGGACAGGAGCATCAGGAGGCAGGGGCCTTGGAAGTGCCTGGTCCACTGATGTCCACGCCAGGTCCCATTTTCATCCCTACACAGCTGGGCACCGAGCCGGGAGCCAGCCCTGCTCCGGGCCACACAGGCTGTCGGCTCCCTGCGCTGGGTGGGAAAGGCCCGTCCTTCCCCTGGCGTGAAGGCTTGGCAGTGAGCACCTGTCCTTGGCTGTCCCCGCAGCTCTGTGTCTCCCCACAGAGTAAGTGGCTAAGCTGCTCTCTGGAGCTTCAGCGCTGGGCAGGTTAGGCCATGGCAGGGGCTGGGCTGCCGCTAGTGTCCCTCTCCTCCCCCTGCAACCCCAAAGAGCAGGGTGGCATCTGCATGTGCCTGCTTGTCTGAGAGGCAGAGGAGGGGGTCAGGGAGGCGACGCTCCCCTGAATCCTGCCATGGGAGTGTGGCCTCCATAGGGGCCTCTTGAACCCAGTGTGGCAGCAGCTCCACACTCAGTGAAGAGAGACCATAAAATGACTCTCCAAACACAGAGAGACTATTTTTGGAACTAGAAAAAGAGTAGAGTGACAAGGAGTAAAGATGAGATCAGAAAAGGACCCATGGTCACCAGCAGCCCTGAGGGAGCTCAGGGATGGAGGGTGGTCCAGCGGTGGCCACAGAGGTGGCTTCTGCTCCACATCAGAGTCACAGCCGTCCACCCTGCAGTGGGCTGCCCAATAGGTGGTGAGCTCCCCGTCACGATGGGAGCCCAAGCTGGGACTGGAAAGCAGCTGTTAGGGAGATTGGAGGAGTTTGCAGCCTGAGGAAGGGGAAGGACTGGACAAACACTCACACCCTTTGTTTCCCCAGATCCAAACATTCTCTGAACCTCCAAGGAGGCTGAGCAGCAGTTTCCACGTTCACTCTGCATTTGCCACCCAGGGACGCCTCCTTTCCTGTTCCAGTCCTCCTTGCTCCCCTCCCAACTAATGAATTGCATGACTGTGTGCACCTAGTCGCACGTGTCGCTGCCGGGAGACCGATGCTCCGTGGCTCCGGGCCAGAGCTTCTCAGACTTCACTGGGCGGAAGAGCCCCTTGAGGTTCTGGTTCAGCAGGCCGGGGCGAGGCCTGGGGTTCTGCATTTCCAACAAGCTCCCAGATGATGTCAGTGCCGCTGGGCCCAGGACCACACTTTGGAAAACAAAGCGATAGGTGCCCGTGAGATCCCTGAGGATTCTGGGGTGATGGAGCGGGCAAGTGCCAAGACGTTCCCTGTACAGGAATGTTACAGGAATGGACTCCGTCGTGGTGGGCTTTGTGAAGGAGAACTTAGTCCAAACCCACCACTCTCCATCTCACGGGCCACTCCTCTCTCCCCTGCTTGAGAAGCACAAGCCTGCCACAGGAGGGCAGCTCCACCGTGGCCTGGGGACGCTTGTGTGGCCACCTCCAGCCCCCTACCTCCCACTCGGCCACAGTGAACTGTTTTTGCTTCCAGGAGCTTCTTACTGAATCAGACCCAGGCTCACTGCAGGGACCAGGCTGGCCCAGCCCGACCTGGGGCTCCGGATTGAGGAGCCTCCTCCCTCCCCTGCCCTCTGGCTGCTGACCACAGAGGCAGCAATCTGCAGAGCCCTTCCCTCTCTGGGCCTCAGTTTCCCCATCTGTAATGTGTGGGTGAGCTGGAGGCATTTTCAGAGGCATCTGGCTCTGCACCCGCCAATTCAGGCTTCCAGGGCTCAGAGCAGGTGAGGACGGGGACACAGAGGAGAGGTGGGTGTGAGGGGCGGCCTGGGCAGCCCCGGCTCCATCAGGATGCACACGCCTTCGCAGCCTCTCGCTGCACGGAGCTTCTCAGATATTTTAGGAAGTTGGTGCCTCTGGGCTGTGATTCATTAATGCAGCTGAGAAAGATCAGCATCTTTTGAAATCGCAGTGGGAAGGTGAGAAGGTTCCATGATGCTGCTATCGGGTTTTGGGGAGGCGGAGGCGAGCGGGGTATGCGTGTGGGAGTGGGCAGGTATCAAGGACAGGAAGAAAGCAAAGTGCTTTTCCTGCTCTCACGCAACTCAACACTTCTGACACCAGATGTGTCGGGGATGTTTCCCCACAACCAAGCAATTCTCCCGCAGACATCGGCTGGGTGTCCGTCCTCTGATTCCACTCCATTCTGACACTACCTGGAGACACTGTCCAATCCCACAGGCTGAGGGCTCAGCCCCACAAGCCTGCCCCACTGCCGATGCCAGTCGCACAAGGCCCAGATGCCAGCCTGTGCTTCTGATTGACCCACTGGCTCTAAGCCAGGGGTTCCCATGACCATTAATTTGCTAGAACGGCTCAGAGAACTCAGGGAAACACTACTTATGCTTACCCATTTACTATAAGGATATTGCACAGAATTCAGATGAACAGCCGGGCGGCATAGCATGTGGGAGGGGCTTCCATGCCCTCCCTGGTGCACCACCCTCCCAGCACCTCCCAGCACCTCCCAGCTGGTGGGTGAGCATTCCGGAAGCTAGTCCAAACACAGTCCTTTTGCATTTTAATGGAGGCTTCATTACGCAGGCATGATTGTCTACATTATTGGCCATTGGTGATCAACTTGACTTTCAGCTCCTGTTCCCTCGCTGGAAGTTGGAAGTGGAGCTAAAAGTCCCGACCTTCTAATCATGTCTTGGTCTTTCTGGTGACCTGCCCTCACCTCGAGTTAACTAGGGGTCCACAAGTCAGGAGTCACAGTCATCTCATTAGCATAAAAAAGACATTTATTTCTCTGGGATCCCAAGGGTTTTGGGAGTTGTGTGCCAGGAACCAAGGAGGAAGACCAAATATATATTTCTTATTACGTCACAATATTTGAGCAGGAGCCTGAGTGTGCATTTTGAGAGTGAGGGGCTTGGTGCTCAGGGCAGGACTATTTGGCCCTGACAAAACAGGACCTTCTCAAAGTGTTCCAGGTGTTCTGGGAGGATCCCGTGTGTGTGTGTGTGTGTGTGTGTGTGTGTGTGACGGAGAGGAGCCACTAGGGACATTGTGACATCATGGACCAGCTTTCAGGGCTTCTTTTGCTCTATTCCAATAAGGACTTGTTGAGGCCCATTTATTTGCCACTCTTCTGTCCATTCACCCATTTATTCTGCAAAGGTATATGGGGTGCCCGCCCTGCCCGGGCCCTGACCAGGCACTGGGGACGTAGAGGAATCAGCACGGTGCCTGCCTTCAGGGCTCTTCCTGCAGTGGGAGGAAGGGACCCCGTGTAGCCAGCTCTGAGCCGCAGGACGGCGAGGACATCCCCAGGGAGCAGGCACTCAGCAGGACCTGCAGGTGTGACGGAGAATGAGGGCATCGCTGGGCAAAACCCAGAGGCTTGCTGGGGCAGGCATGTAGGGAGATGGCACAGAGGAGTCAGTGCGGGCCCAGAGCGGGAAAGACCTGGGGTGCCAGGCGGGGCTGGGTGTTTTGGCTGCTCTCTGAGTTCACCGCCACCCTCCCCCACTTGTGGGGCCCCGAAGAGGCTCCTGTTGTCAACGTCATTCCCAGACGGCAGGGCACTGGGCCCCGGCCCCAGGGCTCCGGCCTCCACCTCATCTTCCTCGTCTGTCACCATCTCGCGCTTCTCTTCATTGCTGCTCTAGTCCACAGTCCCCAAGGAAGTGTCAGTGCTGAGGGGACAGAACCGCACCTGTGCCGCTCTCCACGGGGCCCCGCCACGGTGGGACCTGCAGTACGAGGCAGTGGGGTTGGGGCAGGAGCCTGGCCTGGGAGCTGGGAGGCCTGGCTCTGGCGGTGACTCCAGCATTTCCTGCTCTTTGACCTCGGGTGAGCCCCTTCCCCTCTGGACCTCAGTTTCCTCTTCTGTCAAATGAATAAGTGTGTGTATATAGTCGTTTCTTTCCTGCCTGCCTCACTATTGACATGATGGAGGTCAAAACATTTGATAAACTCCAAAACACACGTCTATTCTTGTTATTCCTGCAGGACACTGCCACGCCGGGGGGGTCAGCATGCTCGGGGCAACTGCCCCCCACCTCCCCAGGGATTCCATCATTGGCCGTCTGGGAGGACCACGGCAGCTTCGTCCGGCCTGCCCCTTCCCACCGGGCCTGGGCTGGGGCGGAGGAGGCAGGTGCCACAGCAGACCCAGCCCCGGGGCAGGGCAGGAAGGCTCTTCCCCAGGCCTGGGTGCTGCCAGATGCTGCCACCTGCCCGCCCACACATGCGACAGTGGGCCTGGCCACGTCCTGGCCCTAAGCCCTGGGACATGTACCTCCCCTTAGCCCTGGAACTACCGCCCCATTGCCTTTTCCTGGCCTGTGTGCAGAGTCTAAAAAACTATCCCCGAGAGCCAGCCTGGCTGTGCCACGGTACGAAAGCTGCCCAGCATCCGTGGGGCCTGTGGCTTCCCCTAGCCCTGACTGTGCCTGCCGGGCTGCCAGGTGAGTGCAGGGACAGCATCACAGGACACTTCCGCAGGGTGCGTGCTGACTTAGAAACAGGTCACCCACATCCCCACTGCTGAGGATTGAGAGACTGAGTCTGACATTTCTTTCTCTAGAACAACCTCCTAGCTGCCTTGCAACCTTTCCTGAGCTTATTCACAGTTTAAAAATAGCAAGCGGCGCACAGCTGAGGTGTGAAGGAGGCCCGGAGCCGGCCTCCCTGGGCACAGGGAGGAAGGCTGCTGGCTGGTGAGGACGAGCACAGGGCCTGGGCAGGGCCTGGACGCAGAGAGCAATGCCATTCATGCATTCTCCCGTTCATTCCTGCACCCCACAAGCGCTCCCTGACCTCTTCTCCAGGCACTGGGGGACCCTGTAGACGGGACCTGACCCCAGCGGGGGTGGTCAGTGGGTTGCAACTCCGGCCTGCCTGGAGGATTACATTGGGACCCAAAGGAGAAGCCTTTTGCTGGCCCTGAGGGGAGTCAGGGCTTTTCCAGGCGCCATGAGGTGAGCTGTGGGGGGAGGACAGCAGCCACCCCGCTCTCTGGCCCCCGTTCCTGCATCAACAAAGTTGGACTAGAGGCGCTCCAGGGCCTGCCGCGATCCGCACGTTCACAGTAATGAGTTTCCGCCCTGCACGCCTGCTCCTCGTGACCCGAGCCACGGGTGTGCGGGCTGAGCGAGCTCTGCTCTGAGGCCAGCCTGCTTGTGATGCAGCACACGCGGGTGACGCGGCAGCTCCAGGCGTTTCTGCAGACCCTCGAATCTCAACCCGGCCTCACACTCCACAAGGCCCAGGCTGCCTGCAGACCTGCCCCCAGATGCCGGCCCAGCAGCCGCCCCACCCCGGGCCCCGCCCCCGGGGTGGACAGCAGGCCCCCAGCAGAGCCACCCTCCCCTCCCCCACGCCCAGAGGCTGAGCCTGTCTCTGGGAACCCGGTGGCCTCCTTGGTCCAGCATATCCCCCACTCCAGGAAAATCTGCTTCCCCTGCTGCAAGTCAACAAAGTCCCTTGCGCACCGCTGGGCCTGTGTCTTCTCAGTCCCTGTGGGTTTGCTTCCTCCTTGGAGTCAGGATTCAGAGTTCTTTCCCCCACCTCTTAGTGCCAGCCCAGTGCCTGACACGTCCCCTCACTCAGTGTTTCTAAAGAGGGAAACCAAGTGGCAGAGGCACCTCTGGGCCCCTTGCCCATGGCTGTGGGCTCCTCGCACCCCAGAGCTGAGACTGATGCATCATGCCCCCCCTGACGTCAAAGACTCACACTAAGGGAGGGTACACGTGGATGGGAAGTGAGGAAACTGAGGCACAGAGGTGCCTCACCTCCCCTCTAGCCAACCTTTCCATTTCTCTCCCCACCTCCCCGCAGCACTAGCTGCCCAGAACCCTTCACTGCTGTCCCCTCTCCCACCTCTTCTCCTCCAAAAGTGTCCCACACTTCAAAGTGCTGTCATCCCCCCTCCACACCCCCAGGCCCGCTCCCGGTGTTGGGAGGGAAGCAACCAGCTCAACTAAATCATGTGGACACAGACACAGTGACGATGTCCAAGGAGTCCTCACAAAGTAGCCTCATCCAGGGGACGCAAAGTCTGGAGGGAGAGGGAGGCACTCTGCAGGGCAGCTAGCCGCCTGGTGGCCTCTGCTTCGTGGAGCTTGGGGCAAGGCAGAAACGGAACCAAGCCAGCTGAGGCTCCCCCGCCGGCCTGGCCCCCAGCTTGCCCGCCTTAAGGCTTTGCTGGCCGCCTTGGGCAGCTGCCGCTCCTCTTGTTACCCTAAACCCTGCCCATCCCTCACCCATTTCTGTGGACACCTTCCTTCCTAAACGCCACCTTGGCATCTGGCCCCTGCAGCGGACTGCGTCCCTGAGCAGGCTGACTTCTCAGAAGCTCTGCGTGCATCACAGATGCTCCCCTTAGGCGTCTACAAACCTGCTCGGCACCCCCTGCCTCCACAGCCTTTCTTTGCTACTTTCCAGCTTTTCTCAGAAGGACCCAAAAAGCCTTCCAGAGGGGGGCATTCCATTTCAGATGGCAGATGAAGTATAGCTTCCCCACCCACCAAAAGGCCCACTTGGATAACATTTACGTTGTCATGGTATTATAAAAGCTATGTTGAAACCAGCCTACAGGCAAAGCCCAGGAGTCATAGCCTGTAAATGCTGTAATCTTGATCATGTAAAAGAAGTAGATAAGGTAAAAGAGCTAGATAATGTACTTCATAAAGGTGTTTTTTTTTGTTTTGTTTTGTTTTTTGTTTTGAGATAGAATCTTGCTCTATTGCCCCGGCTAGAGTGCAGTAGCGTCGTCACAGCTCACAGCAACCTCAAACCCCTGGGCTCAAGAGATCTTCCTGCCTCAGCCTCCTGAGTAGCTGGGACTATGGGTGTGTGCCACCACGCAGGGCTAATTTTTCTATTTTTAGTAGAGACAGTGTCTGTCTCTTGCTTAGGATGGTCTTGAACTCCTGAGCTCAAGAGATCCTCCCGCCTCAGTCTCCCAGAGTGCTAGGATTATGGCGTGAGCCACCATGCCTGGCCATCAAAAACAATAGAACAAAATTAGGAGAAGAGCTGAAAGCAGAATGGGGGAGAATTACACTAGATTTATCACTTCTCATAGCAGAAAGTCAATAGACAATGTCCAAAGTTAACAAACCGAGAAATAAAGGTCTAAGAGTATTTAGAACCACGGCACTAACAACCAGCAACTGTAAACAGAAATAGTTGAATTGGCTTCCCCTGGGTAGTGAGATGGGGCATAGTCAAAAGACTTACTTTTGACTTAATAACATTCTTTACTCCTTGCATCTTTATTTTGCATTTGTCTACAGTACTTTTATCATTAGCACGTAATCATAATATATTTTAAAGCCTGAACTGGGGGATGGGGAAGGGTCTGGGTGGGTGGTCAGGTATGTATGCAGAGGTGGGCTGGGGAACCGGTGGGAGAATTGGGGGTGTGTAGGGAAGCTCCTAAGGACCAGGGCACCCATCACACTATACCCAGGTCAGTACCCACAGTAGGTGCCCACAGAATTTTCACAAGTGGATAGAAGAAAGAACTAGATAATGTCAATGCTAAGCTCCTCCCACACGTGAAGGAAGGAAGGAAGGAAGGAAGGGCGGGCGGGCAGAAGGAAGGATGGGCACCATATATAAACCCAAGGCTCCCCAGATGCTCTGTTGAGCTGGTTGCTCCTCTCTCTGGAGCTTTTGCCTTTGTAGGGTTCTCAGGGCACGTGAAGGTGCCTGATGCTGCCGTGTCTCCGTGTGGCTGCTCCTATAGTCAGGGCTGGCTTCATGGGTGTATGACCTATGTGGGTCCCTGGGGCTTTACAATTAGAAGGGCCACATGCTGGGTTTAATGCTTGGCTGTCACCCTCTTGTGAGTCTTAATGATTTCTGAACAAAGGACCCCACATTTTCATGTTGCACTGAGCCCCATGAGTTAGGCAGCCAGTCCTGCCTGCAGTCCCCTAACTGGTCGGATAGCCATCAGCTCACATCTTAAGCCTTGGCCCCTGCCCCAACCCAGGCTTATTCAACAGAGATGCGTAAACAAGTCAAGCCAAGGCCTTGTTTTGGAGCCGTTCCCAGTCTAGCATGCAAGAAAGTCAAGAAAACATTAAATGAGGAGCTGTACTCTAGTGAGCTCAGCAGGATGGGACGGTGGGTGCGTGGAGGGAGCAGTGGGTGGAGAATAGTTAGCTCTGCAGGCCCACGATGGGTGCCCCACGCGGCTCAGGCTGAGGCTGGGGTGCGTGTTGGGGTAGGGTGTGTGGAGGCACCAGAGAGCACAGGGCGAGGTTTCCGTATGGCAGAAGCACAGGGCACTGGGCTAAGAGGAGCTGGAAGTTGGCCACAGCAGGACCAGGGCCAGGCTAGCGAGCTGGAGCTTTGCCCTGAAGGCAGTGGGTTTTACATAGAGAGTGTGCGTGTTTTTGTACTTGAAGTCACCGTAAGGTAAATGCGGAGAATCGGTCCAGGTGGAAACGCAAGCTGAGCATTCTCTGCTCATACAGGGAAGACAAGGCACTGTCCCAAACCCCGTCCGAGCACTTCCTAAGCCTTGTGTGTGTTTGTAGGACAGAGTGTGTGTTTCTGTACACACTGAGGTGTGTTCATGTGCTGTGTAAATGTGCACTGGGGCTGTGTGTTGGACTGTTCGCAGACCATTCTGCACGGACCTCTCACAAAGCCAGGCGCCGACTGCCCTTTGTTCCGGATTATTGATATTTTTTTCAAGGATGTTGTATGATGAGCAGCCTTGGTAGATAGAATTAGTGCCTCTCTCCTAAGAGAAGGGCAGGCATATTTCCTGCTTATTATAAGACTCAGGAGTCCTAAGCTCAGAGTTCCTCCCCTATGATGTAACACAGGTGTCATCTAATCGTCTGACATCACCCTGTGGGAATTAGGGACCAGGGACCTGGCACCAAAATGCTGACGCTCTGGCTCCTGTTATTGCTGTGAATACTAAACTGTCCTTCATCCCTGACCCAGGAATCTCGCTCACGTCTTCTACCAGCATCCTTGAAACCGCAGCTTGCTAACTTGCTAGCTTGCACGTAGGATAAGATCTGAGACCATTCACAGTTCTTGACATGTTTGTAAATATGTGCATTTCAGGGAATCTGGCTTTGACCACATTTGTATATACATGCAAGGATTAGAGAAGATTGTGGTGTCTGTGGGAAAGATTGTTTCAAAGCTTGTACGTATTGGGAAACCAGCCCTTGGACGTTTGAATCTAGGCAAGAAAACAATGAGCACATATTTAATACAGGACTGTACCAGCTCCGCTCGTTAAAAGATAGGAAGGAGACTGGGACTGCTATGGTTTGAATGTGCCCTTCTACGCTCATGTGTTAGAATCTCAATCTTCAGTGCAACAGTGTTGGGAGGTGGGACCCTTAAGAAGTGATCAGGTCGTGCGGGCTCTGCTCTCGGGAATGGATTAATGCTGTTATCGGACGGGTGGGTTAGTTACCCATGGAATGGGTCGGTTACTGTGGGAGTGGGCTCCGGGTGGAAGGGTAAGTTTGGCTTCCTTCCTCTCTCTATCCACATGCTCCCTTGCCCTCCCACCTTCTGCCATGGGATGATGCAGCAAGAAGACCCTCAAAGGATTCAGCAGACTCTGAGGCCCTGCCCTTGGATTTTCCAGCGTCTAGAACTGTAAGTCAAATAAATTTATTTTCTTCATAAATTACCCAGTCTATGGTATTCTGTGATAGCAGCTGAAAGCAGACTAAGACAGGGACTAAGAAACCTGGAGAGACAGAAGCCCACCCCTCCCCACACCCACCTGCTGCCTGGGCTTGTGGGGACCACCGGGTGCTCTGTCGGGTTCAGGAGCACTGGATTTGCCCGTGGGGGACCATCAGAGGTTAATAGGTAGCTGGACTCTTATAAAGGGCCCCTGCTTTGTGCAGTAAGATCCTCCCAACCCTATCTTCAACCTCTATCAACTCCTGGCCCGTTCTAGACCTTGAATTAGACTCTGGGACATAAGCGCCAGCTCTGGTTTTTTTAAACAAAACACTCTGGGTGTTTCTTCTCTAGGAGCTAAGTTTGCAAACCACTCCTCTAAGGTACTTATTATCCCATTCCAGCCAGGAACATGGGATAGGGCATTCATAAATTAACTGTCCTATCAAGCGGCTAGAACAGGAACCTGAGCCATCCCCAAGGGATAGCATCTCGGCCTCCTCCAGTTTCCAATGACGGGTTTTGCTGGCATCTCCATCCAGCCGGCTTGGTGGAGGGAGGGGCTGGGCGGCCAAGAAACTCCACCCGAGCATTTCCTGCCCTGAGCGTGGCGCTGGGTGCTTCACCTGTGTCACCTTCTCTGCTTTTCAAAACAGTGCCCTGTGGTCAATGCTATCGTCCCAGTTTGAGAGGAGAAAGCTAAAGGCCCGAGGAATTTTGCCAGTGGTCCAAGTTCACACAGAGGCAGAGCCCAGAGGAGGTGAGGAGGGACGCGACAGGAAGTGAGAAGGTGCTGACAATGCAAAGGCGCCAGAAAGCTCGGGTGCAGGGGGATGGGCAGGAGGGACATGGACGTGCTGAGAGGCAGGCCGCTGGGGTCCGGAACCTTGCAATGGATTGAGCCGGAAGCGGCTTCAGGCTTCAATTGCAGCTCCACGTTGACAGCCTCTGCGTCAGCCCCCTACGCTAGAAGTCAGGCTACCCCTATTCCCATTTGCACGCTACCCCTGAAATCCGCAGATAGGTCCCCCGAGGCAGGTCAGCCCCCCAAGGCCGCTGGGGAAGTCTCCCAGGCAGACAATGGCCTCACCCCCTCCTCTCGGCTTCTCCCAGCCCCTCTTATTAGCATTCAGACAGCTCCTTACACCATTCATTGAAGGCCACAGAGGAGCTGAGATCTGATCTAGCCTGGCTGGGCTGCATTAAAATCAATTAAAAACGAGAGATAAGCCTCTTCTTTCCGATTGAAAAATCCACAGGCGCAAGAGAAAGAGACACACGGTCCCATCAATCATCCAGGCTCTGCTTTCCTTGGGACTGTCTTCCCCCTAAACAGCTGCAGGATGAACAGAAAGGTCTTCTTGCCACGGGGCTGTGGCCAGCGGCTCCCAGGCTGGGTCTCAGCTGCCAACAGGACGTGCCTGCTGTCCTGTGGCCGGCAGACAGCCCGGCAGTCTGACCGCAGCCCGGTGAGCAGCCCGGGGAGAAGTCCAGAGACTGTTCCTTGGGTCGTCTCCAGAGGCTCGACACCGGCTCCCAGAATTTAGACCTCAGGGAAACCTCGGATTCCAGGCTTATTTTATTAGCTGTCTCTCGAGAGCCGAGTAGAATTAAATTTCTGTCTTGTTCTTCTTTGGAGAATTTTCACTGCTGTGATGATTCCTGCGAAACTGTAATTCCTGATTTTTCAAAGGAAAAATGGGGTGTCTGTGTGTGCTTTATGCGCCGGGGCCTGCACCCACACAGGGCCTAGCGCATTAGCAGACGCTGAGTAAACATTTGTCAAATGAATGAGAAAAACAAGACTAAGATGCATCTGCCATCCACCAGCCGTAACCAATCAAGCAGACAGCATTTGGTGCCAGTTTAGTTATTTTCAATCGCAACCTTATCCATTTAAGTTCTTTGTTAGTTTATCTATTTAACTGGTGGCTAAGGCTTTGGTAGTGCTCTCGACACACTGAGAAAGTGTTCACTCACATAGGCACACCCAACCCCAGCAGTGTCATGCCCAGGATGGCAGGCTTCCTGGAGGAGGTGGGCTTGACATCTGCCTTTAAGGGTAAGTGGACTTGGCTAGGCAAGGCTAGAGGAGAGAGCTTAAAAGATCATAATTGCCAGGGAAAGGAATCTGAACTTGCTCTGTGTGGCCCACTCCTGTTCATACTACAGATGGCCCACCCACACCTAAATGACTGTTTTATGCTCTCCCCTGGATGATCCTAGAGAGTTGGCTTAATGGACAGTGTGAAAGAGTGTCTTGATCTAGAGCCACTGGGGTTTTACTGGGTATCCCAACATGGAAGCAATGATTGGATTGGTTTTGGAACACAGTTCTTCCTGGTAATTTATGGAAGGATATTGACTCACATGCACACTTGTTTCAAGTAATTGGAGCATTTTGCAATTCATTCATTTAGGAGCTTAACCTGTAATGCAAGTTGTTAAGTCACATTTGCAGACACTGAGGGTTCAATAATGCTGCCTCTGGACTAAGGATGACCCCAACAGACCCAAGTACTGTAGGATGCATTTCCTTGTAGGGCAAGGGTGTTTTCTCCTTCTCACGGTGCGGGTGTGTGAAGAGCCAGCTGGTTGAAAAGAGATCGTCAGTTGAAGGAGTTCAAACCCCGATTATTTGCAACTGTGTAGTTTGGAAAAAACTATCAGTTGGCTGAGATGCTTGAACCTCGGCGGTGCAGACTCTTTACAATGAAAGGCTGGTGATGAAGACGGGCCTTAATCACCAGCTCTGAGATCAGGGGTTCCTAAAGCAACTCCGTTGTTCCACAGTGTTCCAGTGACTTCACAAGTCGACCCTATTCAGTGTAGGAGGGGCTCTGTAAGACATGAACACAGGAGGGGCCATGCGGTCCAGCTTAAAGGCTGGGAGACACATCTGTCCTCACAGTTATACCTTCAGTGCCTCACTTGGTGCTTGGCATGTTGTAGCTACTCATATAACACAATTTTTGAATGAATGACAAGGGTTTGATTAGGTTATCCAGTTCAAACAGTGAGGGTGTGCACAGGAAGCCTGCCCACCCCCCTTAGCATTTCCAGCAAATTCTCAGGGATAATTAAGTCCCAGCTCTTGCTTTGCTACAAAGACTGGGTATCAGCATCCTACTCAGAGGGTTAAGGGAGCATTGTCAGGCCACAGCCTGGGCGGCAGGTGGCTGAGGGTGCGTTTCCTGAGGATGCCCCCTGGGCAGCTGCTCATTCCTCAGGCATTTGGATCAGAGGAGCAGCGGTTGAGAGAACTGGAACGTGGTGGGTTCACCTTGTTAGCTTGTTCCGTGTCAGCTGCCCTCCCAGTGAGGGTGTGGCCAGAGCTCTGTCAGGGGCCTATTTTTAGTGGCCCTGCTGGGTTACAAGGCTCTAAGTCCCCAGGAGCAAGGGAAGCAGGTGACACTCCAGGCTGCACTCCCGGATGTCTCCCAGAATGTGTCTGCCGCTGAAAACCGGCTCTTCAATAATGCATGGGGCTATTAGCGCCGAGCTGAGGATCACTCGCCCCCTCCCAGCGATCAAAGCTGCCGCCTGGGAGCCGGCCGGTGATCAGATTTCATGGGCTCCTTATAACCGCTGCCCCTTCGTATGAGATTAGAATGGGCTGTTTCATGTCCAAGGATGAAAGCAGCAAGGATTTGGAAGAAAATCCGGCTTCCCAGAGAAATCAAAACGCTTCCATTTCATTACAAATGGATGCATGACACAGCTAATAGCTCCTGAGAGAGGAAACGCCGCGGGACCAGCTGTCTCCACCGGCAGCTCCTCTCGGAGGCTGTGTAAAATGCTGGGACGCAGGACCGCGGACACCACTCAACTTCCTCACGTCCACGGCGTCTCCCAGACCATAGAGACCTGTTGCAAATCCCTCGGAGATTCACCCCCATCCTGCAGCATTAGCAAAGGTCAGAGCAATCCGCTCCAACGTGACTGAGTAACAGCAGCCAGGACCGCCGAGGGGGTGGCTGCACCTGGCAGCTGACACAATATTAATAGCTCCCTGTCACCCTGCATGCACATGTCCAGCGCTCGGCATGCAGTACCCCTAATCCCCGCAGCAACTGGCAACGTATTATTAGCTCTTGCTAAAATGCAGACACCGAGGATCAGAGAGCCTTAGTGATCTTCTCGAGCCACCCAGCTAAGAGTGCCGGAGCCCAGAGCGAACCCCCAGGGCTGTGCTCATGCCCTGGTACTGGTTGCTCCTTCAAGACCCTCCAAAAGCAAAGACAAAGCCAGTAGCAAAGGGAGAGTCCCTAGAGGAGTGGCCTTTTCAGTCACATGAGAAAGGTGAAGCATTCAGCCAGCACCATGGCACCACGGTGGGGACCCCTGATCTGACCTCAGTGGCGCCCACAGCCAGGCCCAGGCCCAGCCTTCCTCCCAGCTGCCTTCGAATCCTCCCCAGGGAGCGTGCTCCTTTCCAGGCCATGGGAGCTGCCCTGGGGATAGCACAGGATGACAGCAGATCGCTTCCGGCTGCTGGCTCTGAGCCCCTGGGTGGGTCATCTATCCTCTCTGGCCTCGCTTCCACCACCTGTGCATTGGAGGTAATGATGCCTCCTTGGTGGCGATGAGAGATGCTGGCGGGAGATGCTCAGTCAACGTAATTACACGGGGCTCTCCTGGCTTGTGCAGCACTCCCTGCACCCTGCAGTTCATCTCCCTGCGCCCTTCCCTCCTCCCCATCTGTAGCTGCGGTCTCTGGGAAGCTTGGATCACATCTCCTTCCGCTTCAAGAACTTCTTTGTCGGGGTTCCTGCCAGCCCCCGTGTCTCCTCTCTCTGGCTTTGTGCGACGAGGTCACATTTCCCCAGCTTGGCCCAGAGCCACGTGGGGCAGGGTGTGGGTGTCTCCACCTCCACTGCCCACCTGTGCCCCTGCCCCCCACCTGCCTGGGCAGCCAGCACGAGGTGGGCCCAGCGAGGCTGATGGCGACTGTGTAGACCTGGCTTCAGAGTGTCAAGCGGGCTCCAGGTAAAAGGGCAATCAACCGTGTTCATCTCCCTTCCCAGGACACAGAAGTGCTCCACTTGCAGAACCAGAACAGGCCAAGGAGTCAGAGCAGGCACCCCCAGCACCCTTGGGGAGCAGTCCTCTGTGTGGCCAGTCCCAGCCAGGCTCAAGTACATGTGTCCCTGAGAGACCCAGAGGTAATACAGAAGCCATCTGGGAGCTTGCCCACCGGACCCTCCCACCCGCCTGGAGCCCCTCCAGGGGTGGCCATGGCTGACCCACGTCTGTGTGCCCAGGGTCAGCTCAGTGTCTGCACAGGGAGATGCCCAGGGTGTTGGGGCTTTTGGACCAGTGGGGGCCGGCGAGAGGCTCGGAATGAGGCCTAGTGGTGTGGGAGGGTGTCCCAGCCACACAGGGACACAAAGACCTGGGTTGGCCAGGCGGGGGGCTCAGCAATAGGGCTCTGTCCAGGACACTTATACACATGTGTTTGCAAATCACGGACCTTCACACAGCCTGGTGTGTGCTGTGTGGCTGGGGACACAGCGCCATCGCTAACTCCCTGGGGAACTCAGCAAGCAGGTCTCCCGCTGGGACTCAGTTTCCTCACTCATCCGGGGGGAGTCAGAGCAGAGGCTCCCTGTGGAGCCCTCACTGGCCCAGAGAGGCCCCTATGAAATTCCCTGCACTGCACCCCAACTCCTAACCCACAGGAGGTGAGCCCAGCCGGGACCTCAGCACCCTGTCAGAACGGAAGCTGTGTGGCAGGAAGGAGGGCCATGGGTCGCTGAAATGTTCCATGCCGGCCACAGACCCCGGGACTGCCCGTCCAGCCTGGGAGAAGGCCCGGCATGCTTCCTCAGCTGCCCGCAAACTGCTCTTGGCCCAGGGACCTCAGGGGTTGTCTCTGGTGGACACTCCTGTGTCCCACTGGAGCCTGTTTCCAAGGGTGAGCAAGCTGACAGCTTTCCGAGATTTCTAAGAAGGTTGGGGGTAGGGGTGGTCATTGCTTGCTGGATTACTCAGTGTGTTACTGGAAACACGCTAGTCACTTTTGCACAATCACAGCCCGCACTCTCAGCCTGTAGTCACAGAATGTTCTGGACTCACCCTCCTATCTGGCCTGGGGGAGTGAGGCTCAGAGCAGAGTCTGTACCCAGAGGCGCACGGAGGCCTGGGCCTGGGCCAGGTCCTGGGCTGCGAGACCAGGCTCAGCGATCGGCAGGCGCAGCGGGGCCTGCAGGACTGCAGCTCGTTTGTCCACGCAGTATCCCCTGCTGCGTGCTGAGCCCTGGGCTCACACGTGCCTCTCGTGGTGGCACCAGAGGACGGGGAGCCCCCCTGGGCTCTGTGGGGGCTCGTGGTGCTGGGGAGAGCACCAAGGAGACCAGCGCCGGGGGCTGCAGGTGTGGTGCCGGCCGAGGCTGAGGCAGCTCATCGCAGGGGAAGCACCTGCCAAGTGGGTGGAGGTGTGGGAGGGCAAGGCAAGGCCGGGAAGGATGCCAGGTGTGCAGAGGGCCAGGCAGAGTGTCCACATCCAGGCCTCTTCTGGACAAGTACAAAACAGTGACGGAGGGAACCACATCACAGAGTGTGGGGGCTGGAGGGGGAGGGGGTGCCGAGGCTCGGCCAGTAGCCTGGGGGCCTCTGTGTCCCGTTCCAAGCTGACTCACCGGCTCCTCTGCCCCCACCCAGCCCCGCCCCTCTGTCCATAAGAACTCTGACCTCAGAAACACATACGCTGCCCTCTTCCTGACAATGACATCACCGAATGTGCCCTCTGTCCTGTCACCTGGCACTCCGGAGAGCTCAGAATGTCCCTCGACCCGGACACTGTCCCCTGGACACCACCCTCTCTCCTGCCTAGGCACAAGGAAAGAAGACAGAAACTGGAACAGACATAGGAGTCTGATCCCTGGTTCTGACACACAAGGGCGGGCATTTCCTTAGCCACTCAGCCTTCACCTCCCGATCTGTAAACTGGGAAGAACCCCACTAATCTTGCAGCTTATGGTGCAAGGAGACCCACCTGAGAAGGGTCTGGCACTGTGCCTGGCATGTAGTAGGTGCTCACTAAATATTCATTTCCAGTTTTCCTCCTCTAATAAGTGCCTGGGGACAGGAGTCCTGCTCTAAGGACCTCTGCCTGCAGCCTGCCCTCAAAACTCCATGGTCAGTGTTGGGTGCCTGACCGCCTTGTGCTGGGAAAGCCATATCTCAGGACACTGACCTCCCTGTGCCCAGGCCCAGGTGTTGGCAGAGAAGCTGTGGGTGGCACCATTGAAGAAATGGAAACCAAGGTGTTCAGAAAGGGAAGGGGGCCAAGGACAAGGGAGACCCAACAGGTCCTGACTGTTTCTTGTTCCACCTGTTTATTTTCTCCTGAGCCCCAGCCCACAGGGAGTGGCCACGCGACCCTGCCTCCCGCAGAGGGCCCGGCTCAGGGACGGAGGCAGAACCACACAGGCAGATTGGGCCATGCAGGCTGGTCTGTGTGCCTGGGGGTCCCTGCAGCCACCACCACGGAAGCTGCCACCTTGGGGACAGTCTCTCTTACTTCCTGTTCTCCCTGGGGACAGAGACTTGCTGCTGCTCCAGAGTGAGCAGGTGCATGGGTGGTGTCACCCGCCCAGAGTAGCGGCTTTCTGCTCCCCTGGGGGGCCTGGGAGGCATTTCAGGGCTCTGCCCTCGGCTGGGTGGAGCACTCTTGTTGCCTTCAGGTTTGGCTGAGCCCGGGGCCGAGAGGGTTTTCCGACAGATCCCCTCAAACACCTTAATCACTCCTTAACGGGACCTTCCTTGTGCCAGGCCCTGAGCCGGGCTCTAGGGGGTGCCAGAAAGGGGACGTGACAGCTGGTGGGCGGTGGGCATGAAGACAAATCAGCAACTCCAGCGAGGCCCGTCATAAACCCAGGAGAGACCACCGAGGACGGAGTTTCACCTGGACCTTGAGAAACCGAATTGGAATATTCTGGAGATAACCTCGTTGTCTCCAGCGGCCTTGAAGCAGCGGCCGGACAAGCCAACCGCAGGAGCAAAGGCCCTGCGTGAGGCGGGCCCTGTGGGGCTGGCGTGTCTGGTTGGAGCAGGAGGGGAAGCAGGCTGGGGGCAGGCAGGAAAAGATCCAGTCGCCAGGTGACGAGTTTGAACTGGTTTTCAGCACCAGGGAGCATCTCTGGTCAGGGAATGGTGTGCGCAGAGCTGCCTTCAGGAAGAGGCCTGGGTGCAGGGTCTGGGCGGGCAGTGCCAGGGCAGGGCCTACCACCCTCTGTTGTGATGTGTGGCCCGGTGAGGGGACCAGCCAGACCCACGGCCTTGACTGCCTGCTGGGCCCACTCCGACCCCATGGGAGCGGGCCGAGACCTCGCTTTGGGGAGCAGAGACCCTGCTGAACAGAGGAAAGTGCTGGAACTCCAGGAGGGAGCTCACAGAGCGGCAGCGGCCAGGGCTCCGGCACTCCCTCGGCCCCCACTCTCACCCGCCTGGGCCCCCCAGGACTGGCCCGTCCCCGCGGAGTGGGTGCCAGATCCTCCTGACAGCCCACGGCCCGCTCCAGGCTTCCCGCCTTTCCCAGGCAGAGCCCGAGGCCCAGGTGCCAAGCCTGGTCCCAGCTCTCCTCGGCGGGACAGACCCCTCTTTGTCATTAGGAGTGTTTTTACTTTTCATTTTGGAATCATTTTAGATTCACAGACAAGTTGCAAAGACAGTACAGAGAGTTCCCATGTACCCTTCCCCCAGCCTGCCCTAATGCTAACATCTTACATAACCACGGCACGCTTGTCAAAGCACGGAAATGAACATCGGAACAATACTATTAACTCAATACAGACTTTATTGGGATTTTACCTGTTTATCCTTAATGGACATTAAATTGTCCTTTTTCGGTCCAGGCTCCAATCCCGGGTACCACACGCTGTGTTTAGTTGTCATGTCTCCTCGGTCTCCCTTCATCTGGGACAGCTGCTCAGTGCTTCCTTGCTTCTCATGACCTTGACAATTGGTTTTTCTTTTTTATTGTGGTAAAATAAATATGTAACATAAAATTTGCCATTTTACCCATCTTTAAGTGCACAGTTCAGTGGTGGTCATTGTATTCATGATGTGCGACCATCACCATTTTCTATTTCCAAAACTTTTCCATCATACCAGACAGAACTTTGTGCCCATTAAGCAATAACTCCCATCCCCCTTCTCCCAGATACCTCTTAGAAGTCTCAGAGGACCCCCCCCAACCCAGGAAAGAGGTCTTGCTGTTCCTGGGCAGAAGGGGTCATTCTAGGCCCCAGAGCTGCACAGAGAGGCCTGTGGGAGTTGCTCTCGTGCGGTGCCCGTGGTGGGCACCAAGCCCGGATCCTTAGCAACACGCGTCCTTACTAAGGGTGGAGAGAAGTAGAAACCCTGCCCCCTTCTCTGGGAAGAGTCCTGTCGCGGCTTTTTTTCTTTTTTTTTTTTTTTTTTTTTTTGAGACAGAGTCTCACTCTGTTGCCTGGGCTAGAGTGCCGTAGCGACAGCCCAGCTCACAGCAACCTCAAACTCCTGGGCTCAAGTGATCCTCCTGCCTCAGCCTCCCCAGTAGCTGGGACTACAGGCGTGCACCACCACACCTGCTAATTTTTCTATTTTTAGTAGAGACGGGGTCTCACTCTTGGTCAGGCTGGTCACAAACTTCTGACCTCAAGTGATCCTCCCACCTTGACCTCCCAGAGTGCTAGGATTACAGGTGTGAGCCACCGTGTCTGGCCCTGTGTTGGCTTTTTAACAAAGGCTAAGACACCTCCTTGAGCATAGCCACGACAGCCTCCTGGCTGAGGCCAGAACACTTAGCACCGACATTTCTCTTCTTGGGGCCGATGGGGGGCTGCCAGGGAGTCTCTCCAGGCAAAGCTCCCCAGCGAGAGGCTCCCACTGCCCACCTGCTCCAGCCCTCGTCCCCCTCGCTGCAGCCCTGCAGATGAGATACCGCTACTGCAGTCCCGACTCTAGGATGCCCTCCCTCAGCAGCCGGGCATGTGTGCCAGGTCTATCACCCTCTGCCACCTTGTAACACACGGAACATCAGTGTGCCTGGCTTTCCCACCCCCACCTGCAGGCTCTGCCTTGCCGCAGATTTGGGCACTCAGGACCCGGCTGCCCGTTGCCAGACTCCTGTCATCAGGCCCCAGCCACCTGTGCAGACACTCATGCACTCCGACTGGACATGCTTGCTGCCCGCCACACCTGCTGCCAGGCCATCAACCCGGCTCCACCTGCCCGGCTGGCCTTCCTCCCACTGCCTGCTCCTCCCCGACCACCTGTGTCTGTTCTAGGTCAGGCTTCCTCGAGTAGGCCCACTACGCTTCTGTGCCTGTCTCTGTCGGGGAGGTGTGGCTGGTGTGGCTTCCTCGTTCCCAAGCAGCTTGGGCTTTGTCAGGAGAGGTGAACTGGACCTGGGCCTACGCTTACTGAGCCTTGGAGCAGAGGGGGTGCTACCTGCTCTGCAAGGGGAGAGCCTCCCCTGCCCCGGGGGCTCCTTCCACCCTGTGACCTGCCTGAGATGCTGGTTCTGTCCGCTGGGAATGGCTACCCCTGCAGGGCCCCTGTCAGTGACTGTGGGGCCGGGCCAAGTCCCCACTCAACACTGCTCACTGAGGCCTGCCCTGGGATGGAGGCTGGGGACGCAGAGGCAGGACGCTGAGCTGGCCCCGGGCTGCTTGCTGGCTTCTACTGCCACAGACAGGAACCCAAGAGTCACAGTGCCGCCTGTCTTCCCGGAGCCTCTGAGGCCCCATCGTCAGAGCAATCCCAGGCAGCCTCAGCTTTGGGGCCACAGTAGCCACTTCCTGTCCTTCCAGAGCCTCAACCTGAGGCAAGTGACTCAGTGGCTCAGAGCACAAGCTTTGGAACCAAACTCCCCTGCCTTTGAAACCCAGATCTGCCACTTATTGCTGTGTGAGCTGGAGCAAGTGTCTTACCTTCTCTGACACTCAGTTTCCTCATTTGCAAAATGGACATAATTATTCCCATCAGTGTGGGGATAAAGCGGGCTTGGTTTACAGATGCTTCCTCCCCTTGCCCTTACAGAAATCCTTCTGTTACTCTTCCTGGCTCCAAATTTCCTTCCAGTGCACTCAAAGCCTGTTTCTCTCTGAACCAAGTTTAGCTTTCCCAGTATAGTGACCAACTTATCCCAGGACTTTCCTGGTTTCACACTGGAAGTCCTGTGTCCTGGGAAACCAGGATGGTTGGTCCCCCTATTTCCCAGCTTCTGCGCCTACAGATCCCCACCGTGAAAGCCCAGATTACTCACACCCGCTGCATGGCCGTCACTCCTGACCTCCAGCCCTCTCCAACGCTGTTCCCTCCCCCTGGAATGCCCTTCCTCATCTTCAACGGTCAAAAGCCAACACAGCCTTTAAGTCCAGCTCCTCTGTGAGGGCTTTCTGATCCCCACCCTGGAGTCAGAGCTCCCTCCTCCAGCCTCCAGGGCTCCCTCTCCTCACCCCACAGTAAGGGCAGACACAGCTGGACTTACACCCTGTACATAGTGGGCGCTAATAAATGCTGGGTTCCCATCACAACCTCCTCCAGGCAGGCTCACTGGCCCTGCCCACCTTGTGCCTTTGCTCTGGCAGGTGGGCTCAGCAGGAGAACCATCCCGGGGTGGGGTCAGAGGTGGAGGCCCACGTGGAGGTGCAGCCAGGACAGGCCTCCCCTTGTCAAGGGGATGCAGCTCCCAGGGGCACTCCTGCCTGTCCTGACACTGCCCCCAAGGGTAAGAGCCCTGGACAGGGGCCATCCCTACCTCTCCTTATCCACAGGAGCCTTTGATAAGCTCTTGTTTTACAAATGCCACACAGTGCACCAGCTGTCTCCTGACAGCAATTAATGGTCTCCTATGTGGGCGGGAAATGGGAGGCCGGGTGAGGGGTTTGTGCGCAAGCAAGGGGCCCTCTAGTTCCCCGGACACGGGAACAGGGTACAGACAATTGGCGGGACATGGCAGCAGGAGAAGAAGTCCCCAGGCGAGTATTTGGGCCTGCTCAAGTCGGCAGGCCCCTGGCCCCTGGGAGGGAGCTCTCCTCTCAGCCCCGGGGGCCGCTGGGAGCACAGGTTGAGAACTGTTTCTCAGGCAGTCGGTTTGGAGCAGGTGGCAGGAATCAGACCATTCTACTCACATTGCAGAGTGGCCAGTCAGAGGCCAAGGACGGCCCGGCACATAACTAAATCAGCAGTTGGGCTTTAGGGGAGACAGTGTGGTGTGAAAGGTGGGTGGGAGAAACAGACGCTTGAGGGGAACTCCTGTCCCAGGCCAGGAGGGGCAGCTGCAACCCACATCCTGCAGGATAGGGTTGGGGGGACGAGGCTGGGCCGTGCTGTTGCTGCAGGGAGCCGGCAGGATTGACATGGCCCCAGCCCGGGACAGGAGGACAATACCAGGCAGGGCAGGGCAGAGGGGTGACCCCAGCCGAGATCCAGAGACCCTGCTTCCTTTGGGGAGACTCAGCTTTCACAGCACGTCTCAGAGTCTGGAGGGACGAACAATGGAAGCTTCTGGCAGCTGCAGAGAACAGGGTGTGGTACCTTGAGCACAGACAGCCGTCTTTGGTGAAGCTGAATTGGAAGCTGGGCTGAATGAGGCTGGCTCCCCTGGCGTGTGCAAAACGTCGGAGCCAGTGGCTGCCCGGAGGGTGGTGGACGTGGGAGCGGGGGCAGGGCCGTGGGCACTGAGGGTGGCGGCTCCCGCTTCGTTTTGATTCTATGCCCGCCACGGAGCTATGTACTTCACTTGCATTATTCACTCAACAAACACTTATTGGAGGCCAGCTGGGCACCAGGGAGAGAGCAATGGACAATGTAAACGTGACACCTGTATCTCCTCATTTGTTCCCCCTGCCCGTCACACGGTGCCAGCATTATTATCCATCTTACAGACAGAGGAATGGGAGCGCAGAGGGATGGGGCACCCAGGACACTCAGCCCTGTGGCAGAGAGATCCCCACCCTGACCCCAGGCCACCTGAGTCCTCCCTGAGGGGGCTGTCGACTCCCAGCTCCCAAGGCTCCAGGGATCCTCCTCTGAAATTCTGAGGCCATCAAGCCCATAGGTGGCCTTTTCCCTGCAGTTTCTGCAATGTGAATTGCAGCAAGACCCTGACACAGTGATCCGCGCCCCATCAAGTACGCCAGCCCCCCAGCATCTCACCGAGGCACCCAGCCCAGGTGCTCTTTGAGAATATTGTCATGTATTTTCTCTGGGTGCCTGGGAGTTGGAGGAACTGTATCACGCTTTTTTCCTGGGGCATTTGTTGAAGGAGGAAGACCCATTTTACAGATGAAGACAGTGAAGCCAAGAAGACAAAGTAATTAGCTCAGCCTCACACAGGCAGGATGAGCTTGGGCCAGAGCCTGGGTCCCCTGCTCCCAGCTCAGGGTTCTCTCCAAGACACCAGGCAAGCAGCCAAGTGTGCTGTGCCCCCTGCCCTTCTGCTCCAGCCCCTGCAGGACCCCCGAGGCCTGACCTGCTTCAGGCCCCATCCCCAGGGACTCACTCTCACTTCTCCCCACAAATGGCTGGCCATGTCACCTTTGCAGGGCTGGTCCCTTGTTCTGGAGAGATGAGGCAGAGGAAGGCCTTCTTCCCCCAAATAGGGCTGTCCAGGGTTGACGTCAAGGGAGGGCAGGTTCACGGGGCTCTGACTTCTTTGGGGTCTCAGATCCCCCTCGGTAGGTGCAGGTGGTCACTGCCCAAGTTGTGCCTCACCAGAGCGCCCCTCTAGGGGTGCCTGCTCCCACCCGACACCCAACAGAAGGGACCACATCACCCCACCCTCCCTGTTCCCACCCATCAGAAATAAAAGGAAAAGGCCCTCCAGCTGGCATCCGTCCTAAAAGTTCTATTTTCTGCTCTTATCCTTTTCAGAATAAACAGCAACATAAAATTTGAACAGAAGGATGGGAGTGATTTCCACATGAGCCCCTCACCCAGCGAGATAAGAAATAATTAATTGCTCAGATACCGTGAGGGGATCGTCCTGGAGCCTCTCAGAGATGCCCTGACAGCTTTTGCTCCTGTTCTTGGCACTGTGTCACGGGAATCGTGTCCTCCCTGTCCTTGTTGCTGGCATATTTCTGGGGAGAGTGCAGTCCCTACCAGGCAGTAGGGACTCCCAGGATTTCCATGGCACAGCTGGTTCCTGGCCCACCTCAGAGGTCTCCCCAGAACCCAGGGTCTGGCCTGCCCCTAGGGAGCATGGTGGTCTCCAGCTGCAGGTAGGAACATCCACGTGTTCTGGCAACCACTGCCTTGCTGTCTCCTACGCTCCACCACAGCCAGGGAGAGCTTCCTAAGAACACACGTTTTATCAAGTGCCGTCTCTGCTAAAAGCCCTTGAGATAAAGTTCAGACTACGGGGTCTGCTGAAGAGGCACTTCATGACCTGGGCCCTGTTTCGCTTCCGACCTCACTCCTAGCTCTCCACATTCCTGCCCCGGATAGTCGCAGATGTGGCTGTTTCTGCCCCAGTGCCTTTGCACGGGCTGTTCTCCTGCCGGACTGCCTTTCACTTTTCATCTCGTATTTTCATCTTCTCCCCAAGAGCTGTCCCTGGGCCTAGGCTGCTCTGGAGACCTCTGCCAGGAGCTCCCAGGGTGCTCTGTCACTTTGCAGCCACAATATATTACAAACATACTATTTCACACCACGACACACTAGTTTCTCACAGATATTCCATTCATGACACCCGGAAGCTTCCCTGATCTATTGCAAGAGTAATAACTTTCTGAGACCCACAAGTCTGGGCTTCTCTGAGGGAAAGGACATGTTTGATGCCACTCTGGGTCCCTAGCACCTAGCACAGCACCTGGAACACAGTAGGCACTCAGTAAATGTTTGTTGATTGATAGAAAAATGAATGAACAACAGAGTAGGTGTTCAGTAAATGTTTATTGATTGAAAAAATAAAGGAATGCATGAACAAAAGTCCTGTGCTCCTGAAACATTGATCCCTTATCTTCTTCCCGTGTCAGACCTAAATTCAGGAGTGGGGCGGGTTCCATTTTTTAAGAAGCACTAAAATATTACTGGAATGTAAGGGGACAGAGAAAATTATATTCAACAGGACCCTCTTTAAGAGGAATACTTCAGTGAGCTACGTGAGGTGGATCAAGTCACAAAAGATGGCTGTTCCCTTATCTTCTAAGGAGGCTGTGCATTGAACTGGAAGGCTTTTGCTTTTCTGAGTGGAGTTTGTAGGTTCAGGTTGGAGTTGGGGTGCTCAAGATCACAGAGGAGACATTGGGCCCCCTTCACCATTCCCCTACACTGCCCTCAGACTGCCAGACCAAAACACCCCATGTCCAGCCCTGCCCTCAGCCAATTCCACCAGGTCATTAAGGCCCAACTCCCAGGCCACCTCCTCCAGGAAGCCTTCCCTGATGTCTGGATGAATATGCCCAAGTCTCCCTCCTCACACTCCCTTCTGGCTCTTATGCTAGGTTGTGGGTGCCTCAGGCCTCACACTGCTGGAGGGTAGGGCTGTCTCCTTCACCTCTCTGTCCACAAAGGAATGACACAGGGTCTGGCAGAGATACCAGAGGGAGTGGGATTAACGGAGGGAACTGCTTTCCATTTGGACGGACCACAGTGTGGGATGTGGGGGCTGGCAGGAAGAGAAGGTGCCCCCAGGGGGACACAGTGGCTTGGTTCTGGGCCGGGCTCCAGGTAAGGAGGACATGGAACAGAAGGGACCAGCATTTCTGTAATACCGTCTGCAGAAGTTTTAATAGATATTTTAATAGATTTTTGAAAAAAGTGTAAATACGGGAGATACCGGATTAAGTCAGGCTAAATAGGCGCCTTTAGAGTGGTCTTCTCAGAGCATACACTGACGTCATTGTGAATCTCTATGACTGCACCAAGGTATGTGGTATTTCTCGAACATATTTGACTATGGAACCCCTGGTTCAAGCAATGCCTTATTCCATGGAACACACTTTGAGAAATAGTGGAGAACACTGTCAAATCTAGATCTCTCTTAACAGTCTTCACATTCTGTGGTGGAGGAGACAAGATCCAGAGGTGGACTAGCAGAATCAGGGCAGGACCCAGGCTGCCTCCCATCCCACCTTGGCCTCAGAAGCTTTACCTGGAATAAGAATGGGTCCTGAGACTTCATGCCAAGGGGATTAAGGCAGCAATGTGACCTTTAAAAAGTCTCAGCTCAACCTGCCCAGCCCACGGTGTCCCCAGGCAAGGTTAGGGTCACAATCTGAGTCCTAGATCCAGTTGGGTGCCCATTTAGGGGCTGCAGGGGTTGGCGTGGAGCCCTCAAGGACTCGAGGTCTATGGTCTTGTTGTATAGCGTGGTGGCAGGAAGCACGACAATCCTCCCGCCATTGTCTTGGCCATCCCAGTAGGCTAGGAGGGGACTTGGCCTTCCTGAAGGTCTCCTCCTCTCCAGGGAACTCAAGAAGCCGGGCAGGGATAGGCTGTTCTTTAATAATAGGCCAGGCATTTGTCTTCACAGTGTCATGACACCTAGTGGTACCTTCTGCACCCAGGACCTGGGAGAAGGGAGAGGGAAGAGATTGCACCCACCCTGAAAATCTCTGGGGCCCATCCTAGAAAGTCACATGAAGGCAGGGTGTGACGATCTCCTGTGGGCAGTGCGGGCAGCCCAGAGCAGAGGGCGGTAGAGCCAACCGTGACACTGAGGTAGTAGAATCCTCGGTAACCAGAGATAGGGGTGACAAGGAAAAGGCAGCCCCTACCAGGCAGCACAGCAGCATGGGTAAGCACACAGGTTCTCGCTGACACCTATCAGCCGTGTGACTACGGGCAAATAGTAAACCCTCTTTGCCTCAGTTTCCCCATGGGGACAAGGCAGATGACAATGATAGCACCTATGCACACAGTTGTGAGGACTGACTCTGATAGCTCCTCAGAACAGCGTGTGACATGTGGTAAGCACCCTGGAAGGCAGCCTCCCGCAAAGTCACCGGCCCTGAGCTAGCTTCAGGGCAGGCTTGGACCCCAGGCCTGCTGCTTTCCAGCTGAGTCTAGCCACTGTCTTGCGCAAGATACTTATCTCCCCAGCTCAGTTTCCTTAGCTAGAAAACGGGGATGATAAGGCGCCTGCAGAGTAATTGTAAGGTGTAAATCAGTTAATTCATGTAAAGTGCTTGGACCTGGTCCTGCTCCATAATAAGCACTCCAGCGTGTTAAATATTATTATATTATCAGTGACACAGGGAAATGGGGATGCAGAATAATACGAGGTGAAAAGAACACCAGATTACAAAATGGGAACCAATTTCAGAAACCTCTGAGGTTGAGCCAAGGCTGGGCAGGGGGCAGGGTGTGCAAAGCCACCCACAGAGGCCTCTGTCCTAGGAAAAGGCACCCAGCCCAGGTGCTGGCCCAACTGGGGGTGAGTTCCCTACCAAAGCGCCAATCCACCCCTCCCCAGGCCTTCGGGAAGGCTCCGCTCTGAAAATCCCCTTCTGTGTGTTCCCCAGGAGTGCCGGGGGCTAGAAACGGGGCTCTCAGTTTTCTGCCCCAAATGTCTCAGCGTCCGGGGAGGATCCGAGGAGCCCCCAGCCCAGGTAGTGCTGACCTCTGGTATGCACTTTGGTGAGGTTCAGAAGTCAGGGGAGAGTGATGTGGTCAGAGTCTCATATTTATTGGTTCTTCCTTTTCTTGGTTGCCAAACCCCCTTTAAGATCTCTTCTTTTTTCTGTCCCCAGCTGGATATGCAATCTTGAAGGAATCCTACGCTTCTTGAATGAGGATTTGACATTTAGCAGAGGTTTTTATGAGCACATTTATTATCATCCTTCAAAGCAACCACATGAAATGGGTCAGGGGCTTGTTCTCTTTCAGCAGACAGATGGGTTGAGTCACCCACAAGATGCTGATATGGCTTAAATGTGTGGGGATATATATATATATATACACACACACACATACACACACACACACGCATATACACACACGTACACGTCACTCAAACTATTCTTATCCCCAATAATAGAAGAGAAAAAGAGATATTATTAGAATAAGAACTAAATTTTTGGAATACTTACCATGTGCCAGAGACTCCCAATTGTTTTATAAACATATTTTTTATGATTCTCAAGGCAACTATGGGAGGTAGATATTATTATTTATTTTTAACCAATGAGGAGACCAAACCTCAGGAAGGATAAGGGACAGGTCCAAGGTCATTCAACAAGCGGTGACAGAGCTGGGTGTTTTGCTCTGACGACCGTGCATTATCAATGGCATCATCCTGCCTTACTATGAAATGGAATCCACGGAAAACCTCTAAGCTTTGTTCTAGCAATCATGACCGTCCAGACTGTGGGCTTCGGGAACAGTGGGGAGTCCTCGGTGACAAGCGTCACCCTCTAAGCACGTCCCATAATATTTCTCCCAGGGAGAGAGCATGGACTCCAGAGGCAGGCAGATCTGGATCCCAACTCCAGCTCTGCTACTTCCTGGCCACTCACCGGCTGCCCTCGGCAATCCACTCCGCGATTTGCATCCCGGTTCAAACCCCCAAGCTCTGTCTGTTTCCCGCCTGGCCGAGGCAACCGCAGGACTCACATAAACTACCGACCCTCGCCTGCTCTTCTCGGAGGACGCGTGAGAGCCAGAGGGGGGAAGCCTCCGCAGGTCCTCTTGTCGGCTCCCAGAGGCTTTCCGTGGGCTCTGGCCGAGTATCTGGATAGCCACATGGGCCTTGCGTCCTATCTGCTGGGTGACGCAGGGCCTGTCTGTACCCTGAATTTGAACTGAGATGTAAATCATGGAGTGGGATTACTGAAGGCAGCCAAGGCCTACTAGGCCAGAACGCCTTTATTTAAACAAACCAATGCCCAGGGGCAGTGCCCCTGTGAACAGGTGCCTGCCGAATAACCTGCTATGAGCCCTCCCTTCCTGCTGAGTCCTCAGCTCTGGAGGGGACACCCCCACACCCCCAGGAGAGTGACATCCAAGGGCTTCAGACCCATCCAAGGGCACACAGCAAGGCTGGCAGGGCGGCGGGAGAACAGAACACTCTCCACGCCCTGAGGCCCCCTGACCCCATCTTCTGTAGAAGGAGCATCTGCTTTGTCCTGTGGAAAGTCCCCAGGTGGTGGGCTAACAATGGTCTCCAGCTGGACCCACGCAGCCAGCCCTGGTGTGCTTCCAGCACTTCCATCCCCGTGATCCATCCCTGGCCGCTTCCAGATCAGAAAGTGACCTCCCCGGCCTCCTGGGGATGCAGTTGCCCTCTCTGCTCCCATCTGGGGCTGCTCCTTCCTGGTGGAGGAGTCAGCCTGCCAGGCCATTGTCAGCCCCTGAGCCCTCCCGCCTCTGCTGGCTTTCCTGTCCTGGCCGAGAGCCTCCCTGGGGGCTCGTTTAAACTGAAGACAATCGCCCCAGATACAGAACCACTGGCTTCCTCCCTGTGTGGCTAAAATTATCAGAAACTGAACGGGGCATTGCTGACCACAGCCCTCCCCTGCCTCTCTCCTGCCCTGGTCCATTTGAATGTCCCTTTGGGAGCCTGTGACAGCCCCCTACGCAGAGCCTGACACGGAACCGGAACCGGAGCTGAAGAAAGCAGCCCAGCCTCGCAAAGGCTGCAACCAAACCCAGGACAAGGCCAGGCTGCTGCAGCCTCCTGGCCCCAGAGCTCTCCGAGCTCACACGTAAGCCCAGGACGAGGCAGGCTCCTTCCAGGCAGCAACACTGGCCTCACGTCATGGACACATAGAGCTAGGAGGCCTGGGCAGCTCAGGGGTGGAACCTGGACCACCTAATTCTTCCTTAGGACCACCACCGCCATTGCCTCGGCCACATCCCCGGAGACTCCTGCCAGAGACACACAGCAGGTGTCCTCTGCCTCACTCCCCTCCCCCACTGCTGGCCCCGCAGCCACCTCCACACCTGCTGCTTCCTCCGCTTCAGGTCTCTCACATTCCTTCATTCTCGCTGTTGGATGCGTCCCAGCTCCCGTACTACTCCATTGCATCCAGAATGCTGTGAGGAAGGAATGTCATGGTCCCTTTTTATTCACCCCCTCTTCCCAGAGAGACGTGCTCGGGAGTAGGTGCCACAGGAAACATGGGATGATCGAGAGCCTAGAAGTGCCCCTTCATCTGTTTGTCCCTGCAGCAGGTATTCAAGGACAGCACCTACACAGACACCAAGCGGGAACAGCAACCCTGTCTTGCAGGGCACGAAGCCCGTCAGCCACATCGTCCCGTGGAGGGCAGGGATTATGCACAGTTTGCAAAAGGGTTGACCCAAGGCCCAGGTCAGCGCAGTGGCTGGCTGCACTTATGTGGTCCCAGGACCCATCCCCAGCCCCCTTAGCTCCAGCCGAGGCTCTTCGCACCTGCTCTCCTGGCCCCGGCCACCCCAGCTGGCCCAGCTCACCAGAAGTTAGGCCTGGGATAGGAATGAGAGGGAGAGGAAAGACACAGGAGGCAAAAGCAGTGGTCCCCTCACATGGGGGCCTTGCCTTTCCCTTCTGCCTGCCCAGTCATTTCTGGTCTCTGTTCCCTCTCAGATGAACAGCAGAAATAGCACAGGTTTTGGTGTCAGGCAGTCCTGGGTTGGAATCTCAGCTTTCCAGGGACAGTCACAGTTTGCACCCGTTGTTCTTGTATAATAATACATCAAAGCTCCTTGTCACTCTCAAAGGTACCCCAGTTAGGACCATACATTATGTGTCCCCTTATGAAGGCAGTGGCCAGCGGGTGGGTGACCTAGCTAGCAAGCCTCTAAGCATTCATCTAGTTCTGTGGTTATAAGGGAGAGCAGAGAATGATGTGTTTCCTTGACCACAGTGCTATAGGGGCTCTGCCTGCATCTCCTGGGGGATTCTGCGGCCCCAGAAGGAAGTCCTGGCCTGTGTCTCAAGTTGTTTTGCAAAGCAAAAGCACCAGGAAAGGAAACCGGTGTCTAAACTTTCCTGAGCCAGGCCAGCATCTGGAAGCAGAAAGCACCTGGGGACGAGGACACCACATCACATACTCCAGGGGGTGCCAGTCACATCATGGTCTATGTGAATGGCACCCCCTGAACTTGTACAGTACCCAGCCTGCCCAGCTGTACAGGGCAGCCTGCCTAAAGTGCCCACTACAAAACAAGAGTTGGTGAGCTGGGGCTAGACCACTCAGAGAGCACGAATAAGCAGGGAGCAGAAAAGCTACTGACACAGGAGGAGTGTGAACCTTTAAGGAGAGGAGTTGGTCACTGTCTGGGGAGGAGTTTCTTTAAATCAGTTCAACTCAATTTATGTCAACGAATATTGCTGGAGCATTTACTGTGTGCTGGGCCATTACCACGGGGGTCGGGCACTGCCTTTGAGGAGCTCATGGGCCAGGAGGACAGTGGGCAGGCCCCCTGCCCCTCCCCAGGACACAGTGGGACCAAGGCAGGTGGAGGTGCAGGTGGAATGGAGCTGAGGAGGAGTGTCGGGGAGGGTCTGCCAGCTCAGCTCCTCCAGGTCCCACAGAATGGATCTGGGGCACACACACCCAGGCCCCTGGGTGATGGGGGCAGGAAAGATGCAGATGTACAGGATGGTCATCTCAGCCACAAAGCCAGGCCTAGCAAGAGCTGGGTCCGCAGCCCAGATGCCCAGCGTTCAGGACTCTGGCAGCTGCCTGGGGCCAGATCGTGAACAGTCTTGAATTCCAGGCAGAGGAGCTTGGACTTGATTCTGGAGGCAGTGAGGTTTCTGAGCAAAGGAGTGTTTCACCCGGATTCCTGAATAGCCCAGGAGGACTGGGGCCCTAGGAGGTTGTCCCTATACCCTCCCTGCTGATGGCTGTCCCATGCTCTAGCCTCTGTCAATGAGATGGGGGCTCGTCCAGCCTCTCGTTGTCCTGGGAGCCATCTGCACACGACCTTCTCTCTGTGTCTTCTCTTCCTCTGTCTCTTGTGAGGACACTTGCCTTTGATCCCCTATCTTTGCTATTGTGAATTGTGCTGCAATAAACATACAAGTGCATACAGTACACACGCGGTGAATGGCATTGATGACAATGGTGACAATGAAGATGATGATGAAGAATTGACTCAGAGATGTGAAGGGATTCACCCAAGGTCACACAGCCACTTAGGTGACAGAGCCAGAACTGGAGCTCAGATCTATCTCACGCCGAAGGCCATCCCCCTCCAATAAGCCCCGTCCTGCTGCCACCTCTAGAGTAGTTCCAGCCTTGCTATGGCGGCTTGTTCCTCAACAGCATCTCATGCTGGTCTGGTCTGTCCCCGGACTGTGGGTCTTTGCCAGGAGGGTGAACAGCATCCTCAGACGGAGTGAACAGCTGACTTTTCCCCCCTAGACAGTGATATTAGGATCAGAACTTGGCCTTGAGTTATTCCACAGGCAACAGGGGAAATCAGGCTCTGGCCTCACCTTGGACAGGAAGCAGCTGTCACAGTGTCACTATCAGGGGATCACTGTGAGGGGGTCACCATGTGGCAGGCATAGGGTGGGCTCTTTCCCAGTGCTGCCCCATCAAGCCTTGCCTCATCCTGTGGGGAGAAACACTATCCCATCGGGGGGTTAACTTAAGGAAACAGGCTTTCCCTGCATTGGGGAGCAGCAGCCTCGTCTAGGAGGATAGGATGCCACGGGCCAAGAACGAAAGAACTGGTGCCAGCAGGATAAGGGCAGGATTAATTCCTCCATCTCTGAATCCTTCTGAAACCTGATCCACCCCTCCCCCCAAAAAGACAGGACTGACTTTGATCTTGAAAGCTGCTGCCACTCCGATTTCCTGTGCTGTCTGCCCGGCTTTAACGTGAGGGCATCCTTGTTACTGCAGTTGCGACTTAGGTGGCGCTGGGCTTGCTCTGGACCCCGGGGGGAGAGAAGACGCAGGCCTGGGGTTTTGTCTTGCAGGGATGATGACCTGGTGAAGCCCGGTGCTGCTGAGCCCCGGGGAGCCGTCCGGTCCTGGCTCCCCCAGGACAGGCCTTGACTGGGTCCCGCCTGGGTCCTCAGGAGAATCATCGCACAACAAATTTATCATCTAAAAAGGAAATTGGCGGAAGGGGCAGGGAGAACAGGAATGTCTCCTTTCTAGTGAAACAAGGAACAGTTCTGCCAGCAAGATAAAGGGAAGAAAACAAAGGAGAGTAGGTGGACATTGTGGCAGGAGGGGGACAAAGAGGGGAGCAGAGTGGCTCTGGCCAAGGTGATGCCCAGGTGCGTGGCCCTCCAGCAATGGGGGTGCAGAGCTGTGTCCTCTCGTCCAAGGGAGTCTCAGAACACGGGCTCAGGCTGAGGATGAGGGAGCCTGTCCTGCCAGTGGGTCAGCAAACTGTCCCCAGATGCCCTGTCTGTGGCCAGCACTGTGCTACCCCAGGAGACAGGAAGTGGCACCAGCCCCAGCCTCTGGACTGACAGATGGTGGCAGTCATATGGGCGAAGGGCGAGTACGGGCGAATAGCTCTGGAAATGGAAGGCTTTCTTCTGGGCGCTGGCAGCCCCCCAGGGAAGGCTCCCAGGGTCTTGGAGCACACACAGGTGAGGCTAAGAGAAGGTGGGAGACGCTAACTCTGATCTGCACCGCCCTGATCCCCGCAAACATTCCCCCCAGTGTCAGAGCCACTCTCCTCCTCCCACTCTCCTCCCCTTCGCTCTCTATCCTGGCCGAGTTCACACTGGACCCAACTCAGTGGCTCAAGAACAGGGACAGCTCCTTCTCCCTGGACCCCACAGCCGAGGCCCTCTGTGCCACGATGCTGTACTGGCTGCAGCAGTCAGCAAAGGGGGTTCAGGCAGAGCCCCTTCTCTGTGGCGTCTGCTTAGATGGCCCATCACACCAGGCGTGGCCAGTGGCACAGGCCAGGGCAGGGGCTGTCCCCCCTAGGAGACCGGTAAGGCATCTGTCTTAGTCTGTCTGTGCTGCTGTAGGTAATTTACAAATAGACTAGGTAATTTATAAATAACAGAAATTTATTTCTTATAGTTCTGGAGGCTTAGAAGTCCGAGATCAAGGCACCCCCGTGGGTGTCTGGTGAAGTCTGCTCTCTGCTTTCAAGGTGGCGCCTTACTGCTGTGTCCTCGCGTGGTGGAAGGTGGAAGAGCAAGAGCCCCTGTACCCTCGAGCCCTTTCACAAAGGTCCCGACCCCATTCATGAGGGCAGAGCCCTGTGACTTAATCACCTCCCGAGGGCCACAGCCCTTAATCCTGCTGCACGGGGGACTGAGTTTCAGCACGAGCTTTGGAGGCCACACCATCATTCCAACCACAGCAGCGTCCTTCCCCGCTGCGCGGTCACAGTTCAGCTTATTATCTGAGAACGATTTCAAGTCCTTGGAGAAAGGGGACCATTGCAGATGTGCTGTAAGGTAGAAGACTTAAGGTTCCCTGTAAAATGTCGATCTCAGAAACTCACCTCCCCCTTAAATCGTCGGAAAAGCTCCACTCACACCAGGAGGAAGCCTGGCCTTCTCAGTGCAGCTGGCAGGCCCCAGACCTGTCTACCCGTTACCACTCCAGCCAGCCCCTGCCACCCTCGCGCACCCTGTTCCCCAGCAGGCTTGCATTGAGTGCTGGCTCCCGAGTAGACCAAGCTAATTGGTTCCAAAGCATCTTTGCACGTGCTGTTCCCTTGCCCGGGTCCCTCACCTACTTGTCTGTCTGGAAAACATCTTTTCGTCTTCAAACACTCAGCTTAAACTTTAGCTCTTCAACAATACAGTAGAGCATGCTCACGGATGGATGGAGAGAATGGAGTGCTCCTTTGGAGCTATGTATCTCTCATTCTATGAAATCATTTAAAGGGAATTAGAGAAATAAAGGGACCTAAGTATGTTTAATTTTCCAAGTCCAAGGTTAAGTGCCCCAAATGGACACATATTTTAAGTGTACTCCAAAGCATCGGACGGTTGAAGGGATGGCTTGCAGAGCACAGACATTTGAGTTTCTTCATCCCAAAACCAAAAGAACAAAAAGTAAAAATCATGGGGCGCTTGAAGAAACTATCTCCTAAGCCCTTACCTAAGCTGTCTAGATGGGGGTCTGGAGGAGGGGACCCCATGTCTTTTCAGGTTACTGGGATCATTCTAGAATCCAATGACCAGGGTGCTCCAAGAAGATGAGTGACTTCCAGAGTCCCCTGCTTGGTGTGTGGTTGTATTGGGTAGGGTGAGGGCCTAGAAGCTGGCGGGGATGGGGTGATTAATGGTGACGGTCCCTCCTGAAGAAGGCAGAGAGTCCCTGTGGCTTCTTTCCCTCCCAACAGCCGCCCCCACCCTCCTGCCCCGCCCTGCCCCCCCAGCCAAGCCTCTCGCGAGAGCTGCCCAACAGCTTCTTTCCTGGTTCTCTGCAGAGCCAAGAAGGATGGGTCAGGTCCGCAGCTGGAAGGAAAACAAAGGCTGTTTTCATGAAGGTTGATTTCATTTTTAAAAAGGACAGAACTCCACTTCTGAAATGGGTCACTGTGGGAAGGATTTGAAATATGACATTTTTCTTTTTATCTCTCCTTTTCCTCTTGGAATTTTAGAGTTCAGTCTGGCAATGGGAGCAGGTAAAGATTCGACAAAGTAAGTCTGTAGAACATTCCTTCCCACCCCCTGCCGCTTCGTTTATTCATTCCCAAGAAGTCTGAGGTGTAAAGACAGGTGCATGGGATCTGAGAGCCAGAAGACTCGGATCAAGGTCCCAGGTCAACGTGACCTGGAGGCTTTAGTCCTCCTGGGGGCACCTGCAGTATTTCTGGGGAGTCCAGCCCTTCCTGGGGTCTCCAGCAGGCACCCTGGTTCGGACCCAGCCAGGGGCAGGCAGTGAGCAGGAGGGCAGGCGTGTCCGGCCCAGGAGGCTGGCACCTGGCACCGGCTCACGCCAGCTTGTACCTCTGAGCAGCCGGTGCGGCTCCACCGCCCATCCCAACCAGCTGGGCGTGCGGGGGAGAACAGAGTAGCCGCCTCCTCCACGCTGTGTTTGCGGGGCTGTTTGATGTTTCCTTAAATAAGTATCAGATTGAACATTTTGAAAGATCCCACCTTATGTAAGTGTTGCCCTCTAAAATAGAAACTCTACTTCATATTATTCTCAGCTTTCTATGAAATGAGCCCCAGATCCCTCCAGGAGCCCTTTGTCCAAGAAAGACGGGGGGAAGGTCGGGAAGGCAAAGGCCCAGAGACACTGAGCTTGTTTGTCTGTTTTTAGAATCACAGACTCCCCAGGCTGGAAGGACCCCACAGTCGCTTCCGACTGTCCTCTGCCTCCAGGCAGGACCTTTCTTAACAACTGAGCAGGAGAAGGGCCTGTCCCCTCTCCAGGAAGTCCAGAGTCAGGTTTCCATGACCAGGGGCTGCACTGGCCTCTCAGCGCACAAAGACCAGCAGGTCTCTCCGGCTGCCGCGGATGGAGGGCGGACAGACTGTCCACTCTGTCCGTTTTTGCCTGCCCTGGGTTCATGTTCTCCCACCTCACCACAGCCTCCTCCTCGTTCGTCTGCAAGGACATGCCGGCACTTTCCCCTGCCCTGTCCCCGCCAACCCCCAAACCCACGATGCCAGGCAGATAGTAGGGCAGGTGCTTAATCAATCCTTGCTGAGCTAATTGAATTAGCCCCTGCTGTGACCAGCCTGGCCAGCTGCAAATCTCCCTGGCACTTGCCGGCGTCCCCGCCTCCTCTGAACCCCCCATGCCCGGGGAGCTCATCTTGCTGCTTCAAAGCCTTGGAACACCATCGCGTTTCCAGGACCTTTGCCACCAGCAGGGCACAGAAGAAACTCCAAGGGCACCTCAAACCCATGCAATTTCAAGCAGGGGAGGCTTTCCATCGAGTCTGCTAGAAGGTGTGTGGCTTCTCACCTCTCTTCTCTGGCTCCAGGGAGGAACCTGGGGACGCCTTCCACACTACCCCTTCCACCCCATCCAGCCCACGTCCACTCCCAGGAGGTGGCCAGGTGTGTCTGCATCTAAGACACCTGCCTGTTCTTGTCCTCTCTGACTGCCCTCTCTTGACCTTGCCAGCCGAGGGTGTCCAGCCGAGGGAGTCTGGCTGCAGCGCCTTCATGCTGCTGTTGGGACTCACAGCAGGGCCATGTGAGCCACATGACTGGGGAGGGGCTAGCGAACATGTAAGGAAGCCCCTGCCCCACACTGGCTCAGGGCAAGGCCCCCACACTCGCCTTCCCCACCTGAGAGTCATGCAGGGAAACCCGCACCCCCAGGGCCCCTCGCAGGACAGGAAGCGGAGGGATGCGGGGAAAGAGCAGTCGGAGCTTCAGATTTGACTCCCAGTCCCAGCCCTGCCCTGCCGAGATGCCCTGAGTGAGGGTCTCAGAGCTTCCCTGTTTCAGTGTCTCTGTCTGCAGCAGGGAGCACGGGGAAGTTTCCGGGCTGGGTCATGTCGTCCTCTGTCCCCAGGTTGAGGCCACTAGCCCATCTAGGGGAAGGTCTGTGTATTGGGGTTTTTCCCTCCTAATGGGGATTACACCCTCAACAGGACTCTCTGTGCCCTGGAACTTCTCTTGCTGAGCATTTTTGCCAGCACCGTATGACAGATTAGACCCTATTTCCTCACCAGACCGTGTGCTCCGTGAGGCCCCAGGTGTGTTCCTGGCTCTGTTCACAGGACCGAGAAGACTGCCTCGCGCATGCCAGGTGCTCGGTATGTATTTCCTGAATGAGTCGATGGGGCTCCCGGATGCAACAGCCCCACCCTTAGGTTAGTGGGCGGCTGCCCCGCTCGCCCACCACAAGCTTAGCTATAGAGAAACCAAAACAGCCCAACAAACTTGGTCCTCAAGGGGTTTCCCGTGTGTGGGTGGGGGTCAGATGGCCAATGGAGAGCTGGAAAACAGACGTCAGTGAGAAGTACGGCAACAACAACACACAGCACTCGGGAAACACGGGGAAGGTGTCACGGACAAGGCGGAAACGGACAGGACCCAGAGGAAGGGCAGGTGTGTTCAGGCACAGTGGCAGTGCCAGGCTGCATTCCTGTCCTGGGGCTGCCACAACACATTATCACAAACTTGGTGGCTTAAAACAATAGAAAGGTCTTGTCTCACAGTTCTGGAGGTCAGAAAACCAAAATCAAGGTGCCATCAAGGTTGGCCCCTTCCGGAGGTTCTGAGCCGGGATCTGTCCCGTGCCCGTCTCCTGGCCTCTGGTGGCTGATGGCAACCCTGGCACTCCTTGGCTTGCAGCTGCATTGTCACTCCCCTCTGCCTCCCTCGTCACAGGGCATCCTCCCTGTGTGTCTCCGTGTCCCTGTGTCTTCACACGGCCCTCTCATAGGACATCAGTCATTGGGTTTAGGGCCCACCCCAATCTGGTATGACCTCATTTTAATTTGATTGTGTCTGCAAAAACTGTATTTCCAAATAAAGTCACATTCACAGGTACCAGGGGTTAGGATATCAACGTGTCTTTTGAGGGAACACAATTCAATCCACAACACAGCCATAGCAGGTAGAAGGAACAGCATGGGCAAGAGACTCTGAGGCTGGAAAGTTCCAGAAGCATTGGAGAGCAGAAGTCTTGTGTGGCTGGGGCATAGGGAGCTGGGGAGACAAATGAGGATGCTTAGATAGATGGGAAATTGTAGAGAACCTTGAAGTCTCAGCTAAAGAGTTTGAACTTCTTTCAGCAGGCAGTGGGGAGCCACAGAAGGCCTCCGAGTGAGAGGCGATGAGGTGTGTGAGGGAGAAAGGTCACCGGGACGGCGTGCAGGTAGCGTGAGGGGCCGCGTGAGGCTGGGAAGCCCCCGGACAGTGCAGACTGCAGGGCGGGGCTGTGGGGTGGGAAGGAGGGCCCAGGACAGGAGGAACCAAAACAAACATAACTTTGTTTGGAGAAAGGGGGAGGAAATTGTGAAGAAAAAGACACACATTAGGATTGGCTAATGCTCAAACTGATAGAACAGTGGTGTTTACATTTCAGATACCTTGTTTGTTCGGCCCTGAAGCTTTACACCTTTGAGGACATCCGGGCAGACAGTGCAGCCTCGCTTACCCGGAGGCCTGCTGGCGCCCAGCGTGGTTCCTGGTTGCTGTGGTGGAAGGAGAGCCCTGAGCAGATGCCAACGTCTCTGCTGGCCTTGAGGATGCAGGCGGCAGCAGCCCCCATCACAGCAGGGTGGTGGGGTGTGTATGGTTGAGGGTCACAGGGCCCAGTGTCCCCACTCTAGGGTACAGTCTCTGGGTTAAGTAGCTGAGGGCTGATGATCCAGGGGACCCCGTCAGCTTTGGTGGCCCAGTGACAGGCTGGCCCTGGCTGCTCCCAGGGCAGAGGAGAGCAGGCCACTCCAGGGTGGATTCCTGCAGATGGGCCAGGCAGTTTGCCTGCTGCGTGAGCCACACAGGCCGTGACTGTGCGTCCACCACGCCTGCCACGGCTGCCATCTGAGCCCTCACACACGTGTCCCAGGGCCTGGGTGGGGGCTGGAAACTGGGGGCTTCCGCCCTCTCAGCCACCTGGCCCTACCTCTCCAAGGGGACCCTCATCACGGTGACACCGTCCCGGTAGCCTTTCACGGCTCTAGGTAATGAGACTATCTGCCATTCACTGAACGTAATTCCCTGCACAGGAAGCTGGACCGATTGACTCTTATTTTCAAAAAGGCAAAACGGACTGTGGCTGTGTGGCCGGGGAGACATAGCGACAGGGAGAGTGACTCGAGGGGCCCTCCCTTCTGTGTCCACAGGCGCAGCCGGGTAAGGGGCTCACGCCCGATTTAGAACGTGCCCCCACCCCACAGACCTTCCCTGCGCCCTGTAACTCTGCACACTCACTCATTCACGGAATAACAAGCACCCACTGCACACCAGGCATGTTCCGGGGACACAGCAGTGACCAAGATGGGCCAGGGTCTCTTGTGGAGCTGTCGTTCCAGCGGGAGTTCTCAAAGACAGCGTACAGATAAAGGAATGGTGCCAGACAGATCAGACAGTAGAAATGGCATAAAGAAAATAAACCAAGGTGATATGATAGAGAGGGAGTGGTAGGCAGGTTTGGGGGTGCTTCAGATTTGGGTAATTGGAGCAGCCCTCTCTTAAGGGATGACCTTTGAGATGTGACCTAAGTGAGACCTAGGCCCCCATGCACAGACCTGGGGCAGAGGGGACAGGAACCGCAAAGACCACATGTGGGGAAGATGCCTGGTGGGATCCGGAGCAGAGTGAGTGGGGGAGAATGAGAGGAGATGAGGTCAGAGGGCAAACTCAAAGCAGGCAGCCCGGCAGGAGGCTGGCATAGGGGCAGGTGGCCGGGGACGGGCGTTGGGGTGGGATGATTGAATCGATACAGCGAGAAGTGGCCGGGTCCAGAACGCACTGTGGTCAGGTTAATGAAACTCACTGATGGATTAGATTTGGGGAAGGAGGCATGTAGTGGGCATTCCCCCAAAATTCACGTCTACCCAGAACCTCAGAGCGCAAGCTTCTTTGGAATAGGGTCATTGCAGGTGTAATTAAGATAAGTGGTCCCAAGATGCCACCTCAGCTCCTGGCGGGTCTTCAGAATTTAAGGCAGAACAAGACAGGAAGGGAGAAGAGCCAGGTCAGCCCCCCTTTCTCTGTTTTACTTTTGTTCAACGAGGAGCCCCCAGCCCACTTCACCTTGAGTTTCATTGGCTGGAACCAAGCCACGTGGCCACCCCCACCTGCAGTGTGCGGAGGGAGGCTAAGAAAGCGAGGCTGCTGCCCCTCTAGCCTTGACAGCAGAATATGGCGAGGGAACGATGGGGATGAGTGTGGGGTCATCTGTCCAACAGGCGGCCGCAAGGGCAACCCTGACCATGAGCCTTCTTCCATATATAAGGGCTACTTTTCAGAATCCCCTTCCCCCAAACTATCCCACAACAACCTTGCAAGGCAGGAAGACCAGATATTACTTATTCCTGTTTTACAGATGAGGAAACTGAGACCCAAAGCTCAGAAAGGACATGTCCACGCTCACAAAAAGTCCACAACTGAGCTCCAATTAGGTTTCCTGTCTCCCAACTCTGCCCACAACATGCCCAATACAATACACGATCATCCAAGACAGGTCATTGTTTCTGGTCTACCGCCTTGCAGGGAGGCAGGCATGACCGTGGGCGAGCTCCTCGCTGCCTGCGAAAGACCAAACACATGGAACGTAGGGCGGCAGTCCTGCTCCATTCCACAGAGGGGTTTTGGTCCAGGCATTTCCTGCTGCTTGATAGGCTAAATGCTTAATTGGATTAGTGCACATTCCTGCTGTCTCTGAGCGTTTGGGCTGTCTATGAACGAGGCTGACTTGGCAGGCCGGAAAGGCAAAGGTAGGAGAAGCAGCAGCAAAGAACTGGCGAGACCTCTGCTCGGGCCAGAGTTAGGCTCCGGGCAGGGCTGGGCACAGAGGGCACGGTGGGGGCCTGGTGAGGTTCAGGCCAGTGCCCAGCTGCCACAGACTACTCCACCTGCTCCTCTTTGGGCTGCTAGGTCAGGGCAGCTACACCTAGCCGATCTGGCGAAGTCAAGCGAGGAGCTCAGAGGCGGACGGGGCTGGGTGTGAGGGGAGTGGCTTCTGCTCGAGGGTCCATCAGGAAGATGTTTGGGCCTGCTCCAGTGTAGCTCCCAGGCGGGCAGGGGCAGTGGAGGCCTCTCTCACACCCCTGTCCGGCTTCCAGCCCAGCCTGGTCGGGAAAAGCTTCTCCACTTGAGGACAAGAAAGGACTCAGAGGACAAGGGGAACTGAAGATCTATTCTCTAAATATCTGCAGTGAGCATCGCCCTTTGCCCTGGAAATATCAAGAACAGGAAGTGGCTTTTCTGTTCATGAGATTGTGCAAAGATTGGCTGGTTTGCAGCCCAATAAGACCATTCTGACACTGACTTTGGGGATGAGTTCAGACAAAGAGAAAAATCACACTGGAGGTGGACTTGGCCAAGATGTTGTTATGTGTAACCAATTCCTGTTTCCTGGGCACACGTGGGACTACATTTCCCACCCTCCCTTGCAGTGAGGTGGGGTCCTTGCAACTAAGTTCCGACCAATGGAATAATGTGTTAGCCACTGAGATGTGGGATTGCTTGTTTTAGAAATAAGCCGGTCCTGAATTAATGACACAATACTGGCATTTGGGCGTGCCAGTTGGGAAGCGCCCAATTCTACCAACTCCACCCTTTGTCAGGAGGCTGCCATGGGATAGAGGTTTTGGAGTGAGGTGTGGCTGCATTCATGTCTTGGTTCTGCCACTTACTAGCTGTGTGACCTCGGGCAAGTTACTTAACCTTTCTGAACCCATTCTCCCATTTGTCCAAAGGAAATAATCCATAACCCACAAGGTTGTTGTAAAAATTCAGTTAGGTAATGCGTATAAAGTGCTTAGCATGGGGCCTGGCACACAGGCAAACATATAAATAGTAACTGCTGTTATTTTATTGAATCAAAAATAGTTATTTTAAAACTTTTATCTGTCTCATTAAAATTGTATGATTTGTTTCATAAATGGCATGAATGGAGAATGAGACAAAAGAAAGAAAGCAGTCATTTGGCTCCCATAAAACCCCGGACTATGTTACTAGACTGGAAGTTCAAAATAAATTGATTTTAGAATCCGCTTGTCCTGAGTTGTCCGGAGAAGCAAAGCAGGGAGGCTGGCCTCCTACCTGGATGGAGGGCAGGCTGATCCCAGCCAGCTTTGTACTGTGGATTGGCTGTCTGCTGGCACTTTGGATTTGGGGGCCTATGCTACATTGCACGACTTCTGAAGTCTTAATTAGTCATCCCCCCAGCGACACCCCCACTGCTGGTGAGAAGATTAAGCGTCAAAGGCAGGGACAGCTCACTGCAGCTACTTCGAGGTGTAATACAGGCAGTTTGGCTCTTTCTCCACCCAAGTGAAGTTTTAATTAGTTTCCACTTGCAAACAATTAATGTCTAATTATTCATTAGCCCTGGCTGGCTATTTTTATTTCTGAATCCAAAATCCTCTCCATTCTGGGGCAGTAATTTGGGTATTACTTCATTCATTAGGCCCTTGGTTTACTTTGAACGTCTGGCAACATTCATGGCTAACCCCAGGAGACCTCCTGGGGAGATAAGAACTTATCCTAAATTTAGCCAGTGAGGGTGGTGCCGCCCACCAAAGGCCAGGAGAGGACTAGGGAGTTGTTGCAGGGAGGGCCTGGGCAAGTCTGGACTCTGGAATAAATGGAAGTCAGAGCTGGGAGGGCCTCGCTGTGCGCCGGGGAAGCTGAGGTCTGGAATGGCAGGAGTGAAGCATGTGCCAAAGCTTAAGGGCAGGACTCCTAGACTTTGAGAATCTAAATGTAAACTCTTAATAAGCTCTAATCAAAAAGAGACTCTTTCTCCAGAAAAATACATCCATGCCTATGCACTCAAAAACCTGCAAAAATGGAGAGATGCAGGCCATTTTTGCAATCTAAGTTATGAAGCCACAGACTTTATAAAAAAAATTTTTGTAACTTTTTTGGTTTTTTTTTTTGAGACAGAGTCTCACTCTGTTGCCCGGGCTAGAGTGCCTGGAGTCAGCCTAGCTCACAGCAACTTCAAACTCCTGGGCTCAAGCGATCCTTCTGCCTCAGCCTCCTGAGTAGCTGGGACTACAGGCATGCACCACCATGCCCGGCTAATTTTTTCTCTATATCTTTTTAGCTGTCCATATAATTTCTTTCTTTCTTTCTTTCTTTCTTTTTTTTTTTTTAGTAGAGACGGGGTCTTGCTCTTGCTCAGGCTGGTCTCGAACTCCTGAACTCAAACAATCTTCCTGCCTCGGCCTCCCAGAGTGCTAGGATTACAGGCGTGAGCCACCGTGCCCGGCCTAACTAACTTTTAATTACATGGAAAACAAAAGACCACATATTGTATGATACTGTTTACATGAAACGCCCAGAATAGACAAATTCATAGGGACAAAAAGTAGATTAGTGGTTGCCAGGATTTGGGGGAAGAGTGAGTGGGAGGTGACTGCTCATGGGTACAGGGTTTCTTTTGGGGAGTGATGGGAATGTTCTGGAATTAGTGGTGATATGAGAACAACCATGTGAATATACTTTAAAAACTGATTTGTACACTTTTAAAGGGTAGGTTTTGTCTGGGCGCAGTGGCTCACGCCTGTAATCCTAGCACTCTGGGAGGCTGAGGCAGGTGGACCGTTTCAGCTCAGGAGTTCGAGATCAGCCTGAGCAAAAGGGAGACCCCATCTCTACTAAAAAAAATAGAAAGAAATTATATGGACAACTAAAAATATATGGAAAAAATTAGCCGGGTATGGTGGCGCATGCCTGTAATCCCAGCTACTCAGGAGGCTGAGGCAGGAGGATTGCTTGAGCCCAGGAGTTTGAGGTTGCTGTGAGCTAGGCTGATGCCATGGCACTCTAGCCCAGGCAACAGAGTGAGACTCTGTCTCAAAAAAAGATAAAATATAGGGTAGGTTTTATGATATGTGAATTATGTCTTAGCAATTTTAAAAAAGAACAAACTGATGCGAACACACACACACACACACAGATTAAATATGCCAATACCCTCGCTGGCCCAAAGGAGGTGCTCAGTACATGGGAGTTGGGATGATCACGTTGGTGGCCACTGCACTCAGGCATCGTGTTTGGGTTCCCACTGAAGGGCTGTCAGGATGCCCTGCTAAAGATTCAACTAGTGTTTTGCTACCTTAGCAAGAAAGTACATTAAAAATGTCCTGGATTCATCCTTGGGAACAGTGGATCACGCTCAGGGAAGAACGAATGGTATTCCCCTTCTCTGGCATCCACTCCGCCCAGCCCTGTGGTGGTGATCAAGACCTAAATGCAGACCCCGGGGAGAGTCAGGCAAGGGGAGGGAGAAGGGGCTCTGGTCCTTCCTTGAGGCTCCAGCACCTGAACCAGTGCCAGTCTTGGGAGCTGCCAAGGCTGGTGACCTGGGAAAGGACTGTGGGGGTGTCTTGGGAGCCTCAAGCACAGTGGATGTCAGCACGGCCCCATCTCAGCATCACGGCCCAGGAAAGATTCACACAGGCGATGCTCCATCATCCCTACCCTTCAGGGCCTGTGGTGGGAGGGAGCCCCACCTTTCCTGCGCTCAAGAGACATTCCCACTAGGCTTCTTGTCACTGCGATAGAGCATAACCCAGATGCAGGGGTCCAGTGAGCTAAAGGGGTTTGGCTTAAGTCACAGATACATCAAAATAAGGAACGTGTCCTCCTTTTAGCCCTCAGAGAGCACCAGGCACCATGCCACCTCTGCACCTCTGTCCCCTCTGTTCTTCACCTCTGAAGCCACCCTCCCCCTCTGCACCTGCTCACACTGTGCCCAGCCTCTGCCAACCACAGCCAGCAACGTAGCTCAATGAGCAGGAGACTGTCTGCCCAGCCCAAGGCAGGGGAGGCCACACTCAGACCCGTTCTGGGTCTGCAGCTGCTGCCTTCGCAGCTGTGCCTGCGGCCCCGGCTAAGGAATATCCTAGAATCCTCCTCCCTCCCCTCACCCAACAAATGGAGTGCAGGGAGGGCCCTCCTGCTGTGCGATCTCCACCACCTCCCCAGATACTGTCCTACCCTTTGATGCCCCATGCACCAGCCAGGCTGTCCTCCAGGGACCCTTGGTCTGGGAGTCCATACCGTAACAAAAAGCCAAGAAAAATATTCTTGCTGTAGAAAACAGTATTGTATGTGCAGAAGTTGACAGACACTATTATCACCTTTCGGAGCAGTTTGATGCTTTCTGAAATGTGAGCTCCTGTCACTGGAGGAGGGAAGTGTTTGTGCCAAGCATCTGATGAGTTTCCAGCGAAGCCACGAAATGCACAAAGCTGCCTGGCAGCAGCCTGCTCCTCAGCCAGCCAGCACTCAAGGCGTCCGTGAGCATCACGGGGTCCCCAGAGCAGCACTTGGCACCCGGCCGGGCTTTGTCTCCTGCTGGGACACCAGCACTAGAGCACGGAGATCCGCAGGCTGAGTCTGCACCCTTTCCCAGGACACAAGCAGAGCTGGGGGGACACCTTCTGCTACATTTGCTTGGAATTGCTTTTGTCTTTCCACCCTAATGAGGTAGAAGGAGAGTGGGAAACGAGGGTGAGAGAAGAGCTCTGTGCAGTCTGTCCCCCGAATGCCCTGCCCCCACACCGCCAGCCTGCTCCAATCCCAGAATGGACCCTCCCGTCCTGGAGCGCAGCACCCCCCACACCTGGAGTGTAGTGACATGTCCCCTTAGGCCTTAGCCGCACAGCGGGACTAGTCTGTCCATCCCAGCACAGCGCGTCCCCAGCAACAACCAGCCCCTCAACAATAGGAGACTGGAGACCCGGGATTACCAGCTGGTCTTGCCCAGTGAGCGCCACAGTGCCCAGTGGGTGCTCAGAGCTCTTCCCTAGAAGCAGAAAATGTATGTTGGGAGCGTTAGAGCCTCGGGGACTGTCTGTTCATGCAGTATCATGTCTAAGAGCATACATTCTGGAGTCAGAATGTGTGGGTTCAAAATCCACCTCTGCCGTTACATGCTGTGTGGCCTTAGATGGGTGCTTTGAGTGTTCTGTGCTTAGTCTTTAACATATTAATATATTTCAAGTACTTATTACAGTGCCCAGCACACAGTAAGGGCTGCATGTGTTAATTCGCTTTGGGCGAGCATTACACAGAAATGAAGAGCACGGGCTCTGAATATTACTGGAATTCGGATCCTGGTCTGTCCCTTTCTAGCTATGTGACTTTGGGCCAGACTTTGCCTCAGTTTTCTCCTCTATAACAGGGGGATGATACTGGTTCTAGAATAGTTAAAGGATTAGGTGGAGCAACATTTGCCAAGTTGGTAGAACAATGCCTGGCTCTATACTAATTTTTATTATTATTCTGCTTTAGCTATTATGATTATTCTATTGTTTATTCTAATTATGCTATTAATTCTCAGCTGTGATATGACTGTGGCTGCAGGAGAGAAGCACCCCAGGACCCCCACTTCCTAGGTGGGAAGTGCCCCAGCCCAGGAGCAGGAGCCAGGACCAGGGGCCCAGAGGGTGGAGGTCCCCTTTGGCCCTGGAGTAGGGATGGGCCAACACTCGGACTGGCCGGAGGGTCCTCGTTGTCATCCTAGCAGAAGCAGGGACCTGCCGGGGCCTCCAAGGAGCAGAGGTACCGCTGTGAAGGGTGGCCGAGATCATCCCCGCCCACACACAAAAAAAGCGAAAACTTTGGGGCTCAACAGATACAGTTTCAAACCTTGACTTTGGCACTAGCTGCCCTGTGACCTTGGGCAAGCTGCTCATTTCCTGAACCTGAATGTCCTCCTGCCCACATGGTGGTAGGGTCACCTTCCCGGAACAGGCGGCTGGACTCCCGGCCCTGCGCCGGGTCAGGAAAAGCGATTCCTTCTCCCCTCGACCCCTCTCAACCCTGTGATTTGGAGTCAGCTGGGGCTGCTGGGAGTTTTGAATTTAGGGAGGAAATGCTCCTTTCATTTCATTTTCTCCCTCAGGACCAAAAGCCACAGGTCACAGTCAATTTGACAAACCTGAGAATCCATTTAACTTTCTCCATTAAGATCCCAACACCCCAAGGAAAGGCGTCTGTGCTATGGTGCGGAGCGTCTATTTCTGATGTGGCTTTTGTGTTTTTGTTTTTACTTAAACCATGGAATACATAAATATATGTTAGTGGTATTAAAAAAAAAAAAAAAAAGAATTCAGTGCATCTATTTGACAGACCTAGAGCAGTTACTGTCTGTTGCTAAGGTTTCTGCTACAAGAAAAAAAAAAATGTCCTCGCACTTTCTGTCTGATTGAGGCAGCCAAGACTGAATAGAAGAATACAAAGGGAAAACATGGAGAATTTTCGAAACTCAAGAATAACCTTGTAAATAGCGAAGAGGCTGTTTTACTCCAGAGAAGAACCTAAAGTCTGAGTCTAAAAAAAATGCTGGACACCATAGTGCATGCCTGTAATCCCAGCTACTCAAGAGGCTGAGACAGGAGGATCACTTGAGCCCAGGAGTTTGAGACCAGCCTGGACAACGTAGCAAGACCCTGTCTCTTGGAAAAAAAAAATAATTCAAACAATACAGGTATATTTTGAGTAAAAAGTGAAAGTACTGTTTATAATTAACCGCTTCCACTTTTCCTTCCTTACAGAGAAGACCACCATTAATCTTTTTTTTTTTTTTTTTTTTTTTGAGACAGAGTCTCACTCTGTTGCCTGGGGTAGAATGCCATGGCGTTAGCCCAGCTCACAGCAACCTCAGACTCCTGGGCTTAAGCGATCCTCCTGCCTCAGCCTCTCGAGTAGCTGGAACTACAGGCATGCGCCACCATGCCCAGCTAATTTTTCTATATATGTATTTTAGCTGTCCAGCTCATTTCTTTCTATTTTTAGTAGAGACGGGGTCTTGCTCTTGCTCAGGCTGGTCTCGAACTCCTGAGCTCAAACAATCCGCCCGCCTAGGCCTCCCAGAGTGCTAGGATTACAGGCATGAGCCACCGTGCCCGGCCCACCATTAATTTTTGAGTGTTGTATTTCTAGACCTTTTCTATACATGTAAAGATATACATATATTTAAGCACTATTTTACTTATATGGATCCTACTATATACGTTATTCTAAGACATTTTTCTTTTGCTTAACTTGTCTTCAAGACCGGTCGTTATTGGTACGTGCTCAGCTGTCCCGTTCTTTTTGATGGCTGCAGATTATCCATTTGTGGATGGACAATTCAGTTGCCATCTCTATCGTTAGGCATCTAAGGTGTTTAGTTTTTCACTCTTGTGAACATTTGTGTGTGTGTGTGTGTGTGTGTGTGTCTTTGTGCACATGCAGAAATATTTCTACAAGCATTTCCTAGAAATGAAATTCCTAGGCCAAAAGATTGAAAGAGCCACACTTACCCTACACTATCTCCTTACCCGGTTTTATTTTTATTCATACCATTTATTATCATTTATGGTATATAGTTATTTGTTGTCCACTTTTCCCACTAAAATATAGTTTTCACAAGAGCAGGTGGTTCGATACCAGCTCCCCCACACCTAGACTAGCGTCTGGCACTCAGTGGGGACTCAGTAAACATTTGTTGAATGAAACAAATGGACGAAAACACATTTTTAATGTTGATAGGTGTTGCCAGTTTTTATTCCAAAAGTTTGACCAAGTCATCCTCTACCGAGACAGTAGGGGACTGTTTCTCCCGAGCCCTTGACAACACTGGATATTATCAACTTCCACATTAATTTTTCTCATTCGACAGGGAAAAAAATGCCATCTCCCCAGTCACACCACTGCTTGACAAGTGCCTCCTGAGACGCACCTGGCCTCTTACCGTGAGCAGCAAGACAGACGTGGGAAGTTCTGTTTGCAGCGAATGTGCCAGAGCCGCGGCCTGGAGGCCGGCCAGGGAGACAGAGCAAGCGGCAGCAGAGGACCAGGGCGGAGCCGGAGAACCCGGGAGGGGTTTGGGTAATGTCACAGCTGCTGCCACGGCAGCTGCGCGGATGACGACAGCCACTGCACAAGTGGAGGCAGAAGAGAAGCTGCTACCGGGGGCCTTCAGGGAGTGGAAGGGCGGGCCCAGCGCCCCATCGAAGGGAACTGCGTGCGGGCAGGAGGCCAGTCAGCACGGCCGGTCCCGGCCTCACGGAGGGGTCAGAGGCCGATCAGAGCGCCCAGGGCCCTGACTGCCTTGCGTCACTGACCTTCGTCTCCAAGGTCCTTCCCAGAGACTCCTGTGAGTCTTCCCTCCCTGAGTGACCTGGGTAACCACAAGCGTCTCCTGGCCTTTAGCTCATTCTGTGCCATCTTCTCCTGCCCCTTCTGTATGTCACATTGCTTCCCAGGAGTGAAGGCTTCTCAGGGAGTCTGGGCTTCAAAGCAGAAACACTTCAGGCCCACGGAGGACCCTGCTCTTCAGGGCGATGCACGCAGGAGACTCCCACGGCCTGGAAGGAGGAAGCAGAGCCTCTCTCCCTGGACCCCTGCCCCGGAATCCACCTGTCTCCGTGCTGGGTATGACCAGGCACTGGCCTGGCCTCCTCAACCCGCCTATACCACAGAGAAACGGGAGCAGGAAGGACTTTCTAGTACAAAATCGACCTAAAAGATATAATAACAAGCTAATGTAACATGGGAATCTGTTTTGGATTCTGGTTGGAGTAAACCAATCATAAAAGACAGCTTTGCAACAATTGCGGAAATATTAATATGAACTATTAGACCACATTGAAGATTTAGTGTTAATTCTGATGGATGTCCCAATGATATGTTTATGTAGAAAACTCATCTTACTTTCTAGAGATGCGTGCTGAAGTATTTAGGGTCAAATGTATTAATATATCATGAATTTTCTTTAAAATATTAATACTTAAGCACAAAAAAGTGAATGAAGCAAATATAGCACAATGGTAATAAATATTAAATCTAGTTGATGGCTATGTATGTTTATTATGCTGTCCTCCCCATGTTTCTATATGTTTAATCATTTTCATAATAAAAATTTTAAAATGGGAGGAGGAGATGGATGAGCTGGAGGGGAAGGGGAGGGGGAGCGGAGGGGGATGAGGAGGAGGGAGGAAGGAGGAGAATTAAGGCCTCATGGACTTCCAGCAGGGTCAGCGTCTCCTGGGAATAGGGTAGGACATCCCAAGTTGGCCTTGACTTTGATCCCTGACCAGGAGGCAGTGCCTTAAGATGTGATGCATTGATCTCAGGCAGAAAAGCTGAGGACCTGGCCCAGCAGACCCCCCAGGAAGCCAAAGCCCACACCATCTGCAATGCAGCCAAGCATGAGCTAGCCTGTCTGCGTTCGCAAAAATCGAGACAGTACAATCCTTCTCAGAAGTCAGAATTGGCCCGTGTGAGCACAAGGCAAATCATCTGCAGACCCGACAGCAAGTGTGGGCTTGCCAAGCTGGGTCTTTACAGGAATAGGCAGCGTGCCCCCATACACACACGCCTTGGGCCCCCAGGCTTTCAGCCCTCCTAGAGGGAGTATGCAGCCCTCTCCCTGCTCACCATCGACTCTCCAACATGCCTATAAACTGGCTCAGCCCTGATGCCTGCGGGGTGGGCAGTATGAGCTCCCCAGGGGTCTCTGTACAGGGAGCCTGAAGATTTGTGAGAGACTGTAGAAGTGAGGACAAGGTGTTCCTCCAGTTTCACACATCCATGCACTCAGTAAACAGCCACTGAGCACCTCCTTACTGCTGTGACCGGCCCACGTCAGGGCCAGGGCCGCAGGGATGAATCTGTGGTGGGCCCTGCCCAGAGAGGATCACGGTCAGTGGAGGGAAAAGAGCCAGATTCAGACCCGCCCATACCAGCATGGGGGATCAGAGCATGGGGCTCTGTTCTGTGGGGCTGGGCAGGGTGGAGGTACCTCTGCAGCCATGACTGACATGCGCTAGCAGGCTCCTAGGGAGACCTAACTGAAGGTATACAGTAGTTGCTCTCAAAGTGTGGTCTCCAGACCAGCAGCAGCAGCAGCCCTTGGGAGCTTACTAAAAATGCAAATTTCCAGGTCCTGCCCCAAACCTACTGTCTTAGTTTGTGATGCTATAACAAAGTTCCATAGACTGGGTGGCTTACAAACAACAGAAATTTCTCTCTCACATCCTGGAGGCTGGAAGCCCGAGATCAGTGTACCAGCACAGCATGGTGCGTTCTGGTGAGTGTCCTCTTCCGACTGCAGGTAACAACCTCATTGTGTCCTCACAGGGCAGAAAGAGGGTGAGAGAACTCTCCGTGGTTCCTTTTATAAGGACACTAATCGCATTCATGAGGGCTCCACCCTCATGACCTAATCACCTCCCAGAGGCCTCTCCTAATACCATCACCTTAGGGGTTAGGATTTCAATGTATGAGTGGGGGCAGGACACAAACACACCCACTGAATCAGAAATTGGGGGTGGAGCGCAGCAAACTGTGTTTTAACAAGCCCTCCAGGTGATTCAGCCGCACGCCGAAGTTTGAGAACCGGAGAGTCCCGGGATGAACTTCACCTACTTGGGGTAGAAAACAGGGAGTTTTGAGGAAGCAGATTTCAGTTCAAAGGAAAAATGAACTTTCCAACTGACAGCTGCTCAGCAATGAGCCCAGCAGCCTTGGGCTCCTGGGGAGAGGGTGAATCCCCATCCCTGGAAGTCTGGGGCACAGGCTGGAAATGCTCTCCGGGACGTATGCAGCAGCCCGCAGCAAGCAGCCCCCAGATCTCACCAAGCTCCCCCCGGCTCATGCTGCAGCGTGGGCGTCTCCCCAGGGCACTGTCTTCTGGCAGCGTCTTGATGGATCAGGCTGCGCTGATCTGGGACTTGTCTGGGATCAAAGCTGAAAGGGAAGAGGGACCCTGGAGCCACAGGGACTTCTTAGAAGTGTGACATACGTTACTTTGTTACTTTTGCTCCTATTTCATAGGCCAGCAATGCCACTTGCCCCTCCTAACTGCAAAAGGGCTGAAAAGTGTGGTCTCCCAGAGACCCAGGAAGGAAAGAAGCCGTGGGAATATCTCCCTCTCGAGCAGACAGTGGCTGAAGAAAGCAGCAAGGAAGGCGAGGCTGCTGTGCTGGGAAGAGGTGGATGACTTTAAAGAGCTTTTCCAAACTTGAGAGTCTATTTTTCTGTAACTCTCTGGTTCTGGGGATGCCTTCAATTGCCCAGTGGGTCTCACGTTCTATGAGGCTCTAAGGTTCTGGGAAGGTTTACTCACAACGGCCACAGCCCACACATCCCTGCACTCCGGGCCTGCGGCAACAGGGCCCAGGGCAGAGCAGGGGGCCCTGGGGGGAAGGGGGGAAGCCCGAGCTCTGCTGCGAGAATTCAGGCGAGTCCACGGAAGGAACCAGCCTTCTCCCAAGCTGGGCTGAGGAAGAGCAATTACAGCCATTCCCTCTGGAAAGAAAAAAGAAAAATGGATTAGGTTCCATATTCCTGGCCCTGTTCCTGCCCATAATTTAGCGGTGGAGTTGGGGCAGCAGCTGCCGCGGGGCCAGGTGTACAGGCCCCAGCCTGACGCGAGCCCAGGAATATCACCCCATCCCCCACGCTCTGGGCAACCCCACAGCAAACTAGGGGCGTGCTTGGGGGCAGCCTCCTCCTTGCAGCAATCTGGAATGGGACTGGGTTGGAGGCGAGGAAGGAAGGAAGAGGCTAAGCAAACCTTCAAGGCTCCTGAGGCTGGCAGCCCTGCTGTCTCTATGAAAAGGAGGGGTCACTGCCTGGCCCAGCTCTGCTCAGCCCCTGGCCAGGAGGGTGCCTCCCTTTCCTTCTCTATTTTAGTTAAGATGTCACCATTATGGGAGCCCCAGCAGAGAAGTCCCTAATGGGGTCAGAGCCCAGGGCACTAACACCGAATGCTGAATGCTTCTGCTGTCTCATGGGACAGATGGGACTAATGGCCATTGTTCTTAGGCTGGGTGTGTTAAGTCACTGTGTCCTTTGCTGAAAGATAAATTGCATATCTGCCCTGAGGGAGAATGAATCACATCGATAATTCTCTTGATTAAAGCCCATTTATTTAGGATCCTGCTTGAGGTTGTTTTTTTAATGGAAAGATTAGGGAGTAATTCAAAAAAGACAAAAGGGTACAGTAATTGGGTTTCCCCTTGGCCTGCAAGTTCTGTCTTTAGAGAAAGTAGCAGAACGGGCTAGACCTCACTGGGTTTGCTCAAACTGTTGCCAGGGAGTCCCACAGTGATGGGGGAGGGGAGCAGCCCTGCAGCCCAGTGTTAGACCTTCAGGCTCCATCCGGCTTCTCCAAGCACATGGAAACCCCGAGGCACTGTGGGTTGAGAGGGTGAACCACAGGCTGCAAGACCGTGGCAGAACCAGGGATGAGCCCATTTTTCTATACTGCCCAGGGCTCCATCCCCCAAGGATGCTGCCTCTTTTGCAATTCAGCAACAGTATTTTACAGCCTGCCTGAGCCTCAGGTGATGGGGGAAGCCACAGCCCACGCTCAGGAGCAGATGGATGGGTCTGCGGAGTCCATGCCACCTCCCCGCCTGGGCCCAGACGGCAGGCTGCGGCCTTGAGCAAACAGTCTGGCTTTGAGATGCTGCTGCAAATACTGGGCCTGGAGCCCTCCACACTCCCCCCACATGCCCAGAAAATGGAACCAGCCAGACACCCAAGAGGTGGCCTGTGGGCATAGTAGAGGGTCCGGCGTCGTAGAACATTCTGGCCTGTAGCTTCAAGCCTGCATCCTGCTCAGGAATCTCAGGACCTGGGGGGTTCCCACACTGCTGTGCAGCCTGGGGCAGAAGCCTTCACCTCTCCAGGCCTCGGTTTCCCTGTCTATACAAAACACTAGTAGGGGATCATCTGGGTAGATCTACTGGGACACCCTTACCTACCTAATAAGAAGCTGAACCAAGCATTTTAAACTGCTGCCAAATCTGCCAACACTTACGTGCAGCTTGGAGGAGGAGCCCTCCGATCTGAGGAAGCTCGTTCTCCCACGTGAATGAATGCGCTCCTGCTGAGCTGAGACACCCCTCTGCCTGTGCACCAGCTGGGGGGGAGCGGTTCCGAGCAGGGGAGGAAGCGGGGTTCTCTGGGAGGCTGGGTCACTGCAGGGCTGAGCAGAGGGACAGGAGAGAGGCTGCCTTCAGGGGACCACAGCCCCATGCCCAAATGCCTGAATTCCTAAGTGCCTTTCATTTCCTAAAAGGTACAAGAACATGGGGCATCTAAACACCCACCTTGAAAACACAGAACTGGAGCTGCCCAGGTGTCAGTAACCCTAAGTTTGGGTCAGATTCTTCTCAAATGTCACCATCCTAGTTCCTTGTAAGCCCCCTCTCCTCTTCCCTTCTTTCCCTCCCTCTTCTCAGCCCTTCCCTCCACCCCCATGCAGCTGTTCAAAGTCAGCTTTAAACAGGCTGCTCAGACTTCTAGAGGCCGCAAAGCACCCTCGGGCTGCGGAGAGGAGAAAAGTTGGAACTCAGTTCTGCTGAGTCTCTTAAAAGAGGAAGATCTCAGGATGCAAAGCTTCCCATCTGGAAGGAACCTGTCTTCACTGTGGTCAGAACGCCGCAGTGGCCTCCCCACTAGGCCACATGACACCCCCAGCCCCAGGCTGCTCACTGAATGGCGCGGTCAGGAGGCCCTGCACCGGAGACCAGTTCAGTGCTCCAGTGTTACGTGGGGCAACGTCAGCTACAAGGACGTACAGCCAGCAACTCAGCTGACTGGGAAAGCAGAGAGCTGGGCTGTTCCACTGGGGGAAGGTCTCACCCCGCCAGGCACCCAGGAGACGCCCACGTCTCCCACGCAGCTCAGCTTCCCCAGGAGCGGAGCTGTGAGGACACGCGTCTCCTCGGGAGGAGAGGGAAGGGGCCCTCAGGTCGCCTGAGCCAATGCCCGGCCAGACACAGGCTAGCCATTACCACAGACAGAGCCAAGGGCCAGACCCACCCGGCCCAGCTGCCACTGCCCAGCACACTTTAATTACATGGTGGGGCGCTAAACTGCACGTCTGGCGCAGAGATCACTGTTTCCTCCACAGCAGGTTGTCTGAGGAAGTTGCCTGTCTCGCCCAGGCCAGGTAGAAGGAGGGTGAAAGTTGGCACAGTCAGATACGGGTCTGGGTGCGCTCGACTCATCACCAGCCCTGTCTGCTCCCGCCCGCATGTCCCCGCTGCTGGGCACTCGTGCCCTCACCCCCAGTCTCAGTTCCCTACCCCCAGACTCAGATTATAGGAACTGCCTTGGTCGGCTGGGGCTGCTGTAAGAAAACACCATAGACTGGGGGGCTCAGCGACAGAAATTTATTTCTCACCATTGTGGAGGTCAGAAGTCCGAGGCTGCAGTATCAGCGCAGGTGGTTCTGGCGAGGGCTCCCTTCCTGGCTTGCAGATGCCACCTTCGCACTGTGTCCTCCCAGGGTGGAGAAAGTGCACTCTGGTCTCTTCCTCTTCTTATAAGGACACTAATTGCATCATGAGGTCCCCACCCTCAAGACTTCATCTAAACTGAATTGCCTTCCAAAAGCCTCACCTCCAAAAATTATCACATTGGGGTTAGGGTTTCCACACATTAATTTTGAAGAGACCCAAGCATTCAGTCTATAACAGGCCTATCAGCTTGCAGCTCTCTCTTCCCAAACGTACACATCTCCATCTGGGATGCCTTCTCTGAGTGCCAGGCCCCCTGCTTATTCTACCTGCTGGATGCAGGGACTTAGATGGGACAAGGACAGAGCAAGCCCATCTCCTGAGCCTGGCCACACCTCTCCTGCCCCTCGCCACCCTGATAATTCTGCTGCACGTCTTACCTGGTTCACTTCCCACCAGTCCCGACTCTAACCAGGTCCTAGCAGCCTGTCACTGTATGTTACACCCACAACTTCTGTTTTGCTGCCAGGACGCAAACCAGGATGTAGCATGGTCCTCACAGATGCCACTCGGACATGGTCACAAGAGAGCAGGGATATCCCTGGCCTCCCTCAGGCATTCATATCCTGGAGCCTGGCTCCCTCCACTGCAAAAGGGATTGCACGCCCTGTGCCTGGCTTGGCTACCATGGCGGTCGAGTCAGAAAGTGTGCGCAAGGCCTGGCCCCTGGGAGCCTGCTTAGCTATTACCTGCGGAGCCCACGGGAGTTCTGGGAAAAACCCAGAATCACTGTGCACCTCATCACTGATGGACTCCCCTTATATGGACCGTCTTCCTGGGCCCTGAAACAGGCAGAGGCAGAAATGGTGGGTTCCTCAGCCTGAGCCAAGCCCTCGGGACCCCCATCAAGTCTCTCTCCTGCTCAGAGTCCACATTTCCACAGTCAGCCAGGCTGGGGGTGCCAACAGCAGCAAGGCTTGGGCCAGTCGCTTTCCTTCTCTGAGCCTCTGACTCCTCATCAGTAAAATACTGATTTAAAGTCCTCTCACCCCAAGGTTGGTGGGTGTTCCAGGAGAAAATGCCAAGAGACATTCTGTACAGTTATGGGAACTTCGGTTTCCTCGCAGCTGTCTCGGGAAGGCGAGAAACTAACAGAGGAGAAAACAGCAGCCCCAGGAAAGAATGAGCCTCATTCAGGGTCTGGGCTTGGTACCCAGACAGGCAGGCAGGAGGCCTTTCCAGAAGCAGCTGGAGCCAGGTCTCCCGGCCTTGCTGGGTGGGGGAGTACTGTGGTTTCTGCTTTTGCTAATTCTGCAAGGCCAAGGAGCAATTTAGTTCAGAGCCTTCCCTGTGGCTGAACCTGGCTGAGAGTGTTGGGGAAGCTCTTTGCCAGGGCACACCCTTGGCAGTCTGGGAGCCGGGGAGAACAGGATGTACTCCTGGGGGTTGCTGTATCTGTCTTTTGAAAATAATGAGTCGGGGTGCAGCTGACCCCCTGTGCCTCCCCGACACAGTGAAGGACAGTCCAGGATATTCCCTCAGAATTCTAGTTGTACCACGCCAGCTCTGTTTTAGACTTACTAAAATTGTAAGAGCACATAATCAGGTATTTGGACACACACACACATCAAGACACATAACCATGCACATGCGGGCACCCTCATACATACACATAACACATGCACACACAAAAACATACAAACATACACATGGATCACAATTCATTTTTTGGAAAAAAACTGAACTAAATTCAAAATTTTAGGGCCATTAACATTTTGAAAAATATTTTCCTTCTGCTTTTTGGGACTGAGACCAGGTTATACTGCTCCCAGAGAACCAAGACGGGTTACAAAGAGGCTCTTTTTTTTTCCCCCTTTTGATTTATTGCTTTCCTTAAAAAGAAAATGAAATTGGATTAATTTATTCTCAATAGTGAAAAATGCTGCCTCTTTTCCTGCAAAGTAGCAGAATTGATTTTGTTCAAAATCTGGATGAGGCAAATTTACCAAATCTTGATAAAGAGATGAAGGGAGCAGCTTCTTGCTTCTAGACGTGGCCCTATTAATCACATCACCGAGGACAAGAAATGCCACTCCCCAAAGGCCCCTCCAGGACACCCCTGGGGACACTGAGCCTGACCCTTCCAGGTTCATTCAAGGTCTTGCTAGGGAGACATATAGACTCCTGGGAGACTGAGTGACAGAACTGGAAGGTCAAGGTCAGAATGAAGGGCAAGCAGGACCATGGGCTTCATTGTCCCACAAAGGGAAAAGAATGCAAGACCACTCAGAGGGGAGAGGCCACTTCAAGTTGAAATGTTCAGGGAAGAGTTTGTAGAGGAGATAGAACATTAGCAGACCTGGCAGCTGTGCCTATTTAGACCAGTAAAGAGATGTGGGAGAGCCATTCCGGGGAAGGGGCCAGCATGAGCAAAGGCAAGGAGGCTAGAATTTACTCGAAAGTTCTCCCGGGTCAGGGTCCAGGGAGTGGACCAATTGGGCCACAAAGGAGAGCTTTCTGGGGAACGATGGAAGAAGAGAGGTCGAACTTTATCCAGAAGGCACTGCGGTGGGAGGGGAGGCAGTGCAGATTTTTGAGTAGGAAACAGCTATAGTCGACTAATATTTTAAGAGCAATAACTCTTAAGAAGTTAGCAGGGCGACTTGAAGGGGACAAACCCTTCAACCACTTTCACACACAAATCACGCTCAAGAAGTTTTCTCTCGAGGTTCTGGGTAGCCTCAACACCGTGAGGTCACAGCTAGAGGCTGCCCGACCCTGGTGAGAAAGATTAGCAAACTCTGAAATCATGCTCCTCCTTGTAATAGCATTGGATGACAACATTTCTTATTTACCTATTCACAATTTTCATTGAATTAAGTATGGAATATAATGTTCACTATTTTTTTCATTTAACATTTTCAGCCGGCCGGGCTCGGTGGCTCACGCCTGTAATCCTAGCACTCTGGGAGGCCGAGGTGGGTGGATTGTTTGAGCTCAGGAGTTCAAGACCAGCCTGAGCAAGAGCAAGACCCTGTCTCTACTAAAAATAGAAAGAAATTAGCTGGACAACTAAAAATGTATGTAGAAAAAATTAGCCGGGCATGGTGGCGCATGCCTGTAGTCCCAGCTACTCGGGAGGCTGAGGCAGAAGAATTGCTTGAGCCCAGGAGTTTGAGGTTGCTGTGAGCTAGGCTGATGCCATGGCACTCTAGCCCAGGCAACAAAGTGAGCCTCTGTCTCAAGGAAAAAAAAAAACAAAAAACCATTTTCAGCCAAAGTCTGGACCCTTGAAACTATCATCCTTATGGTTTTTACTATAACTCGTTTATGTCAACCTCCCCTACTAAATGGTGAGCTCTTCAACATGCAGAAATGATGCTGTTCATCTCTGTCTCCCTGATTCCTAGCACGGAGACTGGCGGATAGTAGAACTCAATACATGAGTTTGTAGAATTGGGTAGTAATACCTTCATTACCACACTGTTTGCTCTAGTCAAGGTATTGTCAATGATTTACGGTGTTGTAGAGGTTAATCTACGAAAGTTGATATTCTTTATTTACCTTAAAAATAAACTCAGACTGTCTAATCTACAACGTTTGTTTTAAAGAAAGGGTTAGTTCTGGACTAAAAAAATAAAATAAAATAGCAGTATTCTGCTTCACGTTTGTGGCAGAGTTCTTCTTTTAAACAGGGAAGGAGCCAGAGCCCACTGAACAGCTTCCCCGCCTCCAGCCCAGGCTGACTGAAGCCAAGGACGCCCATCCCTCCTGATGGGGACACCACCTCCCTCAGGCTGCAACTGCCTATGGGAGCCAGTGGGTGAATCTGCAAACCCCCAGCTGACTTTGCAAGACAGCCCTGTCGCAGGTGCAGTTCCCCAGAAAGCAGCCTCTGTGAGGAGAAGGTGTGCAGGAAGATTCCTAAGGAGCGCTCAGATGGGCGCCTGTGGGAGAACGGGAAGCAGATTGGGCAGCGGGAGTGGCTGGCAGCGATGCAATCACGGCAGGTCCTCGCTGAGCCCCCAGGGGACTCTGAAGCTGGGACGGCCACTCATAGCTGCCCCCAGGTGGGGCAAGGGCCAGGCCTTTCTACCTTCCCACTGACCAGCCATCGGATGTGGGCATAGCCTTGGGCAAGGGAGCTGCCCTCAGAGAGGCTGTCAGCAGCAGCACAGTCCCAGCAACTGGGGAATCTGTCCTTCCCCTGGGGTCCTTGGCACAGTGCCGCATTCACCGCAACCTCAGATGATCCGTGCAGGAACTTGGGTGCATGTAGGGCACCCGGGTGCTCAGAGACTGGAGAGAGGGACTAAGCAGAGTGACCAGGGGACAGATTTGCATCCAAACCTCAGCTCTGCCACTTTCATGCTATGTCAGCTTAGATTAATCAAACTTTCTGAGTCTTAGCTTCTTCATTTATAAAATGGCAATACTAATATCCATCTTACAGGGTTTCTCACCAGGATCAAAGAGGTATAAAAAACGTATGGTACAATCTTCTGTAAGTGGTGCTGGTAACGGGTGGCCGTAGTAATGGTTGCTATCTTAGCAGCTGTAGAGGCAAGATGATCCCCTGGTGCTGGTGCCAGATGCTCTCAGGTGGGAGCTATGCCAAAGTCTAGGTCAAAAGCCATCAGGTACGTGGACTGCTGGGCTCCAGGGAGTCTGAGAGAGTCTTAAATCTCAGGCCAATGTCCTGCTGGGATCAAGGACACTGCTGTAGAGACACCATCAGGAACAAAGGACAATGCTGGGAAAGGGTTTCAGCTGTCCTTGCTAACAGAACACATGGCAGCCTCGATGTGCCAGGCACCGAGAGGGCAGGGCTGTGGGGTGGGCCACACTGCTGGCTTGTCCAAGGGGTGTGGCCACATGACAGATGAGGGCTGTTAGATTTCACTGTCTCGTCTTTCAGTCAGCTAGAAAGCCACCTAGCTGGGATGATTTTTGAGCACATGGGAAGTTCAGAGTGTAATACCATGGTCAAGGCCACCACGAGTGGAGGCAGAGCTCTGAATGAGCACTTCCTGGGTGGGGGGGCGGGAGCTGGAGCATTTCATAGTGCTGAGATGATTCCTTCTTGCCGCTCTCCTAGACAGGAGGTCCTCTGTGGTAGCATACGGGAACCAGAAAAGCCTGCTTCCCGAGTTGGAATCCAGTTTTCATCCTTCATTGACTGTGGGACCCTGGACCAGGGTCGGTGTTGTTCAGCAGAGACCACCAGGAACACACCTGTAGCTGAGTAAATTGGGTTTCTTGATCACTGCAGCGGGGAAGAACACACACCAGGGTGTCTCAGTCGGAGGGTATTAGAAGGAACCCATGACAGGATTTGCGTTTGGTTGGGTGATGGGTGGGTCGGCGGGGAGGAGCCAGGAGTTTGCTCTCAGTTGGAGGCTGTAAAGGAAGCAGGGGCAGTTCTAGGATGGGGTGTCTCAGTACGTCTTACCTGGAAGGCAGGAAGATAACAAGGATAAAGCTGTAGTAAGTAAGAGGTAGCAGTCAGTATTTTGGCCAAGAGGGGGTATTGGGTGTTTCGTGGGTGGCACGGTGACCTCGTTTTTATCTGTGCCCCTGCTTTGTCTCTTCTTACCATGGTCTCAGAGTAGACTGAGGTGTGTACATCCCGGAGGAGGACACGGGCTGGCTGTGAACGGAAGGCCGGCTTCCACATGGCAGGCTGCTCTCTTTCTGACAGCTTACTAAGTCTCTCCATGTATAAATCTCCTTCCCAGTAAAATGAGGGTGAGAGTATCGACCTCTCTGTAGGGGCGGCCTTAAAGAATACACAACATAGGGCTGGGCACAGTGGCCCACGCCTGTAATCCTAGCACTCTGGGAGGCCGAGGCAGGTGGATCCTTTGAGTTCAGGAGTTCGAGACCAGCCTGAGCAAGAGCGAGACCCCGTCTCTACTAAAAATAGAAAGAAATGAGGTGGACAACTAAAGTATATACAAAGAATTAGCCGGGCATGGTGGTGCATGCCTGCAGTCCCAGCTACTCGGGAGGCTGAGACAGGAGGATCCCTAGGCTGATGCCATGGCACTCTAGCCCAGGCAACAGAGTGAGACTCTGTCTCAAAAAAAAAAAGAATACACAACATAGTGTGGGGCACAGAGCAGAGCTCCACACGTCTCTACCCGACGAGAGCGCCACAGGGCAGCCGCTCAAACACCCATTTTATAGGTTGGGAATGTGGACGGGAACGGCTAGGGCATTCTGAAGAAAACTAGAGGTGACACAGCCGTCCTCCCAAGACTGCAGCTGAGCGTCCCGCTGGAGCCCGAGCAGCAACTAACTGCTGACAATCGAGGCAGACTGACGGGTTCAGCCCTGGCATCCCAGGGGGCTGGAGCGCTGCCCAGGACCTAGGTGGGAGGTGGGGACACCACCCAGACCTGGGGGTGGGGAGTGGTCACCAGGATCACGACACCTGTGCTTCCCTTGGCAGCTTTCACACTGAGCTCACGGAGAGATGGCTCAGACACGGCGCCCAGGGAGCACCCTCGGGAGTGCAGAGTGCAGCCCGAGGCAGGGACTGAGCCGGGACCAGAACCGATTTCTTCTGGTTCCCACACATAATCCTGTCTGATAATGGTAGACTTCATCACGAGTGAGATTTCCAGAATAAAGCCCACCCAGGCAGGCTGAGTTCCCCAAATTATACCTCTCCCTGGTAATTGCAGATTTGCTTGGGGCCTGCATCTGGCTTATAACAGCATTTCCATGAAGACCAGACTGAATGCCACCCTCCCTGGGTGGAACAAAAGGAAAATCACACACTTTGATGGCTCAGCTTCCCCTGCGTGGGGCAGTAGAAAGGCATCAGGCATAGACTCCCAAGTCAGTTCCTTCTCAGCTATGTGGATTTGGGAATATGCTCAGCCTCAACATGCTCAGCTGTAAAATGGGAATAACAAAACTGCATTACCCTTCATACCCTCAAAGACTGTTGCAGAAATGAGATGCCATATTCACATGCAAACACTTAAAGAGCTCTAAAAGAATTATAAAATAATATAAAAATGTTGCCGATATAATTATTTTTGTTTACCAGCAAATAGATTTGATGCAAAATGAAAGGTCACACATTATAACTAAACTTTTCTATGGTAATATAACTAATGCTCTTCCATAATGTTCACTAATGGTGCTTAATTCCAGGACCCTGCAGTTTTTGATGTCACCAAAAGAAGTCTGGGATGCCTGGGCTCCTCTTACTAAAGCAGAGAAGTTGACTCATTATGTATTATTTGATGGATCCATTCAACAAAGATTTATGGAGTATATACTCTGTGCCAGCCTGTTCTAGGAGCTTAGGAGAAAAGTTGGGAAATAAATCCATCACAAAGGCCTGGAAACCAAGTGTCCAGGCTGCCGAGTGACTGAAATTGCTTCGCCTCTGGCCTTGGCCCTCAGGGGCCCATCTGACGCCAGCAGATATCACACGATCTCCAGCAGAGCCCAAAGCGCTTCACCCACATGGTAGAAATGTCTCTGCTCCTGTCCGTAAGAAGCAGCCACGAAGATCACAGCCTGGACTTCAGTCTCGAGCTGAAAGTGACTGAGAACAAGTCAGGACAGTTGCTACTAAGCAGGGTCCCCAGACTGGGGTGGGGTCCTCGCCCTGTGTGAGGGAGAGGCTGAGTTCTGGTCAGCTTTTCCTCTTCACACAGACCCCCCAGCTGGAGAGAGCGCATCCTCAAATGCACGACTTTCTCTTCCAGCAGCTCTCTCTGGCCACCTCTTCTGTGTGACTCTCTTTCCCTACGAGGGGAACCCCAAGCCATGTCCCTGAGCAGACTCAAGTGGTCTGACCCTGGCTGTTCCTCCTTCTTCCACTGTCTTCCTCAGTTAAACAATCACCTTGGCCATCCATTTCCCAGAGTCGGATTATTCTGGGTAGCTCTAGTCCAGTGCCATTTGTGGCCTTGGGCAGGAGGCGAGGTGATGAGCAGGATAGTTCAAGTTGGGCCTGGGCTTTGGGATATTAAATTTGGTCCTTGCCTAGGTCTCTTACCCAGGAAACAGGGCAAACAGCCTTCTTATTCTTTCAGGTCATCAAATGGATTATGAACTGCCCAAACACACACACGTAAATACACACATATACACACACATCCCAACACACACACACATCCCTCAAGCACAGTTTCCAGAGTCCTGACTGTATACTGCAGGGAAGAGCAGATGCGTTTCCCAGGCGCACACAGCTACCCAGCTGCCCAGCTACCCAGCTACCCAGCCCACTGCGGAGCAGGGTGACTCCCCTTTGTTCCTCTCGTTTTAAGACTCTGCCCTTATTGGCGCATAAGAAATAGGACATAACAGAGTCATCCACCCACCCTAATGCCCACCACTTAATCCCCAAAGACCTGGCAGAAGCTTCCATTATTCCCCCTGTACTTTTGGGGTCAGGTCACATTCCTGGAATCTTTTATACCCTTGTCCAAATAATCCCTGGGGTCTTTGTTCATCCAGTTAGGCAGGCAATGAAAGAATCGTTTTTGCCAGGATCACTCTGCTGAATGTAAATGTTGCTGAGTGGGTGGAAGGGAAGGACCACGAGGCTGGATGAGCTCATTAAGGAACAGTCCAGGCAAACACTGTCTAGTCCTCCCAAGTCACCTCTGGGGCTTTGGGGTCACACTCTGCCCTAAGAGCTCTCCCAGCTGCAATGTGACCAGCCCTGCCCTGCCTTGGCCTCTTCCCCAGACAAAGGCCTGATGACTGCTGGTTAGTGGTCAAGCCTGCCTTGACACTGGAGCTGGGATTCCAGCCCCAGCACACAGATCTCCGCTTCCTGCAATAGCTCACCCAACCACAGGCTTCTGAGGCCAACGGCCCCGTGAGGGTGTGTGCCCAGAACTCAGCACTAAGCGAACAGGAGACCCTGAATCCCCACCCTGGAACCCCCTAGATAGAGGGCAGCAGGCATCCTGGTGGTTTGTACTTTGTGGCTGTTTCTAAAACACCCAGAAAATTCTTGCACCCAGCTAGAATTCATATCAAGGCAAGAAGACTCAAAGAGGAAGAGAGCAGAGCCCAGCCCTGGGGTGGCTCACCAAGCCCCCAGGGTGAGGAGATATGCATATGGCCTGCCAAAGCATAGGTAGGAAAACCCAAATCCCCAGTCCCTAACAGGTCACAGCTTCTGTGGTCCCTGTTGTTGAGAAGCCCCTGCGGCCAGGGAGACAGCAGCCCTGTGTGGCTCCGCTTTGGTCAGTCTGCAATTGGCGTTTGGGGATTTGGGTTTTCCAGTTCTGGAGCTTTCTCTTTCAGGAACGTGAGGAGGGTGAGGGCTTCACAACCACATCTGGCAGGGATGGCCAAGTACTGACCCATGCAGGGCTGGCCTGGAGCCCAGCAGAGATTAGACTCAAACTTCCACAGGGCAGCAGCGGACGGAGAGCAGGTCGAGGCCCAGACTGTACAGCTGGGACCCGCAGACAGACGGCACAGAGAGCGACCTTCCCTACAAGAAGGCGGCCCTATCCAACGCTGGGAATGGTGCCCTCGTAGGGGAGCACAGGTCCTGTCCCAGGAAGGGCGGAAGCAGGGTTGGGCGGCCTCTCAGCAGAAGCCCTCTGGCAAGTACCCGTCCGTGGGAAGCTGTGCTCAGTTGACTTTGACGTCTCTCCCCCTCAAGAAGGCCGTGGTCTTGAGTCTGTGGATGGGCCGAGTTACTTAGAGAGAGAGAAAGGGTCCCGGCCTTCCCAACAGCATCAAAGCCTTGTGCCCCTGCAGGGCATTCCTGAGCAGCTTTTATCCTTTTATCTTGGGCTTTGAAGGGAGAACAATATCCCATGCTTAAACCAAAACGTCTTGTGGTGGCCGCTTTGAAAGCACCCTTCATCCTTCCCACCACCCTGCAGGCTCCCTGGGCTGGGAATGGGGCCGCACAGCCCTGCTTGACACTCGGCTCAGCCCCAGCAGGGCCGTCACAGCCCTCTGTCAGAGGGAGCAACTGGCATTCGGGACAGTCGGATTTGACTCTCTGTCACCTGGAACCCTCCATAATAGCTGTGACCGGGTGGGATTCCACGGAGGAGTGAAAAGAGACCTCGCCACCTCGATGCCTTTCCAGGGGGTCTTATCCCAGGAACAGTGGCATTTCAGATGAAGTCATTTCTGAGGGAGACTCCTTCCCATTCTTCAGTTCCTGAATGAACTCAAAGTTTAAATGGTTTCAAGAATCCACGAGTCGGCTGGATTAGCTAAACAAGTGACTAAACTGCTCTGGGTCTCAATTTTCTCATCTGACAAATGAGGATCTTATAACCCAAAACTGACATTCCGTGCTCCTAAGACTGGCTCTGCATGTGTGTGTGTGTGTGTGTGTGCATGTGTGTGCGCGTGTATGTGTGCGTGCATGCGATTTTACATATGTTAGTATCTGATCCTTTGCTTAGGTGCCTCCAGCAGCCAGTAAGACAGTGCGTTCAGTTCCAGTGAGTCAGACACTAGCTCTGGCTTGAAATAAAGCAGAAAAAGACACCCCTGCCTGATGGAGCACTGGGACTGCCAACTCCTCTGGACTTTAAAAGTTGGACCAGAGTTCTCAAAGCAAGGGTCCTAACCGGAGGTACTGAAGCTAAGACTAAGCGATCTGTTGTAAAGGACACTACAGAGGGGGATTCTTGTTTGGAACACACACACACACACACACACACACACTCCTAGCACGAGTTGCCTTTGAGGACATAGACCATTTCTGATTCCACTTGGAATTCCTAGTTATGAGCACAAGGCCTGGCATAAGGCAAGTTGTTCAACAAAAAGGTGGTGACGAATGAACAATAAAATGAAAGAACAAAAATGCATAAAACCTACTGAGGTTATTTGCGAATGTCCTGAAAACATGCCATGTCCCATTGCAGTTACTCTTCAGATGTTTAATCTGAGCGACTGTTTACTTAATACGTAAAATATTTTAAGAACTTTATGCTGGAGAGAGAACAGGGGCCTAGGAAGAAGGTGCCCTGGTTCTTTTTTTCTTTAATTTTATGTATTTATTTATAGAGACAGGGTCTTACTATATCATTAAGGCTGGTCTCAAACTCCTGTGCTCAAGTGATCCTCCCACATTAGCCTCCAAGTAGTTGGGACTCCTGTGACCTGGGTTCTTAATTCTGTTCCTGACGAGCTGTGTGACCTAGGGCAGCCACCCAGCCTTTATGGGCCTCAGTTTTCCATCTTTAAAATGAGGAGGTTGAACTGAATGACCTTGGGTGTCCTTCTCACTTGTAGCAGTGTATGAACATTAAAACCAATAATATCTTATTATTAAAAAACAATTCTTATAATGGCATTGACTTTGACATTGTAAAGATCTACCTCCCCAACCTTTGTTTTGCTCATTAACTTGAATACCCACTTTTAGTTTTCCAAGAAGCAGTAGCAAAGGTTAAGAACTACTCCGGGCCCCTTTTAAAATCTGATATGTACTTGTCTTATGGGTGAGACCTGGCCTTGGCCAGAAGGGTTCAGGGAAGAGCAACATAGGGGCACATCAGCATGAATCCTTATCGGACACCCTGACTTACACCTGGAAACTCACAGAGGCAGCCTTTCAAAGACACTTTGAACCCCACTAGCTCCATCCTGGGCTCTATTCCAAAGCAACAATAAACGTGACTCTCTGGATCCCTTTCCCAAGCCCAGCCATGCTGTGTTGGGTTCCAGAGGCAAGGTTGAGTGTGACTCTGCCAACGGCCAGCCCATTTTGCCAGACACACAGCAGGTACAGATAGAGCCCTGGGATGCAAAGACGCCCCCCTGTGAGACTCAGGGACCTCACAGGCATGAAAACTCAGTAATCTCCCTAACAGAAATGAATAGGACCTTGGTCACTGCCGGAGGGCCCCAGCCTACCAAGATCAAGGTTCTTGAACCAGAGAGGAAGAAATATCACCCCCACCCTGAGAAGATGCTCTATCGTCAGTAAACTTACTCTGAGGTAGAAGAATCTTCAGGTTTAGCCCAAAAGAGCTAGAAAGTGACTGGCATCAGCTAAGGGTACTTAGGTGTGGGGCCACTTACTGTCCTCCAACCAAGGCAGGGAAATGCCCCAACTTCCCTGAAAGGCCAGGGAGGAGGCTTCCTGTGAGAACCATTCTCGTGAGGCCACTGTTTACAAAGTGTTCCCTAAACGTGTCCCATGGTAGGCAGAGAGCCAGCTCCTTGCCAGGGACAGAGGCACAGCAGAGACAAGAGATGTCAGGTCACTGGCAATGGCTGCTTGCCACTCCCTGAGGTCACTTCGGGTCAGGCGGTGCCCAGCAACAGAAGCAACTGCAGATTAGGGCCAGGCAGAAAAGGGAGCAGCACCACAAATCCCGCACGGCTGCCCGGGAGCTTCTGTGAGCCGCCCACAGCCCTGCATGAAGTCACTTTGCCAGGGGGTGTCTAGAGCCAAGAGTCTTCCTTACATCTGCCGGCCCGTGCTGTGGACGGACAGTGTCCACTTCTGTGGGCAGAACCAGCTCCATACCTCGCTGACCCAGTACAAAGTGAAAGTGCAGTGCTCCTTGTTCAAAAATTATTAAGAATTTCAAGAATTTGGTTAAACCAAGTTCAGGGCCCTTCTGAGCTCATGTTTATGAAGCTGGTGGGGTCTGTGCAGATTTTCTGGGCCTGTGTAAGTCCTTGCCTTTGTAGTCCACCTTAATGGCTTGAGGACAAGTTAATCGTAAACATTTCCAATCTGCTTTAAAAAAAAAAAAAAAAAAAAGCAAACTACAACAACTAAAGTACTTCCATCCACAAATATGTATGGAGTACCCACCTCATGCCAGGCACTATTCAAGCCCCTTGGGAAACAGCAGTGAACAAAGGCTGTGCCACATGGTGACTAATTTCCAGCAGGGCCAGAAGCATCTTGCTTCAGTTCCTCCCAAAATCTTTCCAAGAGGGCTCGTAGGCCGGCAGCCTCTGAGCTAGCGTCTTCGTGAACCAACCTGTATAACCAGAGAGTGGTACAGTTTAATGCTAAATTGTTCTTTGAATTTTTTCCATGTATGTTATCTTTGCCTTCACGGCCGGGCCCTGAGCTCTTTGTCTTACAGTTTGTCCATCATTCAACAAATGTTTACTTCTCACTTGTGCCAGGCCCAGGTCTGGATGCTGGGGATACAAATCATTGTAAGACACAGTCCCCGTACTCTAGGAGGCCACACTTTCGATGGGAGACGTATAATTACTGGCTATGCTAAGGAAGGATGAGAACGGTAATAAAGGAAAGAATGTTGTGTTTTGAGCATAAGAAGGAGATAGAGGAGGTCCGGAAAGACAGATGACATTTGAGCTCTCCTTTGAAGTCTTGGTGGGGACACAGCGCAGGCCTGTCACTTCATGGGGGGGCCTCTCCATGGAGCACCCACTAGCTAGCTCCAGGCTTCCTGCCTCCTCCAGCACCTGGGAGGACGGGTAGCAGGTCTTGCCGTGAGAACCTTCTCCATCTGATACCTCAATCCCCTCCACAACATGTTGGACTGGGTTCATCCAGCTGTGGCATGAACGTGTTCAAGGACAGGAAGCTCATGACCGTGGACTCATGACCTTTTGGAGTGCTCTGGTTGCTGTAATGCTTTTCCTTCTTTTGAGCCAAAATCTGCCTCGAGGCCCTCACTGACTTGACTGATGGACTCATCCATTCACCAAATGTTGGCTGCTTGTCCTCCCAAGGCACCGCCAGTATTCTCGGTGCTCAGAGGCACAGCCAGTATTCTGGGTGCTCAGAGTCCGTGTGTGGCTTTTGGAACACAATGGATAAGGTAAGTCAAGGTGCTGGAGGGCACACAGGACACAGGGCCATCCAACCCGGTCTTGAGAGGCCAAGGGAAGGCTCCCGGCAGGAGGTGGTATTTGCGCCAAGGCCTGAAATAGCAACATCCCACCCAGGGCCCAGAGGCCCAGAGAAGCAGCCACTGCCTATGGGAAATGGAGCAACTGTTACCCCTTAAACACCATATTTATTCCCAAGGGAAAAATACAAGAGGATTCCCTGGCCCTTGTTCTGTTTACTGACACCCCCAGATGTTGCAGGGGGCATTGCCACTGAGAGCTCCCGGGGATGGGGAGTTTAGCTGGGGGCTCTGCTGTCCCCCAGTACCTGCTCACACAGCAGGTGTACCATCCACATGCATGGAATTGACCAGGCAGCCTTGGGTGATTTTCCACTCGGGCTCCCCAGCCAGCTTTGCTACGAAGGGCTGGTGAAGCCGGGGAAGGGGAGGGACACAGGGAGACATGGGGTGGGCATAACACCTTCATTTTAGGAAGCAGGTGAGGAAGGATGCACCTGCACACCTTTCTCCTCCCACCAGCTCTGGGACCAGAGCAGCAGAGGCCCAGGAGGATGAGCTAGACCAAGACGGGCTTTATCTATTAAAGTTACAAAGACTGTGTCTAAGAAGAAGCAGGATGTCTCCCTAAGAGCAAAGCCTGGCCCCTGCTTGGGGAAGAGCTCTCAGGTGCCCTTGGCCCTGAGCTCTGAGCCCATCCGGCCGCTCCCACTGCAAACCTGCCTACACACTGTACAGAGTAAGCCTGCACCCTGCACCAGCGACACATACCCAGGAGGTCACGGGGCTGATGACAGGTAGCGGGAACCAACCTAACTACCGGGGCCCAGGGGTCCAGATGGGAGCGGGATCAAATCCTAGCTATAGATCTGGAGCCTGGCTGCCCTTGAGAGGGGACCAAAGAAAGTCATCTCATCAGAGCCTGAACCTCTTCCTGGTGGCCCCAAGCTCTCCTACTCCTAGGATGGGACTAACCAGGATCTACGGGCTGGTCAGTGCCCTCCAGGAAGCACATCCAGATCCAGCTCAGGCCCTCCTCCTCGAACTCAGATGGCCTTTTAACTCTGGGCCTAGTGACAAAGAAGCAGCCTGACAGACTTACTATGGTTTTGAGAGGGTGAGTCAGACTCTGGCTCGGGGATCCATTCCAGACGCCTGTTTCCAACCCAAGCTCTGAAATCAGACTTGCTGCTTCCAAACAAGGTGAGCCAAGTGACCGACTGACCTCACCCTCCACTGCTGACTGCCAGAGCGCAACCTCCCCAGGCCTGGAGGTCACTGGCCACAGACCCCAGTGTTTGGCCCCGACTCCTCAGAACTTGGGATTTGGCATAGTTGAGTCAATTCAGGCATCTATTTCTAAGTCACTTGGGAAAAAACCTACCAAAGTGAGAAGGGAACAGCCAAGTCTCCATCCGGCAGTCGGCCCTTGCCAAAATACTACCCAGATACTGCCAAGGTCAAGCATTACCAGGAACTCAAGTTCAAGGTCAGCTTTCTGAAAAATGTGGGAGGGTGAACACAGAGGGATTTACCTTGAATGAGAATTTCCACGCTGCAACCCCTGCCCTGTGCTTCTGCCCCTGAAGATATGGTTTTTTGTTCTTTTTTAAACAAGAAAGTAAAAAAACAAAATTGGAGCCAACTCTGAACAAAGGCCTCTCCTCCAGCCTAATCCTGCAGCCTAACTAAGCTTGGCTTCTACCTCTGTGCCAGGAGAACCAGTTTGCCCAGACTTAAAGCGATTACCAGTTCACTTGCGGTGGGTTTGGTAAACTCCTGCAGAAATGGAGCTCTGGGCTCTTACTCTCCAAGGTACTGCGGTCAGATGATCACGTCTCCTAACTTCTTTGTTTTCTGCTCCATGGTGGAGTCTGACGGTTTTGCTGAGCTGCACAAGAGGCAGGGACTTGCTTTCTCAGGTTACAAATGCAGCAGCTGAGTGCTGGGCCTAATAAGCGTGGGCCTTGCACACATGGGACTAATGGTTGGATCTTTTTAGCACACATTTCTTCATCACTTAGGGGTGGTCAGCATTTTTCCTGGCATTCGCTTCACCTGGACAAGTTACCAAGTCCTTCCATCTGTGGCTATGTCTGCTCAAGGTGAGGGTGCACAGGCTCTCTGTGACTTTGTGCCCTGGCCAGCCTGCTCCTCATTATGACTCATCGGAAGCATGGACTAGCATAGTGCCAGCCTCTGCTGAGGACTCAGGGGCACCTGCTCCTAGAAAGAAAGCCTGCTCGTCCCCAGACGCCAGGAGCCTCAGTTTCTGCCAGCACTTTTCCTGGGACCTGAATGGTGGACACTTCTTCCCTGGGTGAACTTGCTTGCCAAATTCATCCTATGCAATTCTCAGAATCTCCAGTTCATCAAGGGCACTCTGAACTCAAGCTATTATTCATAACGTAGTAGTTGCTAAGCACCTTCCAAGTGCCAGCCCCTGAGCAAGATGCTGAGGTCGCAAAAATGAGTATGATATGATCCTCTGAGGAGCCTACAGTTGAAACAGTCCTTGATAAACAAGAGAGTTGTTATCATATACTCACGTATTCAACAAAATTTATTCCACTTCTACTTTGTGCTTAAGGTACTAAGAGGAATCCACTTGAGAGAAGGTAATCAAGATTTATTGAGGACTTAGAATGAGCTGGGCACTGTGCCAAGTACTTGGTTTGATCTTGTTTAATCTGCGAAATTATTTTACAAATAAAGAACCTGAGGCAGTTGAGGATAAAAGCAATTGGCCCAAGAATGCACAGACGGTGACAGACAGAGCTGGAGGTGCTGCCTGTGAGCCTCAATTTTCCTGCTAAACCACACTACCAGTCCCGTGGCAGAGCGGGTGAAACAAGACAATGGGATAGGTGTCGTGATGGGGGGACACCCCCTCGTACTGCACTCCTAGCCCTCGTTCTTGAGGTCCCCAGCAAATGCCATGAACTTTGGTCTCTTCAGTCACCCTGCTGGGGATGAGAGGGTTGCACATGCCCAGGGTGGACCTGTGGCCCCGGCTGCAGCTGCTTCCAGGCCCCCTCTGCACCTACTCATGGCGGTGCCGGGCATTCTGAATCCTCTTAGTTTACTAGTGAGGCTGCCCGCCAGTGGGTCACCATGTTATAGAAAGGGATCAGATCACAGCAGCCTGCTAGAAAACTCTTGGCTTCCTAAGCCTGGTTAGCACTTTTTTCCATTAAGTTGTTTAAACGTTCATTGCATTTCATCTTTATTTGTTCTTTCAGATTTGGCAGGTAACCAACTATACACTCTGTCACTTCTACCATTACCCATAAAGTTAAAACTTTGAACAATTCTCCCTTGGCACAGCTAAACCTACCTCAGAGAACCCAAGCTGGCTAACTTATGTTGGTGTTATGCATTTAGTCTGGGTCTCCATTTGGCCTACAATTCTAGACAATTCTAGACATCCTGGGAGGGAATTTGTAGCCACAGATTGCTCAACCTAAACGAAAGAGGATGGGTGGATCTTCCCATTTACAGACTTGGCCTGGTTATGCGACCGGTATCGGAGTTTCCCATATTTGGCTATTACTGGAGTATATATTTTACAAGCAATTTTTTTTAGCTCTCATATAAATACTATTTTTTATACTGTCAGAGCCCCGTTTAAAACTTTTCTACCATTAAATGGCAAAGGCACTCTTGCATTCCTTTTAGGTGCCTCCAGAAGGTTTCAATTGTTTATCCAAAGGTCAAACAAGCTC